>NW_024543062.1:49932500-50517500 GCF_018167655.1 Microtus oregoni
CAATCATTTACCACACTGGGATAAACCAATGAGATGATTTTCCCCCCCACCCCACCACGCAAGGAGGAGATGATATAAAGTCGAAAGAAACCATCCTAAAGGTTGTAATATGGTCACCAGGAAGCTGCATTCTACAGGCAGATATGACTGACTTGCCCAAGCACAAGAAAGTGATGTGACCTTGCTTCCTCTCCTACCAGAACGAGCCCACATAGGAAGAAAAACTACGCCCACTCAGAGATGGGCATACACTTGTGTTTCCTTAAACACACTACATACCCTTTCACATTTCTGACTTTCATACATGCTGTTCTACCCTCATCAGTTCCACTTCATCCTTATCCAAATGCCAATCCTATTTCCCCCAGATCTTAACACACTGTCACTCTGAATTGTGTATGTGGACAGGTATGATCAGCCTAGAACTGGAGCTCAAAGAAAAGTATCAAACTGCATTTACATTTATACATAACATCACTCCCATTATATTAGAGGTTCATATGTTTGATCAACACATAAAGGAACATTTGCTTCATCGTTCCCCAACAAGACAAATTTTCAAAACTGCAATAATTAAAAGAAGGTACAATTATTTTTCCAAAATAAGAACATCTACAGTCTACATTTACAGAGATATGTGAGATAACCCTGAACCATTATCCTAGCCCTCTAGTTTTAGACTGAGGACATAAATAAAATGTTTAACATTAGGCAAATGATTTAGTTACAGTAAGCCATCTGAATGTTTATCATTTGAGTTATGTTCACAAACATGAAAATATAAAACAAAAACTTGCTATGCCAACTGCCACTTAAAGCATAGTCCTAGATGCTTCAAATGTATATACATATATTCATTCTTAGTACTCAACTACAATTCAAGGCCACACTACCACTCAGGAGCCAGAGACAAAAAGATTGCTTTTGCTCAAGGCTAGCCTGGACTACATAAAAAGTTTCAGGTCTGAGTTACACTATGAGGCCTTGTCTCAAAAACAAACAAAAAAAAAATCAACTGGCTTAAAGGTCATATAATTTGCCAATTATATTGTAGAATGCAGCTTGGCAAATTATAACATCAGATTTTAAACTCATTGTCTGACTCCAAAGTCTGTAATCTTTTTCTTATATTGAAAGGCCTCCGCTATACAATGTTTCCAATATATTCTTTTCAAAATTGTATCTTGATCACAAAACTTTACTAAACAGACACATATGGTGGAGAGGGTTCTTTCCTGGAAAGAAACAAAAATTATCAATTCAGATAGTGACTGGGGTAAATGTTAATAATTTTTTAAATTAAAACTTTCTTTAAAAAAAAAACAAGTTGCTAAACAGGGCTTAGCATGAACTCATGAAGCAATACAAAAGAAACAACCCTTGTTTTAAATGTTCTCATTAGATAAAAGCTTACCAAAAAAAAAAAAAAAAAGTAAGAAGTGGGTCTGGGGCGATGGCTCAGTGGGTAAGGTGCTGAATTTGAATTCCCAACAGCTAAGGCTAAAAATGGTGGCATGCACTAGTAACCCAAGTACTAAGCAGTGAAAATAAGCTAACTGGGTAGCCAGCTTAGACTGCTAAACTCCTATTCAGATCCAGTGAAACCCAGTCTTTAAAAAAGTAAGTAAAAGTAAGGGGGGAAGGACTGAAGAAGACATCCTAGTGTTGACTTCTGGCCTCTAAAACTGAGCCTGCATGGATCAGCACACAGCTGTGAACACACACATATACAAACTTTTTTATTCTTAATTAATACAAAGCTTTATCCAAACAATCATATATAAGCCTATAGGTACTTACTGCCAGATCTGAAATCTAGGTCATTATGACTAGTAGTCTTCTAACAAGAAGATGAGTTCTGAGAAGACTTAAGAGCAGGCATATAAACTGAAGAATCAAGAACATACAAACTGAGGTGATAAGGGTGAAGGGAAACACAATGTTACTTTAAGCAAGACTAAGTAAGGAACAGGGTCAGCAAGATCAAATTGAGAGAAAAGTCTTCAAGACCAGCAAACAGGTTAAGAATTACTTTGATAAGTACCAGGAACAGTTATATATCTTACATGGTAAGGTGGCAAGGATTGTTTCTTCCCTGTGGCTTCATAAGTCCAGTGCCAACCTATTTTTTAAAATTGCTAATCTTAAAAAAAATTAATTGGATCTTTAAAGATTCATTTTTTATTCCAACATGTAATGTTCAGTGGCAGAGAACTTACCTAGCGTTGTCTTGGATCTGCACTGGAATAAATAAAAAAAATAAAGTACTGCTTTGGGTCACACAATGCTCTCACCAAACAACTTTGTATGGGAGTATGCGCAGAAAATAACCCCTTATCCTCTGTGTACTTTATATTCTTCTCAAAAATAAATTCCTTTATGAACGATGAACAAACTGGAGAGGGAGAACCCCTTCAGAAATGTTTGTGAATATTAAGTGCCATTGTACATTATAAGAAGTAACTGAACTTTAAAGCAAGGTGGGGTCTTGAAAACAATCTTTCAGTGGTAATCCCTTCATTTCTCGACAGGCTAAGCTGAAGCTCAAGAACTAAGTAAGCAGCCTTGATGTCATGACTAAACCTGGGAAGACTAAATGCCAGACCTTGGATTTTCTAGGAAGCAAGATCTAAAAACTGTGCTACTCAAGAGTACATAACCAGCAACCACATTTGGCAAGAAATTTAAAATAATTAAAACTAAATCCAAGTTCAAACTCAGTTTCTCACATATACCAGAGTCATACTTACAAGTGCTCTATAACCGATACATAGTTAATGGCTACCATATCTAACAGGGTAGGGAAAAAAATAGTTCCCTCATATTTGTCAATTATACTTCAATAAATCTGTGAAAGAGGGGAAAGTATTTCCACCACTACAGAAAATGTAATTGGACTGCATTGCTCTAAAGAATAAGCTTAGAGCCAGGTATGGTTTGAATTCCACGTGGAGGGGAGCAGATGACACAAGACTGACCTTATATACACCTCACAAAATATACTTGATGATCGAGTAAAATAGCTTCTTTATATGTACACTGCTTGGAACTTAACAGGTAATAAATATTAACATTCTTCCCTGAGGATCCTCCTCTTTCTACTACTCTACAGAACACCCTATTAGAAGACACAAGTAAGTGTGCCTCCCTAATGAATGCCTTCCTCTGAAGACTGCCCATTCTGTTCATACCAATTTCTTCAAAAACTTGTAACCTCTCTTCCAATGTTTCTACTTGGGAATAATGAAATAAAAGATGACTGTGAACATAATTAAGTGTCCCTTGTATCTTATATGACTATACTGAGTTCTCATTCAAAGAATATAAAATAGGGGGCTGGAGAGATGGCTCAGCGGTTAAGAGCATTGCCTGCTCTTCCAAAGGTCCTGAGTTCAATTCCCGGCAACCACATGGTGGCTCACAACCATCTGGAATGAGGTCTGGTGCCTTCTTCTGGCCTACAGACATACACACAGACAGAATATTGTATACATAATAAATAAATATTTAAAAAAAAGAATATAAAATAAATCGTAATGTCTAGACAACTGTTCTATGCCGGGAAAGAATAGTTATATACTTCTTCTTTGCACTATCTGCACTGATTGAACATTCTATGAAAATACAACAATATATTCCTCTGCAGTATTTTACTGCCCTCTCCACCCCCCAAAAACCCAACTTCCGGAAGCTAAATCAATCTTTAAGGCTTCATAATACTTCTACTGAGCCAGCAAATTTAACATCTCTGAACTGTATCATTTTAAAACTTTGTAACATGTAATAACCCAGAAAAATAACAAAACTCAACTCAGTTGTGAACCAGTACATTTCTATCAATAAGCAAATTTCATTTATGAGCAAGAATTTATATTTAGCTACATTAAGTCACATAAACTTGCATTCCTAACAAGTTCACCAATTTTACATTCCTAATATGAAGAATTCAAACAGACCTTTAAACCATTTGCCCTTAACATCTACCAAACAAGACTCCTACATTTTTTTCTTTAAGATTTCTTGCTCTTTGCCAGGCAGTGCTGGTGCACACCTTTAGTCCCAGCACTTGGGAGGCAGAGGCAGATCTGAGTTTGAGGTCTGTCTGGTCTAAAAAGAGAGTTCCAGGACAGCCAGAGCTGTTTCAACAGTAAAACCCTGTCTTAAAAAACAAAACAACAAAAGGAATTTCTTACTTTTTAAACAACCTAACTCTCAGGGAAGGAAAGAAGTACTCTCAATAAGAGTCACCTTTAAATTCCCAATTTCCTATTTTGTTCCTTAAACAGAATTTACTCAAAAAGGTAGCAATGGATCTTCCTTTCAGAGTCGAGAAAAAGCCACAAGTACTTAGTTAATAACAATACAAACTGTATATCATTTACAACTCTATGTACAAAGGATTAAATTAAAACATTTCAAAGTATACAAACCAATAGAGTCAATAGAGTTCACATTAAGTTTTCTTAAAAACTGAAGTTTCTAATCCCAGCACTCGGGAGGCAGAGGCAGGCGGATCTCTGAGTTCGAGACCAGCCTGGTCTACAGAGCTAGTTCTAGGACAGGCTCCAAAGCTACAGAGAAACCCTGTCTCGAAAAAACCAAAAAAAAAAAAAAAAAAAAAAAAAAAAAAAACTGAAGTTTCTATTGCTATCACATATTTTACTACTGTTTCACTTTATACATCAAAAGGTGGCACCTAAGCCTAAACTGATAAAAACTAATTTGTAGGATTCTGTAATTTTTATTAAAGTTCTTATTAAAAAAATAATAACATCTATACTGGTCACAGTAGAACAGTTCAAGAGAATTTTCCTGAGGCTGCATTCTAAGTACATCCAACCCAGAAAGTATTTTTAGCAAATGTGTTCAATAGATGCTGGTGTTATGCCTAGCCTAAATTAGAAATTAGTGTCATAAATTTAAAGCAACAATGTTACTAGGGATATTTTAAAGATACTCAATTAGGACACAGTGGAGGAGGAGAGAACAAGAGAACATAATTTCCCCATAACCTAGAAGTTAGATATCAGAAAGCTGAAATAAGTCACATCTCTTACTACTTTTGAGGAATCTGTGATTTTTCTATCTTAACAAACTTTAACCAAGTCAATATTAAGAAAAACTGTAAAACAGTGATGTTTCCTTGTGTTTAAGTCTTTTTAGCATATGTTTAAAGCAGATTAGGTAAATAAAAAATACTATCATATACACACACACACACACACATACACACAGACTATGTTGATCTTAAAAATCAGACAAGATCACATTATTATGGGGACATCCATGCACAATGGTGTCAACACAAAATAAGAACAAAGATAAAAATACCATAGAAAATTTGAAGAGACACAAAAGTAGCTTTTGTGGTAATTGGAGCAGAAATGTATTCTGACAACAACAGCAAAAAAAAAAAAAAAAAAGGATGGTGTCCACAAGATGATCAATCTCAGATTATGAGTGGGAATAAAAATGGTTCTAAATTAACTCATAAGCTTTTCTTCTCAAATTAACTTTTTTCCTTAAAAGAACACTGAATTTGTGATCCTCAAATTTGAGACTTAAATAAGAAGTCTAGTTTAGTCTTAAGCACACTGAATAACTGTTTAAGGCAACCCCCTCCCCTTTCGGAAAACATGCTTTCCCTCTGACACAATGATATTCACAAACCCAGGATTTTCAAAAAGTTGTGGCATTAATGCCCCAGTCTCCTTTCTAGCCCAACTATCTTTAAAAGTCAGACACATTGGCTTTTTGTTTTTGTTTTTCCTCCACAGCCATGTTTTACATGTGACCAATGAACTGTGTTATTTCATCTGGACCCAAGATCTGGTCACACACTCAATATTTCTTGAATTGCTCATTCCAAAAGTAGCTAGCAGATATGACAGGTCCTCCTGGAACAAGCAGTTTTTAAACCCCACACATCGTCCTTGTACACACTGATGTCACTCTGTGATGCAAGGCCAAACATAGTCTCTAGTCTAAGTTTCAGGGAAACATCCACATGCATTATCAGTGAAACTGTAAACTGTTCATTTTTGAAGAAACCACAGCAAATGCATCCAGACGTGCATTTAACTACATCTCAACTTTCTTTAAAAAAAAATAATAATTTCTAAAAATCCAGCTTCTCTTTAATCTCTGAATTGTCTCTGTCTTGGGACAATTCACGTAACTAAGGTTTCGTAAGAATCGTTCCCGTCCATAAAAAACAATCCATACGCTCCATTTTTCTGTAAGTAACTATTAACAAACATTGCCACATAAGCACCAATTTTAAAGTCAGAAAGCCAAAGATCACTGCGCTTACGTTTACAAAAAGCCATAAACAGTGGACTGTCCTTTACTACAGACTCGCTTTGAATCTGAGCGTTATGAAGGCAGCGAAGATTCCAAAACATCATGAAAATCTAAGTTCAGATCTGTTCTACATCTCAACTTTTGGGGGCCCAACTACAGATTCCTAAAAACAAGTAGGTACAAGCAGAGTCACAAGAGACTTCCAAGTTCAATGGGAGGGATCTTGTGCTCATGCAGCACGCAAAAAAAAAAAAAAAGAAAGAAAGAAAAGAAAAGAAAGAAAGGAAGAAAAGAAAGGAAGAAAAGAAAAAGAAAGAAAAATGCTTATATGAGTCAATTAACGTAACAATAATAATTAGAAAAAAGAAGGATACTACAAATGGAATACTGAAGATTCTAAACCAGCCTTACCTTGAGTACAGGAACACTGCAACGTTCCATCTCGCATCTATCCCATCCCTTATACCTTGCACTCATCCCTAGCAGAGATTTCAACTATAAGCCCCAGAAAGATCCGAGTACCCGGACCCAGTAAGGGGGAGTCGATCGGGTAGCTCCGGCTACCTGATTCCGCAAGCTTCAGGTGCGCGCCCACGACCTGCAAAGGGGACCCAAGAAGGCCAAACGAAGAACGTCCCCACGCGCCCCTCTTACCTTCGTTATCACAGCCGCGTCTTCTCGGCTGGAGAAAAAGAAAAAAAAAAGAAAGAAAGAAAGAAAACGCACAGACAAAAAGCCAGGAGGCCCCGGACGCACAGCCGGGGGAAAGAGGCGCGTGGTCGGCGTCGGGGTGCTCACCCCTCAGCGCCCCGCGAACAGACGCCGCCACAGCGGCCGCGCCACGGCCGCGGGCCGCCAGCACCCCGTCATCCTGCGGGGCTGCGGCGGGGCCGGCGTGCGCGGGGAGGCGCGCGCTCGCACCTCGCGGGGAGATGAGCTAATCCCTTCGCACGCGCCCCCAAAGTGCCGCGGTCCCCCCAACACGCGGCCCGCGGGCCGAAGTCACGTCGCTTTCAAGTCCCGGATCCCCGATTTCTGACAGGTCCCAGGAGTCCTAAAGAACAATGTCACGTCCGCGGAGCAGGAAAGCGCGCGGCGTGAGGCGGCGGGTGACTCCAGGGAGGCGGCTCTGTGTGAGAGTGCAAAGGAGAAGCTCGGTCACCCTCCTCCCTCTTCTCCTCCTCTCCTTCCTCCTCCTCCCACGCCGCCACCGCCTCCTCCGTCTCCTCCTCCTCCTCCTCCCCCAAGCACACCCCGTCTCCTAGGCCGCAGCATAGCAACCGAACATGGCGGCTGCGCGGCCGCCGGCCAGTCAGAGTGCCGGAACGGCGGCCTCAGCAACAGGAGGCGGTCTCGCGAGAGGTGAAGCCACGCCCCTGCTCCGCCCCCTTCCCGCCTTCCACCCGGCTCCGAGGGGCGGGCGCCTGCCTAGGAGCCTAGGAGCGTAGGCACTCGCAGGTGCGAGGGAGGCGGGACTTAGCGGGCAGGGAGAGGAGGGCGTGGCTCCGTGTCCACACCCCATAGCCCGGCCGGGATTGGTTCCTTGACTGTCATCCCTGCCCCTCCCTCTTCCCGGGAGTACCAACGAACTCTAGGGACACAAAAGACGGGGATAGCGCGAAGTGGGGAAACTCGATCTCTTGGCTCCAGGTTGTCCCAGCTTAGTGCTAACGGAGGGTACAGGTTTTGAAGTGCAGTTTTCAATCATTTTTTCCTCCTCTCGAAAACAATGCCTAAGCAAAAGGCGTTCACGGGTGAAACAAAGGATGGGTGCTTTCTGTGTGCCAGGAACACTGCTTTTTAAAATCAAATCCTGTCATTTGTTTTAAGAATGAGAGTTTGTATTATCGTGCCAGAGCTTTGAGCAGGGTTACTCTAGTGTTTTCTGGGTAATACAAATTTGCTGGTGATAGATAGGACATTCCTATGGCCTGGGTGACCTCAACTGAAATGATGGAGAAGAGAGTTTGGGAGTACCCCCGTATTTCCTCTGCCTCTATTTAACTTTCTTCCATTTCTTTATTTTGTATATTCCTAAAACATGTGCATGTGTCTATGTGTGTAGGTCAGAGGACAAGGTTTGAGAGTTGGTAATCCCATGTGGGTCCCAGGGATTGAACCCAAGACTTCAGACTTGGCAGCAAATTCCTTTCCTTTACCCTTTGACCCATCTCTAAGGACCTTGCCTCTTTTGAAGGGGAGGGGTGTCAATGCCCTTTTCTGTGAGCAGGCTTCTTGTTAGTTCTTGATTTTAACCTTTGTACCCCACCAGAAAGTATCTTTATTTAAAAAAAAAAAAAGTTCCTCTGGGCGGTGGTGGTACATGCCTTAAACCCAACACTGGGAAGCCAGAGGCAGACAGATCTCTGTGAGTTCGAGGCCAGCCTGATCTACAAGGCAAGTTCCAGGACAGCCAAGGCTACACACTGAAGGACTATCTTGAAAAATAATAACAAAATAAAATAATAATAATAATGAAGAAGAAGAAGAGGAGGAAGAAGAGGAGGAGGAGGAAGAAGGAGAAGGAGGAGAAGAAGAAGAAGAAGTTGTTTCTTTAGGGAGTTGAGGGAAGAGCACTTGCCCAGGATGTACACAGGTCACAGGTCCTGGGTTCCATCCCCAGTACCCAACATCCACATGCTGTAAAATTTCTTTTCTCCAATGCCAACAAAATTACTTTACTACTCAGGAAAATGTATGCAAAACTTCAAAAACCAGCAATGTCTATCACTTCTTCTCATCCACTCCAACTTTTTCTTGTCTAGCTGGTGATGAACACTTGGACACTTGGGAGGCTGAGGCAAGAGGATCAGGAGTTCAAGAGCATCCTTAGCTACCCAGAAAGTCCCGGGACAGCCTGGGTTATATAAGACCTTGTCTGAGAATTCAGGTTGGACAGAGAGATGTATCAGTCCCAGCCTTTGCTTGTTCATTCTTCCCTAAGTATATATTCTTTCCTCTGGCTCTCCGTTTTGAAATCCATTCAGCCTTCTACAGAAGATCAAAGACAGCTCAACAGATTTAACTGGAAGAAATCATTTCTCCTTCTGTGACACAGATAGCTCTAGGTTAATCATCCCTTTGGCGCTTTTCACAATGATCATTTTACTGCACAATCCTTAGCCCTGTGTGGGTATCACTGATCCTCAGTGATCTGCTCACGGCTACCACCCAAGGCAAAAGCCTCTTAGTCATCTCTGTAGCTCTCAGAATGCCTGAGGACACTACCTGGCAGGAAAAATAAAAGTCAGTGCGAAAAACAAAAGGTTTGAATCACTAGTGGGCAGGGTTTCAAGAAAATGCCTGAAATAGGGACTGGAAAGATAATTCAGGGAGTAAAATGCTTGCCGTGGAAGCAGAAGGACCTGCGTTCCGATTCCCCAGAGCACACATAAACAGGCAGGCTTGTTAGCCATTCCCAGGTGTGCTACCATCACCACTGACTCTTCCTCAAAACTATCACTACTAATTATCACTAACCCCCACAAGATATCCCACGCCTCCTGCTCATTCTCTAGTTTCTCCTCCACAAACTTTTACCGGGCTGTAATCTAGTCTCTGTCTCGATATGCTTGCCTATTCTGGATATTTCCCATAAACAGAGGAACTTCCCGAATGGAGCCTCCCTAGTGGAAGTCACCAAGATGGGCCCTTTGAAGTTATCAATACTTACTATCATTCCTAGAGAACTCCGAGTTCATCTTAAACCTACCTTCCTGCATCCCTGAAAAAGAGGGAGCAAGTGATTGTCAAAGAGATGTAAAAGAAGAGAAGGATAAAGTGTCTTTACAGGCCGTGTAGCTCAGCAATGCTTGCCTTACATTCGTGAAACTCTGGATTTGAGCCCAAAACAAACAAACAAACAAAGAAAAACCCACATAACAATCCGTGTGTGAAATTCCAACAGTCAAGAGATGGAAGCAGGAGGATCAGAAACTCAAGGTGATTCTCAGCTACATAATGTGTTTGAGGCTAGGGATACACAAGACCCTGTTCAAATTAAAAAAAGAAAAAGAAAAAAATCTTTAAACTATACCTCCATCTTCATATTTAATCAATGAAGAATAAGTTGGGAAATAAGTTCATGTTTCTCAAATTTTAATCTGTATGTCCATCACTTGGACATCTTCTTAAAAATGCATATTCTAGGCTGGCAAGATGCCTCAACAGATAAAGACACTTGCTACCAAACTTAATGACCTGAGTCCAGTCCCAGGAACCCTCATGGTGAAAGGAAAGAACTGACTCCTGTATGTTGTCACCTGACATCCACAGACCAATCACAGCACATGTGCACAAACATGCACACACAACACATTCTAAAATACAAAAATTCTTTGTAAAAAGCAGGCTTTAATTCACTGTTTTCAGGGTGGGATCAAAAACTACAGGGTCCTGTATTATGAACTTGGCAGATAAAATGCTCCTATACTTGCAAATTCTTAAAACAAAAAAAAATACATTTTGCTCTTCTTTAAGTCATATCCTTTAAAACAATTTATTTAAATCGTATTCTTTAAACAATATATTTCAATGCCTATTCTGAGCCATCTACTGCTAACCTTGCAACCAAACACCGCACTTGCCTTTACATCTGACCCTAGGTATAACCATGGCAGTGAGCTTCACACTCTCATCCCATGAGAAAATATAATTTCAGGAAAACATTATCTATCGTGTTACATACATAATACTAATCGATTTTTACATTTTTGTTTCAATTTGTATATTGCTTACAATTTACAGATGTTGGAACCTTGTGAATAAAGTTTTATACCTAATCTAATACACCTAAGAAACTTAAATAAGTTAACAGTTGGGGGTTAACAGACTTCTCCTTTTCAACTCAGAACTGGCAAACATTCCTGGATATTGGCAGCCACTGCTCCTGACTGTGACATTTTCCTGTGTCTGCAGTCTGTCCTTGGCTGTGCTTTGAGAGGTTAAGAGCAAGGGCTCTGTCCACCCTTGAAGGTGGTTGGCAGGCAAGAATGACTGGGCTTTTTACACTTGGTGCTGATGGCAGGACTTCTAACCCTGGTAGCTAGGGAACAGGCATTTGCTCTATCCCGCACAGTCCAGCCCAACCACCTGGGCCTTGGCCTTGACTCCATGCTATAGAAAGCAGGAGAGGCTTTGACCGATTACAGCTGACTCATAAGCTCCCCTACCGTGAGTGACTGGGAAGGACTCCCTTGAAATAAATGAGCAACCTGACTCTGGATTACAGATTCAAGTAAATCCATGGCCAGGTTGAGAAACTTAGTGAAACCATATCTCAGAATTAAAACAAAATAACAAACAAACAAACAAAAAAGAGGGCTGATATGGTTTTGTGGGTAAAAGTGCTTGCCAACAGGCCTGATGATGCTAGATCTATCCTAGAACCCACATGATAGAAGGAGAAAACATACACCCACAACCTGTCCCCCTTACCTTGACATCCATGCTGTGGCACAAAGTTACACCCCACACAAAATAGATGTAATAAAAGCACTTACAAAGCTCAGTGATGAAGGGTTTGCTTAGCATGAACGAAGTCCTAGATTTGATTTCCAGCACCAAGAGAGGCAGACAGACAGAGACCTTGGGGTCAATGTGGATATCCAAGGATTGACCCTCAAGGAAAGTTTGACTCCATTTGCTAGGGGCAGCTCGAAGTGGTTTGAGTTTTAACTTTGAAACATATTTGTGCTAAAATGACCTAATTTGGGCTGGAGAGATGGCTTTCAAAGGTCCTGAGTTCAATTCCCAGCAACCACATGGTGACTCACAACCATCTGTAATGAGGTCTTGTGCCTTCTTCTGGCATATGTCATCATACATGGAGGCAGAATATTGTATACATAATAAATAAATAAATAAATAAATATTTTTAAAGATAAAAATTAAAAAATTTAAAAAATTAAAAAACTAAAATGACCTAATTTTTGCCTAAATTCCTGAGGTGAAGCATGCAAGGCATGAGTTTCCAGGGCTTGAAGGCTATCTCACTCAGTAAAGTGATTGCCTCTCAAATGGGAAGGCCTGAGTTTGATCTCCAGAACCCACACAAAAATGCCAGGTATAGTGGCCTATGTTTATAATGCTAGCATTGACAGGTGCGTCCCTAAGGTTTGCTGGCCAGCCAGCCTAGCATAATTGGTAAATTTTAGTCCACTGAACGACACTATGGCACATGGCCTTCTTGAGTATGGCATCGAAGGTTGTCACGTGCATGCATGCACGTCTGTACCCGTGTGTGTGTGTGTGTGTGTGTGTGTGTGTGTGCATACACATGCTCACACACACACCCCATGCCAAAAAAAAAAAGCAAACAGACTTTTGTAGCACAAATAATAAAAACCCAGAAACAGATACTGATGACGAGAAAAGCAAAGTACCCAAGCCACTAGAGAGCTCTTGCCTCTATGAAATCTTCAGACCGAAAGAGAGCGAGTTCCTGTCTCATCCTGCCTTATATTCCTCTTTGGTGCTGGAATTAAAGGCATATGCACCACCACCGCCCAGCCCCTCTAGCTAACTGGCATGGCTGCTGGGATTAGAAAGTGTGTGCCACCACTGCCTGGCCTGTATGGCTGACTAGTGTGGCTGTTTTGGTGTTCTGATCTTCAGGCAAGCTTTATTTATGAAAATACAAATAAAAGACTTTCAAATGATGATGAGCACACACAAGTCTATGGCAAGGAACTTCAGTTGGGTGTCCATCTGCCTTAGCCATGTAACTGTGGATGAAGGGGATGAACTCTTTGTGGGGGGATGGCGGGGTTCAAGACTTTGGAACCTGTCCTGGCACTCACTCTGTAGACCAGGCTGGCCTTGAATTCACAGAGTTCTGCCTGCCTCTGCCTCCCAAGTGTTGGGATTAAAGGTGTAAGCCACCACTGCCCTGCGGGGGATGAACTCTTTACCTATCTGGAATCTTCATGCCTAATTTAAATTCAAGCAAAACAAACCAAGCAAACTTAAAGAACTTAAGGCTTTAAAAAGGTATTGTTAGGCTGGATTGACAATGAGGTTGAACCAAGTGTAGTGTTGTTGATAGAGAAGGTTTCGTAGCATCCACAAAGCCCTAGGTTCAATATGCAGCACTGCATAAAATTCTCATGGTATGTGCGTCCCTATAACCCCAGACTTGAGAGACAGACGTAGGGGGATGAGATGGTCAAGGTCATAGTCAGCTCTATAGTGAATTTGAGGCCTGTCTGGAATACATATGTCCTTGTTCCAAAAAAGAAGCAGATGTCCAGGTATCTCAACACTTAGGAAACAGAGGCAAGAAGGTTTTTATGAGTTTGAGCACAGTCTGGTCTATATAGAGAGTTCCAGGCCAGTCGGTTACAGAGGGAGACCCTGTCTCAAAAACAACCAAAAATAAAAAGAGGCAGGTGGTACTGGGGAAATGATTGGTGAAGTCGTGCAAGCATGAGGACCTGAGTTCTATGCCCAGCACCCACATAAAAAGCTGGTGGTATGTGCTTATAATCCCAGCTCTGGGGATCTGGAGACAGCAGGATCTCTGGACTCACTGACAGGCCAACCTGGCCTACTTGGCAAGCCTCAAGTCCCAGTGAGAGATCCTGTCACACAAATGAAGTTGTCAGCTGCTGTAAGAAAAACAGCCAAAGGCTGGCCTCTGGACTCTACACACGTATTCTACACATGCATGTGAACGCTCTCTCTTTCTATGCACACACACACACACACACACACACACACACGTCATTTCCTCAATAAATGCAGAATTATATACCTTGGTCTTCCTGTGATTACAGAACTATATCAAGGGTGATTTGTTTTTAAGAAACTGCTTTTTAAACTCAGATGATATACACTGGTCCAGATATGTCACTCTGTCTGCAGGGTCTCTCTTTGCATGTTATCCGGTTTTCTCTAAAGATCAACAAAAGCCCCAAGTTAGGAATCCTGAGATCAAGAAGTGTATAGAAAGCTAGGTATGGTGGTGCATGCCTAGAATCTTAGCACTGGGCACCTCAAGGTAGAAGGATAGAAAATTCAAAGCCAGCCTTTGCTGCATACTAAGGCCACTCTGGTCTGTATATTGTGTTCAGGAAAAAATTCTATACAAAAACATATATATATATGTTTAACTTTTTGTATAGAATTATACATATATATACCTTTCGTACACTCTCTCAGCCCACTCCTTAAAAATAAGCATTATTAATAGTTCTTGTGCACGTTTCCAGAATGTCTGTGCTGCTGGAAGGTAAACATTATATTTCTCTTTCCTGCAAATACAAGGGTCATACTGCATATGTTGTATTTCATTTCTTTCTATGTGTGGGAGGGATGAGGAGATAGTTCAGTAGATAAATCACTTGCCAGGCCAGCATGAAAACCAGACTTTGGATTTCCAACATCCACGTAAATTCTGTAATTCCATCTCTGGAAAGCAGAGGCAGGATCTCAGCAAGCTGGCAAACTAGACTAGCCCAAATAAGCCAACATCATGTCCAATTGGAAGACCCTGTGACACCTAAGAGAATCCTTTAACCACATCTGTAAAGGTCTTTCTCTCCCCCCCCCCTTTCTTTTGTTTTTGTTTGTTTGTTGAGACAGAATTTCTCTTCATGGCTAGCCTTGGTTGTCCTGGAACTTGCTTTGTAGATCAGGCTGACCTCAGACTCAGAGATCCACCTGCCTCAGCCTCTCAAGTGGTGAGATTAAAGGCGTGCGCCATCTCACCTATTTGAGAGGAAGCTTCTATACAGGATTAACTACCTTGTTAAAACCCACCCTAAGAATATGTGGCACCATTCCATAAGCTGAATAATTAAGTAATTATTAATAATTACTTAATTATTCAACTTAATTACATCTGCATAGCTCTTCTGCATCACAGGTTCTGATGACTAAGCACCCTGGTCCCATTAATTTGTGTGCCAGGGTCTTTACTATCAGTCAGTTTGGGGCCATTGTTGACAGGGAAACCTTGTTCGCCAATTATCTTTAAGAGGTGGATCCAAGTTAAAGTGTGGCTTTCTGGGACCGGGAGTAAAATGAGTGCATGGCACAGGTGCTCTCTCTCTCTCTGTGATTCCCATGGGGCACAGCTGAGCTTGGACTTCTTATTCCTGTTCCGTGAGTTTTTCCCTTATAATAAATAAAAATATAATTGTTTTATTCTTTAGATAGCCTGGTTATTTCCTGAATTGAGCTAATTTCTACAGTTGGCATCCAGTGTGGGGCTAGAGTTTCTGGTGGCTCTGGAAAGCCACAGTGAGGCTCCACGCTGCCATTCACTTGGGTATAGAATTCCTGCGCAGTGGCACTGAGTAGCTGCTAGCTGAGGTTCCTCATATTTCCTCATTAAATGACTCAGGGCCATGCAGGAAAGCCTTTAATTGGGGCTTGCTTACAGTTTCACAAATTTAGCCATTGTTATTAATAATATGGGAATCATGGAAGCATGCAGACAGACATAATGCTGGAGAAGTCGCAGAGTTCTACAACTGGAGCCTTGGACTGCAGCAAGAGAGAAATATGAGCCTGGCTTACGTTTTTTGAAACTCCAAAGCCAACCCCCAGTGATAGAATTCCTCCAACAAGGCAACACCTACTCTAACAAGGCCACACCTCATAATCCCTCTAAAGTAGTACCACTCCTGAATGACCATATATTTAAATATGTGAGTCTTTGGGGGTCATTCCTATTCATCCCCACAAGTCTTTTCCTTTTTGGCTTGTTTGTTTTTTGTTTTGTGAGACAGGGTCTCACTGTATATCTCTGGCTGTCCTAGAAATCACTATATAGACCAGGCTAACCTCAAACTCACAGAGGTTGACCTGCCTCTGCTCACAAGTGCTGGGATTAAAGGCGTGTGTCACCAGGCTCAGCATATTTTGCATTTTTAAGATTGTGACTTATTAGTAGGTAGTGCAATCAATTTGGAGAATTATGACCTGCATTTTGGAGAAAAAAAAAACAAAATGAACTAGAATAGTTGAAAACATCTTAGAGTGTATTACACAGATGATAAGCATTGTCTTTGTAGGTTGCAATGTAAAATTTCTTTCTTTTGTTGTTCCTTTCTTTCTTACTTGCTTTGGGTGTGACAGTCAAGAATGTGAGAATGTTCCCTTGAAAGGAGTATTAATAAATAGACAGAGGTTTGGAAATGGCACAGTAGGTGAAGCAATCAACACATATGCCTGAGGAGCTGAGTTTGGTTCCTTAATACCCACATAAAAAGCTGGACATGGTAATCCTGGTGCTAGTGGGTAGAGACAGAAAGATCCTGTGGCCTTGCTGTCCAGTCAGCCAGCTAGCTAAAATGGCAATGCTCAGATTCAGTAAGAGACCCAGTTTCAAACAATAAGGTAGAGAACAATAGAGGAACACATCCCAAAATCAACCTCTGACCTCCACACATGCCCATATGGGCACAAACACATGCATACACGTACACACATATATACCCCCCACAGACACATAACCCAAATTAGAGTAAGAAGTTTGTTCACAAATGACTCTGTAAACTTCTTTTTTTTTTTAAATTAATCTTTTTTTTTTTTTTTTGGTTTTTCGAGACAGGGTTTCTCTGTGGTTTTGGAGCCTGTCCTGGAACTAGCTCTTGTAGACCAGGCTGGTCTCGAACTCCCAGAGATCCGCCTGTCTCTGCCTCCCGAGTGCTGGGATTACAGGCGTGCGCCACCACCGCCCGGCTCTCTGTAAACTTCTTGAAGGCATGGTATTTCACAAGCCATTAGTTCATCACACCCTAAACCAACGTCGGAGAGAAAAATTCACGTTCAATTGTTTTCAAGAACGGGGTGGGCGTAGGGAAGGCAGTAGGATGAGAGCAAATGACTAATAGAATTCTGCATTATTTGTTTATTTGTTGATTTGGTTTTCAGAGGTGGGAATGGTGCCCAGGGTCTCACACACGAGTCAATTACCTCACTACTTAGTTGTATCCCTAACCAGTGTTCCTTTGCTTTGCATAGCTTCCACGGGTAGTCAATGATTGTAAACACACATTTCAGGGAGAAAAATGTTATATATAAATGCATGCTGGAGAGTCTGGAGACATAACTCAATCGATACAATGCTTGTATAACATGCAAGAAGCCCTGGGTTGAATCCACAGCACCATATAAACCAGCCATGGTGGTGCAAGAAATAGAATCATGATGGTCATGAGTTCACAGTCATTTTGGCTACAAAGTGAATTCAAGGACAGACTGGTGTAGGGATAAGTCCCGCCCCTTAAGGGGCGTGTTCGCCTCGGGCTAATGTCTGCCTATAAATTTGGCGAGTGTGCTCCGAGCTGTCTCTTCTGCTTTCCTGGTCTCCTCGCGAACGGTGGTTCTGTAAGTCCATTTCTACATTAAAACTATATATATTTTTACAATCTGTCTGCATTCGTTTACGCCGCTACATTTTGGCGTCCAACGTCGGGCTATTTTGCCCCCGACTCAAGCGGGTAGCCCGCTAGCTAACACAGCACCCTCCCGGGTGCTGTTTTTCAGTTCGTGACTCCAGCCCCAGTGCCGAGTCCGAGAAATACTCGGCCACACAGGCCCATTCTGCCTGCCTTGGCTAAGTTTTGCAGCGGAACCCCACTGCCTGAATTAGCAGAAGCTCAAGTACCTGCGGTTTTGCAACAAAAGCAGCCACAGCGTCAGATTTGGTCTGATACAAAGTGACTTGGGCGGGCAGTGGTGGTGCACGCTTTTGATACCAGCACTTGGGAGGCAAAGGCAGGCGGATCTCTGTGAGTTTGAGGCCGGCCAGGCAGTGGTAGCGCACGCCTTTAATCCCAGCACTTGGGAAGCAGAGGCAGGCGGATCTCTGTGAGTTTGAGGCCTGCCAGGCCGTGGTAGTGCACGCCTTTAATCCCAGCACTTGGGAGGCAGAGACAGGCGGATCTCTGAGTTCGAGGCCAGCCTGGTCTACAAGAGCTAGTTCTAGGACAGGCTCCAAAAACACAGAAACCACCACTGGCAGGAACCGATCATTGCAGGTAAAAAATTTTTCTTTTATAAATAAAATGTCTGAACACATTACTGTTCAAGAATTTAACAGTTTTTTTAATTGTACCATGTGGGAGATTTTACAAGAGGTGTCTATCACCCCACATCTATGGATCCTTTTGGGATTCGTAGTTTTCATTGGTACCAAATGGTTTGATAATAGAAATATGATAAAGTCTTTACAAGACGAATCCAGGATTCTTAAGGCAGAGATTGAACGCTTAAAAACAATTGAGAATGATAACAATCTTCTCAAGAATCAGTTTGAAGTTCTCCAGACTCATAACAATCTTCTCAAGAATCAGTTTGAAGTTCTCCAGGCTGATGTTAAGGAGAAATTCATTACTATGGAAGAGGGAACAGCTGATCTGGATTGTAAGCTTCAGTCCCTTTCTGTAGGAACTGAAACATTAGTGGCTGATATTAAGGAGAAATTCATTACTATGGAAGAGGGAACAGCTGATCTGGACCATAAGATTCAGTCCCTTTCTGTAGGAAATGAAACATTAACTGAGAGAATCAAAACTGCTGAACGTGACAATCGGATTTTGTCTAAAGCTTATGACAGATTGACAGAAAGATTGTCAATACAAGAAGGCACGGTTTATGCCATAAAAATTATGTCCAAAGATGAGATGTTATCTCTAATGGACAAACTTCATACTTTAGAATCCTCAATGAAGGCTTTGGAACATAATTCTGGACAGGAGATTCAGACATTACAGAAGGCAATGGTGAATAGAATTGAAAAGATTGAGGAATTGGCGCCTGTGGTACTTGAGAAAGCAGTACTTGAGGAAGATACATGGGAGCCTGTCCGTATGAATGATCTCAAAGGAATTAAACAGGCTGTCATGACTTTTGGGATGCACGCCTCTTTTGTTAAAGAGATGCTAAAATCTTGGGCCACGACAAGCAGAGCAACCCCCTCGGACTGGCTCCAGCTGAGCTCTGCAGTACTTGAGAGTGGACCGCAATTGAAATGGAAATGCTTATTCAGGCAAGAGGCTAGACTTTTAGAACAGCAGGAAAAAGCGAAGGGAATTGACATTTCCTTAGATAAAATTCTAGGTGAAGGGCTCTTTTCCGACCCTCAGGAACAAGCTAATTTGGATGAAAACACACTCTCCATGTGTACTACAGCAGCCTTAAGGGCTTGGGACAGGGTACAAGACCCAGGACAGAGAATGGAATCATTTGTCAGAGTTAAACAGGGTCAGAGAGAACCCTTTAGTGACTTTTTACAAAGACTAACTAAGGCTGTACAAATAGGGATATCTGACCCAGAAGCAAGACGTATAATGATTGAGTCTTTGGCTTATGAAAATGCAAATGTGGAATGCAAAAGGATTTTGGGGACTTTAAAGCTCAGATCAGCACCCTTGGAAGAATGGGTATTGCATACACTCAATGTTGATACTGAAGCATGGGTAGAAGAAGCAATTTCCAATGGTAAAAGGAGACACCAGAATACCAAATGTTTTAATTGTGGCAAAATGGGTCATATGAAAAGGAATTGTAGACAACGGATTTTCAGAAATAATAATAATAATAATGCATCTTTCAGAAATAATAATAATAATGCATCTTCTAGAAATAACAGAAATAGGAGGACTCAGCCTTCAGGTTTATGTAGAAGATGTGGAAAAGGCAGACATTGGACGAATGAATGCAGGTCTACAAGAGATAGATAAGGCAACCTGATACAGTCGGGAAACGTGAGAGGGGGGCCTCACAGGCCCCCATGGCAAACATGGTTCAGTCATTTCCAGTTTCTGCAGACAACGTGCCTCATCAGGACAATTAGGAAGCCCCATGCCTACTGTTACAAGCAATAATGATCAGAAAGATAAGTTACGTGTGTTTTGGCAAACTTCTATAAATGATCAAAGACCTAAACTGAGAGTGTGTGTAAATGGCATTTTTAATTACTGGCCTGCTGGACACAGGTGCTGATGTAAGTATCATTACCCCAGAATCTTGGCATCCGTATTGGCCTCTTCAGAATGTAAATGTTCAGCTCCTGGGAATTGGAACCCTATCTCGAGTAAGGCAGAGCACGAGATGGGTTGAATGTATAGGGCCAGAGGGACAAATAGGAAAATTAAAGCCATATGTAGCCAATATCGCAATGAATTTATGGGGTCGTGACCTATTACAACAATGGAATACCGAAATTAACATTCCTGCTACTTCTAGAGCCTATATTTCTGAGAATAATATTAAAAGATATTACAGGCCGGGCGGTGGTGGCGCACGCCTTTAATCCCAGCACTCGGGAGGCAGAGGCAGGTGGATCTCTGTGAGTTCGAGACCAGCCTGGTCTACAGAGCTAGTTGCAGGACAGGCTCCAAAGCCACAGAGAAACCCTGTCTCCAAAAAAAAAAAAAAAAGATATTAGAAAACCGGCCATTCGGGCTGTACAAGAACAAGCAATTGATGTCCCTTCAGAGATACCAACAGCCTTGCCTCTAAAATGGTTGACTGAGAAACCAATATGGACAAAGCAATGGCCTTTAGCTGAGGAAAAGTTACAGGCTTTAGAACAGCTGGTACAAGAACAAGTAGATGCTGGACATATAAAAGAATCTACCAGCCCTTGGAATTCTCCTGTATTTGTGGTTAAGAAAAAATCAGATAAATGGAGAATGGTGACAGATCTCAGGGCCATCAACAAGATTATTCAACCTATGGGCCCTCTGCAATCTGGAATTCCTTTGCCCTCTTTATTACCAAAAGTATGGCCTCTCATAGTTATTGATTTAAAGGATTGTTTTTTCACTATACCTTTGCAAAAAGAAGATAGAGAAAAATTTGCTTTCATAGTGCCTACTTATAACAATTCTCAACCTTCAAGGAGGTACCACTGGACCGTTCTCCCCCAGGGTATGTTAAATAGCCCCTCCCTGTGCCAATATTTTGTGAACCAACCACTGCAAATAATACGCAAGAAATTTCCCAAATCTATAGTATACCATTACATGGACGACATCTTGTTATCCGATTCAAACATGGATACCTTGAACAGACTGTTTGAAGAAATAAAGATACTTTTACCTAAATGGGGATTGCAAATCGCTCCTGAAAAGATTCAGAAGGGAGATTCTGTTAATTATTTAGGTTTAAAATAGGTTTGCAAAAAATTAAGACACAAAAAGCACAAATTAGGAGAGATCGCCTACGGACTCTTAATGACTTTCAAAGACTATTAGGAGACATTTCCAGTCTACGACCAGCTATTGGAATAACACCTGATCTAATAATTCATTTGAACAAAACCTTGGATGGTGATAAAGATTTAAACAGTCCCAGAGAATTAACAGCTGAAGCAGAAAAGGAACTGACAATGATTGAGGAAAAATTACAACAGGCACATGTGGACAGGGTGAATCCAGAGCATGATTGTATTCTCGTCATACTACCATCAAAAATTTCTCCTACAGGAATTTTAATGCAGAGAGATGATATTATTTTGGAATGGATCTTTTTACCACATAAACCAAGTAAGAAACCGAAAGCTTATGTGGAAAAAGTCTCTGAGTTAATTATAAAAGGCAAGCTGAGACTTCGTCAACTAGCAGGCATAGACCCAGCAGAAATTATAGTGCCTTTCACTGCTGATGAACTAAAGAAATTATGGGAAGATAATGAACCATGGCAAAGAGCTTGTGCTAATTTTTTGGGAGACATTAATAACAACTATCCAAAAAGCAAGCGGCTTAACTTCATAAAGAGAACTTCTTGGATTCTTCCTCGAATCGTCCGTGGTGCTCCAATAACTGGAGCCCGTACATTCTATACTGATGCCAATAAATCAGGGAAG
Source organism: Microtus oregoni (assembly GCF_018167655.1). NCBI lineage: Eukaryota > Metazoa > Chordata > Mammalia > Rodentia > Cricetidae > Microtus > Microtus oregoni. The sequence goes on from NW_024543062.1 coordinate 49,954,627, forward strand.
GCAGGTTACAAATCAGAAGACTTGGATAAGGTGGAACAAAGTCCGTATAATTCTGTCCAGAAGGTGGAATTATATGCCATTCTTATGGTGCTAAGGGATTTTAAAGAACCTATTAATATAGTTACAGATTCACAATACGCAGAGTTATTTTACATATTGAAACTGCTAAATTTATACCTGATAATACTGAACTAACCTCATTGTTCCTCCAGGTTCAAGATTTGATCAGGAGCAGGCTTTGCCCTATGTACATAACACACATCCGATCCCATACGGGTCTGCCAGGTCCTCTAGCACAAGGTAATGCAGAAATTGATCAATTATTGATTGGTAGTGTGCTACAAGCATCTGAATTTCATAAAAAACATCATGTTAATAGCAAAGGTTTGAAGAAAGAGTTTTCAATTACATGGCAACAAGCTAAGGAGATTGTAAAGAAATGCCCTACTTGCTCTTTCTATAACCAAACGCCACTGCCTGCAGGGGCTAATCCAAAGGGCACCCAAAGGAATGAAATCTGGCAGATGGATGTGTTCCACTTTGCAGAATTTGGCAAATTAAAATATGTTCATCACACCATTGACACTTATTCAGGCTTTCAGTGGGCAACTGCTTTAAGTTCAGAAAAAGCTGATTCAGTAATCACTCATTTATTAGAAGTCATGGCTATCATGGGTATACCTACACAAATAAAAACGGACAATGGTCCTGCTTATGTTTCTAGGAAAATGAAACGGTTTTTTGATTATTACAATATCAAGCATGTTACAGGTATACCATACAATCCTACAGGTCAAGCAGTCATAGAAAGATCAAATTGAACTATAAAGGATATGTTGAACAAACAGAAAGGGGTGGAAAACACCCCCACAAATAGGCTCCATAATGCTTTGTTAACCTTGAGTTTTCTCAACGCTAATGAGAAGGGAACAACGGCTGCAGAAAGACATTGGATAATGGAAAAGTCTACTGAACTAAATCAACCAGTTTATTTCAAGGATGTGCTGACCTCACAATGGAAGCCAGGATATGTGCTACGTTGGGGAAGGGGTTTTGCTCTTATCTCCACAGGTGAGGAAAAATTGTGGATACCATCAAAATTAATAAAGGTTCGGTTTGAAGAACAGAAGCCACTTGGAAAAGATAAATAACAATTCTTTCATAAGGATGGCGAACATACTGATGGTAAGAAATACAGATAGGTTGGAGGCAGGGTTCTTTTCTTATCTCCACAGGAAAATACTCATCTTCAAAGAAATTGAGGGACCCTGAATATTTAATTACTGATGGATGGACATATTTTGTAAGTATTAATTTTTATATATATGTCTTATTAAACATTTCTTTATAAATATATAGAGCTGGTTTTGAAGTTGGACTCTGGCTCAGTCCCTCTCCAATTCCAAGCCTGTTAGTAAGAGAAAAACCCAGAGTTTCTGGAGTTTCTGTCTCATGTCAAGAGCCATGATATGGGACAGAAAGAAATATGAGTTTAGAAAACATCTTTGCTTTCTCCATATCTATCATACTTTTCATTGAATATATCTATCATGCCTTTCATTGAATATATATATGTATGTCTATATGATTAATGTTTAAGTTTTTCACAATGAACAATGAGTTTTTCCTGAAGTGACATTTGAAGTTTCCAGGAAGAAGATGGGGCCCCACAACAACAACTCTACCTGGTTGATATGACGTCATGATACTGATAGCGCTACTACAAGACCTGTTTTGGATACCAGCTGCACAAGACGATCCCAACTTGGTTAGCTGAAATGGTGCACATCTTGTACAACATTCTGGCCAGACCTCCACAAAATACTCAGAGACTATTTGCAATTTTAAAAGACATTGATCTTGAAATTTAACCATCATTTTACTTTCACAGGATCCCCCAGAAAGAACGTCGCCCCCATGACAGCTGGAAGTAATTCTAGAGGACGACGTCCCCTCTCCCAGTAAAATTTACCCCTGGGTTTAGGGACATCATTTAGGGGTTGGGAGGTTGGGGGAGGAATTTTATAAGCTCCGGGATCATTTTGAAAAAAAAAAAAAAGAAAAAAAAAGAGGGAATGATGGGATAATAGATTTATAATTGTGAGTTACTGCTTTTAGACAAATATATTGGTATAGATTCTTGTATATTGATACAAAGTTAAATTATATTGACTATTGTATGCATGCATGTTTCTATGTCTGTTTAAAACATTTTTATGTATTGACATATATTGTATTGATATATATATATTGTATATATTTACCATATTGCAATGTACATTTCTACCTCTGATTAAGATACTTATATAATGTTTGTTTATTGATATATATTTGCCATATTGCAATGTATATTTGTACAGTGTTTATATTTGGAGGTCATTATCCTCAATTGTTAACAGTTGTTTATTGTCTTAGTCTTTAAGTTAGATAGATATTGAGAATTATATAGATAAATAGTCATCTAAGTTTGTCATTTATAATCAGACTAATCAGGTTCTTTAGATATATAGAGATTATGCTCAGTATAGATAGATAATCTTCAACCTCTTCAAAGAGCTGTAGAAAATGGCCTTTAATCTAACTCAGAGTTTCGTGATAGTGAGACACAATTGCTCCTGGCAACACCGCTCTATTCCCGAGAGAATGTTGAGCACCAAAGACACTCCACCTGGAGCCTTTCTACTTGGCAGAACTGGCCTTTGGGCAAAGAAATGCCCATACCGCAACCACTGACACAGATACAGAGCATGCATCAATGGATAAAACAGGACTGTCATATCCTGCCAAGACAGGGTAAGATAGTTTTGAAAAGTTCCTTGCCTTTAATAATGGTATGTCAGGGGGCTGGAGAGATGGCTCAGAGGTTAAGAGCACTGACTGTTCTTCCAGAGGTCCTGAGTTCAATTCCCAGTAACCACATGGTGGCTCACAGCCATCTATAATGAGATCTGGTGCCCTCTTCTGGCATGCAAGCATACACAGAAGGAATGTTGTATACATAATAAAAAAAAATAAATCTAAAAAAAAAAAATAATGGTATGTCAGTTATGTTAGGCCTTAGCCAAAATTGGTTGACTCAACATTGCAAACGAGACTTTGGGTGATTGCCCCCAGGTAGTCAGTTGTCTCTGTCAATTGTTGCACATTTTGGATATATCTCGTTTGTTGAGTAGTGTTTATTCCCTTCTCAGATCTTTGACTGAGTTGAAGATTATATAATTGTAGTTACTCTTTACATTATTTGGACTCCTTGAGATAGAATGTTTAGCAAAGCTTTTGTTCTCAATATTGTTTGTTATATTTATTATTTGTTGTTATTGTATGTAGTTGTATTTGGTTTAGTTCTGTCTTATTTAGACAAAAAGGGGAGATGTAGGGATAAGTCCCGCCCCTTAAGGGGCGTGTTCGCCTCGGGCTAATGTCTGCCTATAAATTTGGCGAGTGTGCTCCGAGCTGTCTCTTCTGCTTTCCTGGTCTCCACGGGAACGGTGGTTCTGTAAGTCCATTTCTACATTAAAACTATATATATTTTTACAATCTGTCTGCATTCGTTTATGCCACTACAGACTGGGATGCACGAGGTCCTGTCTCAAAAAAAAAAATGTTGGTTAGATCCTTGAAGAGGTAACCTTAGGGACCTTGAGTGATCCATGGATCCTTTAACCACTTAGAAGATAACAGCTTGAGAAATCTCCTTCCTATTAGGCGAAGTTTTGTCGTTATACTGTTTCTTTGGAAGAGAGGTGAGGAAAGGCAAGCCCCTCCCCTCCACAGTATGTAAAGCCACTTTATTTGTAAGTCGACACCAGAGGTTCACAGTCTGGGATCCTTATGTGTTGGAAAGTCTCCACCCATGTTTGTAGCATGTGGCTCAGCATCTATGTGGCACTGTCAGGTTTGCTTCTAGATCATACTAAGCACTTGCTGAGGGCTGTCTGGCCTGCTTTAGTTGCACATTCGGCTTATGGGCATGGGTTGGGTATCACCCACACTGAAGATTCCTACCCCTGACTGCGTGTTAGCAACACCTAGGGGGTTCTTAATAACTTAGACACTCCACAACAACCAACCCCACTCTCCTTTAATTGATCAAAGTGGGACTAATGAGGTTTCTTTTTTTAACTTTTTAAAAAAGATTTTTTATTTTTTAGGTGTGTGTGGATGTGGATGGTACATAGGTACGGTGCTCTTGGAGGCCAGGAGAGGGTGTTGGATTTCCTGGAGCTGGAGTTACAGGCACCTGTAAGCAGCTCAACATGGGTGCTGGGAATTGAACTGAAAGAGCAGTGTGCATTCTTCACTGCTGAGCTAGCTAACCATACCTTTTCAGTTTCTTTCTCTAGATATCAATGTAGATTTTCCCCTAGCTCTCATGGGTTTCTACTGTGCAGCAGAGTCTCCATTTGGACAGGCATAAAGCCATACAGCATCACTGGAAAATGCATCACTGCCCTCTATTGTCCCTTTAAAACTACCTAGACCAGTCATTTACGAACCAATAGTTTTTGTTTGATGGATTGATTAGGCTCTTATTAGCCCAGGCTGACCTAGACCTTGCTGTTGAGCAAAGCATGACCTTGAACCTCTCACCCTGGAGCATCTTTCTTCCCACTTGCTGAGTTACAGATGTGCATCACCACATCAGTTCATGTGCTGGAGACTAAACCTGGTGAGGCAAGTACTCCATCAGCCAAGCTGCAGCTATGTCCCCAACGAACCACAAATTACCTTACCATCAATTCAAAAGGCAATGACATCTAGTAAAATACAATCCTCCTTTTTTTTTATTAGATTCAACAGAAATTAATTACTGACAACTTCTAAAAGGTACCACTTATTCTCAATTCTTCCTCTCTCGCTCCCTTTCCTCCCCATAGAGACAGAGAGAGAGAGAGAGAGAGAGAGAGAGAGAGAGAGAGAGAGAGAGAAGAGAAGAGAAGAGAAGAGAAGGAGAGATCTGTGGACTGCTGACAGCCCTTTACAGCTCTGTACTTTGAGTCAGATTTCCCTGGGTTACTTTCTTTATGGAAATGGGCCAAGGAGGAGACAGAGAGATGTAAAACACAAATAATGAGGCTAGTAGGACACAAGGTGGTTCTCGCTGCCTTTAAGGAGCAAGTCTAGGGCTAGAGAGACGGCTCAGTGGAGAGCAGGGACTGTTCTGGGAGAGAACTGGAATTGAGTTTCCAGCACCATCTCTAATTTCAAATTTCATCTCCAGGGGATCCAACACCTCTGGCTTCCCTGGGCAACCGCATTTGTATGTACATACAATGAATGTACATAATTAAAAGTAATCATCGCTGAGGGTCAGGCCTGCTGAGTCCTCACCTGGGCATCCCCATCCGCTAAAGGGTTACAGTGCCCAAGTTTAAAGAGCCCAAAGCTTGATCTTATCAGAACAACACCCACACTGAACAGAACAGACTCAGATCTGTCCATGTTCTGAACTTTTGAAGATTGTTTTTTGTTTTGTTTTGTTTTGGAAGACAGTCTCCCATAGCCCAGGATGGCCAGGAACTTCCTATAGAACTGAGGCTAATCTTGAAATCTTGATCCCCTACCTCCACCTTCCCTTTGCTGGGATTACAGGCATATACCACCGCATCTGGTTTATATGCTGTTGAGGGCCCGTGCCGGCGCCTTCTCCTTGCTGTGAAGCATATATCAACAGAACTATATCCCCAGATCCAGTTGGTTAAGAGCACATACTCTTACAGAGGACTAGAGATCAGTTTCTAGTCAGACATCAGGTAGCTCCCATCTGTGTGTGGAGACCAGAGGGCAGCTGGAAGAATCCCTTTGCTCCTTCCACCTGGAGACTGAACTCAGATTCTCATGCTTGGCTACAAGTGGTTCCTACTTACTGAACAGGCCCAAAGTTTATTTTATTTTATTGGTGGGGGGTGAATACGGCTGTGAAGGATCAAGGAGAACTTCAGGTGTCTTTTCTCAGGTATCATCCACCGTTTATTTACTGGTTGACAGATTGGTAAGAGGGCCAGGCTGACTGGCCAGCACTGAGGTTCCAGTTCATACCCGCATACCCAGCATTTTCCCTCCAGGCATTGTGGGAGATCAATGTCAGATTTAGTTCAGGCCCTCCTGCTTAAGCACTTTACCAACTGAACTATCTCCTACCCCCTTTTCTCTGACTTTAAAAACCAAGAGTGGTGGCAGCGGTGGTGGTGGCGCACGCCTTTAATCCCAGCACTCGGGAGGCAGAGGCAGGCAGATCTCTGTGAGTTCAAGTCCAGCCTGGTCTACAAGAGCTAGTTCCAGGACAGGCCCCAAAGCTACAGAGAAACCCTGTCTGGGGGAGGGGGGACAAACAAAACAAAACAAAACAAAAACAGAGTATCTCAAGTTACCTTGACTAGCAAGTGAACTTCAAAGTTTTCATTTGCAATGTATCTGTCAATTATACTCACACAGATTTGGTCCACAAATAAACTCGATCATCCTAACTATATGATTTCTCATCTTCATTATATATCATTTATTTTCAAAAAAAAGTATTTATTTATTTATGTGCCTGTGTATTTATGTGTGGGGGTGTTCGTGTGCATAGTATAAGCATAGAGATCAGTGGACAACTTTTAGAAATTAATTCTACCATATGTGTGCCAGGCAAACGCAGGTTGTCAGGTTTGGGGACAAGTGCCTCTTTCCCTGCAGAGCCAACTCACCAAGACGTGCTGTCTTGCCCTTTAAACTATGACACCCACACTCCCTTCCTTTGCCAAACTCCTGTTCCTCTTTAAGATTCCAGCTCTCACCTTGGCTTCTGCATGATCCCCATCCCCAAGTCTCAGCTCTGCTTCAGTCAAACACATAGCTGGAGAACACAATAGACCAGTTGGCTCTTAAGCTTCTCGGAATAATCGTTGGTTCCTCAGACCCTCACATAGTACAGCTGAAAGGAAAGAGAGCGAAATCAACTGATTTGTCTCACACTTACTTATCTGCCTTGTGCTAGTGTGTGTGTGCCGGTGTGGCACGCACGTGCAGACAAGAGGACTGACTTGTCTTGACTGGGAACTGGCTCACCCCCTTCCGCCAGATGAGCCCCAGAGATGGAGTTCCGCTTGTCAAGCTTGGTGGCAAGAGTCTTTACACGTTGAACCATCTCATCAGCCCCAAATAAAATGATTCTCTAACTCTGTTTCCAAAGACTGATGCCATAGCTAGAGACATAGCTAGCTTCCAGTCTATGAAAGACCGGTGTGGCACCGGAACCATCTGTTATAAGCCATTAGCAGCTGGGCTAATTTTTGTAAGGTTTCTTGAAAGTTAAGCAGGAGTGTATGAGCGTTAACTGGGAAGAAGTGAATGGGTGTAAACAGGGAGAATGACCGTGAAGCCAATGTTTAAGAAAAATAATTTTCATGACGTAGAGGAAGGAGAGATTAGATTTGCACTGAGATTCACCCTGGTAGACCAGTTACAGCAGTAACAGGCTCTTCACCTGCGGGTGTCTTAGAATCTCAGTCCTGCCTCTCAGCCTCCCTTCTCCACCCACTGTGATGCATCATCACCCACACCCTCCCCATGCCACAGGATCAGTGGTGGAAAGTCTTCTCTAGGCCTGAGGTGCAGAGAAAGGAGATCCAGAAGTCTGTTGCAATCACCTAGATGTGAGATACTGGAAACCTGGTGTGTTATCATGACATATGTCACCAGCTTAAAATATGGCTCCACCTTTATCTCTGAACTTTTGCTGGAGGTAACGAAAGCTTCGAATGGATTACAACAATTACCAAAGCACACTGCTAGTCACCTAGGTAATGTTTATTTTCATTCTTACTGAGGCTACTAGCTCCCTATTCATTATATTGTTGTGTTCTTTACTGAATATTCAACAGACTGACATAGAAGGTTACTGTTGCCCCATCACACTCATTGGAAAACTATTCCATACCATCTGAACTACCTTCAGACATTTGATAAATTATACAAGCCTTTCTTTTCTTCAGTCCAAACACTGGGAACACATTATAACAAAAATCGGGGTGGAAGAGGAGTGCAGTCAGGAAAGTGTTTATCATGCAAGTTTAAGGGCTTGAGTTCAGTCCCCAGAACACACATAAAAGCTGGGCCTGGTGACATCTGCCCATGATCCCAGTACTGAGGAGGCAGAGACAGAGGGATTTCACTAAGGCTCCATGGACTGTTGGTATAGGCAAACTGGAGAGCTCCAAGTTCAATGAGAAACCCTGTCTCAAAAAATAATGTGAATAGATATTGAGAAAGACATTGTATTTGTCAGTGTTCTCTAAGGGAACAGGACTGAGATAATATTTTGCTTTTTTGTTTTTGTTTTTGTTTTTTGTTTTTTTGTTTTTTCGAGACAGGGTTTCTCTGTGGTTTTGGAACCTGTCCTGGAACTAGCTCTTGTAGACCAGGCTGGCCTCGAACTCACATGAGATAATATTTTAAAGGGGATTTAGTAGATTGACTTTCTGGCTGTGGTCTGTGCAGGCCAACAATGGCTGTCTCGCTCTGAAGAGGCTGAGGATCTAGTCGTTGCTCAGTCCATGAGGCTGGCTGCCTCAGCAGTTCCAATCTTGCTCTGAAGGCCTGGAGGATTCCTGGAGAGCTGCTGGTCTTCAGTCTTCATTGGAAGCCGAAAGAAGGTGGTTCTAATATAGTTGAAGAAATGCTGCAGTAGCAGAGGAGATGAACTTGCCAGCGAGACAGAGAATGGCATTCACTTGTAATCCCAGTGCTAGGATAACAAAGACAGGCAGTTTGCTGGAGCTCCTTGGCTAGTCAGAATAGCATATAATCATTGAGCCACAGGTCCCAGTGAATGAACCTCTAAGACTGACATCTAGCCACCACAGACAGAAACACGTATCACTTGTACACACACATATGCACACACACATGAATACGCACACACCCCCTCACATACACCACATGCACACAAATAAAATGAGACTGAAAATACATTTTGCTGATATGCAAAGATACTTATTATACTCACTCAGAAAAAAATAGCACAGAAAATTAGTATATGCAGAATTAGTTTTGCTTAGAAATGATGACATATAGAGGGAGATTGAGCAGGCGGTGCAGGGCAGGCATGAGAGAGGTGAAGCAGGCTGTATGATTCTGTGAGTGCGGACACATTGTATCTTGATCAAAATCCATAAAATATACCCTACCAAAAGTGAGACCTAAGGTGGACATGACTTAATTAATCAATTATCAGCTCAGTTATTAAAAATGAACTAAACCAGTGGTTGATGTTAATAACAGGAAGCTGAGGGCTAGAAGGGTGGGAAGAGAGGTTACATAAAAATTTTGAGTGCTTTCTCTTAAATTTTCCTTTTTTTAATATAATATGCTTATATATTCTTTGAAAATTTCATAATTATTTGGATGATTTCTCCTGTTGTGTATATATGTGTATATATGTGCATTTTTGTATGAGTATAAACATGTGTGTGTATGGAGGCCCAAGGATATCTTCATGCATGGGTCCCCAGGAGTCCTTCACCTTAGACAGCTCTCATCGACCTGGAACTTTGCCATGTAGGCCAGGCCAGCTGACAAGAGAGTTTCCAGGGCTTTACCTATGTCCACCTCTCATATTGCCAGCAGTGGGAATGTGGTGTGTGCCAAAATGATGCTATTTGGATCTGCACAACTATAAGGTAAATGGTCTGGCTTTGCCCTTCTGAGAGGATTATTTGGCCCACTTCGATTGGGTTATTTCTTCCTTTGCCGTGAAGGTTCTTGAGGGCCTTCTGTAGCTTGAGTGACCATCCTCTGTTAGAATAGCTAGCAAAGAGGCTCTCCACCCTGACACCTCTTCACTCTGGATATGCTTTCCTTTGCTGTGAGAAGCTGTTTAACTGGATGCAACCTCGAATCAAATTGTTCTCACTTTACTTATTGCTTAGAAAATCTGATCACTTTTGTGCTTTGGTTCCCTATCCACTGTAATGGGAATGTGCCTGCCAGTTCTCCAGCTCTGATCCCTATCATGTACTCATCTCCATCACTAAGTAGAACTTAGCCAGAGAGAGCTGGGAAAGCCCTGTCTCACTGGGAAAGCCCTGCCTCGCTGGGAAAATCCTGTCTCGCTGGGAAAGCCCTGTCTTGCTGGGAAAGCCTTATCTCACTAGGAAAGCCTTGTCTCACTAGAAAAGCTCCATTTCACTGGGAAAGCCTGTCTCGCTGGGAAAGCCCTGTCTCACTGGGAAAACCCTGTCTTGCTGGGAAAGCCCTGTCTCACTGGGAAAGCCCTGATGTGGGAGTGCCATATATCAATCTGTTGATTTCATTGGTTAAGCAATAAAGAAACTGCTTGGCCCTTATAGGTTAAAACATAGGTGGGTGGAGTAAACAGAATAGAATGCTGGGAGGAAGAGGAAGTGAGCTCAGACTCGACAGCTCTGCTCACTGGAGCAGACACCATGCCCTGCTCCCAGGCAGACACACACGATGAAGCTCCGACCCAGGATGGACGTAGGCTAGAATCTCCCTGGTAAGCCACCTCGTGGGCTACAGCAGATTATTAGAAATGGGCTAGTCCAGGTGCGAGAGTTAGCCTAGAAGAGGCTAGATAGAAATGGGCCAAGCAGTGTTTAAAAGAATACAGTGTCTGTGTAATTACTTCGGGCATAAGCTAGCCAGGCGGCCGGGGTGCTGGGGATGCAGCCCTGCCGCTCCTATTACTACAAAGCCCTGTCTCACTGGGAAAGCCCTGTCTCACTGGGAAAGCCCTGTCTCACTGGGAAAGCCCTGTCTCACTGGGAAAGCCTTGTCTCACTGGGAAAGCCCTGTCTCGCTGGGAAAGCCCTGTCTCGCTGGGAAAGCCTTGTCTCGCTGGGAAAGCCTTGTCTCGCTGGGAAAGCCCTGTCTCGCTGGGAAAGCCCTGTCTCACTGGGAAAGCCCTGTCTCACTGGGAAAGCCTTGTCTCGCTGGGAGAGCCCTGTCTCGCTGCAGAGTCCTTGTCATATTCCTGCAGCCATCCTGTCCCAGTTAGCAGGCACTGAGATTAACTGTAATGTTCAGCATGACTGCTGGAAAACCACCAATCACTAGCAAAATTACCTGGAATTACTCACAAGGGAACATTGGCTGTCTGAAAACCCAACTTGATCCAAAGAACCTAATATTTTCTTCAAGGTTTTTATTTTATTATACCCATAAGCCTCTAAAGTTCAATAAAAACAGAGCTCGGATGGCTTACCCAGCATTAAAAAGCAGCAACTAATAAATAACAGACCAGAGAAGTCCTCAGAGGCTCTCAAGAGGTGACAGTTGAGCTTCAGTGACAAACTTCTGCCATCTTCTCGGACCAGGAGTTGTCGGGCTCCTAGGAGACTCAATGCATAGGCAGTGAAACACAATGGAAAAGGCTATGGGGGGGGTGCTGGGTGTGACTCAGTTGTATAGCTCCTATGTAGCACATGTGGGCCCTGGGTTGGATCCTTAGCATTGGGGGAGTTCAGGGAAGTGAGATGATCCTCTCTGCATTGCACAGGAAACCTAAAACCTATAAGCACGTGTACATCTCTGTCCTTTGAAACTTAAGTGTGTGTGGTAGTTTGAATGTAATTGGCCCCCCCCCAGTAAGCTTATAGGAAGTGGCACTATTAGGAGGTGATGCCTTGTGGAGTAGGTGTGGCCTTATTGGAGGAAGCATGTCACTGTGGGGGTGGGCTTTGAGGTTTCATATATGCTCAAGCCCCACCCAGTGTCTCAGTTCACTTCCTGTTGCCTTCAAGATGTAGAATTCTCAGCTCCTTCTCCAGTACTATGTCTGCCTGCATGACGCAATGTCCTGCCATGATAATAATGGATTAACTGAAGTGTAAATGAGACACCACAATTAAATGTTTCCTTTATGAGAGTTGCCATGGTCATAGTGTTTCTTCACAGCAATAATTAAGACAATGTGGTTAATGAAGGTGGAGCAATCAGAGTAAGAGCAAAAATGTCAGTCTCATTAAAGTGATATCCAAGCTCCTTCCTTACAGAACGATGGATTTTAGCTTTGGTATTCGTTATATTTATTGGTGTCTTAAAGCACTGGATCAATTCAGTGGAGGAAAGCACCTTCATAGGAGGAGAATTTGGCTTCTGTACTGGAGAACACCCTGTTGGCTTCATTCCAACTGGAAAAGACATATACCATGGTAATTCTATAACTATTCCTTAGATTGCATGTCTTCCCAGCAAGTAATTTGTAACAAAATTATTAGGAATTCCACATCTATTTTCTGGTGCACATAAATAAATCCATAAATTCAAATGATGCCCAGTCATCCCACAGTGAGTAGGAATACAGTTTCATGAGGGCTGAAAAGACTATTCTGTTGGGAAAGTGTTTGCCACACAAACATAAGAACCCAAGTTTGGATCTCCATCTCACAGGTAAAAAACCAGGCATGGCTCACAAGCTGATAGCCCCAGCATTGAGAGGAAACAAGGGAATCCTGGGAGCTTGCTAGCTTGCCAGTCTAGTCAAAACTGTGAGCTTCTGGTTCAGTGAGAGATCTTGTCTCAAGGAAATAACTCTGGAAATAATAGAGGGAAACACCTAATGTCCTACTCTGGCCTCTGTATGTGCGCCCACAGGCATACATACCTACACACTCATGCACACACGTACTATACACACACACACACACACACACACACACACACATCCTCAATAGGTCAGCTGAGGCCTGTCCCAGTGGGCCGTTTCCAAAGCCACACATCACTGGGAACAAATCATACAACAACTTGGGTTTGCTTTATAGACTGGACTGTTTCACAGACCTGTTGGGAAAAGAGCCACAAGGCAGTGAGCCAAATGTGAAAGACTTGCTGACTTGTTCTACTGTAAGCAAAGTCTCCACCACAGATGTGTCGAAATCCTGTGCGTGATAAAACATGGGAATGAATATGATCTGAGTTATTAGCATTAAGAGAAGCCAGGGTGGGAGGTCAGCACATCATTTTTCCTTAAGACATTGGATGTCGAAGGCCAGAGGGCATAACTCAGTTGGTGGAGTGTTGGCCTAGCAGACAGAACTACATAAGCCAGGTATGGTGGTGCACTCCTGTAATCCCAGAACTAAGGTAGTAGAAGCAGGAGGATTAGGAGTTCAAGATATGCCCTTGACCTTGAGACTTTGAGGGGCCAGTCTGAGCTACAAGAGACCTTGCCAAAGGCGCTGAGAAGATAACTCAGTAGGGAGAGAGGGTAACAGTCCAGAACTCTAGAACTCTCACAGACAATGGGTAGGTGTGGCAGCTGCCTCTATCCCCGACACTTGGGAGGCAGAGGCAGGAGATTCCCAGGACAACCTGGGTAGCTAGAATACCTGGGATTAGTTTTCCACCTTCATCAAGAGGTCCCGCCTCTGTAAATAAAGAGGAGAGTGACTGAGGAAGACACTTGGCACACCCCTGGTCTCCACATACATGCACATACCCACGAACATATGAATATGGATAATATTTGCATGTATATCACACACGCATACATGTGGAAAAAGAAAAATGATAGATGCTAAAGGTATCAGATGGGGAACTTGGAAGCTGCTACACGTATGTCCGTAATCCAAGTGCAGGTTTAAAAAAAAAGTTCAAATAAACAAATTATGGGCTGGTGGATCAACTCCACTAAGTGTCACTTATTTTAAGAGGGTGATCTTGCTGGGCAGCCGTGGCACACACCTTCAGTTGTTACACTTGGGAGCAGACGCAGGTGGATTTTGAGGCCAGCCTGGTGTATAAGTGAGTGCCAGGACAGGCTCCAAAACTATACAGAGAAACTCTGTCTCAAAATACCAAAAAAAGTGCTTTCTCAGGGTTCAGCAGATCCAACACCCTCATTATTTGCGGGCTGGTGGTCCAAAGATAGTCTGACAAGAAAGCTTACTACACTACTCTAGCTCGGCAAAGAAACAAGCAAGCAAACAAAAATATCTTTTCTTGATTGTGTGTCCAAATGCCTTCCAGAAGTAATTTAAGGGGGAAGGGATTATTTTGGTTCACAGTTTAAAAAATAATACATACAGCTCATGGTGGAAGATGCCTGAGGCTGCTGATCTCTTTGTGTCTGCAGACAGGAAGTGGAGAATGGACAGGAAGTTGGTCTGGACTGTCAACCCTCAAGACCCACCCCCAGTGATTCCCTTCCTCCCTAGGAGGCTCTACTTCCTAAAGATTCCGAAATCTTTTGTAGCAGTGTCTCTAACTGGGCATCAAGGGTTCAAATTCAGGAATGTGGGGGGACATTTCACAGTCTAACTGCAACAAGAAATAATCATAGAATGGTGTACAGATGTAAACAGTTATCAGAGTTAACAACGTGAGGCTCTGTCGTGCTGTTTCCAGTCACGGTGAAGAAAGCATAAACCAGCAGGGGAAAGCCTGGGAATGAGGCTGGCCACAGAGAAGAGCCATGAGAGGTTTTTCAGAAAGTGTGGTGGGGGCGGGGAATCGGAGGCGGGTGAATGAAAAGAAGAAATAAAAAAGGAAAGATATGACTGAGCCTAGGTGTGGTGGAGGAGAATGTTTACTGTAAATTAAACGGAAAGCATAAGCAGAGGCAGAGACACTGGGAGAGTCCAGCGTGAACATGGCCAGACTGAGCTGGACCACGTGAGGAGGGAAGGGGAAGGAAAGCAAGAGAAGCTGCTGACCAACAGGGGTGGCCTGGACCAAGAGATGGCATAGCCAAAATGGCTGAGTAATATAGGGGCCAGAGGAACTAGGGGAGAGAAGCCCAGACCAATACCTGGGCTGGAGAGTTCAGGGTGGGGGCTGGGTATTGCCAGCCAGGAGGACCCAGTAGCAGAAAGAGACTGAGGAAAGCTGGGAGAACCTGGAGGCCAGCTTCCACTTTGATATGTTAATGGACACCTCAGGGAACCAGTTGTCCCAGGTTTGAGACCTGGGGGCGTGGGGGGTGGAGCACAATTATCTGCTTATTTTATAAGTGCCACTGTGATTATGGTGGACTACAGGTGAGGGGGTGGCTGGGGAAACAATGGCGGAGAAGAGCTGTTAAACCTGAAAATAGTGAGAGAAAGACCAGTTCCACAATTTTTAAGCCAAATTTGAAGCAAACTGTGATTAGACACTGACCAGGATGACCAAGTCTAGCCAGGACCTTAGTTCCCAATAGCTGTATTTTGCAGAGGTGTAAAAAGGTCAGACCATAAGGCCTCTTCCCACCAGTCCAAGCAGGGGCAAGCATATATCCTAAGGGACTACCAGCCTGCATTCCTCCCATCTACATGTGATTGAGCACAGCCAGTGTAGTTGAGTCAAACAAATTTGTTTAGGGGAGCAAAAACATCTGGCTATCTCCCATAAACAACAGCCTCCAGCATTACGGAAAGTTATCTCTTCTTAGACAAGGGGGTTCACAGGGTAACTTTGGCCCTTACACAGCCAGTCCCAGACCCTTGTAATAGCCCAGCAAGTTGTGTGTTTGGGTCTGCATATAAATGGTGACATAAAAGAGAACCAAGAAAAACTGTAGCTCTGGTCATAAGAACGTTGTGTGGAGAAAGGTGACAATGTTCTTCCCACAGCCAACTTTATGTTCTCTCTGGTTTGCTTTCTGTGATTTCAGTTCCTCATCATGGTCTGAAGATACGTTTGGGAGTTTATTTTTGAGGCAGGATCTCATAACCCAGTTAGCCTTGAATTTATTATGTAGCTAAAGATGACCTTGAATTCTGATACTCTTGCTTCTTCTACTTCCTGAGTGCTGGGATTGCAAGAAGGACACACAAGGTTTATACAGTGCTGGGGGTGGAACCAAGGGCCTCATGCATGCTAAGCAAACACTCTACCGACTGAGCCATATCCCAGCCCTAATTCATGTTTTCAGAATGTTTATTATTACGTTTAATTATTTGTATTTATGTTTGTGTACATGTGCATGCATGTATATGTGTGTGCCTATGTGTGTGAGCAGGGCATTTGTATTGCAGTCAGATCTCCTCTCTTGGAGATCTATTCTCTCTGTCCTCCATGTGGGTCCTGGGGATCAAACTCAGCTCATTGGGCTTGACAGCAGACATTCTTAACCACTGAGCCAACTTGTGGTTCATAAGCTTTAAGTTCTATTCCATACTGAGTAGCATAATCAAGTACCATCTTGAGCCATCCCACCTAAAATGTGAATTGTCTCTGTCCTTGGTTTTTTGTTTTGTTTTGTTTTACTTGACAAAGCTAGAGTTATCTGAGAAGAGGAACCTCAACTGAGAAAAAGACTCCATCTGGATTGCCTATAGGTAAGTCTGTAGATCGTTTTCTTGGTTAATGATTGATGTAGGTGGGTCCAGCCCACAGAGAGCAGCACTGCTCCTGGGCCAGTGATCCTAGAGTTCTATAAGAAAGCAAACTTAGCAAGTCATGGGGAGCAAGCCAGTCAGCAGCATCCCTCCATGGTCTCTGCATCAGCTCCTGCTTCCAGTATCCTGCCCTGACTTACTTCACTGTTACTTGAGGAGTAAGATGAAATAGACTCTTTCCTCCACAAGTCACTTTTGGTCATGATGTATTTGCTTTGTTTTGTTTTGTTTTACTTTTTGGTTTTTCAAGACAATATTTCTCTGTGTAGCCCTGGCTGTCCCGGCACTCATTCTGTAGACCCAGCAGATCTTAAGCTCACAGAGATTCACCTGCCTCTGCCTCCTGCATGCTGGGATTTAAGGCAGCGTGATCTACCACTGCCTGGCTTGGTCATCTTTTTTTTTTTTTTTTTTTTTTTTTTTGGTTTTTTTGAGACAGAATTTGCTGAAGAAGGAGGCAAAAATGTCATGAGCTCAAAGCCAGCCTGGGAGACCCTAAGACAGTCTCTTTGACAGAGTATCCACGCTATGTATGCTACCTGTCTGTGAGTCATTTAGTAATCATCTCAGTTATCACAGTGACTGTTGCTGTATTGGTGCCAGAGAATTGTTTGTATTCTGTCAATCATGTTTCAAATAAACACTGATTGGCCAGGCAGGAAATGTGGGCGGGAAAACCAGACAGGAAGTAGAAATGATGTAATGAGAACAGGAGAATTCTGGGAAGGAGGAAGTTGATTCCTCCCACTCCTGCCCAGACCACCGAAGCAGCAGGATGTGATCTGTCCCCACTGAAAAAAGGTACTGAGCCATATGGCTAACATAGATCAGAAAAATGGGTTAATCAAGATGTGAGAGTTAGCCAGTGAGGGGCTAGAGCTAATGGGCCAATCAGCTTATAATTTATGGAGACCTATGTGTGATTTTCTTTGGGGCTAAACAGTTGTGGGGTACCTGGTGGGAGGACAAAAACCCCAACAATAAACAAGCAGCCTGCTCCCCCTCATGTTACACTGTATCATGGTGCAGACGTTAAATTAACCTTTATAGTCCTTAATAATGGCCTCAAAACATAAGAGGGAGTGATATTGGCACTGCAGATATGTGAAAGAGAATCCTCACCAGACTTCTTTAAAGAAAAAGGTGATTGGGGGCTGGAGAGATAGCTCAGCGGTTAAGAGCACTGACTGCTCTTTCTGAGGATCCGGGTTCAATTCCCAGCACCCACATGGCAGCTCACAACTGTCTGAAGATCCGGTTCCAGGGGATCTGACACCTTCACACCAATGCACATAAAATAAAGTTAAATAAACCATAAATTTTTTTTTTAAAAGAGAAAGGTGATCATATAATACAATGTTTTGAGAAAGAGACCAATTCACATGACCGTTATTATAATATATTGTTATAGTTGTTCTACTTTATTATTAGTTACTAATTTCATACTGGGCCTTCTTTATTTTTATTTGTATGCAAGTGTATATGTAGGGCGTGTCTTTGTGTGTGGGATCATGTGCACATGCGTGTGCACGTGGAGGCCAGAATTCAACTTCAGGTTTTGTCTTTAGGCACTGTCCACTGATTTCTTCTGAGAGGACGTCTCTCACTGGAACCTGGAATCACCAATAGGCTAGGCTGGCGGGTCACTGATTCCCAGGGATATGCCGCTCTGCCTCCCCAGTGCTGGTATTGAAAGAACATGCCGCCACACCTTGTTTCTTTTATGTGTATTCTTGGGATGGAACTCCAGTCGTATTTGTATGGCAATGTCCCCTTCCCCTAATTTATCAACTAAACTTTATCATATATATTGGCATCTGAAAAAGCCAATAAACCCAGGGTTGAGTACTGTGTGGTTTCAGATATCCACTGAAGGTTTTGGAATTCATCTTCCCTAGGGAGGGCAATCCAGCAAATGAGAGAGCCCTGTTATAATGGTCTGTTCTGTCCCTTTAAGAGATAAGCCCCACCCACTTCCTCCCCCTTCCCAACGTGTTTCTCTCTTGGGAACTCACTTAAATACCCTGTGGGAGTGGTCCTGACCTGTCCCTGGGGGGGGTGGGATTTGGAGTCCCGACCAATACAACTCTCAGGCCTGGGGGCTGGGATGGATGCAAGGGGCTGGGGTCTATGCTCCCAACTTAATAGGCACAGAACAACATTCATCCACAATTTGCTTCAACTGCCAAGCACTGACCACTGGACAAAACTGCCTTTCATCTAAACTGAAGATCTCCAGACATGGACAGAATCGCTGGAATCCACAGCCTAGCTGCTCAGGTCAAGGTAGGCTTGTCTTCCTACAGATTTCTTAGCCCACAAGATCTTCTGGAGCCTTGCAGGCCCTGTGCTAAACAGCAAAAGGCAAATATGACCCTCAGTGACCATGGAGGACCCTGAGGAGTAGCTCTAGGAGCCAACCAAGTAAGTTCTCTGTCATTTTTAAAGTACAGTCCATGATCGTGGGGAAGTGCAGGCAGCAGGGACTGAGGCAAATGCTTGTAGTGTATCCATAACTAGAAGGTAGAGAGTGGAGTGCTGGATAACCAGGAGGCAGAGAGTGGAGTGCCGGATAACCAGGAGGTAGAGAGTGGAGTGCCGGATAACCAGGAGGTAGAGAGTGGAATGCCGGGTAACCAGGAGGTAGAGAGTGGAGTGCTGGATAACCAGGAGGTAGAGAGTGGAATGCCGGGTAACCAGGACGTAGAGAGTGGAGTGCCCGTGCTCAGGAGGCTTTCTCCATTTTACCCAGCCCATGACACTGCCCCATGGTATGGTGCCACCCACATTTAGTGTGTCTTCCCCACTCAACCCAATTTAGAAACTCCCTCATGGGCATGCCCAGAGTCTAACCTAAGCCAGATAACACCCACAAATGAGCCTAGACTTATTTTTAAATCTAAAATAAAGGCCCTAGAATAGTGGTTTGTAAACTGTGGGTGGTGTTTGGGGTTAAATGACCCTTTCATAGGGGTCACATATCAGATACCCTGCATATCAGATATCTACATATGATATGTAGCAAGATTACAGTTATGAAGTAGAAACAAAAATAATTTTATGGTTGGAATGACCACAACATAAGGAACTGTATTAAAGGGTCACAGCACTAGGAAGGTTGAGAACCACTGCCCTAGAGGCTTATCTCTAGGTGGTTCTAGATCCTGTCTAGAGGATCAATATAATAACAGCCAATATTAAATTAACCATTACTTGGAATGTGCAGAGATGTGTGCAGGGATCCTAGGAGCTTTATATCTACTTAGAACCTTGGGAGATGGGTTTAAAACTGATTTATGTTGTAATTGTGTGTGTGTGTGTGTGTGTGTGTGTGTGTGCGCGCGCGCGCGTGTGTGTGCCCATGCTCCTATGGAGGTAAGGGAACAATTTCATGGTGTCAGACCTCAGGTGCTTTCCATCTTTTGTTTGAAACAGGGTGAACTTAGCTGGCCCATCTCCAATCCCACCAGCGTGAGTCATCACAGTGGACCTTTAGGTTCTAGGGATTAAACTCAGGCCCATGTGCTTGTGGGGAAAATGTTTTACCAAAGCTTCCCAGTCCAACTTTGACTCTTTATTTCAGCACTGAATTCCTTTACTGGAGAAGCTATTTACCAGTTTAACTTTTAACAGTATGGTCCCTAACGTTTATTAATGTCCTGTTCCTTTAAGTACTTTATGATGTTTCTCTTGCTTTTCTCCCTTGCTCTGTGAAGAGAGGAGCCCGGGACCAGGTGGGTGTTCAGAAATGCCTCTGTCACAGCTAGTGGGCACAGGAGATAGGTTTCCTGAGATAAACGGTGCGCACTGAGAACTGTGTGGCTGCACTGGGAGCTTCCTCAGCCCTTTGAAAAGAGTTCTTGCAAATGTTAGTGCTTTAAATTCAAGACTCTGAGCAAGCAGCCCCCAGAGCTACTGCTGAGAAACATGTCTGTCAGAAATGCATTGTGGGGCAGCGGCTGTAATATACTTGATAATATACTTGTCTGGTGAGCATGAAGCCCTGGTATGAACTGGGTTATTTGCCTATAAATTCTGTACCCAGGAAGCAGAATCAAAATTCAAGGTCATCCTTGGTTATTTAATGAGTTTAAAGTAGGACCAGGATGTCTAGTTAGTTCTTGTAGAAAAGAGGAATACATTTTTAAATGGTCAAACATTTTTATTTGAATTCATATTGATGATAAAAAGATAATTAAATCATTGAATAATATATTTTTTATATATTTCACATTTTTTTTGTTGTTGTTAGCCTCGCCTTTAATGACTGAACCATCTCCAGCCTGTTTGTGTATTTCTTTCATTTTTTATCAGAGAATAATAAATACAAAGAAAAAAATTTCAATATGATACATTTTGACAGTATTCTGTCCCTGCCTTCCCAGATCTTCTGGATCCTCCCCACCTACTCAACTTCAAGTTCCTTCTCTCTCTCTCTCTCTCTCTCTCTCTCTCTCTCAAACAAAACAAAAGTGAAAATCAAAGCAAACTAAATATACATAAAAATATCAAAATAAAACAAAAACGTCCATTAAAAAACAAAGTACATTTTGCGTTGCTCAACTGCTCCTGGGCATGGGGCCTGTCCTGGGGTGTGGCTGACGTGCCCAGCGACACCCCATTGGAGAAAACTGGACCTTTCTTGTTTCTTTACGACAGGGTCCCTTGTAGCACCCAGGTCTTGAACTTGCTCTGCAGCTGCAGGTGGCCTTGGACTTCTCCTGACTCCACCTCTGAGTGCTAAGGTCACAGGAGGGTGCCAACATGCCTGGCTTTTTTGTGTATTTTTGAGAAAGGACCTTATTTTGTTGCTTGGGCAGCTCTTGAGTTTCTGGGCTCCACGATGTCACTTCAGCAGGTACTACAGGCACACTCCAAACCTGGCTGGCAAAGGGGGAAGCTTAGGTACCAATTTCGTATGCTGTTCCTCACTTAACTCTAGTGTATAATTTAGAAGCACACATAAGAATTACTGCTTTGAGAAAGACCCAAAATTACTGAAATGAAGCTTCTTTCTTTCCAGAATGTGGAAACAAAGTACTCTGAACCACCCATGCTGTGGGTTTCTCCCCCTCGTAGATGACTTAGAAGTTTGTTTTGCCCCCTCCTTCCTCCATCCATGCCTTTCCCGGCACTCCTGAGAAACCTCTCTGGAGGGTTCTTTCTCTTTTATTCTAGATGCTCCTCTCCAGCCTGCCTTTGTAAAGAAATCCAGGATTTTTTTTAAGTTTATTTATTTTTATTTATGTGCATTGGTATTTTGCCATGGGTGGGAGTCCTCTGGAACTGGAATTACAGGTTGTCATGAGCTGTCACAAGGGTGCTGGGAATTGAACCTGGGTCCTATGAAAGAGTAGTCACTGCTCTTAACACTGAGCCCAAAACCTATGATTATTTTTAAATGTAATTTGGAAACTTCCAAATAAAACAAGTATCTTAATTGCTTGTGGTTACAAGTCCTAGGTTGGTGGTGGGGAGACCAAGGACATGGAGCCAACAAGGCAGGCTCTAGGGACTTGTAGGGCCTCCAGGGCTGGCCATGTGAGCCTGACTTGACATTTACTCTCTTTACAGAGACCTCCTCTTCCTCCTTTCTTTTTTCTCCTTTTCAGTTTCTCTCCTCCATCTCCTCCTCTTCTTACCAGTTGGCTAGACTGGCTGCCCAGCAAGCTCCAGGAATCTGGCAGTCTTGCTTCCTTAGCACTGAGGTTATAAGTGTGTGCTGCCAAACCCCGTTCTTTTATGCGGGTGCTGGATATTGAACCAGCACTTTTAGAAAGAAGAGAAGGAAGGAAGAGGAAGGAAAGAATGCCATGCAAATTATAAGACTGATGCTATAATTGTCTGATCAAAGTTTACTGCTTCACTTTAACATCTGGTGAAAACTGAGCAAATCTCAGAGCCTAGTCTGACTAAAAGAGACAGAGTAGTAAGGCCCTAAGGATATCCGTTTTCTAATCCCCAGAACCTAAGACTATGTTACTAAAAATTGGGCACTGGTGGCACATGCCTTTAATCTCAGCAATCAGGAGGCAGAGGCAGGCGGATCTCTGTGAGTTCGAGGCCAGCTTGGTCTACAGAGAGAGTGCCAGGGCAGCCAGAGCTACACAGAGAAACCCTGTGTCAAAAGAACAAAACAGCAAACAAATAAAAACAAAAAAGAATATGTTGTGTAATATGAATTTGTAATCCGCAAAAGGGACTTTGTGGATGTGATCAAATTAAGGGTTTTTACACAAGGAGATTATCTATGTTGGTTCCACTGAATCACACAGGTCCTGAAAGTAGAGAGTCAGGGGCAGGGGAGGAAGCTCAGTGGGTAAAATGCTTTCTGTGCCAACAGGAGGACCTGAGTCTGATCCCAGCGCTCATATAAAAACCTTGGCAAGGTGGTATGTGCCTATAACCCCAGTGCTGGAGAGACAGCAGGCTTGCTGGCCAGCTGGTCTTGCCGAACTGGTGAGATACTGGATCAGTGAAACAAGGTGGAGAGTGATGGAGGAAGATACCTAACATGGCCTCCACACACATGCTCATGTATGCACATGAACACACACAACACCCCCCCCCCAAAAAAATACTGAGTATGATGGCATGTGCCTATAATCCTAGTGCTGGACTCGGTGGCCAGCCAGTCTAGCTGGATCATTGAGCTCTGGGATCGATGAAAAACCCTGTCTCAAAAAATAAGGCAACATGAAGGATCCGTGACCTGAGTATGATTTCCAGAATCCACTTGGTAGAGAAGGCAGGAAATAATGCTTGTGAGTTGACTTCTGACCTCCGCATGTGCGTGAACTTGAGTGTGCAGACACACACACAATGTACATACATGAAAAATATATGTGTGTGTGTGTAAAAAAATAAGGTAGAGTGAAACATGAATCCTTTTCCTGTCCTATCAAAGGCTAGTAAGCGGTTTTCGCCAGAAAGCAATGATGTCTGATAATGTTATAGCAATATGTCAGCTTCATTTTGTTTATATACATTTCTCTGGCATTAAATTTCATGCATTTTAATTGAATAATGGGCTCTCCCAAGCTTCTGCAATGCAATGCAAAACAAGTTTAGTCGTAAACAAACAACACAAAAATTAAAAAAAGTGGAGGACAACTTAGGAAGGCATCTGACAACAGCTCTGGCCACCCCCGTGCGCACACATGTGCACACGCACAAATAGAGCCAATGAGAGCTAAAGGACCATAGCTAGTCATGGGGAGAGAGGAGGCAGAAGGTACAGATTTAGCAGCATGAGACGGGGCCTGATGCTGGTTCTGTGAAGCAGAAGGACCCGAGAGGTATCTCTAGGATGGAGCTAACAAGCCTCCCCAGCTGCTGACAGTCCCCAGGCCAAGAGCCACAGCCTCATTGCACTGACGTCCGCTTGCTGACAAGAAAGTGGCTATGTCCCTGCATCTCTGCTGGGCCAGGAGGCCACTGGCCTACAAAACTGCAATAATAAACTGTGCTGTGAGAAGTCATCGAGTCTGTAGTGTTCAGTTGTGGGGAACATTGGAAAGCAAACACGCTGCTCAGAACAACTTCCCCTGTTCTTTTCAGAGAAGGCCTCGTGCCTCCCGTGGAAAACCAGCTTCCCAAAGTTTTCACGCCCAGACCTGAATACTGGCCAAAAGTTGTTGCCATTTTCTGAGAACAATGGTCTGCCTGTGTGCCTGAGAAGCGAATGGGAAATCCACTCTGCAAACCGCCCCAGTCTGCCCTACAGGTTGCTGCAGGTTGTCTGGAATGATCCTGCTGTGCTTTGTCCTGTCCTTTCTCCCAGGCTCCGGGGTGGCTCCTGGGACTTTGCAGTTTTATGTAAAAAGACATTCCAATTTTTTTTTTAATATTTACTTTATTTTTAAATTCTCTCTTTCTTTGAATGTGTGTGTGTGTGTGTGTGTGTGTGTGTGAGAGAGAGAGAGAGAGAGAGAGAGAGAAGAGAGAGAGAGAGAGAGAGAGAGAGAGAGAGAGAAAGAGAGAGCACAGATGAGTGCAGGTGTACGGAGAAGCCAGAGGCATTACACCCTCTTAGAGCTGGAGTTACAGGGCTGTTAGTGGCTGACAAGAACAGAATTCTGGTCTTCTGCAAGAGTAGCATCTGCTCTTAACCACTGAGTCGCCTCTCCAGCACCCCCCTTTTATTTTAAACTTGTTTATCTTGATTTTATGTGTATGTGATTATGGGGAATGTACGGGCAAGGACTATAGCACCTGCACTCCGGGACAGTATGCAAGCCGGGAACTAGGCTTGGAATTTAAAAGCACAAGCACACAGACAGAGACACGGGGAAATGGATCATGCTTGAAACAAGAATGCCAACTTTATTGTGCTCCAGGGAAGTTTATATTGGGATCCTTAACTGATAGCCACACACCAGCTCTTGGGATTTCCAGCGTAAAACCCACTAGAACTCACTCCCTTGCCATCAGGAACTCGTGAGCAGGGCTCAGAGCAGCTGCAAACACAGGAAAACAAGTTGTTTTGCTCAGTTCATTCCAGCAGGCAAAGAAAGTCAAGGGGCCAGGGTTCTGCAGCCCTCAATAAGAACAATCTCAGGTGTTCCTTGGGAGCCTTCTACCCTTTGTTTGAGACAAGGCCTCTCATTGACCTGAAACCCCACCAACTAAGTGGGGTCACCAAACTTCTAGGTATCCACCTCTCTCTACCTCAGTCTCTGCATCTCCGGGATCACAAGCATGCACCGCTGCCCGCGGCCCTTTAGTCGGCCTGTAGGGGTTGAAGGCAGGTCCTCACGCTACTGTGGCAAGTACTTTACTGACTGAGCCCTCTCAGTCCCCACATCTTGTGGAGGAAAAGCTAAGGGAGACATCTCTACTGCAGCTATCCTAGAATCTGAAACTAGGCAAAATGTGGGCAAAACAAGCTTTTCTTTCTTTCTTTCTTTCTTTCTTTCTTTCTTTCTTTCTTTCTTAATAATTATTATCTCAGGCTGGGCGGTGGTGGTGCACGCCTTTAATCCCAGCACTTGGGAGGCAGAGGCAGGCGGATCTCTGTGAGTTCAAGACCAGCCTGGTCTACAAGAGCTAGTTCTAGGACAGGCTCCAAAAAAACCACAGAGAAACCCTGTCTCGAAAAAACCAAAAAACCAAAAAAAAAAAAAAAAGTTATTATCTCAGGCATTTTGGTTTCAGAAGTTTGGTGCATGGTTACTTGGCCCTGTTTCTTTGTAACAACACAGTAAAACGTGGTAGGACAGTGTGGTAGAGGGATACTGTTTGTCCCACAGTGACCAGGAAGGAGGCGGGTGAGAGAAAGAATGATTAGACTCCCAATATGTCTATCAATGCCTTCAATAACTAGGCCCAAATTCTCAATAATTCCATATGTTTGTGGCCAAGTTTTTGACATATGAGCTTTATGGGACATTCAAAGCTCACACTATAGTACAAGATTTATTTTGGTTCTTCCTTGGTTCAGTAAACACACGGACAATCCCAAGCAGCCTTATAGGGTAGCCCCTCCCCCTGCCATCTTCCGGACTTTGGCCTTGGGACTGATAAACTTGAAACTCCAGCCTTGTGTCTGCAGGGGAGAATAGCAGACAGTGTTCACCCTTGGGAACTGAGTCCAAACACCTGCTCCTTGACCCAGCAGAACCTCTACCCAGGAGTCTCCTGATTGCAGGCCCCCGGTGATTGCAGGCCCCCAGCTGCCAATCCTGCCTGCAGTCCCTGTCTCCCCTGCAAAGCTGGTTTTAGCTGTTCTGGGTTGATTAATGCCAATCCTCTCTTCCCATTCTGCAACGTGCTTTTTCAAGCTGTGTTCAGAGAAAGGGCTTGGCCATCTGCAGGGGACCTGTGCGGAAATGTGGGGAAATGACCGTGCGTTTATTTATGTCGTCCATTGTTAGCTAAGAATATCCAGGTGGTCTAATAATGGAGGTACCAAGAAAGGAAAGAGGACTGAGTGGTGGGAAGGATGCTGGGCTTCGGGGTCAGCATAAGCCTCACAGCTGAGCTGAAGAAACTTCCGCAAGTTGCTTTTAGTTCTTTGGCCCCAGTTTCTTCCCTTGGGGAAAATCAAAAGGCAAGTATCACTGATTTTTGCACACTATAACGGGATGTAATGAGGACCTGTTGGGAGGATGTGTTTAGTCTTCCGTTCTGCCCTGCCAAAAAGCCAGAGAGACAAATGAAGAGACACACTAAGAGATGCTATTACTTTAGGCTTCCCACCTGTTGACACAAAGCCTATATGCAACATTCTTCCCCCATATCTCTGAGCATCGATGTTGCTTTCAACTGTTGGGGACCAGGAGAACCTATACGCCATCCTTTGTTAAGGCACTGCCTGATAGAGCCTTCCTCATGACATCTACCCCAAGGGGAACTGAATCTTCACCAACAAAGCTGCCAAGCAGAAGCGGAGTCAGGCATGGTGTTGCTCCCCTTTAACATGTGCTCTAGTCCAGTTGGAGCTACATAGTGAGATCTTGTCTAAAAGGAGGAGCAGAGAAGAGCACGGAGAAGGTCAAAACAAGTTGTCTTGGGGGCTGTGGAGATAGCTCGGCAGGTGATGTGTTTGAAATGCATAAATGTGGACCTGAGTTAGATCCCCATCACATTCATAAAGGCCAGGTGCTGTAATCCCTTCAAGGTACATGGAGACAAATGGGGAGGTGGGAGCACAGGACTTTAATCCCATCCCTGGGGGGGCAGAGACAGGTAGATCTCTGTGAGTTCAAGGCCAGCCTGGTCTACAGGGCAAGTTTCAGGATAGCCGAGACTACACAGAGAAACCCTGTCTTGGAAAATAAAAACAACAACAACAAAAAGATAGATGGAGACAGCGCCAATAAACCTGTACCTGCACACACAAGCCCAGAAAGTATGTGAAAGATATTAACAACATAGTCATTTGAAAAATGTTTTTGGAGGGCTGGAAGATGTGTCAGAGGGAAAAGGCGCAAGCTGCCAAGGCTGATCATCTGAATTTGATCCCGAGGGCTTACAAGATGGAAGAAAAAACCAACTCCTGAAGATTGTCCTGTTCTCCCCACAAAAGAAATAAATGTCACAATACTTTTGGGAGAGGGTCTCACTATGTTGTCCTTGGCTGGCCTTGAACTGGGAGATACAACTGTCTCTGCCTTCCTGGTGCTGGGATTAAAGGCATGTGTCACCATGACCAGCCATAAAATATTTCTAATAAGTTTCTCTAACAATAAACTATCACGATGGTTAGTGCTGTCCACTTGACAGACTCTAGCACCACCTGGAGATGGACGGCTGGGCAGGCCTGTGGGAGGTTATCTTGGCATTAATTCAGGTGGGAAGACCCATCCACTGTGGATGACACCACTCCCTGGCCTGAGATCCTAGACTGTCAGTGGAGTAAGGGAGGGACACAGCCCAGGATGGCATTCATTCCTCCTTCTCTGCTCTTGACTATGGATGTCATGTGACCAACTGCTTCAAGCTACTGTCACCCTGCCACCCCCCCCCCCATAAAGACTGTACATTGAACTGAAGCCAGAACAAACCCTATCTCTCTCAAATTACCTTTGTCAGAGCATTTTCTTACAGCACCAGGAAGAGACCAGATCAGTCAACACTTTGATAGTTATCATTGCCATTGAAACTTGTGGGAAGTTTGTTAGGCAAAATAATTCCTGCATAGGGCTTGAAAGGTAATTCATCAGGTAAGAACGTTGGCTGCTATTCTAAAGGACCAGGGTTGGATTCCCAGCATCCACATGGTGGCTCATAACCAACTGTAACTCTAGTTCCAAGGGATCTGGTGCCCTCTTCTGGCCTCTGCACTCAGGCAAAATTCTCAAACACATAAATGTGAAAACTAAAAGCGTCTCCTGCACAGTGTTAAGTAAAACAAAAGCAACAGATGAAATTGCACAGGCATTTTTGATTTCAGACTATAATAAATCTCAGCATTCTGGAAAATCTTAGAATATAGACTATTTTAAAAGGGAGGGTCTAAGGCTAGAGGCGTGGCTGGTAGTGTTGGCCCAGCATGCTCCAGGCCTTGGAGGCAGTTTCCAGCACCACAACACATACAAAGTTGGAAAAAAGAGAACTGATTCTGACTTGCACACATGCCATGACAGACACACCTCCCACCTCCATACAAATAAATATAATAGAAGCTAATTTTCTACACATACTATATGTCATGACTACCCTTCATGTCAATGGGATAGAGTTAGTATTTGATTGTCTGTCTTTCTAAGTCTCTGTCTGTCTGTCTGTCCCTCTCTCTGTGTTGTTTAATATGTGTGCATCTGTGCACACGTGAAGTCAGAGGAAGGCTTCAGGCCCTGCTGTATCACTCTCTTCCTTATTGTAACAGTATCTGTTACTAGCCCTGATCTAGGCTGGTACTGAGTAAACCTCATCCGTCCTCTGTCTCTGCCTCTCACAGCACTGTGCTTACAGACATGGATGTACCCCTGCCCAACTTTTTACATGCATGCTGGGGATTGGAACTCAGGTCCTCATGCTTGTGTAGCAAGCATTTTTACTCACTGGGCTGTCTTCCCAGCCCTATTACGTCCTTGTTAGAATGATATCTCATGGTTTATATGAACAACAAATGTAACTGATATCCTATGATCTACAGAGTGAGTTCCAGGACAGCCAGAGCTGTTACACAGAGAAACCCTGTCTCCAAAAACAAAAAAAACAACAACAACAACAAAACCCCAAAAGAAGATATTCAAATGTCTTCTGGTCATTTACCACTCCTAGTATACTTCAAAGAGTAATTTTCTTGTTAATATTAGTTCTTCCCTTATTTCCTCAGGACAAATTCCTAGAAGTGAAACTGGTTGCTCAAAAGCATTTTAGAGCTTTTGAAATTTATTGCTAAACGATCTTCCCAGGAGACTATCAAGCTGCCCTCTCCTCAGCAACATGGAAGTACGTGCTCTTTCTCCAGGGCTTGGGACAGCAGAGCTCACCCACTTGCTTCAGAATTAAGAAACTCACTCGTGAACATATGCCCAGAGCAGGTGGTGAACTTTAAAATGTTTTGTTATGCAATCCTAGCTTGCTTGATGCTGAAGGAAGGTGACATTCATGATGCAGTCACCATGTCCCAGGTGACATTCCTGAAGCAGTCACCATGTCCCAGGTAACATTCGACAGGAGTCAATTCCTTTAACCTCCCAGGTAATCCCATAAGGTAGGTATTGTTATCCATGCATATCACATTTGAGGAAAGTGAGGCACAGAAATGCTAAAAGAAGCTGTGATCGGAGTGTGCCTTCCAAAGCCTGCTCCTAAGTGAGAGAGCCTGGTAGGAGGCCACAATGTAAAGCCGTTTTCACAGGAGCCCACTCTCTCTCTGGCTTCCTGTCTCACCATGTGGTCGTTCCATCTCATACGGCCTTCCACCACTGTGATGATATCCACCAGGAGGTCATCTCCAAAGTCAGGCCAATGAAGAATGCCCACCTCTTTGAATCTTCAGAGCCATAAGACAGAAAAACCTCATTTCTTTACAAAATATCCAGACTTAGGTATTCCACTGTAGCCACACAATGACTGAACCAACAAAGCTAACAGAGTCTAAGACAATGGGGGACACAGTAGATTTTACTCACCCAGGCTACAGCCTACTTCAAACGATACAGTTGCTTTTGTGAGGGTCTTTGTGAAGGTTGTTATGTACTCAGTGAGACCATTCAGATTAAGATTCATGGTGGCCCCTGTGTTAGATATTCCTCTCTAGAGAGAAGAACGGAACAAACAGACTATCTGTATTACTGAGCTGAGGAGATAGCTTAAGGGATAAAATGTTCCTCTCATAGGCAACAGGGCCTGAGTTCAACACCAAGAACCCGAGTAATAAAGTCAGACATGCCCTTGTATCCCAGCACTTGGGAGGTAGAGAGAAGGGACTGCTTGGGGACCACTGGCTCCAATCACTCTAGTCAAATTGGTGAGTTCCAGCCACCACATGCCCAAAGTTATTCTAGTTCATTTGGGGGGCAAATCTCAGTTTCCGTGGTTAATGTGGGTGGACCATGGTGGTGGACAGGGCCTGGGTAGGTGGTCTTGGTATATATAAGAAAGCAGACTGAAAGAGGCTCAGGAGCTGGACACTGTTGAAGGGCAGTGTTTCTCCGTGGCCTCTGCTTTAGTTCTTGCTTCCAGGCTCCTGCCCTTGAATTCCTCGGTGATGAAATATGAGCGGAGAGTTCTAAGATGAAATAAACCCTAAGCTGCTTTGGTCATGGTGTTTTATCACAGCAATAGAAACCCCAACTAAAATACCATGTCTTAAAACAAAACCAACAAAAGCCTGGTGTAATGGTGTGCACCTGTAATACCAGCCTGGACGGGGTAGAGATTAGCAGGTCTATAGGGCTTGCTGGCCAGACAGCTTAAGATTCATGCCAGTGAGAGACCCCATCTCAAACAAACAAACAAACAAACAAGCAAACAGCACTGCCCCCAAACAAAAACACAGTAAGAACAACAAAAGTGGACAGCACTTGATAAACAGCACACAGCTGGGATTGTCCACGGGCCTCCACGGGCCTGTGCTCCTCCCCCACCACCTGTGCTCACCCACACACAGCACAGACATACATGTCCATAGACATAAGGAATCCTGCCCTGTCCACATGCCTATGCTCCTCCCCCACTACCTACGCTCACCCACACACAGCACAGACATACATGTTCATAGACACAAGGAATCCTACCCTGTAGGGACTCCATCACTGATGGAGGTCTGCTGGGGGGATAGAATTCCTTTCAGCTCTAGCCTGCACCACCTGGGGCTGACAAGGTGACTTAGTGAGCAAAAGCCCTTGCTGTACCAATGTGAGGACCTGAATTAGACCCGCAGAGCTCACATGTAAGAGCTGGACACAGGAGCAGGAAACCTTAATCTCAGCGTTCCTACAGCAACAGAGGTGGAGACGAGGCTACCTGGAAGCTTGCAGGCCAACGTGGCGATCTGTGCAGCAGCCAAATGACTAAAGCCCAACCTCAAACAAGACGGAAGGTGAGGACCGACACATGACGTCGGTTTCATGCATGTTCCTAGACACACACACACACACACACACACACACACACACACACACACACAGAGGCATGCAGGCATGCACACACATAATACAAAAGTTCTCTATCATACCCGTTAGGTTGGGCCACCAACTTTCCTGATTTCCGAGGACTGTCATAGCTTCAGGACTAGCAGCTCATGTTGAAAGAAGGTTCTACTGTTTTCTGCTGTCTCCAAGACAGTGTGTGTGTGTTTGTGTGTGGCTAGGGGAGGGCTCAAACATTCACTTTTAAGTCATAGGCCCCAGAAAACATTAAACACTGGGTCCCAAACCCCCCAGAGATCCCATGCCAGCCATACTACTGTGCCCTCCTTTCCCACTGCTTTCTCCATCCGGACCTGACCTAAGATGATCCAAAACCCAGCTAGAGAGGATGAAGGCTGGGCTGGGGCATGGTCAGAGAAGCTAGCCAGTCAGACGCAGTCCCTCTCAGGAGTGTCAAGGCATGAAGTGGGCTTAGCTTGTGGGAGGCTAAAGCTTGGTGTGTTTCATGTTCTATCAGCTACAGTTTGCTTGTATACCAGCATGGACATTTTAAGTCACTACAAAGAGACTTAAAAGGACATAGAAGCACCGTGGGAGCCACCAGAGAGTCCCTGGGGGACAGAAAGGAATGCTGGCACAGGGCAGTGTGCAGCCTGAGGCTGCTGGTGACTGTCCACTGCTGAGGTAGCCCTTCCTGTGGCAGTTACATGGGGCAGCACTGTGTGTCCCACCCAGGCCTCTTTCCCTTTTTTCATCCAAGGCAAGACCACAACTCCAGCTGCCTTGCTTTGCTAAGGAGGAAGGTTAGGTGCTCAGAACCTCAAGATCCTTTTGCTGCCTCTTGCCTCTCTCCTCCTCTAAGGCAACAGTCCATATCCCTTGACTGGCACAACAAGGCCTCTTCATGAAGCAGCCATATAAGCCCATAGCTTGCCTGCCTCTGCAATATGCTGTTAGGCCCTTTATATACATATCTTCATTGGTCCTTATAAGTCACCCATGAGGTGTCATCCTCAAGCTTCAGAGGCTCAGAGAGGAGAAAGAATTTGTCTAGCTTTTAAACAATAAGAATGACTTGAAACCAGCTTTATCTGTAGCAGTTACTGTCACCCCGCAGGGCTTTGTCTACATTAAACACATCCTCTCCCTGAGCTATACCCAAGCCCCAGCTTCAACGACAATTCCATACGTGTATATAATGTATTTCCATCATGTGCCCCCACATTAATTTCTCTTGCTTCCCACACACCCTCTCTTCTTCCCAACAAGTTCCCTACTACTTTTATGTCCTTTTTGTGTATGCATGACCCACTGAGGTTAGTTAGGGTTGCTCACATGGGCATGGGTCGGGGTTGTTTATGGTAGCATGGGCAACTTGCCAGTGGCTACACCACTGAAGAAAATGGCTCATTCTTCCCCAGCCACCATTAACTGCCCTGAGTTCCTCAGAAAGGGATGGAGACTCAACAGTCCCTCACCCAGTTTCCTGAATTGATGTGGCCAGCTGCCAGTTCCCCTGGTAACTGGGCATCTTCACACTGGAGTACCTGTTTCCACTCTACCCAGGCCATAACTACAATGTTTTATGCCTTTGTAGGAGTATGTGTGTATAGGCATGGGGAGGGGGGAATGTGTGTGTTCTCTTCACAGAAATAATATGATAAAGAATTGCTTGGGGTTCAGTGTGGTTACTTTTTAGTTAAATTGACCTTCATAACCTTGCCTGGGGTTCTACCCACACTTAATCACGCGATTTCCTGGGAAGAAAAAACACATCCTGAATTCTAAATAACAAAATTCTAAACACACTGTTAGGATGCAGGCTTATTTGTGGGCTCGGGAATGTCTGCTGTAAACTGTTTTATTTTGCATGACAAGGAAAAACAAACTGGGCTCTTTTGTTATGCTATTTGGGGTGTCTGTTTAAAATATGACCGAAGTGAAGCTGTGCTGCCCTTTGTCCATTTGAGAAGGCATCAGCTTTGGAAGCATTAACTCATAGGAGGCCTAGGGATGCAGTCCAGTAGGTAGACCACAGGCCTTGCGTGTTTGAGGCCCTGGGTTCGAATTATGGCACCTCATCCTTCAGGTCCACAGTGAGCTTTCAGGCCACCCTGGGCTAATGATACCCTGCCTCCAAAACAAGCAAAACACAAAAGTATCTCAAGGGAGTCTGTGAATTAGTGTGCTGTCACAGCTGGGGTTTCTACTGCGGTCAGAGAACACCGTGACCATAAGCAACGTGGGAAGAAAAAGGTTTATTTCATCTTACAGATTGCAGTCCATCATCCGGGAAAGTCAGGGCAGGAACTCAGGCGGGAACCTGGAAGCAGGAACCAATATACAGGCCACAGAGGACTCACCGCCACAGTGAGTTTGGTCCTCTCACATCAAACATCAGATGCATCGTAGATTTACCCGCAGAACAATCTGATGGGGGTGCTTCCTTACCAGCTGTGTCAAGTTGACAAAAGAACTAGCCAGTATATGTACACTATGGCAAAATAAATAATAAAGAGCATGGTCTGGCCCTGGGGAAATGGCTCAGTTTTACCAACAGAGTACCAGCTTGCAAAAGCACAAATATCTAAATTCAGATCCCCAACATCCATGTAAAAGTGGGCACTGTTAGCATCCAGGTACACCTGGCCCCACCCCTTGAGGACCCGACAGAGTTTATCACCCCTGTCACACCTGCATGTAGGACAGGCAGTACCCCGTCCCTTCAAAGGCAAAACTCTGCCTATTTCCATCTCTTCTTCCTCCTCTTCTTTCTCTCTCTGTATCTCTCTGTGTGTTTGTCTGTCTGTCTCTCTCCTCTTCCACTGCTTCTGTCCCCAGAGCCCGCCCCCCTTCCATTCCCTTTCTCTCGGTAAAACCTCCCACATAAGCTCCATCTGCACGGTCCACCGAGGCCCCTCTAATGCCATATCATAACAGACACAGCACACATCAGTCACTCCAGTACTCGGGGCAGCGACAGGTGATCCCTGGATTTCACTGGTTAGCCAGTCTAATCAACTGGTGATTATTTAGTGAGAGACCCTGTGTTATGAATATGGTGGTAAGACCTTGGAGGGTCCCAGGGTGGGTGAGGACCGCGGGTGGGAGACAAATACACCATACAGACAGAGCTTGAATGCAGAGTTTACTGAGAAAAGGGTAAAGGGGAGGAAAGAGACAGAGAGAGGGAGGGAGGGAGGGAGGAAGGGAGAGAGAGAGACAGAGGAGACAGAGACGGGGGAGGGGGGGAGACTTGCTTTCCTCTTTGAAAGAGCAGTGGGGAAGAAAGTGGGAGTGGGCAGAGCTTGTCTCTTAAAGGGACAGGGTACTTACTATCTGCCATGCACGCAGGCATGGCACAGGCACGGGGTGTGACACACGGTGCCAGGTTCCCAGTGTGCCTCAATGCTAACACCCTGTCTCACAAAATAAGATGGAGACCATCTGAGAAAGATACAGGAAGGAGCCAGAGGTCCACTCGCCCCCTCCCTCCCTCTGGCTCTACATGCTCTTTCTCTCACATGTGCACATACTCACACACACACACAGTACACCACACACACACACACACACACACACTCACACGCAAAAGCCAGGTCTAGCCTTAGTCTTCCCCTCAGCCAGGTTTATGACCTTAGATGGTCACTTTAATCCTCTGGGCATCTGCTTCTCAAACTGAAAGATACAGGAACGATTCTGGAAAACTCTGGTATTCTCCTTCAGCTCTCCTGTCTAGGAACTACAGGGCTCCTCAGGTGCAGAATTGCAAATGAGAGGTCTGCTTGGAAACCCTACTACTTTCTTCCACTTCCCTCTGTAAGCTTTATAAGAAATCAGTACGTTTGAGCAAGGGCAGGAGGCAAAAAGGGAAAGTCAGGTTCTTTTGGGTGAAATGAAGCATTTAATGATGGATAAGCATAAAGATGCACGGATAGGCCTTTTCCTTGTTGGGTGTTTGGCTAATCTATCAGAAAATCCTGGCATGCTAGTGACAACCCACATTGAAAAGGGCGGAACTTGGCTCCCCTGCCCTTCCAGCTGTAAGAGCTTGGACGAGAAGCTGTGGGGAAAGTGTCTTTCATTTCCCTCTGGAAACTGGGGGAGCATTGGGCTTAGCTTTTGCCAACTGTGCAATGTGGGCTGCCTTCTAAAAGAGGCCCTTCTTTTTTTGTGGACTGCAGAACCCCATTGGCATTCATGGCCCCTTGGAACAAAGCCTGCTGGGAAGTCTGGTACTAACTGTACCAGCATGGGAAGAAACTCTTTCACTAATAGGGGAAAGGCTTCAGCATGTCCTCAGGGTCTTAGTTAAGCTGAGATCTGATTTGACTCCCTGTCTGTTTTCCCTCCATCTCTCTCTACAAGAGGAGCTTAGACCGTGGACACTTACCACCAGGACACTGAGAAAACAAAACCAAAAAGAGATAAAGGAGAACCAGGCCCAAGGAAAATAAGAAGAGAAAATCAGGATCAGATCAAAGAGGACCACAGCTGTGTGGACAATGAAGGCCAAACGGTTGTGATAGTTGAAATTCAAAGTTAGCCACCGAAAACATTCCTAGTGTCAAAGCAAGAACGGCTACGCTATTCCTCAAATGCTTTTCAGTATTACGGAGATCAGGGAGAAAAGGGTCTGATTACCCAGAGAAGTACACATCTGGCCATGTATTCAGTAAGTATCTATTAAATGCTCACCACATGCTAAGGCCTATCAGAGACGAAGAGGCTGCACGCAACCCACTGAAGCTCAGCTGGGAGCCTGGGAGCCTGGGAGCCTGGGAGCCTGGGAGCCTGGGAGCCTGCGGGAAGGAAGTATACTTGCATGCCTACTGTGTGGTAAACACTGAGCATTTAAATATGTGCCTATTGTATGCACATACTATATACCCTCAACTGTGCATCTGTTATGTCAGACACTGTGCTTCTGTATGCATGTGTTTGTGTATGTTTATATGCATGTATGTGCATGTTTGCATGAATGCAGATGTACCTGCACAGGGTCACCAAAGGACAACCTCAGTTGTTCCTCAGGTGCCAACTCCCTTTTTATTTTTAATCTTTAAAAAAAAATTAAGGGCCTGGAGTGGTGACTTAGTAGTCAAGAGTGCTTGCTGCTCTTATAGAAGAGCCAAGGTGTGCTCCCAGCACCCACACCAGGCAGCTTGTAACTCCACTTGCAGGGGTCTCACACCCTCTGGGCTCCTTTAGCACCTGCAAGCAGGTGGCACACATAAGCTCATGCAGCAAACACACACACACACAAAGAAATCCAGCTTTTGAAAGGTTTCATCTAAAATTTTACCACATATTATTTATGTGTTTGTTTATTTGATTATTTATTTATTGTGCCATGGTGTGTGCATGCGTGTGCATATGTGTGTGTGTGTGTGTGTGTGTGTGTGTAGGTCAGAGAACAGCCTGTCAGAGTTTGTTCTCACCCTTCTCCCCTTCCCCCTTCTTTCTTTTCATTCCCCTCTCTCTTTCTACTTTCTCTGTCCAAGGAATCTTCTCTCTCTCTCCCCTTCTCCCCTCCCTTCCATAACCCTCTACTCTTATACTGTTCCCAATACCCATTAAATACACTCTATACCCAAGCTCTTTCTGCATGGCTTCTGTGTCTGTCTCCCACCTGACCTGGTCTCCCACTCTCCGGGGAACCTGCCAAGGTCACGCCGCCGAATATCTTTCACCACCCATGCTTTTAATTTTGCACCTACTATGTGTCAGACACTGGGTGTTTAATTGCATACCTGCCATATGAGAGGTATGATGACTTTTTCTTTAACTTTCAGAAACACTTCTGTCAAATGGACATTATTATCTCCAATAGAAAAAAGTAGACTTCAGCTGAAGTTGGGGTCCAAGTCAAAGTCATCAGGTTTCAAGTAGTGCCATACCATTGATAGCTGCCCTGGTTTCCACAATCAAGACCCTCTTGCCTTGCTAACAGAATGTCAGAACTATTTCATCTTTTTGTTTTGTTGTTATTCTTGTTTTTTGTTATTGGTGGTGTTTTTGTTTTTTGTTTTGTTTTGTTTTTGTTTTTTGAGACATGGTTTCTCTGTACCTTTGGAGCCTGTCCTGGAACTAGCTCTTGTAGACCAGGCTGGCCTTGAACTCACAGAGCTCCACCTGCCTCTGTCCCCAAGTGCTGGGATTTAAATGTGTGCGCCACCACTACACGACTTGTTTTTGTTTTTATTTATGTGTATGTCTATGCTACCTGTGTTCAGGTGCTCAGAGGCCATCAGAGTCCCTGGAGCTGGAGTTTCAGGCTGTGGTGTGCTACCCCGTGTGTGTGCTGGGAACCAGACCCAGGTTCTCTGGAAGAGCGATCAGAGCTCTTAACCACTGAGTCATCTCAGTCCTCCGCTTTGTTATCTTAAAGTAGCAGAGTCAAGGGGCAGTGACCGATTTCCAGCTTTTGGAATCAAAACTAAAGAGCATGTGACATTCTCCTCAGGTACAGCTAGGCCAGGGCTAAAGAGCATGTGACATTCTCCTCAGGTACAGCCAGGCCAGGGCTAAAGAGCATGTGACGTTCTCCTCAGGTACAGCTAGGCTAGGGCTATGGTGCTCCTTTGCAAATGTTTGCCTAGTATACCTGGGGCACCAGTCCAGTCCCCGGGATTGCAGAGACAAGCCAGGAAGAACATCTGGCCCACGTGTGGGAAGGTCTTTCCCTTTCTTGCTGGATATGAACTAGTAGGTGTGTGTCACTGCTGGCAGCGCGACTGGGTTCTCTGCTGTTAGTTCCTTCAGGTTGAAACCTTCCCTTCTGGAAAGAGACTTGGGAAGCTCCTCAAAGCTGTGGGTCAAACACCCCTCCCCGAAGTTATCTGAGGAGAGAAGGGGTGGGGCTGCCTGGGAGTCATGCAGGAACCCTGAGGTGCCGCTTTGGTGAGCTGTTCTGCACTCTGGAATACAGCCTAGGATACACGTGATCCTGTCTCAAAACAAAAAAGCAAATTATTCATGAAAAAGTACTAGTAACTCTACCCTTTGAGCAGGTTAGGAACAATTGTAGCCCTAGGAAAAGACCTTTTAGAAGGAGACTAAAAAAGACTTCAAATGGCATCTAGTTGTATTTCCCTCTCCAGTTTACCCACGCAGCCCTCATGCTGTGACCAGACCACGTGCCCTTGAACTTCCTTGCCTTTGCATCCCTTCCCTACTGGTCCTTCCCTTCCCCTGGAGAAGGAGCTGGGGGGTGTTAAGCACCAGTTTGCCTCTGTGCCTCCCTTATACTCATTCCTCCCTGGCTGGGAGGCAAGCATTACAAGCTAGCATCCTCGGGCAGACTGCTAAGAGAAAAATCCTGGCATGGAAAGAGCTGCCAGCTGGTCCCATACCCACATCTTTTCAGTAAATTTCCCTCAAGCATATGTACACATACAAATACGCCTTCTGTTGAGTGCAGTGAAATAATCCTTCACAGAGCCTGGAGGAGACCAGGAAGTCAAAGCTGGGCTTTGGGTAAGCACAGTTTTTATGCACAGAGACCTTGGTGACCTAAGTCACCTGGCTTTCAAGTGTGGGATTTGAATATTCAACAGATTTGTATGGCCTCAGGACACTTAGTGTCCAGTGTTCTGGGAAAGGCTTGTCCACCATGGTTAAGATGTTACTGTTAAGCCTCAGCTCAAATCAGGTTGAAATAGTCCCTCCTGAAGACATAGACATAAAAGAAGCCCGGCCTGGAGGAACACACCATTAATCCCAGCACTGGGAAGTCAGGGGCAGGTGGATCAGCCTGGTCTATAGAGAGTTCCAGGACAGCCAGGGTGTGCGGATTAGTTTTATGTCAACGTGACATAATCTGGAGTCGTCTGAAAGGACTGACTCATTAAGAGCCAGCTGTAGCAAGCCTGTTGGGCATTTTCTTAACTAGTGATTGATGAAGAGGGCCCAGCCTACTGTGGGTGGTGCCATCCCTGGGCAGGTGGGCCTGGATTCCATAAGAAAGCAGGCTGAGTAAGCCAGGAAGCAGCACCTGTCCATGGCCTCTGCATCAGCTCCTGCCTCCAGGTTCTTACCCTGCTTGAGTTCCTGACCTGACTTCCTTCAGTGATGAACAGTGATAAGAAAGGGAAAGCCAAATACCCCCCCTCCCCCAGTTGCTTTGGTCATGGTGTCTCATCCCATGAAACCCTAAATACATAGAGAGAACCTGTCTCCAAAAAAAAGCCAACAAATGAACAAACAAACAAAAAAAGTAAATGAGATATAGAAAGTACAGAAAGAGGACCTTAGCAGACTCAGGAAACTCTAGAAAGTTTCAAGATCCACAGGGTCCTACCTTTCTTACAGCACAGACCCTTCTCCATATTATGTCATTTGTATGATGTCTGTGCATGTATGTGTGCCTGCGTGCATGCGTGTGTGTAAATATGTGTGTGTATGCAAGAGCACACAGTCATTTGTTGGGGATTGAACCCACGGTCTTACATAGGCTAGGCAGATTATCTGTCACGGAGTTACCTCCCTTGCTGGGGTTACCTGATTGATTTGTGTATGTGCGATCCTTCTCTCATAGGAATGTAAGCTCCATGGCCTTTTTTGTCCACGGATGGATCCCCAGCACCTAGAAGTATCCTCTTGGACCCGTTGGTCACTGTACCTGTGATGGAAGAACTGCCTTGGCCCATTTTATTGGTTAGAGGATAGGTGGGAAGAGTAAACAGAACAGATCGCTGGGAGGAAGAGGAAGTGAGCTCAGTCTCGACAGCTCTCCTCTCGGGAGCAGACGCCTAAGAGAGAC
Source organism: Microtus oregoni (assembly GCF_018167655.1). Taxonomy (NCBI): domain Eukaryota; kingdom Metazoa; phylum Chordata; class Mammalia; order Rodentia; family Cricetidae; genus Microtus; species Microtus oregoni. Next base: position 49,994,760 of record NW_024543062.1, read on the forward strand.
GCCATGCCCCGCTCCCGGGATGAAGCTCCGACCCAGGATGGACATAGGCTAGAATCTTCCTGGTAAGCGCACCTTGGGGTGCCATACACAGATGATTAGAAATGGGCTAAATTAATATGTGAGAATTAGCCTAGAAGAGAATGGGCCACGCAGTGTTTAAATGAATACAGTTTGTGTGTTGTTATTTCGGGCATAAGCTAGCCGTGCGGGCGGCTGGGGTGCTGGGGATGCAGCCCCGCCGCCCTTATTACTACATACCTGCAGGTTAGGCCACACATAGTGATCTCCTTACTGTGACAAAAATATCTGGCAGCAGCAATTTAAGGAAGGAAGGAAGGGTTTATATTGGTTTACAGTTCAACAGGATGTGTTCCTGGGGATGTATAATAGCAGGAGCAGAAGGCTGGCTGGTCACTCTGTATTCACAGACAGAAAGCGAGAATGAAGAGGAAGTGGGCGTGGTCTGCATGCCTGAAGGCCCGCCCCCATTGACCCACTTCCTCCAGCAAGGGGCTCCTCCCAAAAATTCTATAACTTTCTCAAACAGCACCACCAACTGAGGAGCAAGTGTTCAGACATAGGTGCCCTATGGAGGACCCGCCACATTCAATTTGCAGCATCATCCTAATCCTCCATCTAACCCCCTACTTTTCTGCCTCTCTAGTCCTCTTGGGAGGCTGACCTAAGACCAGGGCCAATTAGAGGTTGCCTTGCAGGAGGCCTGGGTGCTGGGGAGCACAAACTATAAGGACACGGTGGGGGGCGAGGAGCTGGGGGTAGGGGAGCTGGCTCCTGTGTTCTCTGAGGGGCTGGGGTTAGGAAAGCTGGCTCCTGTGTTAGCTGAAGGGCCAGGGGTGGGGAGCTGGCACCTGTGTTGGCTGAAGGGCGGGTAGGGGGTTGGAGGGTGAGGAGCTGGCTCTTGTGTTCTCTGAGGGGCGGGGGTGGGGGGTGGAGCTGGCTCCTGTGTTGGCTGAGAGGATGGGAAGGGACTGGGATTACCTACAATTCAGTGTGATGGATGGTCTTGATGAAGCCAGGTCAGGGTTGCTGGGGACAAGGAAGAGCTAAACGCTCCATCCTTATGGGTACAGTCATGAGCACTTGGACTAAACTAGTCCTAAAGAGGAGAGGAACTTGGACTAAAACTTGAGGGATGAGTTGGAGCAGGGGTAAGGGCATCAAAGCGATGTGGGCTTGGTTCCGATCTCATCATTGCTCACATATGAGATGGCTTCTACAACAGTGAGGTTTCTTCCTCTGTGAAAGACTGACTCTGTGCTTTAGGCTTTAGTCATGTGGGACTTACAGCATGGGAACATGGACAGTTCTTAGCTCTTTCCAACTGTCGGGGTGGTATATATTTCTGATCCCTCTGGTGTCCTCCATCCCTTCCCTGTCACCTTGTCTGAGGACAGGCCCTCCTCCTGGGGAGCTGTCTGCTACTCCCTCACCTAAAAGATGAAGCCATAGCTGAGAGCGAAGCTCAGTCGGTGTGATATTTCCCAGCATGCCCAAAGCCCCAGGTTGCACCCCAGCACTCCAGAGGACTGATTGTGTTATAGACCTGGCGCCTGACTAACACAGAGGCCTCAGTTTCATCCCCAGTTCTGCATGAACCAGTCATAATGACATACACTGATGGTTCCAGCCCTTGGGAAGTGGAGGCAGGAGGATCAGAAGTGAGAAGTTGGACTGAGGAGTAAGTGGCACATTTGAGGACCTGAGTTTGTACTCCAGAATCCACTGAGAAGGGGGACTCTTTCAGTATGCCAAGTCCCTTTCTTCCGAGTGACCCTGATCAGCAGCCCAGTTAGTCTGTGTTTTCTGGTCTCTGTCACCTGCATCTTAGGTCCTGGGGCTGGTGGTGACCTGGCACATTTCCTGGTGCTGGCATTGTCATTACACATCCAAGCCCCTCACCAGAAAGGTGTGAAGAACAAAAGGCCATTTGGGAGTCACCGGTACCAGCATCTCTGGGGGAGTCTGCTCCTGTCGGGAGGTTACCCATGCTGTGCCTCTCCTCCCTCTACTGTCCTTTTTCCCTGTGCTTCTCTGGAAGGAGGAGTCATGAGCTCATGTCTCAGAAATGCTTTGAAGATGAGAATCACTGAACATTTCCCTAACAGCCCTCAATTTACTTTTTCAGCATTCTCTCTGGGTTGTCAAGCCTTTGTAGTTATTTTTATAAATAGCAGTCGCTGGCTGCTTCCATTTTTACCCAGGACAGTTCCACCTCCGGCTGGATCGGATGTCATTTTGCAACTGACAGCCCTCCAGGCTGGACTTGCCCCTGTTTCTCCTGATGAGATCTTCTCTGTAGCTCTCTCCTGCAGCTGCAGAGCCCACCCTCATTGTCACTTGTGTGTTTGCAATGCCTCCTGGTCTGTTTATAGCCAAGCTTTTGTTCTGGCCTGGTTGCTCCTCTCTTTCCACAAGGCCTGAGTTCTCCAATATGGTACCCAAAGTTGCCATCATTCTGTCATTGCTCACCTGCTTGGCCGCATTCCTGGCCTTGTCCCTTACCACACGTGGGCTCCAATATCGTGAACTCTCCGATATTGCTTAACATTAGCCATGGACGGGCGCTGCAGCTCGGGTGGTGGACTCCTTGTGTAGTACAGATGAAGTTCCCCTCCCAGCACTGGACGTAGTGATGCCCTCCTATAATCTCTGAACTGGAGAAATGGAGGCAGGAGGATTGGTTCAAGGCTAACTGGGAAGATGGCTCCGTGGGTAAAGCATACACTTGGGGACCCGAGTGTAAGTCCCCAGAACCCGTGTAAAGGCTGGGTGCAGTAGGGCATGTCTGTAACCCCCTCCCTAGCGAGATGGGAGGCAGAGACAGGAAAGCCTTTGCAAGCTCCTTCGCCAGCTAGCTTGGCATACACAGAGGCAAGGAGACCCTGTCTCAAACAAAGGAGAAGGCTAAACCCTACTCCTGTGTTGCACTCTGACCCCCACACACTTGGCTTACACGTGCCTATATTCACACACACAAAGAAATTGAAGATCATTTTCAATTACTAGAGAGTTGGAGGCAAGACTGATTACATGAGACTCTTTCTAGAAGAGGAGGAAAGAAAAAAAGGAGAAAGGAAGGAAACAAGATTTTGTTGACTCCCTATGGGAGACCTTACCCTCTCTGAGGAGTGGATGGGGGTGGGATAGGGAGAAGGTGGGGGAGCAGGAGGAGGGGAGGGAGGGGGAACTTGGATTGGTATGTAAAATAAAAAAAGGTTTGAAAAAAGGTGAGTCTAGTGGTGGATCTGCCTGTGTGGGAGGAACCCTGACTCCTTTACTACTTATTCTAAAATAAGATATTTAAGTCATACAAAAATGAACGGGGCTGTTACTGGAGAAGGGGGTGAGGACGCAAGTCAAATAACTCAAGCTAACTCCAAAAGATTCCAGTTCTAATTCTTTATTATAAAGGGCAAACTCACAGAACAGGAGCTACAAGTCCAACCTCAGGTGTGTAATGCAGGAACCAGAGAGAGAGAACGAACCCTGGCTAGGCCGGTGTTTTTTCTCTGGGTACCCAAAAGGTCATGCTCTAACCTGGTCCAGCCTCTTAAAGGTTATTGGCTGAAGGAGGTTCCTCATCACCTCCTGCTTTTGTCTAAATAAGAGAGTTCCAAAACCAATATAAAACTATATACACTAGGAATAGATATTAAGTATAAGATTAGGATTACAACCACCATAAACAGTATTAAGCAAGGAACATATGCTAAATGTTTTAATAAACATTTATCCTAAGGTGTCTAAGCCATGCATTGGAAATGGCTTGGCTAAATCATAAGAGGAAGGTAACTACAACTATTTAATCTTCAACCCCATCAAAGGCCTGTGAAGGGAGATAATATTACTTGAGTAGGTGGGAAGTGCAATCAAGCAGCTTCCAAAGCAAGCAGTATATGACAGAGACAACTGGCTACCTGAGCAATCACCCGAAGTCTCATTTGCAACGTTGAAGCAACCAACTTCCGCTAAGGCCTAGAGTAACTGATAGACCATTTTCAGAGGCAGGAAAATTTTTAGAACCGTCTTACCCTGTCTTGGCGAGGTTTGGCAGTCTTTTTTCTTGTGTCCTGCTTATCCAGTTTGGACACCATGTACTTTGTCAGTAATTGAGGCATGGGCAGTTTCTTCCCCAAAGGCCAATTGTGCCAAGAAGAAAACAAACTCTGAGTGGAGTGTCTTCAGTGTTCAACATTCTCTCAGGAATAGATTGGTGTTGTCAGGAGCGCTTGCGTCTCACTTCAACAGATCCCTAAGTCTCCATATCTTTTTTAGGATTGATATCACATCTCCTGTTCACAGTCTTTAGCAACGTCTTTGGTGGATGCCTCTGGTCATTTTCAGATTCGAAAAATCTCCTGCAGTATGGTCCAGAGCTGGCAGCTTGGATGGCATCTAACACCATGGCCTGCTCAGCACCAGCCTTCCTTTATCTAAGAGCTTGGGAGGAGGAGCATGGAGCTGCTTGTCAGTCTTTCTTCGTCTGTGCGTGCATGCCTGTATGTGCCTGCGTGTGTGTATGTGCCTGCGTGTGTGTGCATGTGTGCGTGTGTGTGTGCACGCATGCGCACACAGTCATATCTGAAGACCAGTTATCTACCTCAAATGTTGTTCCTCAGGTGCTGTCCAGCTTGTTTTACTTTTTTTCTTAAATTACATTTACTTGTTTATTATGTGGTTACTTTAATTTTTTCCCTAAGTTTCATTTATTTGCTTATTGTGTGGGAAAGGAGGAGTGTCACAGCCCACGAGTGGAGGTCAGAGGACAACTCGATAGATTTGGTTCTCTTCTCCCACTTGGTAAGTTCCAGGGGTCAAATTCATATTATGCTTCTGGCAAGAGCCACCTCCCACTGAACATCTCGTCAGCCTCATCTTGTGTTTTTGAGACAGGGTCTCTCATTTGGGCTGGAGCTTGCTGACATGCCTAGACTATCAGCCAGTGAGCACCAGGGGTTCTCCTGTTTCTGCTACTCCAGGTCTAGGACAAGGATTTGCACCACCACATTGTTGACTGAGTTTTCTGTCCTGCCCGGCTTCCACAATTGTTAAGTCCCACAGAGGTCTACATTAACTATAAACTGATTGGCCCATTAGCTCAAGCTTCTTATTAACTCTTATAACTTACATTAGCCTGTTATTCTAGTATATGTTAGCCAATGGCTTGGTACCTTTTTCAACAAGGCAGTCACATCTTGCTTCTTCTGTGTCTGGGCTGGGACTCCATCTTCTTCCCAGAATTCTTCTGTTCTCATTGACCCGCCTCTACTTCCTGTCTGGTTGTCACACTTATACTTCCTGCCTGGCTACTGGCCAATCAGCGTTTATTTAAAATTTAATTGACAAAATACAGACCATTCACCCACACCACCACACCCAACTTTTTGTGTGGGTTCTGCAGGACCAAACACAGGCAAGCCCTTTACTGGCTGAGCCCACTCCCCCGCACTCTCTACTCTTTGGACTCCCTTCTTTTCCTGTACTTGGGGACTTGGAGGAGAGGTGGAGGGAGGATGTGAATCTCTTCTGGGAACACTTGAAGCCTCTTCTCCCATGGGTTTTATGGGTCCCTCTATGCAGGTATCCTCTGTTCTATGATGGCAGATATCCAAACACCATCTCTGGAGGACAATGCTTCAGGGGTCCTTCCTCTGTCTTTCCTCTGGTCCTGCTGATAGTGGGGGAATGCAAAAGAGATAAAATTATAGATATATGTTGGCATGTGAATAGCTCGCTTGCAGGCTCCTTCCTGTGGGCAGCAGAGGACCAGGCTTCTTCTGATGGGTATGCATCAGGGAGGGTGAGTCTCCCATAGTGCCCCCTGAATTGAGGAGAAGAGCACCAAACACTCCTCAGTATTGAGATCCCCAGCTCTGGTGAACTCCCCCAGGAACTGTGTCTTCTGCTCATGTGGTCTGAAAAGGGGCAAGGCAAGGCCAGGGTGTGGCTCATTCTAGCAGAGCTGAATTGGGAACATTTAAACTGTTTAAGTAGAACGTATTTATCTTTGCTGGATGAAATCTGTGTGATGTGAAATTTACCACTTGAAAGCAAACGATTTGGTGGCATTTGGGACAGAACAGTGTGGTACAACCCTTCCCCTGTCTCATTCCAGGCCTTTTCATCACTCCATCGCCCTACCCTCTGCGTCCATTAGAGGCTCCCCATTCCCTGCTCCTCCAACCTCTAGTGAGCACCAATTTGCTTTCTGTCTTGATGGATTATGAGTGTGGTGCATAGTGACATCGCCTAAGGTTATCTGGGTGTCCCTGTCAGTCATCCTCAGAGGCTTCTGGTACTTGTAGTGATCAAACTGTCCCTGAAAATTCATAGGGATTGGGGTGTAGGGTGGGAGCTTTAGCTGGAAACCACCAGTCATCAGCTAATAGTGACAATCTCTAGATGGCCCTTGTCACACAGACATTTAGAGAGCAAAGTCTACAGATGTGGTTTTTAAAATCTTATTTGTTTGTTTATTCATTTGTTTGTTTGTTTGTATATGTGTGTATGTTTGGTGTGGTTATGGACATGAAAGTGGCATGTATGTGTGTGTGGTGTGTTTAAGGATATGTGTGTATGTGTGTATATATGTGTGTATGTGTGTGTGGTTATGGAAATGAATGTGGCATGTGTATATATTTGTGTGTGTGTGGTGTGGTGTGGTTATGGATATGAGTATGGCATATGGGTATATGTGTGTATGGATATGTGTGTATGTGTGTATGTGGTTATGGATATGAATGTGGCATGTATGTATATGTGTGTATGTATATGTGTGTGTGGTTATGGATATGAATGTGGCGTGTATGTATATGTGTGTATGTATATGTGTGTGTGGTTATGGATATGAATGTGGTGTGTATGTATATGTGTGTATGTATATGTGTGTGTGGTTATGGATATGAATGTGACATGTGTGTATGCGTGTGTGTGTGTGTGTGTGTGGTTATGGATATGAATTGGCTTGTATGAGATGATGTTTAACATCTGCTGGTGGAGGATGTAAGATTAAAGACACTGAAGACTAGTGTTCACAGAGCTCTGAGTTCCTCCCTGGCCTGGAGAAAAGACACACCCACCAAACTGGGTGGATCTTGTTTAAACTGAGATTCCAACCAACTGACAGCAGGGTAGGCATCTTCGGAACATTTGGGAGACTGTGACTGGGCATCGGACGCCCATAAGGAGCTCCAATTAAGTTTGAGCACAGGTGTGAGGGACTTGACACGCGGGTTATGTAAGGAAGGAGGCAGCCTTGTGTTGGAGCCACATGCTGAAACCATTCAGCAGGGCCAGGGTGGCTGGGATTTTTTCCCCACAAAAATAAAAATAGACCAAGTGAGAGTGGCAATCATTGCTGCATCTAAGTGATGGGTGCTGGGAGTTCACTGTGCTGTCGGGATGAGTCAGGATCTACCCAGGAGGAGAAACCGCCGGCAGATATTTAAAGCATAGAGCCTCCAAGCCGGAATTTGGTTATGCGGTAGAGGAGACCAGAAAGCAAACAACGAACTTGGAGTTGGGATAGTCACTGACAACCTGGGACTGAGGGACAGAACCAGGAGATGCTACCCCTGGAGCCAGGGGTCATATGACCAAGTGGAAATCCCAGGAGGCTTTGCAGTCATGTGCAGCACCTCAGTGACAAAGAGGACACTGCCTGTGGTGTCTGTCTTCCTTCCACTCCCAATTCTCTTGATTCTTGCTGGTGGTCCCCCTAGCTACCGGCAAAACTATCAGGTCTAGTCCGCAGTGGAGAGCATACCCGATTTGTGTGGTGCTGGGAATCAAACCCAGGGTTCTGTGCATGTTACATAGGCTCTCCACAAACTAAACCTCATACCAGCCCTGCGCATGCCTCTTAAAGCCCTCACCCCTAAAGTGCTATACCCATGGCACCCCACTGCCTGAGGTCACCATGGAGACTCCTTGAGGCCTTCAGAGAGCCCTGGACAGTGCAGCTTTTGGTCAGCGGCATTGTGGTCAGCAGTGTTTGACAGCACCTTCAGATAAGTCCCCTCTGGCAAATAAAGCCAGGGCTGTCCTGTGTCAACATGGCCCTGTCAGTGAGGACCCGAAGTGAGTCAACTGCTGTTGCCCAGAGCCATCAGCCCTGGGAACCTGGGGAGATTTGGCCTCCTTTCCCACAGTGGTCCTGCTGGTGACCTACCCCAAATTGTTTCTTCTGTCTTCCTATGAATAAAACCGAGACTTTGTTCAAGCTGACCCTGTACCGGCAGCTAAAAAAGGCTTTCTTCCTGGGTTCTCTTGAAGTTACCAGTGACCCTATCATCAAGCTTAGGCCTATGAGAAAGGTGGAAGTCCTTGGGCAAGGTGATCCTTCTAGAACAGAAAGACAAGCCAGCCATGCTTGGTGGTGTACCTCTGTAGCCACGGTACTATGGCCAGAGTCCAGCCCAGGATGGGTTGCATTCAGCTGGGTACGAAATTGTTGCTCCAAGCAAACAAAACAACTGGCCAGACAAAAATGCAGTCGAGTTTTTGCTCAACAAAAGCAGAGAGGGTAGAAATAAGTAAGCTGGCAGCTCAGACCCAGCGTGCGTTCTGTGGTGCAGCAGAGGGAAGAGATGCATAGAGAATGGATGTGGCCTGGCGAGTGGCCTGAGCAGAGACCATGGAGGAGTGTGAGGGATGCTCTAAGACAGCCTTTCTGTGTCCCTAAAGAAACCAGCAACAAATATTAACAGGCTTCCTGGGGTCATCACAGTGACCTACAGTTAAAAACAAAACAAACAAGCAAACACTAAACAAACCCACTTTCTGGGGCTGAAGAGATGACTCAGTAGTTAAGAGCTTTCTCTCCTAGTGGAGAGAACCCAAGCTTACTTCTCTGAATTCATGGGCAGCTCACAATTGCCTGTAACTCCAGCTTCTGGGGTTTTGACGCCCCCTGCTGGCCTTCACAGGTATATGCACCCACATGCATATGCCTGTCGCCCCAACATACACATGCAAGCATGTGCTAGGAGTGGCTGGCTTTAATCCCAGCACTTGGGAGGCAAAAGTAGGTGCGTCTCTGTGAGTTCGAGCCCAGCCTGGTCTACATAGCAAGACTCCAGTTAGAGCTACAGAGTAAAAGCTTATCCTTAAGTAAATAAATAAATGGAATGCAATAAGTCTTAATTTAAAAAAAAGACCAACTACTCACTGAGCGCCGTGGTAAAAATGGGAATGGCTAACATGGAAGAGAAACACAGGTGAGTTTGTTCATCACCCAATAGTGGGACTCTGAGGGGGACTGGTCCAGGGGACACACCCCAGTGGGACTCATGGTGAATCACACCCAGGGTAACTTGTACCTCTGCTATCTGAGTAACACTGGTACTTGCTCCTAGAACACGACAATGGGGATGGCCAACTCTCACTCCCCACATCAGGTTAGGCCATATATACATGCACACACTGACGTGCACATGTGCCCAGCTCTGGCAACTAGAGTAGAGCGAGAGGCACTCTGTGGCCAGGGAGGTGCGAGCAGGAGACCCAGAGTGCACTTCCTGAGGGGGGTCCCAAACACTCGCCGTGTTTTGTTAAGTGCGATTTTATGTTGAGTGGTGCTCATAGCTCTAACACGCCACATGTGACCCTGGGCTGCAGGTTGGACACACCTGGTGACAGACAGGACGATGGGAAGGGGCTCCCTGGCCCTGACCCATGGAAGGCAGATCTGAGTAGAACATTTACGTGACCATTCACTGCTTGGTAGCTGCTCACGAGCAAACCAGGCACAATAAGAGGCTTTTGTCTCAAAGCCTTCATTCCTTCCTTAGCACTCAGCTACAGCAGCCGCTTCTCCACCGTGATGTGACTTGAAGGGACCAGAAGAGAAGTCCCTTTAATGGCCTGAGCACAGGGCCAGTCACTTCACACACACACACACACACATACACACACACACACACACACACACACACACCTCGACCTGTTATCACAATGAGCACAATGGATATGCCCATCAGCCCACTCCATGGGTAGATAAACTGAGGAATCCAGGCAGCGAGCACAGATTCTAAGAAATGCTATCTCCTTCTGTTCTAAACTGGGTGAGAGCCTGGCTGAGGAAAAACCAGGCCATCCGAGCTCATGTGGCCTACTTTATCTCGCTGCCTTCCTCTCCTGCCTGTCCTCATTCTCCCGCCCTCCACCACCTCCTCTTCCTATAAGATACACATTCTCATCCGATTTATGGTATTATGAATCGTAAACACATTCTGCTGCACGGTGATTTGTAGTGGGGCAAGGGTCCAGTGCCTCCTTGGTCTTCTTTGGTCAGAAGACTCCCCACCCCAGGCAAGCGTTCTCAGGCTATTCCTTCAAAGCATATTCTAAATTTGAACCTGGCGTTGATGCTCCTCTCTCTCATAGCTGCATCCCACAACGTGGCCGTGACAGCGCAGGCCCAGGAAGTCCCAGGCTGTTCTTCCCTATGCAAATTCCTGTCATCTCTCTGTTCTGGGAAGAGGTTGGACACCTGGCCGGAGGCAGTTCAGATGCAGAGCGGTTCGTTCACTGAGGGGTGACTTCCTGAGGGCTGACGTTAAGGGGAGTAGTAACAGGAGATCAGGAGATGCGCAGGCACCCAGGCACCTGCATTAGCAGATGAAGGGGAAAGGGGGAAGTCACGCTGACGGAGCCCAGAGGAGCTTGTGCAGTGCAGAATGTGGTCCTGAGGCAGGAGGCAGGGAGAACACGTCTCTGCCTTCTTCTCCTCTCACCTTTCCATCATCTACTGGCGTCTTCCACGATCTGAAACCAACTAGCATGCAGGAAGCAAAGGAGCTGCAGATTGTGATTGTGGTGGCTGGGGGCTGTCCAGCCTTCCAGGGTGCAGAGCAGAGCAGATTCCAGAAGATCAGATGAGGAAAACCAGCACACTACCTGTGAACATTATAGCCTTTGATGACAAGGTCCTCTTTCGAGACGGGGTTTCGTGTAGCCCAGGCTGGCCTTGAATTCCTGAAGAAGCCAAGCGTGACCTCGAACACCCGATCCTCCTGTCTCTACCCCCTGGATTCTACAACTACACCGTGGTGTTGCTGTGTTGCTGGAGATGGCTCCCGAGCTTCATGTATGTTAATACGAGCACTCTGCAGACTGCGCTGCATCCCCAACCCCGGGGCAGAGCCCTTACCAGTTAAAGAGCAGTGTATAATACAGTGGGTCTACAGTTTATTATATTTTGATTAGTAAAATCAGAAGACATTTGGATTGGTCTCTCTGATCATAATTATTTCTCAACATCTATCATTTCCTGTGCCCTACTTGACTGAGATCTCTTCATAGCTTACAGCCTTAGAGAACCCAAGTAACACCAGAGGTCCAGTTCTCCTCAGGCCATCCCAAAGGCCCCTAGAAACCACGAGGACCATCAAACCCTGCCTGACTTTGCCTGGTTACAGATCAGGAGGAGGCCAGGGTAGCACAGGGAAGACTCTGAAGGGAGTTGCAGGGCTGGGTCTAGGGTTAAGGGAAGGGATGATGGAAACCTTGGTGGTGGGGGGTGGGGCAAGCATATCCGTGATCACAGGTGCACTCTTCTTCAGGGCTATTAATAAATGCTGGAAGCTCTCGGTCGCCTGGGCTTCCTGCTGTCCTCCATCCTCAGACTCCTGGGAGCATGCCAGGCCCCTGGCCACAGGGAGCTTGCACTCCCTGCTGGCCAAAGGGGCCTCTGCACTAAGTTGTGCCCAGTTGTCTTCCAGGGATTGATTGGCAGGATTCTGGACACTCGGGGTTTGAGAAGTCCCTAATTGTCACCAAGTCCTCATTGGCCTCCGAGAACCTTTGGATTTAGCTCCCTGCAGCACGGAACAGGGGTGTAACGGCAGCTGGCACTCTGGCGTGTTAATTGGCCGACAACAAATCTTGACCCATGCTGCTGGCACATGTATGTGCATGTGTGTACATGCATGTGTGTACATGCACGTGTGTGTGGATTTGTGCTCCTGAGATCTGTCTGTCCCCACCCCCAGTGCTGGGGTTACAGGCACATGCCTTGCTTTTTACATTAGTGCGGGGGCTCCAAACCCAGGCCCTCATGTTTTACAAGTGTTCTTACCCTCTGAACCATCTCCCCAGTCCCTTTGTCTTATTTTTTTACAGACAGGGTCTTTCACTGAACCTAGAGATCACCAACACGGTTAGACTGGCTGACCAGCCAGCATCAGGGACCCTTCTGTCTCACTTCCCCACCCCCAAAGCTATGACTACAGGTGAGTGCCACCGTGTCTGGCTTTATAAGTGGGTGTTCGGGAGGGGTTCTTTATGCTTGTCCAGCAAACACTTTGCTGATTGGGCCACCTCTCCTTCCCTGAACCAAGAACCTGTTGGTTCAGCATCTCCTGCTTCAGGAAGCCTCCACCACCATACCCCCAGGCCCTTTCCCCAGCCCTATGGTACTGTTTTTGTTTCATCTCTGACCCTAATGAAAAGAAAAGTAGTTTCATTTTGCTCTAAATTTTACATTTTTATTTGGAGCACCAACTTTATCAAGAAGTTGTGGCAACTTGCTTACAATGACTTCAGGTTCTCCTCAGCCTTTCCGTGGAATGAGGTTCTAGGGGAAAGGGGGGTGGGGAGAGAGAAAGAAAGTAACTCTTTTACAGCCCACATCTTAGGAGACAGATAGCTCCCTTGAGCTCATTGGTCAGTCAGTACAGTCAATCAGTGAACTCCAAAGCTCAGGGAGCGATCCTGTGCGGGGGGGGGGGGGGGGGGCAGGTGGAGAAGGAAGACACCTCTGGCCTCCATATATACACGCACCCCTCATGCACCCCTCCCACAATCACAGGAAAAGTAGCTAATACAAGGACCACTCCAAATCTGCATGCCATACATGTGTGTGGGAGTCAGAGGATGTCTCCTTCCACCACCTAGATTCCGGAGATCGAACTTGGACACTCACTGTGCAGTGTTGGCAGAGGAGACACGGCAGGGACTGCGATTTGAATGTAAAATGGTCCCACCTGGGCTCATTGGTCCCCATCTGGCGGTGCTGTTTGGGAAGGCTGTGGACCTCTGTGGGTTGGGGACCCCCTGGAGGGAGTGGGTCATAGCAGCGGGCCTTGTGGCTTTGTGGTCTGTTCCCCCTCTAGTTCCTGATTTCATAAGCAGTGTGACCAGTTGTCTGGTGCTCCTGATGCCAGCCTTCCCTTCAGACTACAGGCCCAGGGACACTGTTCTTCCTGGAGGTGGGCTCTTGTGGGGCGTTTAGTCCCAGAGTGAGAAAAGTCACTGATGCAGCAGTGTTGTGCCAAGTGTCACTCCCTGCCTGAGCTCTGTGGTCACTGAACTTAGGGACAGAGCGACATTAGGGGAGGTTCTTTCCCCAGATCCAGTCCTCTTAAAACTCACAGTGCGTGGACAGTGACCAGCAGCTGTCTACCCAGCCACACCCGTGACTCATGTGTAATCCTCAAGGACCTGTCAACATGTCCTTCACAGCCGGGCTTGCTTTATTTTTTACCGTGTGTGAGTGTGTGTGTGTGTGTGTGTGTGTGTGTGTGTGTGTGTGTGTTATATCCATGTTGTGGGTATGTGCTCATGTACTATGCAGTGCCCAGAAGAGGACATCATATGTCCTGTTCTATCACGATCCACCTTATTCCCTGAGACAGGGTCTCACTGAGCCATTAGCTAGACTGGCAGCTAGCAAGTCAGAGGAATGCTCCTGCCTCCACCCTCCACAGCAGTGGAGTTACAGATGTCACTCCCAGATTTTTACATGGGGGCTCAGGATTTGACCCCAGGTTTACATCCTAGTGCAGCAACCGCTTTTACCTGTGAAGCCATCCCCGCATTTCCCAGCTGAGCTTTTTGGACACCGACCTCCTGCAGGTAGCCCATTCTTCTCTTTGACATGTGCCTCCAGGGTCCAGTCCTGTTTGATACTCTGTGGACACTGAGATAAGGTGGTCACAGCCTCTGGTCCCTTTCCTGGGCCTAATTTATCTGTGGGCCTGAGCCTACCTGTAGACTGGGGGTACCACATACTTCTTACTCAATAAAGGAAGCAGTCCTGGGCTGCAAAGTGTGGGCACAGCCACTCTCCTGTGTAAACCAGGGCCACATAGCTGGCAGGGTAGAGCCAACGCTCAAAGCAAGCTTCATGTCAAAGGCCACTGCCCTTTTTGCTACCCTAGTCCCACATTCTTTATCCCAAGAGTTATACGCACCTTACCTTACCCATAAGTCATGAAGTTTAAAAACAAAACAATACATTCAGTGTTTAGAAACTGCACCGACATCACAAGCTGCCCTCCTCAGAGCTCTGCTCTGCAGCTTGCATACAGCAGGTGCTTAAGAAATGCTCTTGGCCCATGGTCCTCACCTTACAGTGTGTTCTCCTATCTCTCTGCTCTCGCTCCATCTTCCCCACCTGCGCCTACCCACTCACCCGTCTCTGAGCACCTATGTTGGGCCAGGTGCCCAGCCAGGTGTGGAGAAAGGGCCCAGCCCAGCCCGCCAGCCATTCACGGCACAGTTGGGAGAGCCAGACAAGTTGCCAGACAGACTGCAGAGTGAAAAAAAAGTGTGGGCAGCATGTGCCAGGCTGCCATGGGAACCGAGGGGCGGGCCTATGAACACACAGATGAGAGCAGCTCCTGACATCTGCGCATGCCTTTCAGCTTCTCAAAGACATGGGTGTGAAAGGTGGGGGAGAGCCAGAAAAAGCTTTCCCAGCCCCCCAGGCCCAAATTCCGTGCAGGAAGCTACAAAGGCATTCTTGAATACTCATAAAGGAGGTGTTTTAAATTCATTTTCCATTTCTGTGTGCATGGCGTGCTTGTGTACATATTTGCATGTGTATGACGACACGTGTGTATTTGAATGCATATGTGTGCCTGTGGAGGCCTGAGGCTGCTGCCAGGAATCTTCCTCCCTCGCTCTCTTCCTCCCTCGCTCTCTTCCTCCATCGCTCTCTTCCTCCATCGCTCGTCTACATTATCACGGAGTCAGGGTCTTTCGAACAAACCCAGAGCTCACTGATTGACTAGTCTCAATACGCAGCCTGTTCTGGTGATCTCTGTCTCCTCCTTCCAAGGTTAGAACTACAGGCAGCCTCTATGTTCACATAGAATTTACCCAGGTTAAGGAGAATTCGAACTTGGGTCAAGTGCTTTAACCACCTCCCCAGCCCAAGGAGATATGTATGTATGCATGTATGTATATATATATATATATATATATATATGTATATATTTGGTAGGAAACTCAGTGCTTCCTGATGAGTTCCTGATGTTTGGTGTTTGGAAAGGCTCTACGGCATCAGATAGCGCTAGGGTCTGAAGGCCCAGGGCTCTGCAGGCTGCCCTCCCAGAGCAGAATTCTAAGGAGCTGCCAACACAGCCCTTCCCAGAGCCGCATGGAGGCACATGGAGCTGGTAATGAGTCTGGAAAGAAGGACAGGAGAAAGTATAGGCACATAAACTCAAACAAAACATCTGGTTCTGCAGCATGATAGTCTGGGCATGTTACCCTCTCCATGCCTCAGTTTCCCCATGTGTTAGTGGGGGAAATGCCTCATTCTCGAGTCTGGTCAAAGTCTCTCTGATGGCAAGATCTCTAGTGCATCTAACCTGTGCCGTGAAGGCTGGTGACACAGAGACGCTCTTTTCTCCTTTCTCCTTCCTTCCTTCCTTCCCTCCTCCCCTCCTTCCTTCTCTCCCTCCTTCCCTCCCTTCCTTCTTTCCATCCTTCTTTCCTTCATCCCTTCACTTTTTTATTTATCCAATATGTCTTTCACATTATGCATCTTGATCTTAGTCATATTTACCCATCCCTTCTTATCCATCATCTGCTTCTAGAACCCACCCCCCCAATAAAACAATTTAAGAGAGAAAGAAAAGGAAGCTGTAGTTTAACATAGTGAGTCACACAGTAAACCCTTTTGTCCATATATCTTTACTTGCAAGTGTTGATTGCAGAGAGTCATTGGTCTGGTTAGAGGCCTCTGGTTTCTACTATCGATGCTTGGCCCTCACTGGGACTCTTCCAGGATATCCTGTTGTTGCCTTGTGCTGTGGAGATCCTGCAGCTTTGGGTCTGTCAGTCAGGTCTCTTCATGGGCTCCAGCAGATCACAAATGAGGCGGATGCTGTGGCGAGGCGATTCGTAACCCTGGTTCTGGGCGTAGGCAGTGGCTGGGTTAGGCAGCTTGTTAGCTCTCCCATCCTCGCCACCAGGGTGAGCTCTCCAGCATTGCGCCCCCCCCCCCCCCCCCCGCTAATTCACCCTTGCAGCAATGATGGGGGCCTGGGGTAGTTCTGCTTTCAGGCCCTCAGGATCAGGTCTCCCCCACCTACACCACCAGGGCCAGTTCTATTGTGTTGCCCAGGTGAGATACAGAGGCCACTCTCCCAAGTGCTGCAGCTGGTGAGGGGCAGGGACAGCCCTCCTGCTCTTATGAGACCAGGGCCAGCTCCTCCACCTGTCTCAGGTGTTGATGTGCAGGGGTGGGGAAGGAGAGCATCTCTCCTCCAGTGCAGGGGTGGGGAAGGAGAACCTCACTCCTCCAGTTCAGGGGTGGGGAAGGAGAACCTTTCTCCTCCAGCGCAGGGGTGGGGAAGGAGAACCTTTCTCCTCCATGCAGGGGTGGGGAAGGAGAACCTCGCTCCTCCAGCGCAGGGGTGGGGAAGAAGAACATCTCTCCTCCAGTGCAGGGGTGGGGAAGGAGAACCTCGCTCCTCCAGAGCAGGGGTGGGGGAAGAGAGCATCTCTCCTCCACCCATGATGCCACATGTCTGGTAAGTAACGGGAACAGCATTCCCTTGCTCACATGGGGCTGGACCACTCATACCTTGGACAACAAGGCCACCTCTGCTGTGCTGCCCAGGCAAGGAGCAGGGACTGCTTTCCTGAATGCTGCAGCTGGCAAGGGTCATCTTGCTTGTCTGTTGCAGGCAATAAGGGACGGGGTGGTGGTGGTAAGGGAGGGCATCTCTCCCCGACTCACGCCACCACTTGACAGACGAGTAATGGAGACAGAAATGCCGTTTCTTCATAGAGAGGTTCCAAGTAGGCTGCCAAAACAGCAGGGAGCCATGCTTACATCCTAGCTATTAAGACTTTTCTCCTTCCCTAGCTGTAAACCTACATTTTCCTAGGAATTTCACCAGAAATAATACAGTAAAAGACATGTCACAATCCTCTTGTGCAACCCTATGACCTTACCATACTGCAGTCCTTCACAAGGTACCCCAGGAACCACCCTATGGCCCCCTTTATCAAAACAGAAGGAGAAAGGGCTGCGAGATGGCCTAGCAGGTAAAGGCACTTGCCATCACACCGCTACCCAAGTTCAAGCCCCTGAACAGACATGGCGGAAGAAGAGAACTGGCTCTCAACAGACATCCCCTGCCCTCCACATACACACTGTGGCATTAACATGGTGCAGCAGGCATGTGGCATGGTATGCATGGGCCCACACATTCACAAACAAACAAACAAACAAACAAACAAAATAGTTCTCTGTGAAAGGAGGAAAAGTTTCTTTGCGACCCTTCGAGATATAAGTGGAGCTGCCAGAGCGGTTTGAGGTTGAGCCGAGAAGGTTAAGCTCGTCTTCTTTGAGCTTTGTCTTCTTTGGGAAGCTTGCGCGCCTACACTTGGTCATCTCACCTCATCCTTTTCCCAGCCGCTTCCTTTTAACCCTTGTGCTTACGTCTGTGCCCAACTTTCTTCCTGCTGAACTTCAGCTTGCTCCACGCTTTCTTGTCCCGAAATCCTTTCTTCGGTGAAGTCGAGAATCCCAGTTTCACCAAGAAGCTGCCTCTGAGAAGCTCTCCAAAGTCGGCAGTGCAGAGCTGTCTTTGGCCCCACCTCACTCCGCTGACAGGAACCATGTGCCCCAGTATGCTGTGCTTTGGGACCACAGTTCCAGCCATGGCACTTGCCATGTGTCCCTCAGATGGTGGGCTGTGTCCATCACTCTGGCTTGGGAATTCGGTATCTGGGTCCTGTCAGAGGCATGGCTCTTGAGTCTCCACATCAAAGGGACCCTTCGTTTATTTCCCAAGTCAGTTAACCCAATGCAGGACTATTCAGAGCAGCTCTCTCAGACTTCAGGGTACTCACAACCCCCCCCCGCCCCGCCCGGGGAGAAGCTGGGAGGACAGCAGCGCCCTGGGTCTCGGGACATCCTCAGGCTGACCTAGGTGTCTGGGCTCAGGTCCCAGGTGGGTCAGAGCCTCCTCTAAAGTTGACCTAATCCTGCTCCCCACTGTCCTCTGCACAGATGGATTTCAGGATTGAGACACTGGACCTAGGGACGAAAAGGTGACTGAAATTCCCTCAAGACCCCTGGGAACCCCCACCCATGCTACTACTTCCTAGCTACTCCTCAAGTCCTGAGCAGTCCCGGGCTCCAGGAGCAGTTGCAGCCTGTGAAAGTGTGCTGCCAGGATCCCTCCGTGGGAGGCAGCATGATGCTGCTCACGGGTCCTTGTCCTGGCCATCCCTCAGCAATGTGACATGGGTGAGTGACTTTACCTTTCTGAGCTGCTGCCTCCCACTGCATCCAAGGGAAAACACCCTGCATTCTTTTGTGTGTGCATGCTCATGTGTGTAGCTATGCGTTTACATGTATGTGTGTGCACGTGGAGGAAAGAGGGCAACTTCTGGTGTTGTTCCTCAGTAGCTTCTATATTGTTTTTTTGTCTGTTTTTTTGTTTTGTTATTTTGAGACAGGGTTTCCCTGTGTAGCTCTAAACTGTCCTGGAACTTGAATTGTAGACCAGGCTGGCCTCGAACTCACAGAGATCCACCTGCCAATGCGCCTCGAGTGCTGGGATTAAAGGCATGTGCCATGACCACCTGGCTTAAGTTACATCTTGAGTCTGATTTTTTAAAGATCTATTTATATATTTTATGTACATGAGTGCTCTGTCTGCATGTACACCTTTATGCCGGAAGAGGGCATCAGATCCCACTAGAGATGGTTTTGAGCCACCATGTGGTTGTTAGGAACTGAATTCAAGACTGAAAGAGCAGCCAGTGCTCTTGACCACTGAGCCATCTCTCCATCCCCTCTGATCTTTTTCTTCTCTAAGATTTATTTATTTATTGTACTTTGATGTTTTGCCTGTATATACTCTGTCTGAGAGTATTAGATCCCCTGAAAATAAAGTTACAGACAGTTGTGAGCTGCCACATGGGTGCTGGGAATTGAACCTGGATCCTCTGGAAGAGCAGCCAAGCTCTTAACCCCTGAGCCACCTCCAGCCCTAGCATATTGTGTTCTTGAGGTATTGTCTCTCACTGACCTGGTGCTCCTCCACGCAGCTAGGTAGCTTCCCCGACAGTAAGCCCCCAGAGATGACTTCTCTCCGCCTACCACACCTGACTTTTCCCTGTGGGTGCTGAGAATCGAACCCAGGTCCTCAGACTTGAACAGCACCTACTTTAGTCACTGAGTCACTGCCCAGTCCAGGTGTCTGCCTTTCCTTGAGTTTTGGGGCAATTAGACGAGGAAATAGCCTGGACCCTGTTTGGTAGAGAGTACTCTTCCCTGGAATTATTAGGGTCCTGAAGAAGCCCCACAAAAGATCACCATCCACATATGCAATCAACAAGAGCGTTTTTATTATCCCAGCATTCTGGGGTGTCGCCATGCACCAAAACAAGATGACGAAAGACCCGAGAGGGATGAGAGGGCTCCTTTTAAGCACAGTAAAGGGGGCGTTCCTAGACTAGTTAGGTCATATTAGATATGATTGGCTTAAGCAAGTGGCAATCATATTATTGCATTCTAATTGACCAGGGCTAGTCAGGGTCTGGTCAGGACTACAGTTTTCTATTTTGGGGCAGGCCTGGACAAGTCCCAGTCCCTGTCCTTGAGCTGCTGACTGTGGCTCAGGCCTAACCTGGTACTGCACGTACCAGGGCTCCTCCTTGTTGTTGGGGTGTTGGGGATTGACCTTTGTTCGTGGCTCTTTCAGAAACTGCCTGTTCAGTCTCAGGAAACCAAAACTGAGGCCTGACCTCTGAGAGAAGACCAAGTAGCCTGTTATGGCGTCTGCTTGGTCCTCTCAGGAATAAGTTCCAATGTTGAGCTGGGCAGAATAAGGTGAGGTAAAGTCACCTTCATGGAATGTCAAGAGCCAACTCTGCTGAGGGCCACCTCACCTTTGGCCTTCTCAGAGAGAGATGGGCCTGTCCTCTTCTCATAGGCACGCAAGTCCGAGGCTGCAGCCAAAGCTTCCATCCAAGGCCAAATTTACTGGATCTTGTTGGTTGTCTCAGATCCACCCCTCCCCCACCTCTAACTTCCTCTGCTTGCTCTGTGTTGTCAGTTCTGCCTTCCTCAGGTTAATGTGACACCTGACTAACTTAGCAAACCCTTCCCCTGCTCATCTAAGGCCTCATCACGAGGCCAACCAGAATCATCTAGTATGTATGCAAACATGTTCTCCACAGCTGTCACAGGCTTAGGCAATAATGGCAGCTGACATTCATGTGCTTGGCAGAGAGCCTCAAGGGCCCTTCAAAAGGGTTGAACAGGGGTTGGGAGGTGGAGCAGGAGTGGCCACCAAAGGTGGGGTGAGGTAGTTTGGGTCCACTCCTGGGAACTCTCTCAGCCTGTGAGCTGCCTGAGGACATTTGCACACATGTCCCCTATAGGACATTACTGAGACACGTTCCCTCAAGGACCAGACAGGACAGTCAGTCAGTCAGTGTGCCAGACACCAACCAGGTAGGCCTGGACTTGAGGAACAACGGTTGAGAGAGGACTCTAATGGGAGTTAGTAGCAGGGTCAGGAGATGGTGCTTCCCCTTTGAATTGCATTACCAGGGGGAAAGGCTGAGGTTGAGATGTCCAGCTGTGTGGCCCGTTGGGAAGGTATGCACAGATGACTGCTGTGGCTTGGGTCTGGAACCGTGTCTTAGCTGCCCCTATCCGGTGGGGCTATTTTGGGTGACAGCAGCCTTGGGCATTGAGGCCCAGCTGGCAGGAGTTGGTCACTCAGAGTGGGCTGAGAAGGTGACACCTAGCCTCTGCTTCCTGTTAGGCTCCATTTCCCGGCTCACAGCTCCAGTTTCATTTCTGTTGCTGTAAAAAAATGTCCTGACCAGAAGCAACTTGGGGGGGGGGGTTATTTGGCTTAGAGTCCCGGGCTACAGTCTGTCATCACAGGGAAGTCACAGAAGGAGGACCCGGGACAGCTTGGATTAGTGACGTTCCTGTCACTCTGATAAAACACCAAACACCATGACCAAAGCAGAGGATAGAAGAAAGTTCTCTGAGTTCTATGGACTTACAGTTCCCAAGGGTTAAGAGTCCATCCCCCCACGGCAAGGAAACATGGCAGCAGGTGGACAAGTACACCAGCTGGAGCAGAAGCTGAGGGCTCACATCGTGAACCCGAACACAAAGCAGAGGATAACTGGAAATGGCATGTGGCCTTTAAACTCCCAAAAAGCCCATTGGACGACTACTCAGAACTAAACCCCAACAATGGAAGGCTCACTTGTGAGGAGGTTTTTTTTTTTTTGTTTCCTTGTTTTTTTTTTTTTCTTTTTCTTTTGGCCAATTTGAAGCGGGAAGAGTCACTTCTAATCCAGATCTTTGAGGTAGGAAGACACAACTTTAATCCAGACCTTTTGAGCTGGGAAAAGACATGACTTTGATCCAGCTCTTGAAGTGGGAAGATGTACCTTTAATCCAGCTCGAACCTGCGCCACACCTTCTGCTGGAGTCTACATAAGGATATTGTAGAAAATTATTTTAACTAGGCAAAGATGTGTTACAATTGTTTATGCTCCAGGATATCCCTTTAACTGTGAAAGTGTGTTACACTTGTTCATGCTGCATTTGTTTCACCTTGCCTGCCTAAGGCACCTGATTGGCCTAATAAAGAGCTGAACAGCCAATAGCTAGGCAAAGAGAGGGACAGGTGGGGCTGTTAGGCAGAGAGAATAAATAGGAGGAGAAATCTAGGCTCAAAGGGAAGAATGAGAGAAAGAACGAGGGACATATCTGGGGCAAGGAGCCAGGCAGATGCCAGACAGCCAGACAAAAAGAAGCATTGAAAGTAAGATATACAGAAGGAAGGAAGGTAATAAGCCCTGAGTCAAAAGGTAAATAAAAAGAAAGAGGTAAATTTAAGTTAAAAAGAGCTAGCCAGAAACGTGCATAAGCTAGGCCGAGCATTCAAAACTAGTAACAAGTGTCAAGTGTCTGTGTCATGGTTTGGGAGCTGGTTGGTGTCCCAAAAGAGAAATGTGGCACAGAAGGATATGGAAGGAGGAATCGTTTGCTCATTGCCTGCGTGGTCTTGTCTTGCTAGCAAGTCCATTCCATCACTACTTCCTTGGGATTCTGGGTCTACTGAAGACAAGCCGAGACATTCAGCTTCTTAGACTGAGAAACTGCTGGATTCTTGGCCTTACTGTTCACAGCCAGCCATTGTTGGGTTATTGGGACAGCAGCCTGTAAGTCATTCTAATAAATCCCTTCCTCGCTGTATAGAAGTATACAGAGACTCATTCTATAACTTCTAGAGAACTCTGACTAAACACTCACCCCAGCAACTCCCTCCCTCCAGTGAGGCTGCACCTCCTAAATCTACACAAACAGTGTCACCAACTAGGGACCAAGTATTCAAATGCCTGAGAATATGGGGATCATCTCATTCACCAAACATCTGGTTACAGCACAGCCACAAGTCAAGAGCAGGGAGAAACTAATGTTTCCTTGCATGCTCTCAGCCAGCCTTCTTAACACACGGTTCAGGACCACCTGCCTAGGGAAAGGTGCTGCCACAGCAGGCTGGGTCTTTCTATAGCAATTAGCAATCAAGACCCGCCCTCCAGACATGCTTTCAGGACAACCTGATCTAGACAATTCCTCAGCTGAAACCCTCATCCTAGGTGACTCTAGGATCGTTAGAACTAACGAGCGCATACACAGTGAAGTGAACAGCTTTCACAGACACTGCTGGAGCCATGGACCAAGGTTCTCTACCACCCAATAAATCTTCCTTCCTTATGTCACTTCTATCCATCAGTCATCTCACTTCAATTCATTCAGCAAAATCTTCCTGAACACTGAATGTCAGGGGCCAGAAATAGGAGGTCAGTGATTTCCATTGCTTCTTTTCTTTTCTTTTCTTTTCTTTCCCTTCCCTTCCCTTCCCTTCCCCTTCCTTCCTTCCTTCCTTCCTTCCCTTTTTTTTTTTTATTTTTGGAGACAGGGTTTCTCTGTGTAATCCTTGCTTGGAACTCACTCTATAGACCAGTCTGACTTCAAATTCACAAAGATCTGCCTGTGTCTGCCTCCCGAGTGCTGGGATTAAAGATGTGCACCACCACTGACTGGTGCCCACTGCTGCTTTTACAAGGGTACCAGGCCAGGGTGGAGCCAAATACACAAATGGATTAGGGAGATGGGTCAGTCAGGAAAGTGCCTGCTATGCATGAGAGCCTGAATCAAGATGCCCCAAATGCTGACTCTGGCCCAGTCTCTAGCACCCACATGGCAGCTCATAGCCATCCATAACTCTAGTTCCAGGGGATCCAGCATCTTATTCTGGCCTCCACAGGTACCAGACATGTACATAGTGAACATACATACATGTATACAAATATTCATATACAATAAGTATATGTACTTGTTTTAAAATGCTGAACATGGCGGTGGGCTTGGCATGGCAAGCCCATGGACCTAGGCAAATCGCTGGAGCTCATTGTCCAGCCAGCCTAGCTGAAAACTGATAATTTTCAGGTTCGGTAAGAGGTTCTGTTTCAAAAATAAAGATGAAGAGACTAGGGAAAGACAACTGACACTGATGTCTGGCTTCCACACGCATCCGTACACATGTCCACATATACCACATGTTCATATGCATGTACCAATACTAACAAATGTACCACAATACACTACATGCACACACACACCACACAGACACACACATACATAAACGAGATGCTCTAATGTAGCTGGGCATGGCTGCCACTACACGCATTATCACAGCCACCTGTAATGATTCTATGTAAGTGCCACATCAGGCTGGCTCTGATTCAGTGACTTCCTGACAGTTGTGCCTTCAGCAATGACAGGAACAAAAATGATGCTCAGCCCCAGACTTCAACTCTGGGCACAGTTGAAGGTGCTTTACAAATTAAAGCTTGTGATAGGAAGGAAGTGGGCATTGCCACCATTTCCTCCTCCTTTCATATGGGGAAACTGAGGCACGGAAAGGTTAGCATGCCCAGAATATCAAGTTGCAGAGGCAGATGTTTTTGCTAGTGTGTATGTGTGGTGTGGTGTGTGTGTGTGTTAAAATTGTCCATGCACACACGTGGAGGACAGAGGATGATGTTGAATGTCTTGCTCTATCATTCCCTGCCTTGTTCCCTTGAGATATAGTTTCTCACTGAACCTGAAGCTTACAGGCCAGCAAGTCCCAGTGACCATCCTGCTTTCATCCTTCCCATTGCTGGGGTTATTACAGGTGCAGCCACATTTGTTTTTTAACATGGGTTCTGGGGATCCTACAGTACTGTTACCCACAGAACCATCTGCCTAGAGCCATAAGCTCTCCTCAACCCCTGTGTGTGCATGCACATGTATGTGTGCACATGTCACATGTGTCGGGGTAGCCAAGGAGGCCAGAAGAAGGTATTGTCAGATCTCCCATAGCGAGAATCACAGGCAGTGTGAGTCACCTTGTGTGGATGCTGGGAACTGAGTTCAGATCCTGTGGGAGAGCCGCAAGCATTCTTCACTTCTGAGTCATCTGTCTGACCCCAGAACCTGTATCTTAACTCAGGCTGTCTGGCTTCAAGGCCAGGCTGCCCAGAGAGGTACCTGTAGATCTTTCCTTTAGGGCATGCCAGGACCCTGGCTCCAATTCTTTTCTACCTTAACAATTTGACAAAGACATGAATGTTTGGACCTGTAGGGTTCTCACAAGCGACAGAATCATCGGCGGTGTCCCCTGCTCTGCACCAGCTCAGGAGCTTAGCTCAGGGCACAAAGAGACAAGGAGCCCTTACTGCTATGGAAGAGAGCAAGGACCTTGACCATTTCCTGTGCAGACAACGTTTGGAACCCATGTTTAAGAAAAGAAGTAGCTGAACAAGGTGGCATATGGTGCAATTCTGGGGTTGGAGAGGTGGGGATAGGAGGGTCCTCAGCAAACACTGGCCTGCCAGCCTTGCTCACTTGGTGAGCGCCAGACCAATGACAGACTATGTCTTAAAAACAACAAAACAAAAAAGCCATGAGGAAGAACAGTGAGGTTGTCTTCTGGCCTATGAACATGTGTACATTCACATCTTACACATACATGTACATGCATACATATACAGACACACAGATGCACACAGGGAAAATTCACCGAGAGTCACTAGGTATCTTGGAAAGTCAAGTTCGTGAGTAGACAGTGTCCACCACTTGGCCAGGCAAACTGTGAACTACCCATGAAGAGCCAGTTGTCCAGGGTCCTGCCCTGGCTTCTTCCTGTCCTGTTGAGGCTTTTCAGCAGTGAGCTTTGATGAGCCCCCTCCCTGTCCTGTGAACAGCTGCCTCAGCATATAGTCCAGGCTGGCTTTGAGCTCAGGCCTTAGCCTCCCGAGTGCCAGGATCACAAGTATGAGCCATCATAGCTGGCTCTTGGCTGGCTTTGTATGGTGTTCTGAGCTCTTACTGTAGATGGCTTCTTTGTCAACCCAGAGTGCAAACTTCCAGCAAGTTCTGCTGGCATCACAGTCAGTAACATCTCAGCACCAGTGACTCATGGGCATATCTTCTTCAAAGAAGAGTGGCTGCACTGCTGGTAGGCACAGCCTGCGTCTTACAGCCGCTATTTGTGTGCTTTTATAAGCGGTTTGATTTCTTCCAAGTGAGTTCCACATAGCTCAGGTTAGCCTCATACTTGTTATGTAGCTGAGGGTGACTTTGAACTTGAGATCTTTCTGCATCCACCTCTTGAGTGCTGAGATTGTAGGCATCCAGCATCATGCCTGGTTTAGGAGATGCTGTGAATGAGACTCCATGTGTGTCAGGTGGTCAGATTTGGTGGCAAGTGCCTTATTCTGTCTTTGTCTTTAATCTTGCTTTTTGAGAAACTGTCTTTCAATTAACCTGGAAATCAATGAATAGGCTGGGGTGGTTGGCCAGTGAGCCTCAGGAATCTATTTGTCTCTGCCTCCTGAGTTACAAGCATGGCTTTTTTAAGAATGTAGGTTTTGGGGATCTAACTTCATTCCCCATGCTTGCAAAGTAAGCTCTCTACTGACCGAGCTATCTCTCTAGCTCCAAAAAATCCTCCTATCACAGGAGAGGGCAGAGGAAGAGCCCCAGACACCGGAGTTCTCCGAAAGGCTTCCTGGAGCCATGAGGAGTCTAAGAGCCACTGGAGAGGAGCTGCCAGCAGGGGGCACTGTCACCCTTTCCATGCACAGCTTCTTGATCTACAAAAACAACTGGAGCTGCCAGTGAAATCTGCTCCCACAGCAGGTGAGGAGCTTTCATGGTTTCCACAACTACTGACAGAGAGATGGTTGGCCACACCCCAATAATGTAGGGCCAGAAGCAGGGATGCCAGGGTCTGTCACCTTGAGGCAGAAAGAGGGTGTAAAGTTCAGGCTCCTTTAAATATTATTTTACACACACGAGTTTTCTCCCAGGTCTTACATGTTTTCATTATTGTGGCTGTCATACACAAGTCTTGTTTTTTTTAAAATTCCTTTTGACTATCAATGTGTGTGTGTGTGTGTGTGTGTGTGTGAGAGAGAGAGAGAGAGAGAGAGAGAGAGAGAGAGATAACCAATATTCTGACACATATTCTGACTACTAGTTCTCATGGTTAGTTTCTTTTCTTGAGATGGGTTTCATGTATTCCAGGCTAGTCTCAAATTCATATAGCCAAGGATAGCTGTGAACCGATGGCCTCTCTCCTTCCTGAATGCTGGGATTTGCATCGCCATGCCTGGTGCTGAGAATCAAACTCAGGTCTTTGTGCTGCTAGGCAACCACCCTGTCAACTGAGCCCCATCCTCAGCCTTCTGAATACCATTTGTACCTAAACAACATTCATGGTTTTCTAAGTAATTGCTATTCAACATTCCCACTACTTCTATTTTTAAAACTACTTACAGCATATGCACGTTCTTATATATGTTCAGACATCTACTACTTAAGCCTGTGTGTTATACTCCTAGCACAAATTCAAGTGTTTTCAGTTACTGGGTCAAAGAGTCAACTGTCACCAAGAGTATATGCTTGCATCACTTTTATCACAGCTCAGGAACACTGGCCATTCTTCACTGCTATAGGATTAGGGTAACTGTTGGAAAAGACCATCTCTACTCTGTGTGTACAAGTGCGGTGCACACCCATGTGTGCACACTGAGGCCAGAGGAAGATGTCAGGTGTCCTGGTCTACCACTCTCCACCTTGTTCTGTTTTTAATTTTCATTTTAGTGGTGTTTGTAGAACATGTAGAAGCATGTCTGGCGGGGACTCATGGGTGACTTCCATGGGATTCAGAGACCGAGAAGGATGAGCACCCCATTTACCATTTATTTCTGCTGCTCTCTCTCTGCCACCAGCCCCTTGGGCTCACAATCTCATGTAATCCTCCAATCAACCCTTCCCACTTCCCAGCTGAGGCAAACATGACTCAGATTCATTTAGGGACTCACCCCACAGATACCACATTCATTCATGGTGAGGGCAGAATTGAGCTCTTTAACTCCAAAGATGGTCACTGTTCTGACCTTGGGCTGTGGAAGCAACCATATCAAGAGACTCCCCCAGAATTCATCACAGGGTGGTGCCTATGTGAACCAGGGGTGCTCTGTTGCCTGGCTTCTCAGGAGCGCCCTGGGTTGAGTGCCCCCCTCCACATCTGTAGTAGACAGTCCCGGCGGGTGGTGTAGGGTAAATGTCTAATGCAGAACCAGTGTCTGGGAACGATGTTTCCACTTGGTGTGTACAGCTTCTCCCCTTGTCTGCCCAGGAGACTTCGGAGGGCCAGGTTGCCCGACAGGATCTTCTCATAGAATTCCACTCCACCCTGGGCATAGGCTGCAGACAGAGAGGCTGTACGGCGGTCCAGCCAGCCTTCCAGGGCGACAGTGAGGGAGTCCTTGGAAAAAGTGTAGGACACGAAGCTTGCCACTATTGCCACCAAATTGAAGGCAGCTCGAAGGCTCATGGGGCCTCTATAGAGCCCCAGGGCATGCTTGACACCTACACTTAGTACCCAGGTTCCTGCGAGGCAAGCCGGGGCTGGCAGGCTCTGCAGGGCAGCAGCATTGCTCTCCAGGTATATTACCTCTTTGGCTAAGGCAAACTTCTGAGCATTATGAGACAGGGTCAGGGCGTCTCTCAGCCTGGTGCCTGCTGGGCTCTGCCAATCCACTCTTTGCCCATGTATGATCACAGTATGGTCAATGGCGGTCACAGAGCCATCCAGGAAGATGGCAGGGATTCCCACCATGGCCCCAGTAGGAAATCTTGGGAAGCCAGCACTCACGGGCTGGAAAGTGAAGGCAGTGAAAGGCTTGAAGCAGTGACCTGAGGGGACACCCATGTCCTGTAGCACCTCTTGGAAGAGCTTCTGGAGCTGAGGGGAAAGAGGAGCCGGCTGGCCCTGAGGCCAGTACTGGTAGAGCCATCGGACTATGGGATCTGAGAAGAGGTGAAATGAGATTTGAACCCCAAACAGGCCCACACAGGAACCCACCAAGAGGCCTGACCTGTGTCTCTGTATAAAGGCTGCGGCCCTCCACAGAGGACCAGCCATGAGTACTGCTTCTGCAGATAATGTGGCCAAGAATAAGAGAAGTCAGCCGGTGATTCTGTCAGGTTACAGACTGAGCAGCCTCTGGGGCCACACGGTTCTTAGAGTCTGGGCTCCAGAGCCAGACCACCTGGGGGCTTCACGGAATCAGTTCTCCATCTGCCAGGCAGGTGTGTGACGGCGGCCGCGGTGGCTGTGGTAACAAACAGAAAACATTTCAGGGTCTCGCGGTGTCTGGCAAAGGCTGTACTAGTTTTATCGCCATGGCTGGACACAGCACTAACCACTGCACAGCCTCACTCTAGCTGGCACTCGGCCCACGGTACATCTCTAACTAAGAACAAACCGTTATGCATAATTCACGGGTACTTACTATATGCTAGATACAGTTCTGAGAGCATACCATACACAGCATATGGGCTGTGTACAGCCTGCACACATCTCCCATATACTTTAGATCATCTCGATACTACTTATAATACCAAATACAACATAACACTACATATACAGTTAGACTCTGAACTAAATGTCCGCAAGCTCAGTGGGCACAGTCTGCCTTGTATGTTTTTAATCCTTGGTTGACTGAATATGCACCCATGGACACGGAAGGCTAACTGTACTAGGAAATACCTGTAATACTAAGAAATAAGGAAGTTTTAAAAAATTATACATAAACACACACTACATATGCATATCCTTAGGGGATTAGATTCAAGGCCCCCCAGACTCCAAGATCTTCAGACGCTCATCTCTCACAAAAACAATTTAGTATTTGTAAATTACATATATATGTAACTTATTATATATATATATATATATATATATATATTTCCTTTTAGTTTTTTGAGACAGGGTTTCTCTGTAGCGAGAGGCTAGAGTTAATGGGCCAATCAGCGTATAATTTATGGAGACCTATGTGTGATTTTCTTTGGGGCTAAACAGTTGTGGGGTAAAGGGCGAAACAAACAACAAACAAGCCAGGCCCCTTCATGTTACACTGTAACTTTGGAGTCTGTCCTGGAACTCTCTCTGTAGATCTGGTTGGCCTCAAACTCACAGAGATCTATCCTCCCATCTCTGCCTTCCAAGTGCTGGGATTAACAAGCAGGCCATTACCTATATTCTATGTCAACTCTAGATCACTTACAGTACCTATTACAACGCAAATGCTACATGTGTTGTTGTGGCGCTGCATTGCTTAGGGGAAAAAAGCCATGCTCAGTACCGATGGAAACTTCCCCCAAACACATGTGATTTGCAGCTGGTGGACTCGATACAAAGGAAAACACTCACAACACAGGAACCTATACCACAAAGGTTGATTTCCAGCTGTGAAAATAAGTGTCGTTGGGTCAGGTTTATTGTCTTGGACCTTCAGCATCTCGAATTAAAGGAAAATAAACTCCTGTCAGCCAGGACATGCATTGTGTAGTACTTTGTGCGGCATGTTAGCCACTGATAGTACAGGCTCAATATTTGATCACAGGCTGCTTGGGAACCACAGCAGGTGATTCACTTAAAAAAAAACTGTATTCTTGCATGTACACGAATAGACCAAAACGGTCCATCAACCTGACTTACCATCATACATAGTCAATACTGTTTTGCTGGTTTTTGTTTTTTTTTTTTTTTTTTTGGGACAGGGTCTCACAGGCGCACTTTTGAACATTCCGGGCACTTTATTTCGTCTGTGACTATACTATGCCACTAATTATCATTCTATTTCTCTTTGGATAAAATGTCATTGTATTCCTATCCACACAGAGCGTTTGGTAAGCAATGTACTGCTGCAAACAGAAGGCAGGGTTCTGAGTCACACCATTTAAGCCACTCTTTCCCAGAGGAAACTGAGGCTAGTTAAGGCGGGGTCCTGCAGAGACGGCCAACAAACTCGCCGGGGTCAGTCTGTGAGCTCCGCGGCGGGCCCAGCAGTGGATGGAGGATTCTGGCTTTAGAAGGGTCCCCCACACCCCTCCGCCCTGACCCACAGGCTTCCTGCAGCCGGAACCCGACAGCAACCGGAAGCAGAAGAACGTCCCTCTCAGTGCTACCCGCGAGCGCTCACCTCTGCAGAAGCCATTGGAAAGCGAGACTCCCGCGCCGGACCCAGCGGGCGCAAAGCACGCCGGTCTACAGCCTTCGGAGGTGGGGCGTTCTGGCCGGGGCGGGGCTTGGTGGGCGGGGCTTACAGTCCCGCCTGTGCTCCGGATCTGGCGGAGCCTTTCCCCACTCTGAGCTAAGCTTGCAGTCCCGGCGGTGGAGGAGCCGCCCAGCGACTTTGTCATCCCGTTCACGTGTCGCGGACCTATCGGAGCTAAGATAGAGACGACGGTCTGGTCATCTGGTCCTGATTTCTCTGTCAGAGCAGAATAAGTATTTGCGCAGTACGCTGGAAGAAGAGCCAAGCTTAGTGAGAAAAACAAGGCCGGGAAGGTCTGGAATTTCCTGCTAATGACCCCTGCATTCCAAAAGTCAAGTGGCCTGTGAAGCTTGCAAGAAGTGGGGTATTGACAAGATTAGAGTTAAGCAAAAAATACATACTGGAAGGCACACCCAGCAAATTGTGGATGTGTGGATAGTACGTGTGCATCCATTCGTGTGAAGACTAGCGGTCAGCCTGGGATGTTCCCCAGAAACCAGCCGCCCAGGGTCTCTCACTGTCACCTGGGGTTCAGCACTTAAACTAGCCTGCCTGGCCTGTAGACCCCAGGAATCCGCCTGCTTCTGCCTCCCCTGTGCTGGGATTAAAAGCATGCACCAACACCCCAGCTTCTTAGTGGATGCTGGGGTTGAGTCCAGGCCCTCATGCTTTTGTAGTAAGCGCTTTACCAATTGAGCCATCTCATTAATAGTTTGACGAGTTTTCTAAAAAACAATCCTGAGGGTGCTTTGGGGTGTGAAAATAATACTCAGTATTACTAGAGCTTTAATTACTATTCTGTAGGTTAGAATAATATGTTTAACTGTCTCATAGTTTATAAATATTACCTTAACACACCCAGGAATTTTTTTTGTATTAAGATATTCTACTTGGTTTATGGCCAACTTTCAATCAGCCCACAAGCCTTACAAAATATCTTCCTTATTTATATCTCATTATTTTCATCTTTAATTGATCAAATTCCCCGAGACATCTCAAACCATACTTGGATTGAACTGAGTTGGTTCTTTTTTGTTTGTTTGTTTATTTTAATTTTTTTGAGACAGGGTTTCTCTGTGTAGTCTTGCTGTCCTGGAACTCACTCTGTAGAGCAGACTGGCCTCAAACTCAAAGATCCACTTGCCTCTGCCTCCTGAGTACTGGGATTAACGGTTTGTGCCACCATGCCTAGCAAGATAAGGATTTTTATAGTTCAGGAGTAGGGGCTTTTTGATTGGGGGACTTGGCAGGCAAGTAAGTGAGGTGACAGAGGCAGAACATCGCATAACAAGTTGGCCATAACAACCTGAAGCGGAGACATGCTTGCAAGATGGTCACAAGGCAGTCATCACAAGGGGGTCATAATAGCCCTTTGAAACAAAGGCATGGCTTCCATTTCCTGGAACAGGCAGTACAGAACCATTTGTAGTGAAGGTTACAGTTGGGGCATAGCCCTATCTTTGAGAAACAGATTTAATCATAAACAGGAATAAGCCTAGTTTGTCTTTACTCTAGGAGAGCTTTCAAGCCTAAGATGGAGGCAGTGTGGTCCATCACTCTGTGTAAGGTGTACAATGTTGGTTACTGGGGGTAGGATCCTCTGACTACTTTCCATATGCATCTCAAGGTTTGATTTTTAAGATTTTTGTACGTGTGTGGTGTGCACACGTGTATATGCATGTTTATGTGTGTAGATGTGCATGTGTATGTGTATGTGTGCATACAGGCATGTCGAGGATTAAGGCTGATGTCATGTGTCTTCCTCAGTCACTCCCTACATTATTTACTGAGGCAAGGTCTGCTACCGAATCTAGAGTTTACCAGTCGGGTGCTCTAGCAAGCCAGTTTGTTTTGAAAAGCCTTCTTTGTACCTGTCATGGAAGACAAATGGGCACAGAACAACATCCATCTGCAATTTGTTTCAACTACCAAATGCTGACCACTGGGCAAAACTGCCTTTCATCTAAACTGAAGATCTCCAGATGTGGACAGAATCGCTGGAATCCACAGCCTAGATGCTCAGGTCAAGGCAGGCTTGTCTTCCTACCGATTTCTTAGCCCACAGGATCTGGAGCCTGGCAGGCCCTGTGCTAAACAGCAAAAGGCAAATATGACCCTCAGCCACCATGGAGGACCCTGAGGAGTAGCTCTAGGTGCCAACCAAGTTCTCTGTCTTTTTAAATCAAAAACTCAAGTAAAAATTTATTCTTCTCAGAGATCTCTGATGCAGTTTGACACCTGAGAGGTTTTGTTAGTTTAAAAGGATAACATCACCAAAGAAATTTCAGCAAAATACAAATACAAGTTATTAAGGTGTGTACCTGCAATTTATAAAGGTGTGAGGACAAGTTCATGCTATCAAATTTTTCTCTCATGCTGCCTTTCATAATCTTAAAAATACTTCCATTATGCAAAATATCTGTCACAGTCATTCTGACATAAGTTGCTACTGTTTATAAAATGCATATGTTTAAAACTTATGTTTTAATAAAATCAAAAATTTTTGTGAGTTCCAGGGAGCTGAATTGAATAATCCACCTTAAACAGATCAGATACACCCCTCTCAACTCTCTGGTCCTAAAAACATTTTTCCTGAACTTAACTTTGTTCTCTGTTTTGCCAATACCTTAAACAGGTGTAAGAGACACCAGACATTTCTATACTACAAACACTGGGCAGGAACAAAGAGTCCAGCTACTCCAGGATGTGACCAGCACCCAGCTTTCTCAGGTTTCTCCTCCCAGACAATGCCCACAAATAAGCAGGGAGCAGTCTTGAGAATCTGCAGCTCTAATTCCTTTAACCTGATGTGTCTGGCCTCCCACCTTTTTATTATAAAAAAAGAGATGGGAATGTAATGGTATGCTCTGTCCCTTTAACAGACAAGCCCTGACTACTCCCTCCCCTGTCCACCACCAAGGCAGGCAGATCTTCCTTCTGCTTACAGCCTGAATCCATTTCTTTCCTTTCCTCTCCCAAAGGGGCAGCTTCTGTTTCTCTCCTTTCTCCCCACTTCTCCCCTTCCCTCTTCTCTCTGTTTCTCTCTCTCTCTGCCTCCCTCTCTGCTCTTCTCCCTCCTACCCTTTCCTTTCTCTTTGCCCTTCATAACCCACTAAATAAATATCCAACCTCATTCTGCATGGTGTGCCTATCTGTCTAGGTCTCTCACCTACCACGGGTCCTCGTGGGACAGGTTTCTGTCTCTCATCTGCTGCACAGCTTCCTGCCTGGGACCTGGCTGCCTTCATGGCCCACTGTGGTCTTGTGGCCCACTGCCTGCTGCTGCCACTTGGGAACCTGCAGCGTTTCTGCCACTGCACCCCTCAGGGAACTGCAGCGTTTTGTTTTCACCATTATATGCCCCCCCCCCCCCCAACTAGTTGGACTCACCTGCTCCTTCAAGAAGTTCAAAGCAGATCAGAGTATGTTTAGATAGCTATTGTGTACCAATCAGCCACTAACCCTAAGTTAGGGGAGGAAGACCCTTCAAAGACTTTATTTGAAAGAATAGACTCATATGATGTGATATGTGGGAGATCTATATTTGTGTTTCCAGGCCATAGACACATGTTTTTGGCTCCAGAATAATCTGTGTTTTTGTAGGACCCAGCCCTGACAAGCTCAATAGAGGCCTGAGTCTCAGTAGTTTACCCTAAGGAATTACCTAGTTCCAAGAAAGACCACAAACTGAGACCACCCAGGTATCACCCAGGGGAAATTCCTAAGGTTCCAACCATTGTTAATAGGATCTCCTGCCAGAACACACCCATCTTTTTTCCACAGGACACCCCTAGACAAATGTCAGCCAATCAGGGGTCCTGAACCTTAGAAATTCCTCACCTCCACCTTTGCCTCTATAAAAACTCAACCCTAACTGAGCTTGGAACTCTCCGACCACTGCAATATGATGGACACATGGAGATTCCAAGTTTGCAAACTTGTGTGAGAATAAAGGCTCTTTGCTTTTACATACAGGACTTGGTCTCCTAGTTGGTTTTGGGGGGACTCTGTGATCTGGACATAATAGTTTTATTACTTTGATGAGAGAGCTGATGTTCTGTTGATAGTGGCCAGACCTGGTTCGTGGGGGCACAGGCAGTGATCCCCAAGTTTTGCAAAGTTTTGTAAAAAATACTTCACCAACTAAAAGTCCTTGAGCTATAACTAAACTGAAAGGAGAGAGGTTACTCTTGAGATCTTCAGTTCTCTAGCTCCTGAGTGTAATGGTCTGTCCTGTCCCTTTAAGAGACATGCCCTGCCCACCCCCTCCCTGGTCTGCCAAGGCAAGCAGATCTTCCTTCTTCTTTCAGCCTGAGCTCTTCCCTTTCCATTTCTCTCCTGAAGAGGTAGCTTCTCCTCTCCTCTTTCCCTCTCCTCTCTCTCTCTCTCTCTCTCTCTCTCTCTGTTTCTCTCTCTTTCTATCTCTGCCTCTCTCTGCTCTTCCCCTTCTCCCTTTCCCCTTTCCCCTCCATAACCCACTAAATAAATATCCACTTTCTCTGCATAGTGTGCCTATCTGTCTCTGTCTCTCACCTGCCATGTGGGGACCTGCTGCCCCTGATGGCCCGCTGCCCGCTGCTGCCACTGCTGCCATTCATGGCCTGCTGCCCGCTGCTGCCACTGCTGCCCCTGATGGCCCGCTGCCCGCTGCTGCCACTGCTGCCCCTGATGGCCCGCTGCCCGCTGCTGCCACTGCTGCCCCTGATGACCCGCTGCCCGCTGCTGCCACTGCTGCCACTCATGGAACAGCACCATTTTATTTTTACCATTACACCGAGTCTTAGAAAACTATAAGGTCCCGAGTTCAACAGCACACACCGATGGTGTTTATCTCTTGAGGTCACAAGAGACAGTGAGCAAAGGATTTTGGACTGCCCAGGGAGTCAAGGAGTCTATCTAGGCTTTGGGGGAAAGGGCAAGGAGTGTCTCATGAGAAGGAAGTACTCTTGCTAATGTGTAACTAGGTGATGGGGAGATATGGAGGATGGATGCTCTTCCTTAACATCTAGCCTCCCTCATGCCTGAGTCTGGCAACCTGAGCTCTGTGAGTCTCCTGGGTGCCTGTCGTTCTCAGGACTCTTGGCACCTGAGGAGTCTGTCTACAGACTCACAGGCTCTGAGAAGGGTGGCTGTATCTCTCTGTAGCAGCAGGGATCCTGAATCAACTATGAGGATGGGCATGGGCACAGGAGGCTCCAGATGTGCTTAACTTGAACAACATCTGGTCTGGAACTTAGCTTTTCTTCTCTGGAGTCCTGGTACTGGACACTGGCTGCCCGGTACAGATTCACAAACAGACTCTCCCTACCGTACGGGTTAGTGTGGCCTGATTAGCCCCTAGTTTAAATCTAACAGGAAAGGTGTGATAATGTTAGTAAGCGCAAGAGAAAGAGAGCCGCCAGATCTCCGGAAGCAAGTGTTGCACCCGAGATTCCCAGTCATTCAGTTATGATACCAATCTTGTTCTACCCACTGTCCCCACAAAACTGGCCGACGGATCCTGGAGAACTCTGAACACCACAATGAGTGCCCTGAAGGAACTTTTACCATTGTATGGATTTCAGGATAACACATGTGACGTTTCCCTACCTCTTTTCATCCACAGGAGATCTGAAGGAGGGGAAAAGCTCTTTGAACCATCTGAAAGGTGATCTGGTTCACCTAGGAACTGAGGTTAGAACATTCAAGAGATGTATTTCTTGTAACATCCGCTAGAGGGCACAGAAACCCTCACACAGCTAAATGCAACCATTCCTACCGCTTTAAGCTTTAGGTCAGAAAAGCTGGGAAATTGGTGCTTACTTATAGGTGGGTAAACTGAGGCAGACACAAACATACACTGATATGTGAACAGATTCAAGTTCGTAGAACAAAGCCTGAGCCAGAGAGTCACTGTGAGGTTAATCTTGAGGTTCCACTTGACGGGATCCATGTCTGTAAGGGAATTTCCAGGCCAGGCTAACAGAGGTGGAAAGACCCCCATGACTGTGACTGACACAGCTCCATGGGCTGAGATCCCGGGTTGGACTGAGCACCAGCATCCGTCTCTCTCTGCTTCCTCACCGTGGATGCAACACAAGCGGCAGCTGCACACTCCTGCCTCCGTGATGACAGTATCCTGGGACCATAACCCACAACAAACTTGTCCCTAAGTTTCTTTTGTCACAGCAATGAAAAAATGACTAATGCAGTTATGAACGCAATGTTGAGTACCTGGAAGGAAGGGGGCGAGGAGGAGAACCAGCCAGAGGCTTAGGAACCGATGGCTGGAGCTGTGGGGTGAAGCAGATGAGTGCCAAACCTGAACTTGGAGGAATCAGGTCCTACAGAAGCACAGTCTGGACTTGTCTGTGTGGTGCCAGAGGCCAAGCAGACGTATTCAGTGCAGGGCCCAGCTTGC
The DNA here is from genome assembly GCF_018167655.1 of Microtus oregoni. Classification (NCBI taxonomy): domain Eukaryota; kingdom Metazoa; phylum Chordata; class Mammalia; order Rodentia; family Cricetidae; genus Microtus; species Microtus oregoni. The sequence goes on from NW_024543062.1 coordinate 50,032,093, forward strand.
ACAGAGCTGGGGTTGGAACTTGGACTTCACACATTCTCAACAAACTCTCCAGCAGCCGAGCCACATCCTCAACACAGCAGAAGCCAATGTTCTCTCCCGAGCAGACTCAGATGAATAGGCCGCTGACCCACGGACTGAGAAATGAGGGGTTGCCCTGCGAATGATGGGTAGCCAAAGGGCTCCTGAGCGCCAGTGGTCTCTGGTGGGTTCCTGGCAGTCAGCTGCTGTCCTGTCCAAAGGGTGAGTACTGGAGTCTCTCTCTCTCTCTCTCTCTCTCTCTCTCTCTCTCTCTCTCTCTCTCTCTGTGTGTGTGTGTGTGTGTGTGTGTGTGTATGTGAGAAAGAGAGTCAGGTTCTGACAATTTAAGATTATATACTGTTGATTGCTAATCTTGATCATTAATTTGGGATCTAGAATCACCTTGGAAATAAATCTCTGCGATGTCTGTTATACCTGGTTCTTTATACAGGGATTATCTGGGTTAGGTGGAGTTGGAGAGACCCATCTTACATGTGGACATCACTGTCCATGGTCTGGGGTCCCAGACTGAGGAAAAAGGGGAAGTGAGCTGAGTACTTCCTGGCTGTGAATACCATGTGACCAGCTGTCTCGAGCTCCTGCCATGGTGCCTTCCTCACCTGATGGTTTGACTTTCCTGCCATGATAGGCTTTATTCCTTGGAACCATGGGCCAGAATAAAACCTTTCATTAAGTCACTTTTGTTGGATATTTTGTTGCATCGACAAGACAAGTAATTACATACATACATAGACACATACACACATATACATACATACATATACACACATGCATACATACATACACACACTCATAATATACACACATACATACATGCATAATACACACACATACATACACATATACATACATACAGGAACAGAGAAGGGAACATACTTCCAAACGCACTTGGATAATTATGAGTGTGATGGAACCCAGACACCATCAACCTTCCTGGCCTGTGCCTGTGAATGGAGCCCTGTCGACAAACACAATTAAAAGAACTGGTTACCAGAATTCCTGGCATTTTGCATTGACTTCCTGCCCCAGGTGCTTCTGGGAGTTCCCAGAGGGGTGCTGTCCAATTCCCAAGTGAGTGCAAATTCTAATTGTCTCACTATGTCCACCCCAGAGCCAGTCCTAGCCAAGCTCTGCCCCCAGCACAGCTACTCCAGGGCCAGTGTTCCTGCCCTCATGATGTTCTTGGGAGTGGCCACTAAGGTCAAGGTCCTTGAGAGGTTCCCAGTAGAGGTGGGAAGTCAGATCCCTCCCAGGTCCTCGAACTGCCACAAACAACTCCCAGAAACAGCTGTAGGAGTGCCTGGCTCTTAGTCTCTTGGCATGTGTGTGTGTGTGTGTGTGTGTGTGTGTGTGTGTGTGAGACAAGTCTGGGTGCATGTGAATGTGTGTGTGGAGACCAGAGGTCAACCCCAGACACAATTCCTCAGGATGTTTTCCACATTGATTTTTAAAGCAGGGTCTCTTTTGCAGGACTGTGGTGGTACACTCCTTTAATCCCAGCACAAGGTCAGCCTGGTATACAAAGGGAGTTCCAGGACAACCAGAGCTGTTACACAGAGAAACCCTGTCTTGAAAAAAACAAAACAAAACAACAACAACAACAAAAAAAAAACAAAAAATAAACAAAAAAGTCCAGGGTCTCTTACTAGCCCAGAATTCGCCAAGCAGGCTAGACAGGCTGGCCTTTGAGTCCCAGGGATCTTCTCCCATCCCCAACCTCTTGTTCACCATCATTGGGATTAGAAGCGTGTACCTTTGTACGCAGCATTTTACATGGGTTCTTGGGATAAAATTCAGGTCTTCATGCTTGAGACAAGCACTTTACTGAGTGACCCCTCTCCCGGCCCCTGGCCCTTAGTCCCTTGTCATGGTGACTCTCGCCTTTGTCCAGCTTAGTCTTGTACCAAGAGTCTCTCAGCGTTGCCATCATAGCAATGACATTTTTATTTCCAGCAAGAAAAAATATAGTTTAAAACCAAGGCATCCACATTTCAATTCCTGCCTCTAGAAACTTTAATTCTAAAAATGGCTTGAATGTAAATGAACTCAGAGGACCTCAGTGGCTTTCGAGGGCAAAGAGGGGTAATAGACACAACGGTGATGCTTAGTCTAGAATCAAGTATGTGTTGAGAGCTTTGGTCCGGAGATTCTTCATTTCCTCCAGCACCTTCTCTCCCACCTTCTCTGGAGGCTGGGCTGAGTCTTTGGCATCCCTGAATATCGGAAACACAACAAAGATACACTAAACCACTTATTAAAACATGCAAGTCAAGCAGACCAGATGGCTCCTTAGTAAAGGCAACGGCCCCAAGGCTGATGACCTGAGATCCATCCTTGAGACGCACAGAGTAGAAGGAGAGAGACAAGTGTCCTCTGGCCTCCACTGTGTGCTTACCATGGCCCATACAGGCCCATACATATATTCATATATACATATATATTCACATGAGAATATATAAATTCAATCAATAAATGTTATTTAAAAGAATTTAGAAGTGGGGTAAAGGTACTTGCTGCCCTGTCTTGAGACATGAGTCTGATTCCCTGGACCCACATCATGGAAGGAGAGAACACACACACACAACATACATACACATATACCAAGTAAACAAACTTCAAAAAACCATGTGAATTATCCTGATGTCCCATGAAGATTTGGAAGTTCTGCTTTAATACAGAAAGAAGGTTTAGATTATATTTGGCAGTAATTTAGTAACCAGTAAGAACCTTCAGCCCCCAAGTGCCTCTAACTGGATTTGGGTCTCAGCTACATAGTTTCTTATGGTTTCCACCTCCCATTCTGCTCACCCCTGTCACTCTGACCACCGTGAAGGTGAAATGAGAAACCAGTCATACAGATGCTACAGGATCTCAATGCTCAGATAGCAATAGCTGGGTTTGCATCCTTGGATATGTGAGTGCAGACATGTGTGCGTGTGTGTGTGTGTGTGTGTGTGTGTGTGTGTGTGTGTGTGTGTAGGCCAGAGGCTCACATTGGTGTTGTGGAAAATTATTTTAACTTTGTAAAGGTGTGTAACATTCTTTTTCTGCTGTTTTTGTTAATGATACAGAGGCGTGTTACATTTAATTGATTAAATAAAACTAACCTGGGTCAGGAGGCTGAGTCAGCAAGTAGCTGACAGGAAGTGCTAGGGAGGAACTAAGTGTAGCTGGGGTTTTTATGTGGGGGCTGAGCAGAAGGACACCCCCTTTTTGGGGAGACGCAAGCCAGGGGAGGTTAGCTGCTTGCTACTCAGCCTCTCTGAGTGAACAGGATTTCCTCTCAACCTTTGAATCCTGAGTTCTGTAGAAGGATAGAGATTTAGATAAAGTTTCCCTTAGCGGCAGTGATAGCAGAGGAACACTTCCCACCTGGCTGCAGTCTGTGCAGCTGTGGTAGCAGCAGGGTTGCAATTGCTGGTTGGGACAGCCGTTGCTTAGGTGCAGCAATTGCACTGAACGTAAAAGAACGCGTTGGGTATCTTCCTTGGGGTTCTTTGCTTTATTTTGAGACAGGGTCTCTCACTGAACTTGGAGCTCACTAAGCTAGCCAACCAGCCCCAGCAATCTTTCTGTCTCTGTCTTCCCTGTGCTGAGATCACAGGCATACACTATCAACTATCATATCTTTTTTTTTTTTTTCCGAGACAGGGTCTTTCTATGTAGCCCTGGCTGGTCTGATATTCACTAAGTAGATCAGGGTGGCCTTGAACTCACAGAGATCCTCTACCTCTCAAGTGCTGGGATTAAAGTCATGTTCCACCTCGTCCAATTTGCCTCTTTAAAGAACAAACCAAACCACAGGTTTTAGGGGATCGAATTCAGGTTCTCACGCTGGCTGAGCACACACTTACAGACTGATCCTCCCCATGTCTGGATTCAAGTTTTAACAACATTTTATTGTTATTTTAAAGAATTATGTGTATATGTATGCGTGTGGGTTTGTGCACATGCATACGGTGCCCAAAGGGCTGGAAGAGGGAACTGGCTCTCCAGGAGCTGGAGTTACAGGCAGGTCTGAGCTGATGTGAGTGCTGGGGATTGAGCTCAGGTCCTCTGGGTGAGCAGTATGCAGTCTTAATCACTTAATCATCTCTCTAGCCCCATGGATTCAATTTTTAAAGGCTTCTTGCTAAAGCATTTGAAGGAGATGATAGTGTATACATGCTGACACATTTAAATATTTGAAACATTGGAGATACGCCCCTTTCAATGCTTGCGATACTGAGATTCAGACATTATGACAGCTCTGGCCTTCACCTAGGATGAATCTTATTCCAGGTAAAGACACCCACTTACTTCTCCTTCTTGGCTTCCTTGTGGTTGAGCATGGGGAATTCCACTTGGATCATTTCTGGAGTCAGCATGATTTCTATGCTCTGCTCACAGAGGTCTCTGGAAAGGAATAAGACATTGAGTGGGAACAGTTCTTTCTTCTCAGCATAAACATAGGATGGAAGGCAGAGTATTTGGGAGCTTTGCTGTGCCGGCGCTTTCCAGTGTTAGTTGCAGCTACTTCTGCTGAGTTCACGTGCAGGGAAGCAGAGGACAGACAGACACACTGCCTCCGCCAGCCCACAGTGTTACAGAGAAGCAGAGGACAGACATACTGCCTCCTCCAGCCCACAGTGCTGCAGAGAAGCAGAGGACAGACAGACACACTGCCTCCTCCAGTCCACAGTGTTACAGAGAAGCAGAGGACAGACATACTGCCTCCTCCAGCCCACAGTGCTGCAGAGAAGCAGAGGACAGACATACTGCCTCGCCAGCCCACAGTGCTGCAGAGAAGCAGAGGACAGACAGACACACTGCCTCCTCCAGCCCACAGTGTTACAGAGAAGCAGAGGACAGACAGACACACTGCCTCCTCCAGCTCACAGTGCTGCAGAGAAGCAGAGGACAGACAGACACACTGCCTCCGCCAGCCAACGGTGCTGGGGGAGATATTTATAACCAAGGAATAAAAAGCTGTTTTTCAAAAGGGGGTCACAGGTTTCAGGCCCCTTTCAAGTGCACCTGGAACATTTATCAGAGGGCCCATGTCACCACTGTAATGAAGCCCAAAGGATTTCAAGAGATTAGATCTATTCGATGATGTACTCAGGACACAATGGGATTAAAATAGAACCAAAGCTACGGATAACTAGGAAGTTCACAGCTGCTGTGAAATCAAACAGCATATTTCTTTTGAAAATTTTATTTTTAAAAATCAACATATAATGCGTTAAGTTCAATTATGACATTTTAGAGCAAAGGGTGCTTTTGTGACTCTCTTTCCCTGTCTCCCCCACCTCCTGCCACCCCTGTCACCCTGATAGCCTCCCCACTCTTCCATGTCCCATGTGTCTTTCCACCTGTTCCCCCTCCTTCCTCATCCCCTATTATCACCCTCTCCGTCTCCTCCCTAGATTCTCAGGCTTTGCCCACTCACAGCTGCTTACACGTACATATGTGTACCCTCTAGGTTAGGACCTGAATGCGACAGGAAACATTTTTATCTTTCTGAGTTTGGGTCACCTTGTGAACAGTCTATTTCTAAATAGCCTTTCGTGAAAGAAATTTGAAGGATCTATTTTATTTATTACTTAGTCTCTCTCTTTCTGTGTGTGGGTGTGTGTGTATGCGCACACGAGTGTGCTTGTGTGTGTGTGTGATGTGAGTGTCATTGGATGTATGTGAAGGTCACAACCTTGCCTTCTATGTTGTCTGAGGCAGGTCTCTTGCTGTTTTCTGCTGTGCACCCCAGGCTAGTTGGCCAATGAGAGTCCAGTGATTTTCCTGTCTCCACCCTGCACATTGGAGATAAGGGAGTTGATAATAGAGGCCAATGTCAGCAGAATCACCGGTGTAGTAAATGCTCACTCCCAACTACACGGGACTATAGCAGCTTTTTGCAGTTTTCAAGGGTATTTCGAGTGGGAGGGGTGGCATGTCACATGTCAGGGATGCTACAATTTCAGACATGTACTCCTGCGCCCAGCGTCTGGGGGACCTGGACTCAGACCATCATGCTGTGCGGCAATCGCTTACCTATGGGGCTCTTGCCCCAGTCTGACCCAGTTTATGGAAGGGGACTAGGTGAAAAGAAAGTATCTTTCAACTGCTTTTGTTATAGTTCGGGTTAATGCTCAGCTATGAAGTGTCTCCCCAAAGGGCTCGTGCTGAGGGTTTGGTTCCCGTGCAGTGGAATCGAGAGGTGGGCTTTTTGAAGTGTTGCTTCATAAGGGGCTCTGACCTAATCAGTGGGTTAATCCCTTGATGATTCCTGTTTGGACAGTATTCACGGGTGGTGGGAGCTGGCTAGATGAAGCTGATCACAGGTGGCAGACCTATAAAGGATGTACAACCCCCAGACACTTCCTGTTTCTCCTCTCTCGTCTTTCTGGCCTCTGAGCCTCAGGCTCCTGCCTCAATGAGGTTTCTGTCTTGTCTCAGGCACAGAGAAAGGAATCCAGCCAACCAACCATGGACCTCCGAAGCCGCGAGTTGAGCCAACCCTATGTCTTTGAAGGTGCTCCTGCTGGGTGTTTTGCTACAGCACGGGGAGACTGAGTACCGTGAGAGCGGCAGATGTTTTCACTGAGGGCTTTGTGGGTCTGGGGTCTCTACTCAGCGTTGCCACGCGGCACGCAAGGACTTTACTAGGAACTAAAGCACCGCTACAGCAAAATACCTGACAAAAGCAACTGCGGCAGGCAGGGTTTGTTTCGGTGCACAGTTCAAGGACACAGTTCAGCGCGGTGGTGTAGTGGCAGTGGGAGGAGCTTGAGGTGGCAGTCACATCCGGTCACGTGGCATCTGCACTCAGGATGCGGGGAGAAGTGAACTGGCATGCTCAGCTTGCTCTTTCCTTTCATTCGGCCGGGGACTCCAGGCCATTGGAAGATGCCATCCATAGTTAGGGTTCTACCTCAATCAACAGTCTGGAAAAATCCCAGACAGCTGTGCCCAGAGGTTTGGCTCTTTTATAATTCCAGGTTCTCTAAGTTTAAAGCCAAGGCTAACCATCTTAGGAAGCCTTGTGAAATGTGTGAATGAAGAGGTGTGGTTGGTTTCAGCAAAGCTTTATTTACACACAGGTGCAGGCCAGGTTTGTACATGGGCTGTTGCTGGCTGACCTGTGACCTCTTGTTGGCTGGTTAAACCGGGCCACTGACTGCTTGTGTTTCAGCTGCATGAGTGGCCCACACATTACCTGCTGACATTCCATTTGGAAAGGCCTCGTCAAGTACGGGACATGACTGCAAAGGAGGCTGGGAAATTTGCCTCTGGTTTCAAATACTCAGTGTAGGAGAAGAGGCAAATGACATGTTGGGAAACAGTCATTTCTACCACATCAAAGAGAAATGCCTCCAAGGGCAGTACAGGCAACGACAGCGTCAAGCCTTGGACCTTCAATAGGAACAGCTTACCCAGCCACCACACACAAAGAGAGGCGCCTGGCAGAGGGAGTGGCTTTGAGGACTGGGGAGATGGTGGAGTTGAGAAAGTACTTGCCAGGAAAACATGGGGACTCGAGTTCCATCCTCTGCACCTGTGCTGGGGAGGCAGAGGCAGGAGGATCGTTGGACCTAGCTGGCCAGCTAGCCTAGTCTGCTTGGGAGTTCCAGTTTAAGTGAGAGACCCTGTCTGAAAAAACCAGGTAGATACAGATCCAGGAACCACACTTCAGGCTGACCTCTGGTCTCCGCACATATACCTATGTACTCTTGTCTATTCCTGACATGTGAACATGCCACCCTTCCCCCACAAAATATCCTTGAAAACTGCAAAAAGCTGCTGTAGTCCCATGTAGTTGGGAATAAGCATTTACTACCTGGTGATTCTGCAAACATTGGCACTTTTACTACTATTATTATTATTGTTATCATCATCGTCATCGTCATCTTCCTCCTCACCACGTGGCGCATAACAATGAGACATCAGTGTTGGCCATGTTTGATGCCTCTTGCCAAGCACTGCCTGGTGTGCATTTAACACCCGGAAAACGTTATCTTCTGATTATTGCTGGCTTCCTCCCCAGCATCACATTGTCTCCTTTAGTTCCTCTACTCCCACTACGTGGGTACCAATGCAGAGACAAGGAAACTGCATCGCAGCAGTGATGAGCAAAGGAGGGGGTGTTTCTGCTCCGGTTTGCCACCTCCGTGAGTGGGCGGGGCCTGAAGCAGATAGGAAGCATCCCACCATGCCTGCATCACTCTCAAGAGAGGGCTGGAGAGATGGCTCAGCAGGTAAAGGTGCATTTGATCCCTGGGACCCACGTGGTGGAAGGAGAGAACTGACTCCTGCAAGTTGTCCTCTGACTGCCTCATGACCACCTGGGGCAAGTGTGAGGCTACACACACACACACACACACACACACACACACACATACACACACACACACACACACACACACACACACACACACTATTAAACAAACAAATACTATTTCAAAAAATTAAAAAGAAAGGGCCTTGCATAGTGCTCCGGGTAAATTTTTTAATCTTCCGTGCAGATCTTGCTTCCAAGCATGCATGCCCAAGGATCTCAACTTTCAGAGCACGTGGGCAGGTATCAGAGGAACTAGCCACCCACCTCGGACATCTAGGATTTCACTAGTTGATTATTTTGCATGGAAATGTGCCGAAACTATCAATATCGTGTTGTTGATAAGAGAAAGAAATCGGGTTTGTCACAGGTAATTATTTCTGAGTGTGTACTGGGTATGAGATCCTGCTCCTGCAAGGACAAACCATTCCTTCTGCTCTGCACACAGGCTGGCATGGGCCCTGGTCTATGGCGCTCATGGATGGTCATCAGTGCTGGGGTTATCAGGATTTCTTTGCTTCATCCTAGCTTATGGTATAAATCAGAACAGGAAAGTTTTAAGAATGAACATGGGGGCTGGGGAGATGACTCAGTGGATAAAGAGCTCACTGCATAAGCAGGAGGACCTGAGTTTGATCCCCAGAAACCAGGGTGGAGTAGTGAACGATTATGATGCTGGCTCTGGGGAGACAGAGTCAGGCAGGCTCTTGGGCTTGCTGGCCAGCCAGCCTGGCACAGTTGGTCAGCGCCAGGCCAGTGAGAGATTCTGTTTCCAACAACAGCCAACATCAGAGGTTGACCTCTGGCCTCCACATGCGTGTGCAGACACATGCATGCATGTAAGCATGCACACATGCAAGTATGTGGAGACAGTGATGACAGAGTGGGCAGTGGCAGGTGGAATGGCTGAAGCACACATGCTCCAAGTATTTGGGCGTCACAGAAGATGCTCTGGGCCTTAGCCTGGGCCCTGCCTCGTTCACATCTCCTGTTCTCACGTTTGCTGCTGGCTCTCTAGCTCAACTTAAGGACACATGTTAGATGCCAATTAATAAAAGGAAATGCAAGTGCCTTGCTTCTAGCTTATATTTCTTGTATGCATGTGAGTGTGTGTGCATGTGATATATGTATCCACGTGTAGATGTGTCTGTGTGTATGTACGGAGCTCAGAGGTCACTGCCTGAAGTTTTCCTCCATTTCTCTCTCTCTCTCTCTCTCTCTCTCTCTCTCTCTCTCTCTCTCTCTGTCTCTTTTGAGACAGGCTCCTTCACTGAACCTGGAGCGCCCTGATTCAGCTGACTGCCTGCCCTGTAAGTATCAAGGATCTACCTGCCTCCTTGACCTCAGCCTCAGCCTGGGGTTACAGGTGTGTGCTAATTAAGCCCACAGCTGGCTTAATTTTTTTTTTTAAGTTAAGAGTATTTGCTTGTGTGTCCGATGTGCACTGTGTGTGTGTGGTGCCCACAGAGGCCAGGGGAAGGTTGAGAGTTGCCATGCGGGTGCTGGGAATCAAACCTGCAAGAGCAACCAGTGCCCTTAACCTCGGAGTTACCGCTCCAGCCCCACGTCTGGCTTTGTGTGTGTGCTGAGGATCTGAAGTTGGTCTTTACGCGTGGGTGGCGAGTACATGGCTAGCTAGCACCTTCCCCACTCCTCACATCTTTAGGCATTCAGGGTGGGCTCTTCTGCACTCTGAGCCAAGTGTCACGCTCCCCAGTGGCACAGTTGGGCACCAGCCTTACCTGATCCTTTAGGGGAGACCCTCAGGGCCATGTGTGTTTCCACAATCCCTCACGGCACCTCACATGGAATACAACACCTCACCCAAAGCCCCGAAGATAAAGCTGGAAGATACCTCTCCGTGGTTTCCAGTCTGTCTTCCTCTGGCAAGCCATCCAGTGGGGCAGGGACATTGATAGGCAGCATCCCGGTGCCGTACCAGTCACTCCTGTGGGAGAGGACACAAACAGTGAGCACTACAGACGCATCAGCTCCCACGGGCTTTGTGTGACACAGGCTCTCAGACTTGCCACTTAGCTGAGGGCGACCTTGACCTGATGAACTTTTGCCTCTACCTCTCCAGTTCTGGGATTACAGGTGTGTGGCGTGGTACTATGCCTGGTTTATGCTGTGTTGGGGATGGAGGCCAGGGATTTGTGCATGTTAGGCAAGCACTCGACCAACTGAGCCACATCCCCAGCCCCTAGAATTTATATATATTCATATTATGTGTGTTATATATCATGGTGTGCAGTGTCTGCATATGTATATGCATGTTTGCATGCGTGGGTGTGGATCTGCATGCATGTGGAGCCCAGGGGTTGATTTCTGTGCCATCTTTTGCCACCCTCTACCTTATAGACTCAGGCAGGATCTCACTGAACCCAGCGCTCACTGATCTGACTAGCCTAGCTAGCCAGTTTCCTTGGGGGAATCCCTGCCTCAGCCTCCCAAGTTGCTGGGATTACAGGCACACACTATCTTGCTGAGCATTTTCATGGGTGCTGGAGATCTGAACTCTTGTCCTGATATTTGCATGACAAACACCTTACCCCGTGAGCCATCTTCCCAGCCTCTAGAAAAATAACATTATTTAAAAGGCCTTGAGTATGGAGGATGTTAAAATAGTTGTGAAAAGGAGAATTTAAAAAGGTTTTGAGTTTGGAATACACATGGGTAATCTGCATATTGAAAATAACATTAAGTCAGTAAGAAAGGGAAATTATGAAACTGAAACAGTTAATTTCATAATCACAGTAGAGAGGGAGGAAGAAAAAGAAGGACTGCAGAGAGATTAGTGGTTAAGAGTCCTTCCAGAGGACCTGAATTCAGATCCCAGCACCCAAGATGGGTGACTCACAACTGCCTATAGCTCCAGTTCCAGGGAATCTGACACCCTCTTCTGGATACTGTAGGCACATTCCCCACACAGACAAGCACATGTACATATAATCAAACAAAACAAATCTTTTTTTAAAAAAAAGAAGTGGGGAGAAGGGGAGAGAAAGACAACAAAACAACCCAGTAATGCACGTGGCGTGTGACGCTGCCCACCAGTAGGGCACGTGGAGTGTGACGCTGCCCACACAGCACAGACTTGGGCGGGGTGAGAGCAATAGGAAACTCCAAGTGCCTCTGGCTTTATTCTTTGCTCATCAGCATCAGCATGCTTATGCACGAGGCAGTTCTGAGACCGTTCAGGTGTGCTGTTCTCTTCTAGATTACTTTTGGTCATAGCAACAGAAAAGTACCCAACTCCTCCTCCTCCTCCTTTTCCTCCTCCTCCTTTTCCTCCTCCTCCTCTTCCTCTTCCTCCTCCTCCTCCTCTTCTTCTTCTTCTTCTTCTTCTTCTTCTTCTTCTTCTTCTTCTCCTTCTTCCTCTCTCTCTCTCTCTCTCTCTCTCTCTCTCTCTCTCTCCACACATACACAGTCAAATTGCTAAAAAGTTTCTTTAGTAGTTGAAGCAATTATTCGGCCAGTAAAGTGTTTATCATGTAAGCATGAGGACCCGAGTTCGGATTCCCAGTACCCACCTAAAAACCTGGACATGAGCCTGTAGACCCATGGAGAAAAAAGAACCCTGGGGGCTCACAAGCCAGCCAATGTAGTCCAGTCAGGGAATTCCAAGTTCAGTGAGGCACCCTATCTTAAAATATACGTGGAGATAGATTGAGGAAGACAGGAGACGTCAACCTTTGATGTCCACAGGCACATGCACACATGTGAACACAAACACACAAAATATGAAAGGGCAGAGAGCAAGCATAACTTGTGGACTGGGATCGCAAAGCATCGGAGTGAAGTTGTTACTTCTAAGATCTATACACCAACTCAGGTGTGTTTCTATGTGCCTATGTGTATCTTCATACAGCAAGCATGTTTCGTGTGTTCTGCAGCTTTGTCTGTTTGATAGTTTCTGATACCACCTCCTCTACAGCAGCCATTTGTACACTTGCACACCCCTCCCCCACTTGAGACACGCTGGCCTCCTCCTCCCAGAGGTTAATCCTGCTACCGGCTTCTGACAAAGATCCCAGGTCCTTTCCTGTGGGGGTGGCTATTTTTACTTTTTGTGTGAGTGTGTGTGTGCACACGAGTACAGCATCCATGGAGACTAGAAGGCAGCATGGAACTCCTGGAGCTGGAGTTAGTGGCATAGATGTTGGGAACCGAACTCGTGTCCTCTGGAAGAGCAGATCCGGCCCTTAACCTCCAAGCCAAGTGGAAAATTCCACCCAAACAGTAGAACCTGTGTAATCAGAGCGATTCTTGTCCAGAAAGGGATGGAGATGTGGGAACTGGACCACTTTCCAGCATCTACACTGGTCTGAGATGATGAAATGGTAGCAAACAAGAGACTTTCATGGAATAAAAATGTAAAATCCAGGCCGGGTGGTGGTGGCTCATGCCTTTAATCCGAGCACTCTGGAGGCAGAGGCAGGCGGATCTCTGTGAGTTTGAGGCCAGCCTGGTCTACAAGAGCAAGTTCCAGGACAGTCAGAGCTACACAGAGAGACCCTGTCTTAAAAAAAAGGAAAGAAAGGGAAAGGAAAGAAAAGGAAAGAAAGACAAAGAAGAGCAAAGCCTCACTAGGATCAGGCAAAGGAAAGGAGTGCCAGCTTGCGCCTCCATCCACATGTGGACACAGGCAAGCAAGACGGCTCTGCCACTAAGCCTGATGTCATAAGCTTGGTTCCTGGGACCCGCATGGCGGGAAGAGAGAACAGACATGGCCTGAATGCACCCGTACTCACACACACATGTACATAAAATAAAGAAGAAGACCCTGTCTGTGAACCAGAAAGTCATCCCTACTAGACACACAATCTGCATGGTGCCTTGACTTAGGAGAAATATGCACACTGTTTATAGCCTTTAGCTGTAGCCCCCTGAGCAGGTTAATACAGAAGAGAATTACCGTTATTATTTGTAACTGCTTTCAGAAACAACAGCCTGATCTTCAATCCAACAACTGGTATAAACCCGAAATAGGAAAATAAAGATTTTTTTTTTTTCTTTTGAGACAGGTTCTCAGGTAGCCCAGGCCTGTGTAGCTGAGAATGATGTAGAACTCCTGATTCTCCTGCTTCCACTTCCCGGTGCTGAGATTACAGAGGTGCACCACCTGGTCCGGTTTCTACACTGCTGGGGACGGAGCCCAAGGCTTTGTGTGGTTACACCTGTACTCCACCGGTGCGGTGCACCCCGCTCAGCTCTGCTCCTGGGTTTTGAGCTGTTAGGCAGTGGCTGTTTGCGTTGGAACAAACTTGCCCGACAGAGCATTGAGACACAGAAACTGAAGGCAAAAAGTCATGGCGGGAGGTTTTCATTGATATAGCCTTTATGTTTACTGCATGGCTATTCGGGACCAAGACAACCCCTCCTGACTTTCCACTAACAGAACAGCCCTGGGCGATGTTTCCAAGGACGTCACTTTGGAAAAATGAACTGGCTAATTTTTAACACTTGGAGTCTATGCGCGTTAAAAGTGGGTGCGCTGGAGTCCGAACACAACCCAGGCCCAGCAGAGTCTCTTTTACTGATCTCATGTGCCATTTTCCCCCACGGTAGGAGCGAGGTGCCGGGCAAGAACTTTACTCCTGAGTTATGTCCCAGCTACTGAACGAGGTTTGTCAGCCCTTCCTGGGCGTGCATGGGAGGAGTACTTGGTTGTTGACTGATGTAGGAAGACCCAGCCCCTTGGGGGTAGCACCATTCCACGGGCAGCAGGTACTGAACTGTGTCAGAGGAGAAAGCTAGCTGAGAACAGGCAAGCGGGGATTCTGTTGCTGCAGAAGTGATTGACGCTCAAGTGTCTGCCATGACTTCCCTGTGATGACAGACTACAAGCTGGGACTGTGAGCCAAACAAACCCTTTCTTCTCTACGCTGCATTTTGTTGGGGTATTCTATCACAGCAACAGGAATGAAACCAAAACAATGGGTCAATTTGAAAATTCCCAGTCTTCCTGCAAAATGAGTTGGGGGGGGGGGGGGGGCCGGTGGCGGCTGATGCTGCCATCTAGTGGTGAGAGTTGATTGCAGTTTTATGAACCTGGTAGAAAGAAGTTACCAAAAGCAAGCACCAGACAGATTCTTTTTTTTTGGTTTCGAACTCACAGAGATCCGCCTGCCTCTGCCTCCCAAGTGCTGGGATTAAAGGCGTGTGCCACCACCGCCCAGCTACCAGACAGATTCTAAATACTTCCTCATACAACCATTTCAACAGCCCAGTGACGCTGTCGTCATGGTCCCTGAGGAAGATGCTACATCAGGGCTGGGGGAGGGATGACTCAAAGTGCTTGCTGAGAAAGTTTATGGACCCAAATTTGATCCCCAAACCTGAGTTCTAGCCCAGAACACACTAAAGAAAGCTGGGTTTGGTGGGAACACCTGTAATCCCAAGAGGAAGAAGCAGACACAGGAGGCTCCCTCGGCCTCATGGCTGGCTAGCTTAGTGATATCAGCTATCTCCAGTGCTAATGAAAGAAAAACCTTGGAGTTTCTGATGAAGAACACTCAAGATTGTCTTCTGGCCTCCATAAGCATGTGCACACATGGACGTGTGTACCTGCACACAGGTACACACATACACACACTTACATGCACGCATGCACGCGCACATGCACACACACTTGCACATGCTCTCATGCACCATGAATATTTCAAAAAGAAAGATTCTTCAAAAAGAAAAAAACAGACCATGACTATTTCAGCAGAATTATATGATCAGTTAGTTCTCCTGTGCTGAAACACCGCTGATTAGCTAGACTGCATTGCTTTTAAAAAGTGTGTGGTTTTGGTTTTGTTTTGTTTTTTCCAAGACAGGGTTTCTCTATGTATCCCTGGCTGTCCTGGAACTTGCTCTATAGACCAGGCTGGCCTCGAACTCACAGAGATCCACCTGCCTCTGCCTCCTGAGTGCTGGGATCAAGGGCATGTGCCACCACTGCCCAGCTACAAAGTGTGTCTTGATTAAGATAAAGTCAAACTCTGAAAACCAGCTGTCCATCATCATAGCTCCATGACAGGCAAGCCCTCCGTCGTGTTTTGAAAGTACAACTTGAAAGTGCAAACCCTCAGGAGGCCAGCAGTCTCCCAGCCTCTGGAATCTGAAGTGTACCCCTCCCCGCTGGGAGGCCAGCAGTCCCCAGCCTCTGGGATCTGCAGTGCAAATCCCCGGGAGGCCAGCAGTCCCCCAGCCTCTGGAATCTGCAGTGTACCCCCTTCCCCCTGAGAGGCCAGCAGTCCCCCAGCCTCTGGGATCTGCAGTGCAAACCCCAGGGAGGCCAGCAGTCCCCAGCTTACTTTTGAGTGTTTTCAGTCCTCGAAGAGTCAGACAAGGAGGAGAACACCAGGGGCTGGAACCTCTTCCAGTTCATGATTCCAGGAATTATATCCTGTGATGAAAGTTGGCACAGGGGCAGGGCATGAAGAGAAAAGGTTAGGTGGCTGGGAGAGTTGATGCCAGCTGTTGACTTGACAGCATCTAGAGTCACTGAAGAGACAAACCTCTGCCACTGTCTCTGAGGATTTTTTTTTTTTTTTTGATTTTTCAAGACAGGGTTTCTCGGTAGCTTTGAAGCTTGTCCTGGAAACTAGCTCTTGTAGACCAGACTCACAGAAATATGCCTGCCTCTGCCTCCTGAGTGCTGGGATTAAAGGCGTGTGCCACCACTGCCCGACTAGTCTCTGAGGATTTTTAAACACTGCATTAGCCCATGCTGACTGTGGGCGACACCATCCCATGGGCTGGAGTCCCAGACTGAACAAAAAGGAGAAAGTGAGCTGAGCACAGCGTCATCTCTCTGCTTCCTGGCTGTGGTGCCATGGGAACCAGCTGCCTCATCTCCTGCCACCAAGCCTCCCTTCATTGAGTTGCTTTTGCCACCTTTTGTTAGAGGACCAAGAAAGCATAGTAACATAGTGGGAAGATGTCTTAGAGAGCCTCCATTCATTCAGCTGACCGTTTCTAAGTTCCACAAGTTAGGTCCAGTGTATCATTTCATTAAGCCCGACTGACTTCCCCTAAAGCCAAGACAGCTGCTGCAGTTACAGGGTGTGTGATGGTGGCCGAGGGCAGATGGGGTCTTCCAGTCCGTCTGGATGGCCAGAAGTGATGCTAAAGCAACATTCAAGGAGGATGGGTAGCACTCTGGCAGGGAGAACAGTGCAGCGGAATGCAATATAATGGAACCATTAGGTCACCAGTAGTTCAGCTAAGTGGAGCCGCTCTGTGGGTAATGGATACACACTGAGGATGTGTGTGTGTGTGCATGTGTGCATGCGTGATGCCCGAGGCCAATGTCCCTGTCTTCCTCAATCAAGAGACAGCATTGCTCATGGAACCTGGAGCTTGCAGTTTCTGCAAGACTGGCTAGCCAATAATCTCCAGGGGTCGCCTGCTTTCATATCCCTGGCGTGGGGATTACATGTCTGTGGCATTATGCCAGGATTTATGTGGGTGCTGGAGATTTGAACTCAGGTCCTCATGCTCATGAGGCTTAGCCATCTCCATAGCTCCCTGACCTACTGAGGTGTTCCAAGTTGGATCGGAATTTTCTGTGGCATCCTGGAGGCTGTGGCAGTAGTGAATCACGGCAGGAATAGGAGGGGAAGAATGAGGCTGGTGGCATAAGGGGACGTTTCTGAGTTGGGAGATCAAGGACTGTGTGAGTTCTGTGCCTGGAACAAAAGGGCAAGTGGTTGACATTTATAGACTTGGGGGTCCAGACTTAAGAGGAGACCAGAGCCTGGAGCCATAGTACCACACAACTATTTTCTTATGGCCAAAATATTAACAAGTGATCATTTCCCTCTCTAAGTCAAAATGAGTGAGGTGTTGGCAAAAGGGCAGCAGACAGCAGAAGGCGGATGGAGAGGGACAATGGCAGAACTGAGAATAGGCCTGTCTCCTCCACAGTTAGAGTGTGAGGACTGTGGTCTCCATTCTTGGTCCATGGCTAAGGCTATAAGCTTTCTTTTCCTTGTTTAAATTGCATCTATTTATTTTGAACATTTGTGTACATACATATGTGTATGCGTGTGCACATGGGTACACGTGTTTATTTGCATGTGTGTGCATGAATGTGTGAGTGTGCGTGTGCGTGTGCTTGTGTATGCATGTGCATGTTTGTGTTCTGTGCCTGTATATCTGTGTGTGTGCTTTCGTGTGTGCACACAAGTTGTCAGAGGGCTACATGCACAAGTCAGCACTCTCCTTGGTCTCTTTCTACCATGTGGGTCCCAGGGTTTGAACTCAGATCCTCAGACTTGGTAGCAGGCACCTTTACTCACTCAAAGCCCAGTCTTCTTTCTCTCAGTTCCCACTGTGCCCACTCTCCCTGGCCCCTGCCCGTCCCCACAGTCCAAGGCCAGCTCTGCCGAGGCTGACATTACCGTATGATGGAGAAACTGCTTTTGAGTGAGAGGAATGCTGGACCCTCTGTGGGACTCATGGGTGAACTTGTACTTGGGGTGAGAGCACAGATGGTAATCTATCAGCGTTTCTGCATAGGTCAGAGGATGCTTCACGGAAAACATTCCTGGGCTGGGATTCTGTGGACGAGAAGGAGACCAGATTAATGGTGCTTCCATATCAGGCTTGGGATAGGCGTCAGCAGCGCTCTCTGTGGCTCCCATTAGCACTAACAATGGGGATGCATGTCAGCTCTTCTAGCAAACTGGGCACAGGGGCAGAGCCTCAGGTTGGCCCATCTTTCCAACATCCCCATCTTCATGTATGCATTTTCTACCTTAAAGGCTTCATTAGATGCCATTTAGATCTGCTGACTTCATGAGGAAGAAAATGTCACTGGAATCACAGTTTGGAACTGCTTCTAGTCACGATCAATGAGGGGTTATTAAATAAGCAAACTGGGTTTAAAGAGCAAATCCATTTCTGAGTCTGCCTCAGTTTCTTTTCCTCCTGTGATAAAATACTCCGGCAAAGCAGCTTAGGTAAGAGAGGGTTCTGGCTCCCAGTCTGCCATGGTGGGGAAGCTGGCATGGAGGGGGCTCAAGCAGTTGCTGTCATAGCATCCAGAATCAGAAGGCAGAGGGTGGGGAATGCTCCACTAACCTGAAATGCCGAAGAGAAAGCATCCCAGGGCTGGGGATGTAGCTGTTAGCCCAGGACTTGCTTGGTTCAATCCCCAGCACCACATAAAAATGGATGCGGTATAGTGTACCAGCAATCCTAGTACCAGTAGAGGCAGGAGAGTTACAAATTCAAGGTCATTCTTGGCTGCATAGTGAGTTTGACACCGTCCTGGGCTAGGAGACACTGTTTTTAAAAAATGGGGCTGGATTTCTTTGCTTTGTGTTTAGAAACCACGTATGAGTGAGTACATGTGATAATTGTCTTTCTGTGTCTGGGTAACATACATAGATCTAATCTACATGGGAAGTAGAATAAGACAAGATCTCCTGAGTAAACTGGGAGCATGGGGCCTTGGGAGAGGGTTGAAGGGGAGGGGAGAGGCAGGAAGGAGAGCAGAGAAAAATGTAGAACTCAATAAAAATCAATAAAATAAAGAAGAAAGAAAAAAACCCAAGAGCCCCCCCCCCCCCAAAAAAAAGAAATGGGGCTTGAGAAAAGACTCAGGGGTTAAGAGTGCTTCTTGCTTTATCATGAAGACTGGAGTTCAAATCCCAGCATCCATGTTTGATGACTCACAATCACTGGAACTCCAGGTCCAAGGAATCTGATACTCTCTCTTTTCCCCACCCCCTGGCACACATACAGATAAATAAAAAAGTAAACATAAATATTTAGTAAAGAAAAATTTAATTACAAATGATGGAGGAGTTACTTTCATTGGTTAATAAAGAAACTGCCTTGGCCCATTTGATAGGCCAGCCCTTAGGTGGGTGGAGTAGACAGAACAGAATGCTGGGAGGAAGTGAGGCAATCACCATGCCTCTCCTCTCTGGGTCAGATGTAATGGAGCCAGCCGCCAGGTCAGACATGCTGAATCTTCGTGGTGCTACACAGATTATTAGAAACGGGTTAATCAAGATGTGAGAATTAGCCAATAAAAGGCTAGAACTAATGGGCCAGGCAGTGTTTAAATGAATACAGTTTGTGTGTTGTTATTTCAGGGCATAAGCTAACCAGGCGGCCAGGAGCTGGGTGGCAGGAAGCGGCCTGCCGCTCCATCTACATACAAAAACTAAAACAAAAAAGACCATATTTTCAAGTCATGGTTCCGTTTTCATGTAGGGCAATTGCTGAAATAAGGGACGCAGAGCACAGGCGTCTGCCAACTGGTACTTACAAAAATATACAGCGGGTCGTATTCCACAGACATGGCTAAGCCCTCTGGAGCCTTCATACTCAAGATGGAAGGCTTGGCTGAGAGCAGTGTGGTGTCCTGCTTGGGTAGAGTGATGATGGTGGTAACTTCATCCTGTGTAAAGACCAAGAGTGGCTTGCTAGTCTTACTTCCTTCTTAAAGAGTACTTATTTTGCTTTATGTGCATGAATGTTTGCCTGGTGTACACGCGCCATGTGCATGCCTGTTAGATCCTATGGAACTGGGATTATAGATGGCTCAGTGGTGAAAATTGAACCTGAGTTCTCTTCAAGAGCAAAAACTGCTCTTAACTACTTAGTCATCCCTCCAATTCAATGACCTGTCATTCTTAATGGTAGGACATGAGTCGTGAGAGGAGTTCGTGAAGTTGCCAATGCATTACCTCAGCACCTTGTTTCAGAGGTCGAGCAAGTTTCTGAATTCTGTAATTTGTTGAGGACTTGTTGACAGAAAATGGTTCATATCCCTTGACTTTGTATATCTGAGGAACCTGAAAATGAAAGAAGACAACAAATTGGTGACACTTAAAAGCCTGCTTTGTATAGCTATCCTGGAGGAAGTCTCACTGAGGTTCAGGTAGTAAATGAAACTCACAAGTCTCAAGAAGTCCCTGAAACTTACAAGATTCACAAAAATCTCCTCTCCAAGGTGAACAGTTACTGGGGATAGGAGACTCTCTGATTAACTGAGCTGCCTGCAAATTGTCCAGGGTGCTTCAGAGATGCAACTTTAGTGAATCCTCACCCATGACATTGTGGGGTTTCAGTGATGCAGCTGGCTTTGAATCATCCATGTTCCTATGTGGATCCCCTCACCTATGCACCTGTAAGCAATTCCAATAAACATTCTGGATCATTAAACTAGACTGGGGAAATAATTTCTTTGGTCTGACATCAGTGCCTTATCTAGGGTGAACAGACATTGGTAGTTCCCACAAGAACCCATTGCTGTTTGGTAGGATTAATGTCTTAATGATTGTTGCCTAACAGGACCAGTCCTGAGCCTCGTTCTGAGTCCTAGCACAAGTCAGCATTTATTTTCTCATGACAAATAACTTCATTGGTGACATACATAAACGTATGTTTACTTTCAAAAGCACCAGTGGTCTTAGACTTCAAGGAAGGCTGACTAGCCAGGCTGTGGTGGCTCATGCCATAAATCCCAGCTCTTGGGAGCCAGAGGCGGGTGGATTTCCGAGTTCAAGGCCAGCCTGTTTTACAAAGTGAGTTAAAGGGCAGCCAGGGCGACACAGAGAAATCCTGTCTTAAGACCACAAAAGAAAGAAAAGAAAAAAAAAAGGAAAAGAAAGGCTGACTAACTTGCCTCCTATGGTTTCTAACAGCTGCTGAGCCACTGTTTCCTACATGCACAATATATACTGTCCCCACAAGAATGTACATATTCACATTAGAAAAAAGAACCTGAGGTGTGCTCAACACACCTTCAAATAAGAGAGCAAATACAATGTGCCATTATATATAAGCTAGAACTGAGTAATACTAACAAAATAGTGTAATTCAAATTTAAGCATATTTGCTCTCTTTGTAAGGAACCTGAGGGCCAGCTAGATGGCTCGGTGTGTTAAGGTACTTGTCATCAGGATTGATGACCAGATTCAATTTCTAGGACAGAAGTAACCCCCAAAAGTTGTTCCCTGACTTTCATACAGGCACTGTGGCATGTGTGCCTTCCCAATGACAGATACGTGATAGACGGACAGGCAGATAGGTGATAGAAGACAGCCATAAGCAACCAGAATAATTTATGTCATGCGTAGCTCTCACCTTTAAAGTGAAGTAGGAATAATTGTGCTTGATTTGAACTTCTGAATTTTTAATTGGGACTGGTCCAAGGCTATCAATAGCCTACATGGGAAAATGAAAAGAAAAACATAGAAGGATAGGTAAACATCTGTGAGCATAAACAGCTGTGTGTGTTTTCCATCTTGTTTTGTAATATTACCCGAATAATTCTATGCTTCAAACTGCTCTTCCTGTGGCCATAGTTGCTATCTGAGCTGTGGGCACAAAGGCAACTCCTCCCGCATGTCTCTTTGTGTGTGAATCTTATGGGCTCTCATGGAGGCTGCAACAGGTCCTTCTGTGGCGGCTAATCCTGGCTGTCAGCTTGACTGGGTCTGGAACTGACTAAGAGAGAAGCTATTGGACACATCTGTGAGGGCTTTGCTCCATCAGGTTATGTGGAGTGGGGAATCCTTCCCTAAATGTGGGTGGCTCCATTCAATGTCAGCCAAGCAGAAGGTGGTCTGAGGGAAAAGCTTTGAGTTTTGCCTCATTGTCTGACCATCTCACCAGTAAGTTCATCTACTCTGTTGCTGCTGCTGCTATATTCCTTTACTGAGATCAGAACTCCGATTCTTGGAGTTTCCACTGTGGATTGGGAACCAGTGGCTCTCCAGGAATCCTCTACTCTTCTGGGACAGGTTGGGACTGCTGCCACATAAACCTGTGGATCAGGCAGTACCAGGTTCTCAGCCCCTCTAGTATAAGATAGCCACTGTTAGACTACCGGCTCATATTGTGTAGATAAATCTAATAAATATTCTCTCAGTTTATATTCATTCTATCAGATCCATCATTCCCTCAGGCTTGAAGGACTTAGCTCATGAGCTCTTGGGAGTTAGCAACTGGTGAAGTTAGCCCTCCTCAGGGGTCGCTTTGTCTGAGGGAGTACCTCACAACCTTCTGGTCTACCTCTTAGGACAGTTTGAAGTCAACATTCAAAGGTTATCTCTTTTCAACCTGTGGGAGAGCTCCTCATGGGCTCAGCTGAGTCCTTTGCCAAGAAGCACTGTGGTCCCACTTCGCTGGTCAGGCCCCACCTCCTTGCTGGCCTTCTAAAGGTGCTGGTCCCTAGAGAGCTTCCTGCACAGCCATTTGCTTCGGGCACCCAGGATCCCTGGGTGCCTTCCAGCACCAGGCAAATGTCAGATGCCATTCTCTACCTTGCCCAGCTAGGCCCAGCATGACCCTAATGTGGTGGATTGCTAATGTGCCATCATTTAAAGAGATGTCTCAATTTTAAACTTGCTGAATCTTTTTTTAAAAAATGGGCATGTTAGGATTGATGAAGTCTGGTAGCCAAAGCCCTTAAGACATGTAAGGGTTAACTGTTATTATTATTACTATTACTTATTATTATTATTATGTGTGTATGTGTGTGCCTATACGTGTGCAGGTTCATGGATGTGCAGGTACATGTGTATTTGTGTACACATGCCTGTGAAGAACAGAAAAACTGCCTTGCCTGGATGGTTCCTCAAAACCAGTTTATGCTTCTCAAAAGGTTTATTTTTAATTTTACTGTGTGCCTGCGTGAGTGTGTAACATGTGTGTGTGTGCTCTCTGAGTCCCCAGGAGGACACTGGATTCCTCAGAACTGGAGTTAAAGGCAGTTGTGAGCTACCGTGCTTGGGTGCTGGGAACCAACCAGGATCCTCTGGAAGGGCAGCTAGTGCTCTTTACTGCTGAGACATCTCTCCACCCTCTGCTTTGTTTTTTGACACAAGGTCTTTCCCTTCACCTGGACTCACCATTCAGCTGCACTGGCTGAGCAGTGAGCCCCAGGATCTGCCTCTCCATGATCAGCTGCACTGGCTGAGCAGTGAGCACCAGGATCTGCCTCTCCATGATCAACACTGCGATCACACATGCTACCATGCTTGAGTTTTTTAAAACCTGAGTTCTGGAGACCAACTTTGTGTTTAACTGAGGTATGTTACCAGACTAATTAACTACATTTTTTTTTTATAATGAACAACCATGACCATAAAGGAAGAGGAGGAGGGTATCAAACCCCGAGAGAGATGGGGTGGAGATGTGGGATTCCAGTCTCATTGGTTAGATTGTCTGATTCTGGGGCCACATGTTGTCCTTAGCAGATTGGGACCTAAGCTAAGAGCCTTTGTTTTCTTGGCCTTCCATTTGCCAGGCCAGGAGACTCATTTGAGCACAGGCCAGGTAGGCATTCTGCTTCTATCTTCACATCGGCTCTCAGGCCCAGTTCCCAGAGAAGCAGGCCGATGCCTTCTGCCCATGCTGGGCTTCAAGACTGGAAATTAGTTCAAGTCAGGAAGCTCCTCCAGGTACCCATGGTTACAGTTGGCATGGGGCAGATGGTACCCACGGATACAGTAGGCATGGGGCAGATGGTACCCACTGATACAGTAGGCACGGGGCAGATGGTACCCACTGATATAGTGGGCATGGGGCAGATGGTACCCATGGATACAGTAGGCATAGGAAGATGATGGTACCCATGGGCACAGTAGGCGTGGGGCAGATGGTACCCATGGATACAGTAGGCAGGGGTAGATGGTACCCACGAATACAGTAGGCATGGGCAGATGATACCCATGGATACAGTAGGCATGGGGTAGATGGTACCCATGGATACAATAGACATGGTGCAGATGGTATCCATGGATACAGTAGGCATGAAGAGATGATGGTACCCATGGGCACAGTAGGCATGGGGCTGATGGCACCATGGATACAGTAGGCATGGGGAGATGGTACCCATGGATACAATAGACATGGTGCAGATGGTATCCATGGATACAGTAGGCATGGTGCAGATGACACCATGGATACAGTAGGCATGGGCAGATGGTACCCATGGGTACAGTAGGCATGAGGCTGATGGCACCATGGATACAGTAGGCATGGGGCAGATGGTACCCATGGGTACAGTAGGCATGGGGCTGATGGCACCATGGATACAGTAGGCATGGGGCAGATGGCACCATGGATACAGTAGGCATGGTGCAGATAGCACCATGGATACAGTAGGCATGGGAGATGATGGTACCCATGGGTACAGTAGGCATAGGGCAGATGGCACCATGGATATAGTAGGCATGGGAGATGATGGTACCCATGGATATAGTAGGCATGGTGCAAATGGTACCCATGGGTATAGTAGGCATGGGGCAGATGACAGTGGATATTCCCTCATTTCCTACTGCCTATAATTCCTGAGGCACAGGTCTCCTTCATAGCCTCTCAGAGGGAGGTGGAGGGACTGAGTGCTGGCTTGTCTGGCGACCTACCCACACCATGTGATGCTGTCTGCTCCCCCACAAAGGAAAGACACCCACCAGCTCATTGTAGCTCTGAGAGTCCGACGGGAAGGCGAAGGGCAGCACATCCTCAGGGTGCAGAGAGTAGCGCCAGGAGTACTCATCCTGACTCATTAGGGCCCTCAGGGATCGGTAGGGGTTCTCACCTAGGGAAAGTCAGACGTCTTTAGGGGGGTTCTGGAAGAAGGGATTTCCACGTGAAACGAGCATCTTTAGCTGTGCACCTACCAAGTACCATTTGCAACAGAGCATTCGTGTTTATTTTCTTCAGTGGTATGGCGACTGACATGCCATGCTTCTGTAAACAGTTCTAGTTAAATGTATTGGGTCACCAAACACACACACACACACACACACACACACACACACCCCTCATAACATACGCAACACACACAACATATACCAACACATACACAGATAACATAGACACACAATATATCATATACACATACAACATACACAACACATGCCACACACATACACATACAATACTGATGTATCCTTTCAAACACAGCACACCCACATATACACACACATACATGCAGACACACCCACCCACCACACGCAACACACACACAACACACATACCATACACACATAGACATAGGCAAACAACATACACACCCTACACACAACATACACAGCACACATACACATACATACATGTACAATACTCCCCACAGTGATACATGAACACACACAATACTTAAAACACATACCACTCACAGCACACACAATACATAAAATACATACCACACACAGCACATACCACTCTCACACATAAACACACAGCATACAAACACATACATACATACACACATGTACACACAGACATACACACACACACAAAGGCAGAAGAGGGATTAGTTAGAAAGGAGGAGATCTACAGGAGTGGGGGAGAAAGGAGAAAAATATGGCTATGGGGAGAAAATGATTAAAAGACATATACATGCATAAAATATCATACTGAACATTTTTTGGATAAATAATAAATGCTTTATAGACTTTAGAAGGAATATTCAGATTTATGTACACTCAAGCAAGTCTGCATACATACACGTATAATACATATGTACATTGTTAATTTCCTTGTATTCATTCTCTTTCCCTCTCATTTGGAGACAGGGTCTCCTACAGCCCCACCTGGCCTTTTACTACGTAGCTAGGGATGACCTTGAACTTTTGATCCTCCTGTCTCCACCTCCTACAGGCTGGGATTACAGGTGTGTGTCACCAAGCTATATTTATGGGGTGCTAGGAATGAACTGAATGATGTTAGGCCTATGCTCTACTAACTGAGCAACATTCGCAGTCCTTGTTCCCTTTTCATTTGTTTGTTTGTTTCTGATGCTTTGAGACAGAGTTTCTCTGTGAGGCCCTGGGCTGTCCTGGAACTCACTCTGTAGACCAGGCTGGCCTTGAACTCAGGCATTCACCTGTCTCTGTCCCCGGAGTGCTGGCATTAAAGGTGTGTGCCACATCCGGCTCATGTTAGTTTTAGGGTCTATTTTTTTTTTTTTTGCTTACTTAGTTACAGTTCTCTTAAAATTTAGTTTTATTTTTAAAAGATTTAATTGTTACTTCTCCAGAAGCTGTGATATTTGCGTGTTCGTGTGTGTGCAAACACGTGTATGTTTGTGCACACTGTGTGGAGGTTGGAGGACGCCCATGACTGTCAGTCCTCAGCTGCTTTCTACCTTTTGTTTGTGGACCTGGAACTTCACTGAAGGTTCACTAGGTGGCCAGGGAGCTTAGGGACCTTGTTGTCCCTGCCTCCCAACTCACTGCCACTAGGATGATCAGACCCGCCATTTATGTAGTTTGCAGGGGTCAAACTCAGGTCCTGACACTGTCATCGCCCCATCTCTGAATCTGTGTAATTTTAAGCCACAAAGTCGGTGTCGGTTTATTTTAGAGGCAGATGGAAACTGGCGAATAGGATTTATGATGAGATTTGGCCCTGACAGAGTCGAGTTCACTGAGACGAGACCTTTAAAAGGCCATGATTCTCAGCATCACTCAGTTCTCCTACCTTGTATCAGTGTCCCCTTGATCTTGACAATCTTTCTCATTATGTCTTCTTTGTCCATTTCACGGATAGCCCCCAGCATAGTGGACAACCTTAGTTCGCGCATGACCTGGAATCGGAAAGAATGACTTCACGTTAGGAGCTGATACATGCTTCTCTTGGCTGTTACGAGGCGAACCCAGCAGACATGCTCCACTATGATGCTCTGCCCTGCCGCAGGCCCCAGTGCAATGGAATGGAACCTCCGGAATGGAGCCAACACATGCCTTCTTTTGTTATACATTGATTACTTCAGGCATTTGTTAGCATAAAGCTGAATAACACACCACATCTTAATCGTTGTGCCCCCTTGCTCGAGGATAGCTTTGTCCCCTAGCCACACTCAAGAGGAAGAGACAAGAAGTCTGCAGACAGCATAAGATGCCAGAGAGGCTCAGCACATCCTGTGTGTCAAAGACCAGTAGGACTGCCCTTTTGAGGCCAGGTAGACCAGTTGGTTCAAAGGACAGGGGTGAGAGGAGGGAGGCAGGGAAGTGTTTCAGAGAGGGGGACTGGAAACACAGGTCCACAGCAGGGGATGGTATTCTTGAGAGGATGGGGGTAGTGTGAAGGGCAGAGGTGTGGACGCAGCCAGACACGGCTCCTCACACCTGCACTGTATAGAGCTCCAGAAGCTTTTATTCTTCTGTCCCACTGTCCTGTTTTTCATGGTGTGGTGTATGTGTGTGTCCATGAATGTGTGTATGTACATATGTGTGCAATACATGTGTTTATGGAGGCCAGAGTACTGGGTAATATCCTCAATTGTGTCTCCACCTTATTTTTGAGAAGGGTCTTTCACAGAACCCAGATCTCTCCGATTTGACTAGGCCAGTGAAGTCCTGTCTCAGCAGCCCTAATCTCAGGATTGCAGGCATGGGCCACCATGTTCGGCTTTTTACACAGTGGCTAAGGAGGATTCTGGTCCTCATGCTTACATGCTAAGTGATTTTCTGGCTGAACCATCCGCCAGCCCCACCAGATGCTTCATTCATCCCGACAGCAGGAAGTCCTGGAGCCCGCTCATGCGCTTGGTGGAAGATAGCCTGAAGGGAGCTACCACAGGTGTCTCTGAGCAGCAAGCAGTGAGCCCAGTGACACCTCTGAAATTCCCCAATCTCCACTGAAACAGTTAGCCCAACCATTGCTTTAGGGTCATTGTATAACTCCAGCAATTAGTCTCCTAGGTGTGTATACCTTGGAGAGTGAAAAACCCCGCGTCCTCTAGCTTGGGTGTGAACGTTTACAGCAGCATCGCTCAGAGTACCAAGTGGTGAGAA
Organism: Microtus oregoni; assembly: GCF_018167655.1. NCBI lineage: Eukaryota > Metazoa > Chordata > Mammalia > Rodentia > Cricetidae > Microtus > Microtus oregoni. The sequence continues at coordinate 50,060,212 of NW_024543062.1, forward strand.
CTGCTGGGATGCCCATAGCGCATGGGCAGATAAAGGAAACCTGGTCTACCCCAACAGTGGGATATTACACAGTGACAAAAAAGAGTGACGTGCCCATTACGACACCACTGAAGACAGATGTGAAAGGAGGCAGCCACAAAAAGCCATACTGTGTGATTGCGTTTACCCGAAATGTCCAGAAAAGCCAAGTCCATGGGGAGAGAATGTAAATTTAGTGGCTGCCAGGAGCCTGGGGAAGAAGGGAACCGGTAGGGACTGCTCCTTTCTGGGTAATAAAAATATTCTGAAACAGTGTAGCGGGCAGGGGGGGTAGCTCGGTCTGCAGAGGGCTTGCCTGGACTGCACAAGGCCCCCGGTTCCATCTGTAGCATAAACCTGGTGTGGTGGCAAACACTTGTAATCCCAACAGTCAGGGAAGGGAGACAGGAGGATCAGGAAGGAGGTCCTTGGCTACTAGTGAGTTCAAGGTTCCCCTGGGGCATAAACCCTGATCAAATAAACAAAGAAGTAACTATCACACAGCAATGATGACCGTCTGAACATGTGACCACACTAAAACCTTCCTCTCCTGGTTAGCTTTAACTCCGTCCTAGCTGAGAAGGGAATCGTCGGGATTTCCCAGATCAGACCATTTGTGGAAGACTGTGTTGGTGGTTAACTGATGAGGACCCAGCCCGCGACCAAGTGCGAGCCTCAGCAGGTCGGCACACAGCGTTGATCTGTGGCTTCTGCTTTCGGTTCCTGCCCTGACTCCCTTCAGGATGGACTGTGGCCTGGAGGTGTCCGCCAAATCAACCCCTTCCTCTTCCAACTTGCTTTTGGCGAGAGAGCTGTATGGCAGCAACAAAAAGGGAGGTGGGATGCGTCTCAGTGGGACACTTTGAGAGGTGACGACGTTTATACCGCGAGAACTGCATCTCTAACGTGTTATTCCTAAGAGGCTGTCCTTCGATTCCCCTGCTGACAACTAGACAAATCAAAACCTGAAGATGGCAATCCAGAGCTGATAGTTACCTTGCGCGCTATTTGCTGGAACCGTCTTTGTGCCCGGAATCTCATGAGCCACATGTTGTTAACCAGTGGATCAAATTTAGGATGGAATTTCTGGACTTTCTGTGAAGACAAAAGCATAGGAACATCTTACATTCAAACATAAACTCTTCGGCGTGAGCATTTAATAAACGTTTTAGAGTGTGATCTCTGGCTGGGTGTGATACTACATGCCTGGAATGCCAGGATTCAGGAGGCTGAGGCAGGAGCATCGTGGATTGGAGGCGAGTCTGGCCTACTTAGCAGAACAAGCAGAAACAGGGGGCAGCAAGGCGGCTCAGAGACTACAGGTGCTTGCCACCAAGCCTGATGACCTGAGCTCAATCCTCAATCTCCGGAACTGCCATGTTGGTGCTGGGAATTCAACCTTGGTCTTCTGGAGAACAGCCAGCGCTCTTACCACTGAGCCATCTCTCCAGCCACCTCTTTCTTTCTTTCTTTCTTTCTTTCTTTCTTTCTTTCTTTCTTTCGATGGAGTCTCTTGCTGAAAGTGGAGCTCACTAATTTGAACAGATTGGCTCTGTACCCCAGTGCGGGGTTACAGGCACACGTAACCGTATCTGGCTTTCTGTGTGGGTGCTGGGATTGAACTCAGGTCTTCAAGCTTGTGTGGCACACATTTTACCAACTGGTCATCTCCCCAGACCATAATCGTAAGTTTGAACATTTTAGTTGCAAATATGTCACGGTACCCTAGTTCTCTTTAGCCTGTCATTGTCTAGAGACATCTGAGAGAGGCTGGTGGAGGAGTCACCTGGATCCGACTGCCCCGTGGGCAGGTTAGGGGTGGTGTTGGGGGGTCCCGGGGCTTGTTTTGATTGTTAAGTGGTACGAGGGCCCAGCCCACCCTAGGCAGCACAATGCCTGAGTAGGTGGTCCTGAATTATTTAAAAAAGTTGAGTGTAAGCCTGCGTGTGAGCCAGCTTAGCAAGTGTCCTCCATAGGTTCTGGGTACTTCTTTGTCTGTGAAGTAAGTTTCTGGAGCACCACGCAGGCCTGCCTGGGAGCTCCTGCTTGAGTGCTCTCAACAATAGACTGTGATTCACAGTTCTGAGCCAAATAAACCTTTGCTCCCCTAAGTTGTTTTTTGGTATAAAACTTTATTCTATTTTAAATTATGTGCCTGTGCTCCTGTGTGTGAGGTACCAGTGGAGTCCAGAAGGGGGTGCCAGATCCACTAGAGCTGGAGTTCCAGGAGGTTTTGAGCCGCCTGACATGAATGTTGTGAACCGAACTCGGGTCCTTGGAGAGCACAGCATTGCCCTCTGGCCCACACAGCCACCTCTCTAGGCTCCTTAAGTTACTCTTGGCCAAAAGGGAAACCAAGACACACAGGATGACTGCACCCTGTGTCCTGGAAATATAAGCACACTAAAAACAATTGTTCCCTCCTGGTGAAGGGATCTCTATAAAACTCATTGGTGTCTTTAGAGATGAACCGGCTTGATTAGATCCCAAGGGAAGAGAGTTGCTTACATCCTCCAGGTCACGGACGATCCGCTTGTTGAACCGTTCAGTCTGGATTCGTTGAAGCTCTTCCTCTATCACAGGGTCACCCCGGGTTTGCTAGAGTTTTATATGAGGAGACATATTAAAGTCAAAGACAAATACGTAACATTTTATCTTTAAGGCTTGTAGAAAGCCAGGTGGTGGTGGTGTACCTCTTTAATCCCAGCACTTGGGAGGCAGAGGCAGGAGGATCTCTGTGAGTTCAGGGCCAGCCTGGTCAACAGAGTGAGTTCCAGACAGCCAGGGATACACAGAGAAAAGAAAAACCATATCTTGAAAAACAAACAAAATCAAAAAAAAGAAAGAAAAAAGAAAGAAAGAAAAAACCCTAAACCCAAAACTACCCCTCCCACACATACACACGCAACCCAAAACAACCAAACAAAAAACAAAACAAAAACAAAAAAATAAAGCTTGTAGAAACCTGCTGTGCACTGGGTCCCCTATGCCGTGCCATGGAGAGCTGGCAAGTTAAAGTGTTCACTGTTCTTACAGTTCAGACATGGGAGCTTTAATAGGAACAAGTGACGGTCTCTGAGGATGACCTCAACTTCTTTCTTCCTGCCTCTACTTCACAGAGCATCCCCCTCCCCCCTAGCTAGGAATCAGGCCCTCACAAAACATGGGACTTTTTTCTTTTTTGGTAACTTGATTGCAGGTCCTCCTGTATGAACTCTGTTTATGACAGCATACAGTAATGTCCGAAAGGCAATGATGCCCAAAAGGCGGTAATGGGGTAATGCCCAAAAGACAGTGATGCCCGAAAGACAGTGATGCCCGAAAGGTGGTAATGCCCAAAAGGCGGGGATGCCCAGAAGGTGGTAATGCCTAAGATGCGGTAATGTCTAAAAGTTTGTAATGCCCTAAAGGCTGGCCACAGGGCCTGGAGAGGTGGCTTAATAGTTAAGAGTGGCTACTGGGCTCTCAGAGGAGCCTACCATTGTGTGGAGTGGCTCACAACTGCCTAGAACTCCAACTCCAGGGGAGCAGGTGCCCTCTTCCGACCCTACCGGCATCCCACTCGTAGGTGCATACTCACACACAAATGTACATATAATTAGAAATAAAATATGTTTTTTAAAATAATAATTGACCATGCCTCTCCTTCCTATTCGCTGAGACCCTGAAGTTCACACTAAGCTTTGCTGGGTTTTTTTTTTTGGGGGGGGGTGAACTGGATCCCCCATAGGTCATGCCATTGCCTCCACCCCTAGCACCTTAGCACATGACTATACTTGGCATCCAACTCTGGGGTGGCTCCTGACAGCGGTTTGGGGACTCTCATCTTCATGTTCTGCAGACCACAGGACAGGTGCCTTACATCCAGACCACGGCCTGAGTCTGGGTCATCTCCTCTGTCTGAAGGTCTTTGTTCTCTCAGATAATTCTTGCTTTCTTTTTAGATAGAACTTTCTGTCTTGCTCCGGCTTGGGACTGTGCCCAGCAGACCCAGAAGAGGTCTCTGGTATCATCTATAGACACCCTTGATTTATAATTAGCAGTGTGTGAATGATCAGCCCTGCCTTTCTCCCTCTCCTCTCCTCTCCTCTCCTCTCCTCTCCTCTCCTCTCCTCTCCTCTCCTCTCCTCTCCTCTCCTCTCCTCTCCTCTCCTCCCCTCCCCTTTCCTCCTCCCCTCCCCTTCCCTCCTCTCATCTTCTCTCCTCCCCTTCTCTCTCTCTCTCTCTCTCTCTCTCTCTCTCTCTCTCTCTCTCGCACTCTCTCGAGCCCAGGGCCTCACACCTGCAGGGAGGTGCTCTGACACCCAGTGAGACTCTCGGTTCTGTATGCATTTCTTGCTCCTGATTCTGCGTCTTGCTTACAATAGGAGTTTAAAAGACATAGTGAAATGAATGATATGGAATAAGCAGCCATTCTGACCTTGTACTGCTCGTGTGCTTTCTGCTGCTCCTCACAGTGCTCCTTTCTATACCTAAAAGATGTGTGATCTTTGCCAAGGTGCACCTGCCTGCAAAAGAAAAAACCTACTTCTAGAAGCCATTAGCAAATATGTGTTTTAGCCCTATTTTATAACCAAGGAGGAATGGGGAAAAACTGGAAGGAGCCAGCTCCGGGGTGAACAACATGTCTCAGGAGATGAAGCTTATCACAGGGCGGTGGTGGCACAGGCCTTTAATCCCAGCACTTGGGCAGCAGAGGCAGGCAGATCTCTGAGTTCAAGGCCAGCCTGGTTTACAAAGTTCTGGTTAGCCTGAAGCTCACCAAGCAGACCGGCTGTCCTGGGGCTATGTGCACCTCCACAGTACTGAGATAACAAGCATACCACCACTCCTGCTTTTTGTCCAAGGGTCCTACGGTTGAACTCAGGTCCTCACGCTTGAAAGCAAACACTTCACTGAATGAACCGTCTCTCACACCACTGTTGTGTTAATTTATAGATACTTCAGCAAGAATCACTAGAAGATAAGCTTCATTTCTTCTCCTCCTCCTCCTTCTTTTTGGTTTTGGTTTTTCAAGACAGAGTTTCTCTATGTAGCTCTGGCTGTCCTGGCGATCAAGTTGGCCTCAAACCCACTGAGATCCACCTGCCTCTGTACCACCACCCCCGACCTAAAATAAACAAATCTTTAAAATAAACAATATAAGGTGGATGACACCTGAGGAGCCACACCAGTGGTCGACTTCCAGCTTCCACAAGCACACTCCTTCACTCTCCCTCTCCTTCTTACACACGTTCACACAACCTAATACACATTCTGTCTCTCACACAAACACACTCACACACTCGCATACTCTTTCTCTCACACTTACATTCACACAAAACTCGCACAATTCGCTCACACTCTGTCACGTGCACACACATTCACACAATTCACTCACAATCTGTCACGTGCACACACACTCACACAATTCACTCACACTCTGTCACGTGCACACACACTCACACAATTCGCTCACACTCTGTCACGTGTACACACACTCACACAATTCACTCACACTCTGTCACGTGCACACACACACTCACACAATTCACTCACACTCTGTCACGTGCACACACACAATTCACTCACACTCTGTCACGTGCACACACACAATTCACTCACACTGTCACGTGTACACACACACAATTCACTCACATTATCACATGGACACACACTCACACACTATCACACACACATCGGTCTCACACACAAATACACTTACACACTCACTCTCTCACACTCACACATGGTCACTTTCTCTCACGTGTACCCCAAATGTTCAGCATCACTAGTGGTCAGGGAGATGCAGATCTAAGCCATACAAATCGGCAGGTGTTGCAGAGGTAGAAGACCCGCAACTCCCCAGTGTTGCTGATGAGGGTGTAAAACAGCCTCTGGCTGACACGTGGTGGACTGCACAGTGGAATATCACACAGTTACAGAAGGCGAACTAGCCGTAAATGCTGAGATGCGGACAAACCATAAAAATGTGTTGAGTGACAGAAGCCTGTGACTAAACCTTGCACCGTTGGCTAGTGCATTAATTTAATATCTATTTCAAACTGTAAATTAGAGGAGATTAAAGATTAAATATGACAGGTGAGACGGCTTGGCAGGCAGAGGGGCTTGCCACCAAGCCTGACACCCCGAGTTCAATCTCCGGAACCCACATGGTGAAAGGAGAAAAGCAACTCTTCCAGTCGTCCTCTGGCCTCCATGGCGTCCCACAGTATGTACGGTCCACGCCCACAGTAAACGAACAAACAAATGTTTAAGTTTAACTGCATGATTTAAGAAATCAAATGTGTGTCTAGGAAAAAACAATGGAGCGTGTGCATTTGAACTGGCTCTTACAGAAACTGAACACGAAGCCTGGCTCCTGGGGTTCTCTAGTTTAAAGTAACGCAAACAGAAAAGTCCATTTGCTCCAAGAAGCACAAGAAGACTTCTGCCAGGACTGTCCCCAGCCGCTCCCACTGCATGGAGCTCACCCCAGGTCAGTCTGGAAATAGGAGCTGGGTGGCAGGCAGCCCCAGCTGGCAGGGAGGAGGGGCCAAGCCCGGCACAGTCCACTGCTGTCCTGCCCTGTTGGCTATGTGTGGGAAACAACATGTCTTAATTACAATAATTTATTTCTAATAGCCACCCATTCTGAGCTAGAAACACCGGCTGAGGAGACGGCATAATTGAATTCACCAAGGGAGTTTATCAATAATTGCAAGTTGTTGTGTCCCCTGCGTCAAAGGCCATCCCCTAAAAGCAGCCACTCTGTCACCTGGTGCACATTATCCCTCAATATTTACCACTTAAGATGGTTCTCGCTCTCCTCCAGGACGTTCTGTCTGACTTTCTGTTCGAAGAGTGCCTCCTTCATCTGTCTGGTTTTGGAGACTTCATCACCCTGGTCCAGGACTGGAGGCAGGAATGGGCAGAGACCAAGGCCGTAATCAGATCAGTCATTCCCCAGACAAACACAAGTTTCTAACCATGCCACCTAACAGACATGTAACTGAGTTTTGGTCATAAATAATAAATGCGACTGGACACATTTCTTTCTTATTTTGCCCCAGGGACTGGTTTATGGCAGACCAATAGCTGTCACCTTGTTTTAATTCCTTAATCTTCAACTTTCCCGCTTCTTGGTTGAGGACAGTTGCCACGGCGAATGGATTCGACAGATCTGTTGGAAACCGCAGGTCTTGGTATTCGATTTCCTGAGGACCAAATCGGAGGACAATGAGTTCTTTTCTCCCTGCCTTTTCATTCCACTGGGGGGGGGGGTGACCCCACCCACTTACCTTCATCTTCTGAGGCCTTGCATTTGTAGGAGTTGGGTAAAATTGTATATACGCTGTTTTTTCTGGAGGAACATTTACTTTCTTAGAATGAGTATTTAATCTTTGGAACTCTTCTAATCTGGAGTTTAAAACATGATAAATTAGTGTATAATCCAACAGTTTGGGGTTTGTTTTATTGAATTATTTTTAGTTCATGATTGTTGCCTGTGTACTTGATCAGATCAAAAAGACTACACCTGATTTCATGGAACTGGAGTTACAGACGGTTGTGAGCAGCCATGTGGGTGCTGGGAACCCAACCCCTGGGTCCTCTGAAAGAGCAGCCGGTATTCTTAACCACTCTTAACCCATCCCTGCACCACCCCAGCTCAAAGTGTTTGTTTTTGTGTTCTTTCTGATGAAACTATCACCTGTGGATCAATATTATAGCTAAATTAAAAGTAAGTGTGTGTGTCAAAAGGACTCTTTGGAAACAAATTTCATATCAGTATATTGACATATAACAGCATACATATGTGTATTTACTTATGTATGCACACATACAAACAGCAGTGGTTGCCTTCCCTCCCATTCTTAAAAAATACGTTTGTGTACATGTGTGTGTGCACGTGTGTATGTGTGTGTACATGTGTGCGTGCACACGCCATGGCATGAATGCGGAGGTCAGAGGACAACATACTCTTCTGCCATGTAGGTCCCAGGGAAGGAGCTCGAGCCGTGAGCACTGGCAGCAAGCACCGTCCCTTCCCTGCTGAGCCATCGCCCCTTTGCACTCCTCATGAGTATGGGAAGTGGAAACACAGCAGGCTAGGGGATGCTCTGGTGGTCTAGCAGAATCTTCCTAGCTTGTAGCTCTTCAACAGCTAAGGCTGATTACTTTAGAAATCGTGACTTACCTTCCTAGTGAATGAACAATCACGCTCTTTGAAAGCAGAAAAAAAAAAAAACAGGGTGGGGCTCTAGCTGGGTCAGCAGAACACCCGCCCCTACGCTTTAAAGCCTTTTATGTAGACTCATCTTGTAATATAAATGTTATAAATGTAAATATAAATATAAGCTTGTGGTGCTGGGTTGAACCTGGGGCTGCACAATTGCCAGGCAAGGAGCCAATGACTGACCTGCACGCCCAGCTTTCAAAACAAATTTCTGAGGGGGTTACAAGGAAAGAGAGAATTTGGACTTTTCTTATTTTTTCAAAGGCAGGTTCTTGCTATGTAGTTCAGCCGCACTTTGACCTCATGCTCTTCCTGCCTCAGCCTCGTCAGTGATGGAATCCCAAGTGTGCACCGCAATGCCCATAACTGCATTGGATTGGAGTTTTCATGAAGCGAGTGTGAAGGAAAAACAACATCTGGGCTGTGGCTACAACTCAGTCGGTAGAGTGCTTGTCTAGAATGCCCGGAGCCCTGGATCCTATCCCTAGCACCATACGCACTGGGTGTGGGGTGCATGTCTGTAACCCCAGCTCCGGAGGTGGAGGCAGGCAGAATGGCAGAGTTATCTTGGTTCCTTAGCGTGTCTGGGGTCAGCCTGGGCTATATGAGTAGACAGAAACATGATGGAGAAGCCGTACGGTAAGGCCATGTTGGGGTGGCAGCTTCCAGTGAAGACACACTCGTATGGCTGCGAGTTGAACTGCGAGATCCAGAGCTGAATTTTTATTTGCGCCATCCCGTACTGGATGGGCGTGAACTTCACGGTTACCTTCGCCTTCCCGTTAGCAGGGATTATTCCTGTGAGGAGAGAGAGAGGGGGAGGGAGAGAGAGGGAGAGAGGGTGGAGGGAGGAATTGTGTCGGTTACTACTTTCCTTATTGCTGAGGAAATATGCAACAGACGCAGTTTAGGGTGGGGGGTGTGGTGAGCCCACAGAATTACACAGCAAAGGTGCAGCTGATATCGGGGGGACCAGTCCACAGGAAGGGTACACGTACACACCCACTCGGAGTAACCCGTTTTTGCAGAACTACGGGGACACCTGGCTTTTGGCTAAGTCACTGTCAAGTCTGTAGAAATCCTGTGAAATCATGGCATTTCTCTCAGCAGAATAAAGCTGACTTCTCCTGTAAGGGCAACCGGATACCCCCTACCCCTCACCCCCCACCCCCTCCCCTGACAGCATGAAACCATGGTGTGAAAAGGATTCCCTCAGTCAAACCTTTGTTCCCACAGCCAAACTCTGCTCCCTCAGACTCTATTGCCAGCACTCGCTGGTAAGACAGGCGCCCGATAGAGGAGGCGATATGTCTGCTCTAACAGCAGACTCTGGAAGGTGCCATCTACTGGCCCCTGATCTCACCTAACAAGCTACTAATACTCTGGGTTCACTCCTCACCTTGGTTTCAACTAACATAAGGTCACAGCCTAGGGAATTAACTGTCTATACAGGAAAAAGGCCCGAGTCGCTAAAACTATCTTCAGAGAGAAAAATTCTCACTTGGGCACCCTGCTGGAGTCAAAAGCAATCAAGCTCCCCAGAAGAGATTCCTTTTAACTCAACCAGCTAGCCACTGATCAAATCAAGCCTGCAGGTTAGTATAGCTACAACAAGGTGTTCCCAGCTGCCAGGGAGCTTCCACAGCCACGCCCCCTCTTGCCAGACCCACCAGCTTTCGTGACTCTGTAAAAAGCACACTTGATACTATTGCTAGCGCTTATGGGATTGCTGACTGGTCTTTATGCCCGCATAAACAGAAAGCTGTGTGGAGATGGCCCCTTATGCGGCTGCTTCGCTTCTTCGTTTCCAGGGATAAAGACCACGTAGTGGTAACACACATGAGTTAATTTATTTCGTTTACCCTCAGATCCAATTAGCCAGGTTTTCAGCTGCCATAGTGAATCTTTCTGGACCCTGAGAGGTTTAATAGGCTTAGCCCCAAAGTAAACCTCCATAGGAGGGGTTGATTTTGACTCAGAGTTTGAGGGTACAGTCCATCATGGTGGAAAGGCACAGTGGCAGGAGCATGAGACACCTGGTCACATGGCACCCACAGTCAGGACGCAGAGAGATGAGCACTGTGCTCAGTTCCCTTTCTCCTTTTTATTCTGCCTGAGACCCCAGCCAGTGGAATGCGGCTGCCCACTTTGATGGATCCACCCATGCCCTGCCCAGAAGTCCCTCCCTCCCGCCAGCATTGCCAGGCAAGATCAACCATCACAGAGGTATCTGCTCTGCTCACCAAGTAAGCTGCAGAGGCAACACCAGCCCCACCTTCCCAGCGCAGCATAGCTGTGCCTCTGCTCGCTCTATGGGCTCTTCATTAGGTGCACACAACTCAGCTTCTGAGTGCTGGCTCAGACCTTGTTTACCAGTGACGACACAAATCCTTTCCAACAGTTATCTGATTGTGTAGTTACACAGATATGGTCACATCCATCTGCATTAGTGGCTCAAATGTAAATTCCCAGAATATTAACCCTAGAGCAAGTGAGCAGCGTGCAGTGTCAATGCAGTAAGCAACATGGAAAACTAGGAACACATACCTAGGGGTTTTGGTTCAGATCGTTCAGTTCTCTGTGTTTTCCTGTAGCTTTATTCTTCCCTCCCTCCCTCCTTCCCTCCCTTTCTTTAGTGTTGGGGCTGGAGCCCAAGGCCTTATCCAGGCTTGGCAAGTGCTCTACCACAAAACTACACCCCAAACCTCCTCCTTTCAAATCTTTCAGATGAACTGGTATTCCTTCTACTGTCAAACAGCACACCTTGCCATCTTACTTCTTTGTATCCCTGGTGCCAATTGGGCTTAGACCACTATATGTCCTGGGGTTGTCAGGGTCACAGCCTGGGCCTTCACATTCTAACCAGTCAGGCTGTACCATTCATCCTCAATAAGTCATTAAAGAGACAAGCTAATAGTGAAAAACAGAAGGAAGAGATTCAGCCAGTGTGTCTACATTGGGAAGGAGAATCAAGAGGTCCAATGACCCCCAAGTCCACCCATGGGGTCCTCACACGAGGTTCAGATTTAAACAGAAGGCCAGAGGTGTGTGCATAGCTAAGCTGTCCTGGCCAAAGTTTGGTTCTGTCCATCACTGACCCATCATTATGCCAGGATCCCTGAAAGATGACCTGACAGGTTGTGTGGGTCTTACCTGTTTGTTACCTTCCAGGGAAATTGTAAACTCCCAAGACGGACACCAGCTCCCAGCTATTTTATCTACCTGAACGCTTCCTATAGTCAGTTAATAGTTTCTAAGAGAGGGGGAGACAGTCTTCCTAGTGGTGGAGCCCCTGGCAAGGTGTCCATGCTCCTGTAAGAACCCTTGTGAAACGCACTGGGACACACAGACATGGAAGTAGCTGGGAAGAGCAAGATCAATGGGAAAGGTGGGGGGACAGAGGAGCGTAGTGGGGGTGAATGTGACCAAAACGCATTACATACATGTGTGAAAACACCGTCACAAGCCATGATATCACATAAATAACATGGAAGACTGGGGAGGTGGCTCAGTGAGCAAAGTGCTTGCTGCACAAGTGTAGGATCTGAGCTGGGGTCCCCAGCACCCGTGGAAAACCTGACAAAGCAAACTCATCTGTAACCCTAGCACTGGGAGGAGTGGAGACAGGTGGATGCCTGGAGCCCACAGGCCAGCCTAGCAGAGACAGCGAGAGACCCTTAAGGTAGACATCTCAATGTGTGTGTGCATGCGTACACCCACAGAGGAAATGCATGCATGCAGCACACACACGCACATATGCACACACACAGAATGTGCACATTTGTTAATTTCCTGAGCATGGATGGAGGTCAAAATTGTTAAGTGATAGCCACTATTGCATCTTAAGCCCAGGGCCAGGTAGAAAGAGTCACCAGATACAATGGGTCTGCAAGCCAACAACAGGTCATTTGGGTAGAAATCCCAGAAGAAGAGACTTTAGTACCTTGACTGCCACTTGGTCAGAGCATCACTCTGTGGGACCTGCAGATTATCCGGGATTTGAAGTCCGGAGCATCCCACTGCTCTACTCCAGCTTGTTAACTTAAAAACACAAGGATAAGCTCTGGGGTGAGGAATAATGCTTACCTTGACCTGGGAGATTTATTTTTTTAAGTGCTCCCCGCCTAGACAATACATAAAGCCCGCTGTGGAGATGTAGCCCAGGCAACCACAGTAAGCTGCTTTTTGTTTTGTTTTGTTTTTCTGTTAGTGCAGCTCTGTCACTTGAACACAGTGGTGGCAGGCTGTGCAATGTTGACAGTTGTAGAATATGTGCCAAGTTTTGACAGCTACTGCTTGGCCAAAATTTACGGTGGCACAAAGGAGAGGTGGTGCCCTATGTTTTATAAGTGAGAAAGCTATTCTTAATATTTAACCTCATTTGAAAAAGTCTACCTCGGGGCTGGGGGCATGGCTCGGTCTGTAGGGTGCTTGTCCTGCATGTACGAAGATCCCCAGTCCCACACAAAACAGTGTTAGTGGTGCCAACACTCAGGAGTAGAGGCAGCAAAATCAGAAGTTCAAGGTTATCCTTGGCTACATCGTGACTTCTAGGCCACCCTGCAAACAAGCGTGTCTGTGCAGCAGGCAGTGAAGTAAAGGTGAGTGCTGCCAAGCCTGACAACCTGAGCTTGACCCCCAGACCCTCATGGTTGAAGGAAAGAACAAACTATAAAGCTGTCCTCTGCTCACAATACAAACACATGCACACACAAGTACATGAAAGAAATACACGAAGAGGTAACAAGAAACGTAAAGCCCAGACCACTATTCTTGGGTCAGTTACAGATCACTACCTTCAGCACAACCAGGAATAATGTTAAATCACAGGGCAGGAAGCTGGGTGATGTATCCCAGGGCTCCGGAGATCATCATAGAAGCATCTCCAGGTCCAGGCTGCTCTGCGCTACCCAGCAAGACAAACAATAGCAAACAGAAACGAATAATAGCAACAGCAGAAAGTTCAAAGCCAAGAAAGTCCTGGCTGCAAAGATGGCTCAGTGGTTAAGAGCATTTGCTGCTTTGGTTGATGGCTTGGGTTTGGTTTCCAGCACCAACATCAGGCAGCTGCAGGGGATCTAATGCCAGCTTCCGACCTCCATAAATACCACATGCAGGTGGCATACATACACACAGACACACACCCAAATAAAAATATAAAGAAGGCCGTAGTTTATCAGTGTAAGGGTTATGAAGAACACACAACAACACTTAACAGTGAAGTCACCGTCAGGAAACAATGCTGTGTCATTTCCTAGGTGACACTAATATAAAGCAAACAAGGGTGTACTTAAATATGTAAATAAAGTAATACAAACATATACAGGGACATATTAAGTGTATAAATAAACTAATAGAAAATATAAGACGCATGGGCAGTAACTAAAAGAAGATGAAAAAACCAAAAGTGCATTATTTTTTAGGGCAGTAAGGCCCAGACAGGGAAAACTTCTAAAAATCATCCATACTGTCTTAATTAGTGTTTCTATTGCTGTGAAGAGACACCATGGCCATGGATGCTCTCAGAAAGAAAAACACTTAATTGGGTGGCTTACAGCTCAGAGGTTCAGTCCTCTATCATCTTAGTGGGACATGGTGGTGTGCAGGCAGACTTGGTGATGGAAAAGGAGTGATCTTGGTCCACAGGCAAGCTGGATGCTGGGCATAGCCTGAACATATGAGATCTCAATGCCCACCTCCACAGGGACATGCCTACTTCAACAAAGCCACACACGCTAACAGTGGCACACTTCCTGTGGCCCAGCATTCACGCACAGGAGTCTATGGGGGCATTCGGATTCCAGCCACCACAGCCACCTTGCACTTGGAGACACGGCCTCTCATTGAACACAGAGCTCACTGGTTGGATGTTATCCAGCCAGCAAGTGCCAGGGCTCCAGCCACTGTATCCCTAGTGCTGGGATTGTAGGCAAGCACCTTCACGCCTGACTTTTACGTGGGTGCTGCAGTCTGAAGTTGTCCATTGTGACAAGCACTTCACTGTCTGGCCTCTCTTCAGCCCTGCTCTGCGTCCTTCTGAACTCTGTTATCGGCCTCGGTTTCTCTACTGCACATTTACTCCTGTTAACGGGAACCTGCTGCACCTCTTGGCCCCAGCCTTTGGTAACGACTGGTCTAGTCTCTGTTTCCATGAAACAATTTTCAAAAAATGTTTGTTTGTTTGTCTCTGTGTGGTTCTGGCTGTCCTGAAGCTCTGTATGTAGACCAGGCTGGCCTGGAACTTACAGAGATTCACCTTCATCTCCCTCCTGAAGCTCCCTATGTAGACCAGGCTGGCCAGGAACTTACAGAGATCCACCTTCATCTCCCTCCCGAGTGCTGGGATTAGAGACATGCATCAGCACACCTGGTCCAAAATAAGAAATGGAGACGGGGTCTTCTGTGTCCCAGGCCTTCCGTTTCTGTGCTGAAGATGACCATGGGTCACCCTGGTTCTCTCTCTCAAGCACTGGAATTGCAGGTTACAGTTACGCTGGGCTGAGGGTGGAGCCCACAGCCCCTTGCGTGCCAGGCAAGCACTCTGCCAACTAAGTTACGACCTATGAGACCAGAATTTTGAGATTCCACACATGTAAATGAGACCAGCTGCAATATCATAAGCTTTAAATTTCCTCCCAGCAGCTCAGAAATACAGATTATTCCCCAGGAATTGTCATAGAGCTATCTAAGTCTCATGCTTGGAGTCTTCTTATGCTTTAACCTTCTAAGATTTAGGGTCCCACTGCCTGTGGGGTTTGAGGTAAGCTAACCTCTGTAAGACTCAGTTAACAGATGCATGGTATAAAGGTCATCTACGGACAAACTGACGATAAGTTCTCGCACTGGCGCTGTGGGGGAAGGCACCGAGAAGGCAGGGCCCTCCTCTGCCTAGCAGAGGCTAGTCATGGACCACTGCTATTGCCCATAGCCTGGGATAATAGAACGGCCCCAAGGATCACTGGGCCTCCATCACAATTCTCTTTGGTCACTCAGAAACTCTGCAACTCAGCTTGAATACCTTAACTGAGGCTTGGTTTTCTCTTCTGTAAAATGGGACAAGGATGCACTGATCTGTGGGTCTGGGATAAGCGCCAGTGCATAACATCCATCCGCAGACTGAACTTTCCAGTCTTCAGGCCACACAAGCAAGTGGTTACTTATGTTGGGCTCAGTTACTACCAAGCTATTTGGAAGAGCGAATGTGTCCGTGGCATGCATTTATGTGTATGCGTGTTTGTATGTATGTGTTCCCCAAGCATGCTGGCTAATGTTTATTGCCATCTGGACTGGACTTAGAGGCATCATGTAAACATGGCTCTGAGTGTCCATGAGTATGCTTCTAGAAATGTCTAGCCGGGGTAAGAAGACCTGTCCTGGATGTGCTCAGCACCGCCGCGTGAGCTTGGATTCTGGACTGAATGAAAAGAATGCGGGTTGAGCACCAGCGTTCCTCTCTCTCTGCTTCTTGACTGTGGATGCCACGTGACCAGCTTCCTCATGCTCCTGCTGCCATGCCTTCCCCACCATGGTGGACCATCCCTTTAGATTCTGGGACAGACAAACCCTTCCTTCCTCACACTGTTTTTGCCACAGCAACAAGGAAAGCGACCGATATTTCAAGCCCTGCCTCTGACCTGAGATGCCGGGACGACTGAGTGTGTGACGTCACACCGTCCTCACCTGACTTTGGCTCAATAGTGAAGGCCTGATGAGACCGCAGCAAAGTGATATGGAACTCGAAATCCACGGGGCAGCTGCACTGCAAGGGGATCACACAACTTTTGCTGCAAAACAAGCACAGAAGGAAACGGAGCACATCATTTTTCTCTCCGGCTTTCTTCTAACTAACCTAGAGAGGAGCAGAGACTCGGGAAGCACATCAAGCAGCAGGAAGTGACACCCAACATCAACTGGCACTTCCTGTCCCACACTGACAAAAAGATTTATTTTTGAAATAGGCTCTCATGTAGCCTAGGCTAGCATCAAACCTGCTACGTAGCCAAGTGTCTGGGTTCTGCTTCCAGAAAATACCCTGACAGAAGCAACTTAAGGGAGAATGGGTTTGTGCATCTCTCAATGCCAGGTTACAGCCTGGCATCATTGTAGAGAAACTGAGGCAGCAGGATCTTGAAGCAGCTACACCCATAGTCAAAGACAGAGAGCAGTGAAGTCACGCGTGCTTGCTTGTGCTCGGCTCACTTGCTCCTTTTTACATAGTTCAGGATCCCATGCCTAAGGAATGATGCCCCCCATAGTGAACAGGTCTTCTCATATCGGTTAATGTAATCAAGACAATTCCTTATAGACATACCCACAGGGCAACGTGATCTAGATAATCCTCACTGAGAGCCTCTTCTCTGGTGTCTCTAGACTGTCACCAAGGATGATGTTGAGTTTCTGGTCCTCTTTTCTCTAGCTCATAGTGCTGGGATTACAGGCGTGCTCCACCATGGGCTAAACACACAGTGCTGAGGTTAGAACCCGGGGCTTTGGGCGCACAGTGGGCAAACACACTACCAGCTGAGCTCCATCCCTTGTTTACACTCTTGGGAGAGCTCCATTGCACTCACTGTGAGTGCAGCTGCCAGGTTGGGGAGATCTGCTTTCTTGGGAAGTACCCACCTGACCTACTCACCTGTGGAGATCCCCACAACACATGGGCCTTACCTGCCAGCAAGGCTTCCCTGGATTTGAAGGCCTATAAGGTGGAGTCATGTGTGCAAGAATCTCAGTGCTATCCCAGATTCACACACACACACACACACACACACACACACACACACACACACTCACACACTGTTCAATAAATATTTGGTTTCCAGTAACTATTTAAGAAACTATAAATGTGGCTTTTAAAAGCATATCCAAGCCTTTTTGAAATTAATTTTCTTTTAAAAATCTGTGGAATATCTGGAATAGTAATTTTGAACAATTAAGATTTCTCTATTCCTTCCTAAGAACTATAAACTGTTTCCAGAGAAACAAAGCACCACCGATTGACAGTCCTTGTCTATCTCTGCTACTTCCTCCTTTGTGGGGGTGACCCTTATTGGGGATCTTCTGTTTAAAATTTCTACATGTTTAATAACATCACAGCATATGCTTGGGAAAGTGGCTGCAGGAGGAGGAGGTGGCTGGTCACATCACAGCTACAGTGACGCAGGAGGAGGAGGTGGCTGGTCACATCACAGCTACAGTGACGCAGGAGGAGAAGGAGGTGGCTGGTAACATCACATCAACAGTCAGTCAGGGAGGCAGACAGTGACGCAGGAGGAGTAGGTGGCTGGTCGCATCACGCCTCCAGTCAGGGAGGCAGACAGTGACGCAGGAGGAGGAGGTGGCTGGTCACATCATGTCTAGAGTCAGGGAGGCAGACAGTGACGCAGAAGGAGGAGGTGGCTGGTCACATCGTGTCTACAGTCAGGGAGGCAGACAGTGACGAGCGCTGCTCTTCAGCGTGCTCTCTCCTTTTTATTAATCTGGAACACTACCTGATAGTATGGCACCACCCACATGCAGGGTGTGTCTTCCCAGCTCAGTTAAATTTCTTTGGAAATACCCTGACAGGCACACCAGTGTGTGTTTTCTAGGTGGCTTCAAAAAGTCAAATTCCCGATGCACTCAAGCGCTCCCAACCGTTGTGGCTACCGTCCCGAGAGCTGCAGAAGGGAAACCAGTTGATTCCAGCATGGATAGAAGAAGGGCGGACAAAGTCCACTCCTGGTCAGGCGCTGCTGGGAAAGACCGCCAGTTTTCTTCAGGGACACGGCCCTGGGTAGGTGGCCCATGCTCTAGGAGCCGGCTCTACACCCGTGTGCACACAGGCAATACCATGGACCCAGTAGGGTATATATTTAGGAACTAAGACAGGACATGAAGAGGCAAGGAGAGCCTGGATGGGGGTGCACGGGAGGAGCTGGAAGGAGGATTGGGGATGTATCATATTCATGAATGAAATTCTCTAAGAATAAGAAAAGATTAGCTGTCACACAGGGGCTCCCATGAAACAGCTGTTTTAAATGTTCTTCCTTCGCTGTGATGGTCTGTAATACTAGGGTAGGTATACTGGAAACACTTGAGTCCCCACAGAAGACAAGGCTGCCCCATAAATCCTGAGTAATGGTCACATGGGCTCCTTTCTTCATCCCGGTTTACAGGATTTTCTGCCCAACCTATACATCCTATTCCACCTCAGCTTCCACTAGAGGCGTACAGCCAACCAGAACTCTGAAGACCAGTAAGCAATGGTGGGTGCACTCCAAGCTGTGATGGTCAATCTAGGCCATCTACCTGATGGGAATTAGAGTTTCCATGAACAGAGACTTCGGGGCAGGTCTGTGAGGAACTTCCTAGGTTGGATTGGCTGGGGTGGGAAGACCTACCTAAGTGTGGATAGCACCATCCCACAGGCTGGGATCCTCGACTGAGTGAAAGGAGGAAGGGAGCTGAGCAGCAGCATGCACCTCCTGTGTGTGTGTATGTATGTATGTATGTATGTACAGATGTCACGTGACCAGCTGCCTCCCACCCACACAGCCATGACGGACTGAACCCCAGAACTCTGAACCCAAATGAACCACTTTTTCAGTTGCTTTTGTCAGTTTTGTTGTTGGTTTGTCACAGCATCTAGAAAAGTCCTGAGACCGCAGGGCCACCTGAGGCCATCCCACCCCGCAGGCTCCGGTCTTATCTAATACACAAGCCCCGTGAGCCTAGCAGGCACTCGGCACTGCGTGGTGTCAGCCACTCCACCCAAAATGGTCAGACTGACTGACAGCCTTTGTTACAGCATCGGGGGCTGAAATCCACTCACAAAGACGGGAGCAGGCTGTAGGCAATGGTGTATAGTCCACACGCGATTTCTGGGGATAAGGCAGGGAGCTATGACTCCCATGGGCACCTGCAGGTGTCAGCTCAGAGATGCCCCAGCAAGGCCCTGTCTGATGTTCAAGGCTCTTCTGACAAATGCCACATGGCTAAATGTTTCAGAATGAAACAGTTCCCCCAAACTCTCATGGGTTCTTCCCATTGGTGATAAATGGCCCATTTTCAATGAACGCCTAAGCTCTGACAATTCTCAGAAAAGGTGTTGAGGTATTTGTTTAGCGATGATTACCAGGAGCCAGGTTCCTCATGCACTTGCCAACCTGGAAAAATAAACAGTTCCTTAAGGGAACAAAATTCCAGTCCCTGTGACTCAGAAGGCGCGTGACTGATGCAAGCCACCCAGGTTGCAGTGGAGTTCGCGCATTTGTGTATGTGTTAAAGCCCCGCATGTGTGTATGTGCACCATATGGATGCTGGAACTGAGCCTTGCTTTTCTGCAATAGCAGCAAATGCTCCTAACCTCTGAGCTAGCCCTCCAGCCTCGTGTGTGTGTGTGTGTGTGTGTGTGTGTGTGTGTGTGTGTGTGTGGAGATGGAGTTACAGGGGAGCGGACAGATGTGGGTGCTGGAAAATGAACTCAGGTCCTCTACTGTGTGCACTCTTAATCAATGAGCCATCTTTCCACTCCCTATGTGACAGTTAACTTTAATTGCCAAAGTGACACGCTCTAGAATCACCTCAGAGGCTGGCCTTGAACTCACAGATAGGCCTGCCTTTGCCACCACAGTGGTACAATTCACCACAATGCCCCTGCTGGGTGGGATTATTTTATTTATACTAATTAAGGAAGGAAGGCGTCAGAAGGTTCCCTTGGCAGAGGGTGAGGGTGGGTGAGTGGGATTCTGAGCAGAAAAGAAGCAAACAAACATGGAGAAAGCAAGCCGAGCACTTGGAGCTGTGAGCCAACTAAGCCCCTTTCCCCTTAAGTCGCTTTGATTAGGGCGCTTTGTAACAGCGACAGGAAAGGGATCCAAGACACTTAATAGGTGTGAGGTCCTGGGTTCAAACCCAGCACTAGAAAAAAGCAGACTGACATTGTTTGGGGCTCGCTGAGCATGGCCATGCAAGTCTGTAAGCCCAGCATTTGGGAGGCAGGTGCAGGAGGGTCAGAAGTTCAAAGCCAGCCTGACAACTTTCTTGAGACAGCACCTCAAATAAACGAATAAACCTTCTCAGCACTGGAGACATGGTTTAGGTAGGGAAGGGTGTTTCCTGAGCAAGCATGATGGCCTGAGCTCAAACACGAGGCCTCAGCATACCTACAACCCTGTGCTGCGAGAGTGAAGAGGGGCCCAAGGGTGCTGGGGCTTGCCGGCCGCCAGCCGAGTTGCAGGGTCAGGGAGAGACCCAGACTCAGGGAAATGAGGCGTTAAACGGTAGAGCTGGAAACCTGATAGTCTCCTTTGGCTTCTGCCTGAGCGTGTGCACACATACTCAGCAACACACACAAACACACACACACACACACACACACACATCAACACACACAACTCCAAGCGAAATCCCTATTGATAAATCCACTAAAACTGACCTACAGTGAAGAAAAGTACTTCGCTCTTGTTGTTTCTCAGAAGCAAACAGAACCTTAAAGCAGAGTTCTTTGGTTCACAAATATTGGGAAACTAAAAACAGAAAAGCAGATGGGAGCCACTGCTCCGGGAGGAGACCTTCACCTTCACGCCCTTGCTTTATTATTTAATCATTTCATCAACCTTGTTAGGACTGCATACAAAAGCACACTAAATACTTTAAAAGAATAAAAGAATCACTTAATGTTTTAAAACAAATTGCAACATAAACCCTTTAAATACTAAGCATTTGTATTCTGTGAAAATTTCATCATCCTCAGAAGAGAGCACAAAATTTAACTTATAGAAAGTGAATATGAGAGAGAGGGGAGCCTGGGGGAGTGGCTCCATCGGCAGAGTGCCCGCCTAGAGAGCCTGAAGCCCTGGGTTCCTCCACAGCACCAGAAACCCAGCGTGGTGGTGCAGGCCTGTGATCCTAGCATTCCGCAGGGTAAGGCAGAAAGATCAAGGCCGTCCTCAGCTACACTGTGAGTTTGAGGTTAGCCTGGGCTATGTGGGACCCTGTTGGAAGGAAGAGAAAGAGGGAGGAAGGGAAAGGGGATGATGAAAAGAAAGGAGAGAGAGACAGAGACAGAGAATAAATTCAAAGTTCTCTCATCCCATCTCTGCTTTCAATAAGAGTGAACTTATTGGAGATGACTTAAAATCAAATAAACTACTTAAAACTCTGGGTGTCTGGAGAGAGTCCTGAACACTTTACCATAATAGGATTTGTCTCCTTTGCTAGAGAATGAAGGGCAAGGGACAATAAGCATGACAGATGTGTGCTGTTCCACGGTGGCTGGACTCGGCAGCCATGCCAATCTAACTGTTAGTTATTATGTTTTATAAAACTTTAGGGCAAGGCCTGTGGAAATGGAGCTGGCAAGGGACCTGCCTTCCAAGTGTGAGAGCCTCAGTTAGATCTCACAACCCACATAAAAGCTGGGCAGAGCAAGAATGCATACACAGGTAGGCACACACAATCCCACATGCGGAAATGCATACCACACACACATGCACACACACACCACAACATGGATGCACACACACACAGAGGAATGCATACCACACATACGCATGTGCACACACACAGAGGAATACATACCACACACGTACACACACACAGAGGAATGCATACCACACATACTCATGCACACATACCCCACACACATGCACACATACACACACCACACACGCATGCACACACACCCACCACACGCTTGCACACACACCCACCACACGCTTGCACACACACACCCCATATACAGGAATGCACACCACACACATGAATGTACACACACAGAGAAGAATACACACCACACACACATACACATACACAGAGGAATGCATACCACACACATGTACACACATAAGAATGCACACTACACACACATGCACACATACATGCCTGCACACACACATACACTGCCCGAATTGGGGGTCTACTTACATGACCTTACGTACACCTAGTACATAGATCCCACCTCCATCTTGCACACTGGACCTTGGGCATGTAGAACTAATGCACTTTCAAATGGAAATGCACAAGAGAACCTTCACTACAACCGGATCGCACTGGCGCCATGAGCTTGGGCCCCAGAACTGTGAGAAATGTTGTTATATCCAAAGATACTGACTTCACGCTTACATGCTTAAATTAGGAAGATATTAAAATATTAATGTTAATATTTAATATTAAAGTCTTGATTTTCTATAAGTAAATCATTGATTTTTTAATTTTACAAACTTTATTACAGAAAAACTTGCAAATAAATAAAAATATCACACACCAAAATTGGGCAGTCCCAAAATCTACACAACTCAGTGAACTTCTCTACAGTTAAAATTAGTGCCCACACCAGAAAATCCACGGCGGAATTCCAACTAGAAAAACAACCAGCTTTATCTCCTCTTCCATGTGTGTCTGCTGCCTGCACTCAGTCCCCGATCCTCTCACACTTGGCCTTTCTTGCTCTAGCTTCTTCGTGTTAATCTCCAGCCACTTGTGCAATTGCTCACATGTGCACATATGTTATTGACTAGATTCCACGTGTGAAAGGGAACATGGAGACGTTTTCATTTTTGAGATTATGTGACCTTGCTTAGTATTATACTTCCTAAATCTATTCATTTCCGGAAAAATTTAAAATTCATTTTCAAAGCTGAATAGTATTCATATATATGTGTGTGTGTGTGTGTGTGTGTGTATGCTCATATGTATGTGTGTATGTGGGTTTTTTTTTTTGCACTATCCATTCATCTGTTGATGGACAGCTGGGTGACCAGGACTCTGCTACAGTGAATGAAGCAGCAATACACACAGGATACGATTCCTCTATGGCAGAGTCTATTATGTTTCTATTAGAGCGAAGCACTTGGTATGCTCCATTGATAGAATACAACAGTCTCTGATCTGAGCAGGGTCATGCTGTATGACCGCGTGCAAAATGCACATGCTCTATGTCCAGAGGCTTCAGTGAGCACACATGGTGTCTGTGCAACAGAGGCAAGCGCAGCCCAAACACCTGAGATTCATAACACATTTGACTTTGAATAAATTGTTGGTTGATGTACATTTGGAAGTCTTTTTCTGTTGCCAAAGCTTTTACAACCCACGTGTGCAATTATGACCATCAGTTTAAGACACCAGGGAGCAGACTGGATTCAGTGAGCTTGTCGCTCCAGACTTGATAAAAAATGCTCTTTTTTGGGGACATTAATTGAATTGAATTTAGAAAAAGAAGGGGCCAGGGGCTGGGGGGATGGCTCAGTATGTAGTCTTGCTGGACAAGCATAAGGACTTAGGTTCTGATTCCCAGGATCAGTGGAAGCCAGGTATGGCTGGGTGTAGCTGGAACCCCAGCTGTGGGAGAGTGGAGACAAGCCCATCTGGGATTACAGCAGCCTTCAGATCCAGAGAAACACCGTCTAAAAGATTAAGGTAAAGAGTAGGAGAGGAAAATCTCTTAATATCAACCTTTAGCACACATGAACGTGCATGTGTGTGTGTGTGTGTGCCTACACACACTACATACAGAAAAGACAAAGGAGACATGTGTCTGTCACCTATAGGGATACTATACAGCTTATTCACATTTTGTAAACACCTTCAGATATGGGCTACAGCTCAATGGTAGAGCACCTGCTTAGCATGCATGAGGTTCTGGATTCAAATCCCAGCACCAAACCCCAAACCCCACTCTTTAAAAAAAATGTGGTGATAACATTTACTATTTAAACATTTTAAGCATGCCATTCGGTGGCATTAAACACACCACACTGCCATGCCACCTTCAGGCACACACAGGACCCTTTCTCTTTATGTAAACCCGTCCCCATTATGCACTAATTCACATTTCACCATCGCCAGCCGCTGGCAGCTACAGCTAGCTCCGTCCCCAGGAATGTAATGACCGTAGGTTCTTCATATGACTAGAGCCTTACAGAATAAAATGCCTTTACAAACTGCACATAAAGGGGGCTGGGAGCTAGCTCAGTGGTAAACCACTAGTTATACAAGCTTAGGGACTTGCGTTCAGATCCCACACCCATGTAAAAAGTTGGCTGTAGTGGGTTTTGCAGTTTTAATGCTGATGCTGAAGAGGCAGAAGCAGGCATTTTGCTGAGGCTTGCTGACCAACCAGCCTTGTGGAACCACGGAACCGCAGGTCCCCAGTGACAGAACCTGTCTTAGAAACAAGATAACTTGCTACAGGGAATGACACCAAGGTTGCCTTCCGGCTCCACAAGCATGTGCAAATGTGTATCAGACACCCCCTTCCAGTATATGAACACAAACACACAGCTAAACACACACACGAGAAAACTAAATGCTAAATTCACTCAACACATAATTCTTAATGGAAACGACATATTCGATAGCAAACAGGGCTTTGCAGTTCCCACAGGTATAGGTAACACGGGCTAGTGGGGGATAAAGAGTGAAATTCAGGGTGACTCCCTGGGAGGAAGCTGGGTCTATGTCTGGAGCCTAGAGAAGAGGGAGAGCTGGCGACTGCATCCAGGAAGGGGGCTGAGGGTTACAGGGGGAGGACCAGCTGGGTAGAAGGAAAATGAACGGCCTCCTGCAGGCACTGGCTTTCGCGTTATCAGGAAGACATGAAGAGGCACTTAAACCTGTGAAGAGCCGCTTCCTTTAGACTAAGGGGTAGAAGCGACCATGACCACATGCTGACTTTATTCAAACCAGTTCCTCCCAGCCAAAGAGCCTATAAATAGTGTTTGACTGACATTACCAGCAGGGCACCCTCTGTCAGCCTGCTTGTCCTGGTGGCCTATCTACCTGCAGCTATCAAAAAGAAAGGGTCATTCTTTGTTGGAATAAGTAATGTGTTTCTTTCATTTATTTAAAATAGAATTTCTTTTTATAATATTATAATTTTATAATTATAATATAATGACATTTTGGGAGTATAATATAATGACATCATTTTTCCCTGTCCTCTTTCCAAACCCTTCATACACCCCACCTCCGACTCTCTTTCAAATCCAGGGCCTCTTTTCTTTAATTGTTGCTGCTGCTGCTGTGTGTGTGTTCATAAATACACAGACACAACCTGCTCAGATTGTGTGAGGTTATGGGTCTGTATGTCTTCAGGGCTGACCAGTTGGTTTTGGGCCATCAGCTGGTGTGCTCTTGCCCTAGGGAAAGGAAATTGATTCCTTTTAAAATAAAACAAATGAAACTCAGATACTTCTGGTTTTGATGCTGCTGTGTCTAAGAACTGGGCTCAGATATCGGGGCCATGTCTCAGAGAAGACAGCTGTTCATGAAATTACAGCTGTGGCTGGGATGTAGCTCACTTGACACATACAAAGCAGGCATGGAGGCACACATCTGTAATCTCAGGGCTGGATAGGGAGCTTGAAGCTAGCCTGGGCTACATGGTGACAAAGAAAAAAGGACAGAAAGAGGAAAGGATGGAATCCTGACTGTCTGACAAACACTCATCATATTGTAAAAAGCACATTTAACGCATGCACATGTGTGTTTATGTGCATTCATGTGGGCCTGTGTACATGTATGGCATGTCATATATGCAGTACTATAGATCTGGGATGTAACTGACTGCTGGAGTTCGTGTAGGGAACAGCAGCCACATGAACCAAATAGGAAGGGGTGTATCCAGACACTCTGAAGGTCAGGGCACTGATGCTCAAGCCCTGGAGCCCATCCATAGTTCCCTTCGCTCCATGAAGGATGCACTTTAGGTAGACGCTGCCATTCTTTATGTTATATTCTTAAATGTTAGGCACAGCAATTTATCCAAGAATACTTTGTATGTATCAGTGCCTCTGTGTGTATGTGTGTGTATGCGCACACATGCACACATGTGTGCAAGCCCTAAGGATCTCCCTGTCTCCACTTTCCCATTGCTGGGATCATAAGCATGTATTGCTACCATGCCCAGATTTTGGGGATCTGAACTCAGGTCCTCATGCTTCCTGGCAAGTACTCACTGGACTGAGCCACCTCTGCAGACATCCTGAAGACTTTCTCTGACAGTAATGATCGTCAGGACTTAGTATGCGATGCTAGCTTGGCTGTTTATGCATGGGTACTGAACGCATGAATTGTAGACTGGATGACTATTCTACCTTTAACTGCTCCCCATGCACACATCTGTTTGCCTTTGGAGCCTATCATAGGTTTAGGTTACTTTACCCACCACACAAACCACCTGGACGGTAAGCGCAAGGCTATGGGAGAAGAGCGGGTTAGAGTCTTAAAGCTAGGTTTTCCTTTGCTTTCTCCCAGATCCCGACGTCCAGAATGTTGGAGAAAGATTAAAAATAATTGTTAACTCAGGTCCTCCAGTGGAAGTCCCCTCTGTTGGCACCTGAAGTTGGCATCCACTTCTGCTGAGTGAAGAGGCAGCTCTTCAGTACTTGCTTTATTGGTCAGAGAGATCCCTAGAGTTCAGAGTGGGAAAGGTTTTCTTTCCTCCTGAGAGTCAGAAAAGGAGACTGGCCCAAGAACAGCTAGATAGATAAGTGTACAGTCAGAGCACTTTAAATCAAAGAAATTCTAACTACAGAAGAGAAAAATGTTCAGATAACAAAAACACAGGTGCTTGTCAAGTGGCGGGGGAGGGGGAGAGAGGGAGAGAGAGAGAGAGAGAGAGAGAGAGAGAGAGAGAGAGAGAGAACAAACACGGGAGTAGCAGCTAGAGGTCAACCCTGGCTATTGCTCTTCACCCTCCTTGTGTTTTGAGACAGGGTCTCTCACTGGCCTGGAGCTCACCCATAGGGTAGGCTGGTTGTCCAGAGAGCCCCAGAGATTCTCCTGTCTCTACCTGCCCAGCACTGAGAATTTAAGAGCACACTACTGTATTTGTTTCCTTTCTGTTTCTGTGACAAAACACCATGACCAAAGCAACTTGTAAAAGAAAGTATGTAGCTGGGCGGCAGTGGCGCATCTTTTAAATCCAGCACTTGGGAGGCAGAGGCAGGCGGATCTCTGTGAGTTCGAGACCAGCCTGGTCTACAAGAGCTAGTTCCAGGACAGGCTCCAAAACTACAGAGAAACCCTGTCTCGAAAAGACCAAATTATAAAAAAAATAAAAATAAAAAAAGTGTGTAACTACTGGGTGCATAGTTGCAGAGCCGTAGAGCCATGGTGGTGGAGCAAAGACACGGTGGCACGAACAAGGGAGAGCTCACATCTTGATGTATAAGCAGGAGGCAGAGAGCGGCACCCTGGGGATGCTTAACAGTCTTTTGAAATGTCAGAGCCCTCCCCCAATGACACACCTCTTCCAACAAGGCCACACCTCCTAAACCTTCCCAAACAGATATCCCATCTGGAACCAAGTACTGAAACATGTGAGCCCATGGGGGTCATTCCCATTCAGTCCACCAAAACCAAGCCAACTTTTTTACGTGGCTTCTAGGGACTGGACTCAGTTCTCATTCTTGTGAGGCAGGCGGTTTAAAGTGGCGCCATCTCTTCAGCCCACGGCCTATGCTTTCACCCAAATACTGATTTTGAGATGTACACTAGCTGCTGTCCCGGAGACCCAGGTAGAAGCTGAAATAAAGAAGCATTTCTCCAAGGTCAAGTCATCATCCATTTTGCTATTGTCTGTTTTTGTATGAGAAAACCACTGTGCTGTATCAAATCGGTGTGCCAGTCATTTTGCCTTGTCTCTATGCTGGCAACTCTTCCTGCAAAATTGTACATTAAAAACTGCTTCTTTTTCTTTAGACTTCAATATGCTGTTACCTTTGCCAACATGTGGACACTTTACTAAAACACTATTTCTTTAACTCTATGTTGAGCCTGAGACACATTCACAGAGTCCTGATTATGATGAAGAATAATTTTTCTCTTCTTCAAATCTCTTCTGAAGATGGATCTTTTCCCTTCTCCCAGTGTGTTTGCTGTGACCTGCTGCAGCTGCTCCTCAGAGCCTCCCACAAGGCCTCAGAGTCCACACAGAGCAAGCCGGGTTTTGCTGTTGTCTGTGTCATCAATCTTTCCTGTCAGCGCTGGTTGAAGAATACACATTCCCATGCAGCCCGGAGGCTTTAAAAGCCAGGGGCAGAACATACCATTCTGACTTTGGCCATTCCCACACAGAAATGAGCCAAGAGGCCCAACACCTGTATTAGTTACTTGTGTCATTGTTGTGACAAAACCACCGTAAGAAATGGTTTGCTTCACCTCATGGTTTGAGGACAAGGTCATTATGGCAGGGAAGGCATGATGACAGAAGCTGGAATCAGCTGGTCCCACGGCATCCACAGTCAAGAAGCAGAGATGGATGCTGATGCTCACATGACATCCACAGTCGGGAAGCAGAGAGGGATGCTGATGCTCACACGGCATCCACAGTCAAGAAGCAGAGATGGATGCTGATGCTCACATGGCATCCACAGTCGGGAAGCAGAGATGGATGCTGATGCTCACATGGCATCCACAGTCGGGAAGCAGAGATGGATGCTGATGCTCACATGGCATCCACAGTCGGGAAGCAGAGATGGATGCTGGTGCTCAGCCCAGGACCCCAGCCTGTGGGATGGTGTGGCCCACGTTCCAGGTGGGACTTGCTACCTCAGTTATCCAAATCTAGAAATTCCCTAACAGACACGCCCAGAGGTGTTATACGGTGATTCTAAGTCTTATCGGTTGACAATCAAGATGAACCGTCAGAAGTTATTTATAACTCAGTAGCTGGTTGGCCGTCCATGGTTGCTTGGTGCCAGGAAGAAGGAATGATGGGAGAACAAGGTCTGTGGAGTGGCTCCAGCTCTAGCTGGCTATGAGGTACCAGAGAGACACTTGTTTTTTTTTTTTGAGACAGTCTCTAGGAGCCCAGGCTGACCTTCAGTTCACTGTGCCGCTGAGGACGACCTTAAACTTGATCTCTCTGCCTCTGTCTGCTGAGTGTGGAGTCCAGGTGTACGTCATTACAGCCAGGCAGAAACACGGTGCTGCGAAAACTGCAGAGGAAGATGAGCTGGCGCAAGCCCTCTCAGAACCGGGAGAGCTGAACGCTATAAAGTCTGTATCTAACACACGCATGCTATTTATTTTGTATATAGGGAGAATAAGATTCCATTGTAACTACAATATCCTCAGAGATGTCAAGTGATCTTCAAATTGTGTGTGGGGGAAGCATGTGTTCTTGTGGACGTGCGTGTGTACAAACACGTGTATGGAGCCTAGGGGTCGACATTGGGTGTCTTCCTCTATTGTTCGCCACTTTCTTTTCTGAGCGTCTCTTACTGAGCCTGGAGTTCACTGGTTTGGCTAACTGGCCAGCCAGTACGCTCCAGGGACCCCCTCATCTTCACTTGCCTGGTGTCAGGGACACAGGTACACACCTGGCTTTTCTGTGTGCTGGCATCCACACTCAGACCCTCATGCTTGTGCGGCTAGCTCTTGCACACAGAGCCACTCCTCCAGCCCCATGCACAGTTGAATTTATCTAGTTGCAAATGATAAAGTGAGCCTGTGGAAGGACAGAGAACCGCGGTTCCTCTGCACCCAGCGACACTGTTTGGTTTAGGGAAGCTGGAAGGACACTGGAACGCACCGTTCCTATTTACAGAGGCTGTCAGGAAGCATTTCAGAAGATCTTAAGCCACCAAAGTTATTTATGGCTAGCTGGCAAGCATCCCCGTGGCATTTTATCTCGGAAAGGGAAACTTAACAATGGTCAGATCCAGCCACCAAAAAATGTAGATGATGAATGTGAACAAGGCCAATTCGCAACTAGAGGAAGATGGATGGAGACACGGCCCAGATTTCAGAGCAGCTTTGGTCAGGTTGGGGTTGCTCCTCCCCAGAAGTACCCCACGGTAAAAAAGCAATCCACAGTAAGAAAGCACCCCACACAAAGAAAGCCACACGAGTGACTTCAACACAAGTCCTCAACTTCTGACAATTTCATCCACATTCTTTTGTGTGCGAAGGGCAGAACAGACATCTTGAGTCCATGTGTCCTGTCATAGACTCATGGCTTTGGCCGCCAGCTTGACATAGCCTAAAGTCATCAGAGAGGAGACACCTCAATGTGGCAACTGTCTGGATCAGGTTGGCTGACCGGCATATCTGTTGGTGGCTGTTTTCATTGTTAACAGATACGAGAGGCCCAGCCCACTGTGGGTGGCACCATTCCTAGGAAGGTGGTCCTGGACTGGATAGGAAAGCTAGCTAAGCATAAGCCAGCCTTTGAGCCAGTCCAGCACCCAGCACCCTACAGGGTTCCTGCTGGACTTCTTGGCTGTGAGGCGAGCTCCTTATCTGGAGGAAATGCTACACATAAGAAGCAAACAGTCCCTGCCTCCAAGTTCCTGCCTTGACTTCCTTCAGTGATCGGTTATGACTGGACTCCTAAGCCAATAGAAACCCTTCCCCTAAGGTGCTTCCGATCAGAGTATTTGCCACAGAAAGAGAACGAAACCAGATCCCTGCCCATCGATGGATTTAGATCCTTCTGCTTTTCCACTTCATAATGCCCAGGGGTTCTTCTTTGGTAGAAGAAATGGTTTTCTTACTGAGACATTTTAAGAAAACACATACGGCCCTGGGGAGATGGCTCAGTTGGTAAAGTGCTTGCCTCCAAGTGTGAGGACCAGACTCTAATACCAACAATTCACATAAGAAAGAGAAGAAGCCGGGCGGTGGTGGCGCATGCCTTTAATCCCAGCACTTGGGAGGCAGAGGCAGGCGGATCTCTGTGAGTTCGAGGCCTCCCTGGTCTACAAGAGCTAGTTCCAGGAGAGGCTCTAAAGCTACAGAGAAACCCTGTCTTGAAAAACCAAAGAGAGAGAGAGAGAGAGAGAAAGAGAGAGAGAGAGAGAGAGAGAGAGAGAGAGAGAGAGAAGAAAAGACGACCTGCCCTGAATGTGGGCAGCGCTATCTCATGGGCTGGGGTCCTAGACTCACTAAAAAGAAAAGGAAGCAGGGCACAAGTTTCGTTCACCTCTTTCTGTGTCCTGACTGTCGTCACATGCCTGCCTCACTCTCCTGCTGAGATGGACTGCATTCTCCAGCTGTGAGCCACAACCCACCTTCCCTCCCTTCCTCACTGTCACGGCAGTGATGTAACTGATAAAGGGCCCCGTCTTGTCTCTTTTACCTGCTTTATCTCCTTTAGGTTCTGCCTAGAAGCTGAGGGTGCTGCACCATGCTCTTCCCGGCCTCCAAAACGAAGAGCTGAATTGTGCTCTTCTTTATAACTCACCGAGTCTCAGGTATTTTATTATAGCAACAAACAGTGGACTGGGACCGTACCTAACACATCAGGCATTTGAGAGATGAATGAATGAATGGAATGGATGCTGGATAAAGAACCCATCCAAACGATGCACTGGACCACTAAGGTGGCCGGGGGTTCATACGGAACGCTTTCGGGAAATGCCTGTTCAGATACATCATTCTGCTAGGGCACGGCTTGGACCAAATGAAGCAAGGAAGGGTCTGGGTGGCCAAATGCCGCGAAAAGGACTGAGAGCCAGAGACTTGGGAAGGTACTGCCTGCTGCCAGGATGTCTGCAGGAGAAAAATAGCGTGTTTATCTTTTAAGAGATTTTTAAAAAATATATTATACCATTATAAACAGTAACTCAATTAAGTAAATTGTTTAGCTGAATTTTTCATTCTGAATACAAATGAGGCACATTATGTGGAAAATAGCTTGGGGGAGGCCCTGGGAGGGTGGACATCTGCTTCCTGGGCCTGTGACTGATGACCACAGTACAAGGCCTTGCTGTTTGCACCACTTTTTTACTCCGTTTCCCCCTCAGCCCATAGCCTTGTTTGTGGCCCAAATAAGAGGCGGTTTCCAGACGGCAAGAGGAACTTGAGACTCAGGGAGTTCCTGCTCCCTGGCGCACCGGCTTTGATAAAATGTCCACGTTGCCCACCTACAGGGATCAGCTACTTACTTCCCAAGTGCAGCCAGTTGACATTTAGAGCTTGAGATGACGGAGAAGGAGAGGTACTGGTACGTAGTTCAGTCAGAATGGTTTTGGAGAAAGGGGGAGGAAGGCATGGGGCCAAAAACGGACAAGCCGGGTGCTGGGGGATGCTCGGGGGGTGCTGGGGTTTGAACGTGAAGCCTCCCCTGTTGGTGCAGATGCTGGAACATTTGCTGCTGCTGAGATCCGGGAGGGCTGCAGAGCCCTTAGGAGGTAGGGGCCTTGCTGGAGGCCGGAAGTCCCAGGGGATGGGGGAGGCTTCAGGCCTCACCCCACTGGCAGTTCTCTCTCTTCTGTGTATGGATGAAAATGTGACCAGCCAGCTTCCTGCTCCTATGGCCACCCCTTCCTGCCTGGAGTCATGTCTTCCCCACCTTGAGGACTCTATTTCTCTCAACTGTAGTTCAACGTAACCCTGTTCCGCTTTCAGCCATTTTTGTCAGGGTATTTGATCAGAACTGGAGAGGGGAGGTGGCCAGGGGAGGGCCGGGCACCTGTGCTGGGGACATGGAATTCAGGGCAATAGGGATTTCCTAAGAGTGGACAGATTTATCCAAACAAAGAAATAAAATAAAATAAAAGGTGCATGCCTTTAATCCCAGCACTTAAGAGGCAGAGGCAGGCAGATGCCTGAATTTGAGGCAGCCTGGTCTACAGAGGGAGTTCCAGCACAGCCAGGGCTACACAGAGAAACCCTGTTTTGAAAAAACCAATTTTTATCATTCATTGAGAGTGTCACACATGTGTGTCCTGGTCATAA
The DNA here is from genome assembly GCF_018167655.1 of Microtus oregoni. Lineage (NCBI taxonomy): Eukaryota > Metazoa > Chordata > Mammalia > Rodentia > Cricetidae > Microtus > Microtus oregoni. The sequence continues at coordinate 50,093,114 of NW_024543062.1, forward strand.
GATAACCTGTAGGAGTGGGCTCTCTCCTTTGACCATGTGGGTTCCTTCCAGGAACTGAACTCAGGTTGTCTGGCTCAGAAGCAAGTGCATCTTCCCACTGAGTCATCTCTCTGATTGGAAAAAGGATTTCAATACTTTTTGTTTAGAGACCAGTTCTCTATGTAACCTAAGCTCAGTATTTCAAGCTCTGAAGAGCCAACATGGCCTCTCTGTATGTACAGCAAGCAGTCCATTAGCATCTCCTTGACATCTCTGGGGCAGATGGCACTGTGCCTGCTGGTAGGCATTTAGTATTTGCTGGAAGAGTGAGATACGCAGGGTTGGGAGATAGGTTGGTAAAAGTATGGGGACCTAAGTCTGATCCCCAGAACCCACGTATGAGAAAGCCGGGCACCGTAGTGTGTGCACTTGTAATCCCAGTGCCGGGGAGGTGGAGACAGGCAGATCCTTGGGGCTCATGGGCCAGGTAGTCTAGACTACTGGGCAAGTTCCAAACCAATGAAAGGCCCTGTCTCAAAAGAGTCAATAAACATAAACAAAAAGTGATTTGGCACCTGAGGAGCAACATCTGAGGTTACCTTCCGGCACCCACCACAGATACAAACTTACACAGACACATAGACAGACACACAGACACACACACAGACACAGACATACAGACACAGACAGACAGACACACACATACATACACGAGGATGAGATATAAACTGAACCACAATTGGAATAAGTAGCCATTTGCTCAACAGGAAGAACAGACTCTGAGATCTGGTCTCATTTGCTTTCCTTTCTTCTAAACAAGACCGGGTGATGAAAAAAATCATACGATCCAAGCTGGTCCTATAGACACAGTCATAAGTTCTGGCCTACTTCTTGAGCCCCTCCTGTCACCTCTATTCCAGGCTATCGTGGGCCACTGTCTTGCCTGCTGTGAGAGGGTTCTATGAAGGACAGCTCAGGCAGCAGAAAGAGGACATGGGAAGAACCAGGGTGTTCCATCTGATTCTGGATCCAGCCCTACCAGGAGAGTTCAAGTAAGCCAATACATCCCCCTTCTTTCTTAATGGCATTCTGACCTGGTTTGGTTGGATTGTTTGAACCATGTTGTTTTGTCTTCCGCTGCTATAAACCCTGTCTAACTGAGGTGCAAAAATTAACTGGACCTAAAGAAAAACCACAAGTCTCCATTTTCTCCTGTGAAGGTGTTTGTGTGTGTGTGTTGTGTGTGTGTGTGTGTAGAGGCACACACACTGCCCCCCATGTGCTTCTGTGTGGAAGCCAGAGAAGCATGCCAGGGGACTTTTCCTGTCACCTGTCACCTTATTCCTGCAGACAGCATCTCACTGAGCCTTGAGTGTCCTGGTTTTCTTCCTGTGATAAATACCATGCCCAAAGCAACTTGGGAAGGAAAGGGTTTATTTCAGCTTACATCTTACAGTAGATCACTGAGGGAAGCCAAGGCAGGAGCCTGGATGGAAGAATGTTTCCTGCCTCGCTCTCCATGTTTCCTCAGCTTGCTTTCCTAGACAATCCAGGACTATCTGTCTAGGGTGACATGACCCACAGTGGGCTGGGCCCTCCCACATCCATCATTAATCAAGAAAATGCCCCCAGGCTTGCCTACAAGCCAGTCTGATGGAGGTGTTTTCTCAACTGCTGGTCCTACTTCCCAGATAGCTTGTATCAAGTTGACAACAACAACAACAAAACCCACCAGCAACCTCAAGCTTGTCATTTTTCTGCTAGGCTGGCTAGCCGGGAAGACCCTGTGATTCTCTTTGTCTCCACCAACTCCAATACTTGCGTTACAAGTGCATGTGACCGCATGTCTTAGTGTTACTGCTGAGAAGAGACACCACAACCATGGCAACTCACACGAGGAAAACAGTCAGTTAGGGTGGCGGCTTACAGTTTCAGAGGTTCAGTCCATTATTACCATGGCAGCGAGCATGGTTGTGGGCAGGCGGAGTGGTGCTGGAACTGAGAGTCCTATATCTTGCCGGCAAAAGGAAGTTGGCTAACACACTAGGCAGTATTCTGAGCATAGGAATGTTGCTATGACATCCCACAGTGACACACTTCCTCCAACAAGGCCACACACACTTCGACAAAGCCACACCTCCTAACAGTGCCACTCCCTATGAGATTATGGGGCCAACTACATTCAAACTACCACACCACACCTAGCTATCTTTTTATACACTTGGGATTTGATCCCAATCAGATCCTCATGATTGTGTGTCAATCACTCTTACTCCCTTAGCCATCTCCCCTGCCCTATTTGTAAGTTTCTTAATTTAAAAAACTTTCTGTGCTTGTGTGCAGCATGTCTATGTGTGTTTGTGCATGGGTACCTGCAGGGGTGAAAAGATGGGGTCAGATCCCCTGCAGCTGGAGTTAAGGTGGTTGTAAGCCACTTGACATGGGTGCTGGGAACTGAACTCTGGTTCTCTGCAAGAGCAGAAAGTGTTCTCAACTGCTGAGCCATCCACCAGTCCCCGGTTTCTTAATCTTTCACATCCTGTGACGTTTTACTGGGTCACGCTGGGAACTTACCTCTCTCCAAGGAGGACATCGGATAGATTTATGAACGTGGGGAAGTCCAGGTTATTCAAGACAGGGTAGGCATGAATGGGAACAAGCAAGGTGTCATCTCCCTGAAATTGGGAAAGGGGTTAAATTTAGCGTTTGGAAAACTATCATTTTGAAAGAAAAACATTTTTAATCGTCAAAGAATTTTCTTAGGAGACCTCATCACTTTCAGGAAAACATTAGAAATACTGGGTTTCTTTTGGGAGTATATGTGTGTGGCCATGTCTGTAGACGCATTTGCATGGGTGTGTGCATGCATACAGAAGCCAAAACTTTGGATATCGCTGTTTAGGTGACATCCACCTTTTATTATGTAGACAAGGTCTCTTGCTGGCCTGGAACTTAACCAAATATTCTAGGATAGCTAGCAAGAGAGCCCAGGAATCCTCTTGTCTGTACCCCACCCCTGCAATGAGATGACAAGCCCATACCACCAAGGCTAGCATTTTCAAAAAGTGTGTTCTATGGATCAAGCTCAGGTCCTCATGCTTGCATGGTAGGTCCTTTACTGACTGAGCCATCTCTCAATGCTGAAAACTTACATTTTTAAACCAGAAACAAAACACAAAAGACGCTTCAGTCTACCTTACTGGAACGATGCTTTCTGTTACCCGTGAAAGCTAAAACTACTAATCACCCCCAAGTAAATACAAAGATGCTGTGCTATCTGCTTCCACCTGGAGAAGTTCTAAGGGAAGATATTATTTAGGGGGCCAGGAGAATTGCAAGGCAGAGTGGAAAGTCATTCAGCGGGAAGAGAGCACAAAGACCAGTTCTAGTTCATTCTAGTTTGGTGGTGATCTTGAACAAGGCCTTTGATTTCTCCAGGTTCGTTTGGTCCTAAACAAAGTAGATATAGTCATACTTGCCCTTGAGGAGGATATATTTAAAAATCAAAGTCAGCTACAGTTTTAGATGTAAAAATTACCACATCAACATGGAATGTCTTTATTTGCCTTATGAATTGTGCTCTTGGCCTCTACACCCCAGCTTCTTGACTCTGTCCGAGGTCACATAACTCAATAAGGAGTTTAAAGATATTTGGTAATATTAAAGGCTTCTAAATGTGCAATGACAAAAATTAATTTAAAAATCAAATGCATGATGAATCTGAGATGTTTCTAGTGATACTCACCCATGGTTCATTGCTTGATGTCACTGTAGCCTTGGTTCTGAATGCGGGACATGTGCACTTGCACCACCCATGCTGTGAGCTCACATGTACACTTGCATCATGCATACTGAGTGTGACCTCACATGTACACTTGCATCATGCATGCTGTGAGCTCACGTGTACACTTGCATCATGCATTCTTTGACCTCACATGTACAGTTGCATCATGCATGCTGTGAGCTCACATGTACACTTGCATCATGCATGCTGTGAGCTCACATGTACACTTGCATCATGCATACTGAGTGTGACCTCACATGTACACTTGCATCACGCATGCTGTGAGCTTGAACGATGACAGTCAACAGTGACTGAGACACTTTGGCTCAGATTTAAGACTACTGCATGCTATTATTTGTCAAGTTTTTGAGTTGTACATGTGAAATAATTCTGTTCTTATAGGGACATAATGCTTTAATTATGGAAAATGCAGACTTTGTTTTTATTCTCTTTCTTCTTGCCACTGATGCCGTCTTCTTTTTTCTCCTTGGTATGTATCAAATTTGTTTCTTTAGATTGTATTATGCTAGAATATTCAGCTTTTATGCATTTATTTCCTTGTTTTTTAGTTTTATTGTGTATATATATAGGAGCTTAAAGGAGCACATAAATGTTACTGGACACAGCTTCCCCAGAGCCCAAGCAGCACAGGATAAATGGTTTGGCCCGGGCATTGGAGAACGGCAGTGCAGTGTCCAGGGAATTTTCCCAGGTTCTCTGAGGCCTAACGTCTGAGGCCCTGAGCCTACAACCTCACCCACCACTCAGAGAGTTCTTTCCAGACTATGATGTGTTAAGTATCAGACACTAGCAGAGACCAGCAGGATGTTTCGGGAGCCTGCCAAGGCTTGCCCTGTCCAAATCCTTTCCCAGCAGGGCAGAAGCTACAACTGTGAGCCATCTAGTTCCTACAACACTGAGAAACTACAGGTTCTTCTTGCTCTCCTTCATCTTCCTTCAGGATATGAAGTACCCCCTATATCTTTCTTCACACATGCCCCACATCCCCAGTCCTTCCAGAAACTCACCTTACAGTGAATGCGGATGCAGTCGTAATAGTAACGCCACTCGTCGGGAGAAAACGTAACCGTGACCATGAGGGACAAGCCCGGGATGAGGCGATGCTCCTGGAAGGCAGGTAGGCTGGGTTGGAGCTGGCCCCAGAGCTGGCAGACAGCAGCACTATAGTGGGGTGGGATGAAGGATGCGCACACTCGTGTCCTAGCAGGCCTGGGGCAGAAGCCACAGCTCATCCCACAGCTCCTCAGCAGGGAAGGGGACCCAGGGACAGTACCTTCTTCTCATATGCGATCCTGAAGTACTTGGTCTGTGGTGGTAAGATATGAAGGTGTGTGTCTTCATCGGAAATATTGGCAATGTACTGGGGGAGAAAAAGGTGAGTTTGAATTTGATTATTTACATAGTCATTATTTTTCATTGCTTATACCTTATCTTTATTACAAAGAAGATTCGAGGGCACATTATATTAAGTTTTTTAAAGACATGAGATATGGGATAGGAGATGACTCAGCCAGTGATTTTCTTGCTGGGCAACTATGAGGAACTGAGTTTAGATCCCCAGAAGCCCATGTAAAAATCTGGGTATGGCGACAGCAGTTTTTATCAGTGAACCTCAATGCTAGGGAGGAGATGGAGGGAGACTCCTTAGGGCTCCTTGACCAGCAAGTCTGGAAGGAAGGATTAGCTCAGGTTCAGGAAGAGACTCTGTCTCAAAAAATATGATAGAAAGTGGTTGAAGAAGACACCCATGCCCTCTTCTGGTTTCCTTGTGCGCATGATGCACACATAAGGATACATGCACTCACATACACATATTAATACACACACACACGTACACACATATGCATGCAAACACAGAGGAGAAAGAATGAGAGAGAGAAAACAGAGAATAAGAATTAGAAAACAATTGGTTTTTCCTTTCTTCTTAGTACATGTGTTATAAGTATATGTGCATTTATGTACATATGTTTATATGTAATATAATGTTTATATGATCAATAGCACACAACTTAAAAAAGACATGTGATGCTTTTAATTTCAAGTTCTAAATTGTCAACTGATTACCACAAAATGGTTTTGTTAGGACTGCAGAGAGAACTCTGCAGTTAAGGGTGCCTTCTGCTCTTAGAGAGGGTTTCAGTTGCCAGCACTCACACCAGGAGGCTTACAACACCTCTAAGCCCAGATCCAGCAGACTCCACAGGCACTAGCACTCACATGCACGCACACAACACACATGTACGGTGTAGCCTGTAACTGCAGCTCCAGAGCCTACCAAGCCCTCTTCTGGCTTCCTGAGGGAACCCACACGTATGTGTCATACATGCACATAGACCATTTTCATATATATGAATAAAATAGACAATCAAATGATTTTGTTGATTTTTACCTAATTCCTGAATTCACGACCCACTGATGACTATAGTGAATAAATAAACCACGCTAATGCTTGGGTAGGATGCACTGCGCCCACACTGTGGTGTTAAGGTTCCACATCCCTAAGTCCTGAAGAGAAGACATTGCTAGTCCTGGCCCTAAACTTTGAGAATCAACATCTTAGAAGGGTACAGTCCTTCCTCAGTAGCTGTTACAGAAAGTCAGAGGGCATTGCTTCGTACAGGTCTGGGCCCACAACCACACTGGCTATCTCTTAGGAGAAGTGAGGGCTTATTTATTAATAAATATAATTTGTGTTTCCCTAAACAAGAAAAAAAATGTAAGGGGTCTTGGGTTTTGAAAAATTAAAACCAAACAAAGATCATTGTTTAAAATTTCCCCGTAGACTGAAGCACTGATATTAATATGCATGCAAACAGAAGGCTTCAAACCCTTTAGAGTCACGTGACCTCAGTGCAAATGAGCGGACACCTAGTCATTCCACCTGTGGGCAATTTGCATAGTTTCCTGTGCCAAAACCTAATCAAGCCTTTGTCCCACCTACTACAAGAATGAAGACCATCTCAGATGACCCACGTTCCAGGAAATGTCTACCTCACTCTGAGAAGGTGCAATTACTGTGAACCATCCTGAGAGATGTCAATGGTGTCAAGGTGGGGCTCACTCTCCTTGGAAAGCAAAGGAGACCGCAGTTGAACAGGACAGGAAACCAACAGGAGCTGGCTACTACCTGAACCATCTGTAGCTTGGCCCAGAACAAGTCCAAGGCTGTTAGACCCTGCTTCCATTTCAAGAAGAGTTCTGAGTGTGTCCAAGCTGGTGCCTCCGTCCCCACCAACATCATCAATCAGAACAAAGTGTCCAGGGTTGAACTGCAGGGTTTGGGACAGCACAGCTATTGCAAGTTCAGGACATCAAGCCCAGAGTTAATCCTTGAAGGACTTGATACCACACTTGTTTTGAGCTCAGCTGCTTGGACTCAGCAAGCCACGGCAGTCACAAGCAAGGGTGTGAGAAAGGTTTTAGATGCTGTCTGTGTTTCTGAAAAAGAAACCATGCAGGAGGCTGATGATGGCGACTTTAGGTTCCCCACTGTAGAGTCCCGGAACATGAGAATGATTTAGTATCATTTTTTTTTTTTGGCATGATAAAAGACTTCTGTTGATTTGGGGTTAGAGAGGAAACCCCAGTAAGACAGACAGTTAAGAACTCTTCCCTTGTTTGGCAAGAATCTTTTTGAAATTAGGGCGGCCCATATGTGTATGAGTATGAGGCCCACTGGGCATCAGCACCCTGCAGTTAACACAGCGCAGAAGAAACTGGCTCCCCCTCCCCCCGCACTGGGCATCAGCACCCTGCAGTTAACACAGCGTAGAAGAAAATGACCCCCCCCCCAACTGGGCATAAGCACCCTGCAGTTAACACACCGCAGAAGAAAATGACCACCCCCCCCCACTGGGCATAAGCACCCTGCAGTTAACACACCGCAGAAGAAAATGACCCCCCCCCCCCAATGGTGGCCATCAATTGCCAATAGCTCATCAGCTAGGGGTGGACCTCAGTAGTCTTTCCCCAAGTCTTGCTGGCACTTTGCCCGGCTGGTTCTTGTGCAGGTTTTGTGCAGGCAGCCGTAGGTGCGTAGCTCCTGTGCACAGCCAGGTAGTGTCCAGAAGGCTGCATTTCACGGCACTCTTCCTGTCGTCTGGCTCTTACATTCTCCCTGTCCTCCCTTCATTAATTCCCTGAGCATTGTGGGTGAGGAAGCAGGTCCGAGTAGACGTCTTTTCTGCGACTGAGCCCAGACAGGCACTATTCCCAGCACTTCTAACAGGTCTGAATGCTTTTGATAAGAATCTTAAGGTAATTGCTTTGGGCTTCAGTTTAGTTTTACTGACAGGAACAGGAAGTTGGCTTTCCCAGGGTCTCTCTGAATGCTATTAAGATGAAATCATGTTGTACTTTTATCTTCTTGTTTGTTTTAATGTCTGATAAAATCAATGTGATGTTTTACACAACGCTGTCCTTTTATCTTCTTGTTTGTTTTAATGTCTGATAAAATCAATGTGATGTTTTACACAACACTGTCCTTACCACGTGCGTGAACTCCCAACTCCGAGTCTTTCCTTTCCAAGTGTTTATTGGGTATCTTCTGTGTGTCAAGCATGTGCTGGGCTCTGAGGAAGTCGCATTATGAAAAGAGACAGGTGTGTGGCTGCCCTCCGACAGGGTGAAGCACAGTTGAGACTTCAGAGCTTATCTTTAATTATGCAGACATGGATGCCTTTGTGTTTGTACACGTACATGTTGGCCTGTGAAGGCGGGGAGCTGGAGTTACAGGTAGTTGTGAACTGCCCAACATGGGTGCTGGGAACCAAAGTCAGGTCCTCCTACAAGTAGTATGCACTAGCTTAATCTAATAGATATTGACATAGTTTATGGGTGTGGAATAGATTAAGCAGCTAGTTCAGAGTACCGCAGAGGAGAAGGGACTGACGCTTGGGTGCGTTTGGCTCCATCATCCTTAACCACGTGTTCTTAATGATTAACATATTTTTAATAACTAACTTGTTCTTAATGTTTGGGAAAATTGGTTAGATTGGAAATAATTTTTTGTAAAAAACAAAACAACAACAACAAAACAAGTAGTATGCTTGTTTAACTGTTAAGTCATCGCTCCTGCCCACTCATGTTGCTCATGTTAATATCTGAATCCCCACCCACAGGGTGAAAAGGGACAGCAAAGAGGTGCCACGCCTCACTCAGTCATTCTGGCAGAGAGAACACATGCGCTGGAGTGACCACCACCTCCTCCCAGACCTAGGCATCTTCTCTGGGCAGGCCTGGCACCTGGCCAGAGCAGGTCAGAGGCAGCCCTGTCTGCATCCTCCTCCCTCCACACTGGTCTGGAGGAAGACAGTGCAGAATGCAGTTCCGTGCCCCTCACTCAGTATCCTGTGTACTGGAAAGAGGAGTTTCCACTTTGGGAACTGTGTTTCTCTAGATGCCCGTACACAGGGCTACTGGGAAGTCCAGACGCTGGTCCCCACATGGCATAGGAGGGACATATTTTGGAGAGAGTGATGTTAGTATGTTCCAGGACAGTGATGCTCCTTTCTAGTTTCTCTTCAAGGAACCGCCTTTTTGACTAAGCCAGTCCCTCCCTCTCCCCTTGCCCCTTCTCTTTCTCTGTGTGTATTTGTGTGTGTCCAAGCACCTGTACACACGTGTGCATGTGTGTGTGGAGGCCAGAGGACAATGTTGGGTGACTTTCTTAGTCATTATCTCGTCAATTTTATTTATTTGGAGGGTGAGCGTTGCCATGACACACGGATGGAGTCAGACGACTTCCCTCACTCTGCCGTGGGGATCCTGGGGCTCGAACTCAGGCTGTCAGGGTTGGCACCAAGCCCTTTAACTGGCTGATCTATCTTGTTGGGCCCTACCTTCAAATTTTTATTGTGTTTATTTCCTTATGGGCGGTGGTGTGTGTCATAGATGCTTACAGAGGTCAGAGGAAAAGTTGTAGGAGCTAATTTCCTCCCTCTACCGTGTGGTGTCCACGGCTTGAACTTTGGTTGTGAAGCCTGTTGGTAAGCGCCTTTGCCCACAGAGTCATTTTACTGCATACCACCACCATGTTTGAAACAACGACTCTCACTTTTACCTGGCGCTCAATTCATCTAGTCTTGTTGGCCATAAGCCCTGTGATCTGCATCTCGCTCACCAGACCACGCCAACAAACCCAGCTTTGTGACAAGGTGCCCATGCTGGTGTAACAAGCACTATTCCCTTGAGCCATCTCCCTGGCCCCTGCTCTCTATCTGAATTAGGAACAAAAATGTACGTACCAGGATCTGTTGGTGCTGCTTCTCTATCTCATAGCCTCCAAAATGGACTATGCCTGGTCTGGCCTGGATGGCCTTATTGTTCAGAAGCTTGGCATAAACCTCTACAAAAGAAAGACAAGTCCATCGTGAGCTATAAAGAATACTACATTGAAGATGCTCTTCTTGGTGTGGGCAGTCTTTAGTTTAGGGCACTGTAAGCACAGGCAATGTCCAGACAATGGATACAGCTGTCAACAAGATGGATTATGAGTCCCAAATAAACTGGACTGTGTCTGCTTTTCTATTTTTAAAAAAAGACTTATTTTTATTTTATTTGTGTGTATATGTGTGTACGAGTAAATGTGTGTATCTCTCTCTCTTTCTGTGTGTGTGTTTGCGTGCACCTGCTTGTAGAAGCCAGAAGATCTCAGATCCCCTTAGAACTGGAGTTCCAGGCTTAGAGCTTGATATGAGTGGTGGGAACCGAACTTAGGCCTTCAGGGCAGCCAGGGCCCTTGACGGACTGGCCTTGTCTCCAGCCCCCGCTTCATCTTTGCTCATACATGCTTACTATTTATTGATTTGCCCTCCAAGTAGGTCATGCATGCATATGTGTGTGTATTTGTGGAGGTCAAAGAACAACTTCCGGGGTCATTCTTTGGGTGTTGTCCACTTTTGTTCATTTTTGATTTTTGGAACAAGACATTGCTCAGGCCTGGAACTTAGATAGTAGTGGCCGACTGGCCAGCAAGCCCCAGGAAGCTGCCTGATTCTGTCTCCTAATGCTGGGATCACAAGCACGTGTCAGACATGCCCTTGGACAGTTCCTCCTGAGTGTGGAGTTACAGACATGCCCAATCACATTCCTTTATGTGGTGCTGGAGATGAAAGTCAGGGCCTCATGCATCTTAGGCAGGGCTCATCCATTTCGGCAATTTTTTTTTAATGCTAAAACTTTTTTAGTTTGGGGTCCCAAAGCAGCATGCTGTGCTCCTGCCCAGAAATGGTTAAGTACACCAACGTGCACGTGACAGTCTTAAGGTGACAACAGAGTCTTAGGGAGCAAATGCATTTCTAAGGTTTAAGGTGAGGCTTATACAGGCTGAGGGTGTGGTCAGTTTTAATTGTCAACTTGACACAACCTACAATCACCTAGGAAGAGGGTCTCAATGAAGAGCTGTCTAGAAGCTAGACTTGAGATCAAGTTGGCCTGTGGGCATGTCTATGGGAGACTGTCTTGATGTGGGAAGACCCAGCCTAAAACTGTCGGCACCATTCACTGATTTAGGGGTCCTGGACTGTATCAGACAGGACAAGCATACATTTATCTCTCTCTGCTCTTGACTTTGGGTGGATGTAAGTAGCTGCTTCAAATTCATGTCTTGTATTCCTTGCTGTGATGGACTGTGACCTGGAACTGTGAACTAGACCCTTTCTCCTGTAAGTGGCCTTAGTCAGGGTACTTCACCACAGCCTTGGAAGTGACACCGAGATAGGGTTAGTAAACGTGGAGATGCAGAGCTGTGTGGCTCCTCACCAGCTGAATGTCACCTCCTCCCTCACAAGGTGTCCACTTCCAGTAAACCCCGGGGACTTCCCCACATGCCGGCTGCTCCAGCAGGGAAGCAGAACTAGGATGTTTTCCGGAAGTTGTTGTACGGCCATCAGGTGACACTCCTGCAGGTCGAGGTATCAGGTCAAACAGCTCAGGGTGAGGTGGGAGAGAGAGACAGGGAAAACTGGGGAGATATGAGACAGGAGCGGAGCCCCTCACCCGGGAATTCAGCTGAAGCCACCCACCAGCAGGCAAGCAAAAATCCAGCACAATTAACAGCTACTTATGGCCTTTCTTCTCCCAGCTGTAAGCCTGGATGCTTTTAAGAACCCCATCAGAGAACCCCCCTTACAGGGAAGGGACTGTGGCAAACCCCTTGTGCAAACCTAGTGATTTCTTGTCTTACGTTATTAGATTTTAACTCCGGAGTTATTGCCAGAGTTGCCCTGAAATCTCATCGAGAGAGAAAGAGAGAAAGAAATGAAATGAGGTTCTTAGCAATCTTTTGAAATGTAACCCGAGAGGCACCAAGATGGTCTATATGTCTAAAAAGAAAGCCATTTGTTACAGCAGCTCCAGGAGCCTGCACCACACTTGGGTATGGGTTACTTCCGGCTATTTTCTCGGAGAAGCCCACATCAGCATCTTCCCATCTGTCGCTGAGTAACTCTTTTTCTCTTACACCGAATTAGGCTTTTGTTAAAATATATCTAAAAAACCCAACTCTGCTTCCTAAACTGCTTAGTTCTGTATTTTTTTTTTTCCGTGTCAAAGAAATGAATCCTGAATCCTGGCTTGGCTCGAGTGCAGTCCCAAAAAGATTAGGGGAACTCCTTGGGCTGCGACAGTTGACCGTCTGTCCCCTCATGCGGAGCAGAAGAACTGTCGCTTTATTCAGTGTACTAAGAGCCTTGAGGATTCAAGCAGGATAGAGATGGGTGTTCGGGGTTCTAGAACGGAAGTCAAAGGGAGGAGTCTGAGGTGAGGGGTGAGGTGGTCCCAAGACCTGCTGAGGATGGTGGCTGTCTGTGGTGCTCCAGGCAGACATTAGACACTGGAGGGTGCTTCTAGAGGATTCCAGGTTCTTGCATCCCAGAGCAAGAAATTGCATCATGCATCAGGGACATGGGAGTGGTGGTGAAACAGAAATAGTTTATTGAAAGAAAAACACTTCAGGAAATCGAAGTAGAACAGGGCTGGAGGAAGGCCAGAGTTCCATGGTGGATGGTCTATATCAGGATTCTCACGTCTCAGTGTGGCGGGCTTTCAGCACATCTGCATAGCGTTCATGTGTTCTGCAAATGTTATACTACACATCAGCCTTGGTGGGAGAGTATTCCAGGCTTTCTCTGACATTGGTTTTTATTCATATGTTAACCGTGTGTGTGTGTGTGTGTGTGTGTGTGTGTGTGTGTGTGCTGTAAGACAACATTAGTGTTCACTGTCCACATTGTTTTGTAAGGGAGGGTCTCTTACTGGTCCAGAAATAGCCGTGTAGGCTAGGATGGCCAGCCAGGGAGCCTTGGGGATCCCCCAGTCCTCGGGGGTCCTCCTCAGTGCTGCTGGGGTCATGAGCACACACCACTCACGTCCTCGTGATTGTAAGACAGGCACTTGAGTCCCCAAACTTTCTCCCCAGCCTCGTGTTCTAACCTTGCCTTGCTCCTCACCCCACTCCCCTCACGCTCCAGCACGTGAACTTGGTGACTGACTCACACCACAGAAGTCTATCGTTGGGAGGCAGGAGAAACTGCTCAGTGGCTGAGAGCACTTTCAGCTCTTCCAGGGAAGCTGAGTTTGGTTCCTAGCTTCCACAGTGGATGGCTCACAACTGCCTGTGACTGCAGCTCCAGGAGACCTGGTGCCCTCTTAGAGGCTCCGTGGGCACCCACACACATGCAAACAAGTATATAAATGAAAATAAAAATAATTTTTTAAAATCTACCATTTAAGCAGCTTGATTTAAACAGAACTACCATTCTTAATAAGAAGAACTATTATGAGCCTATAAGATGATACAGTTAAACCAGCACCCCCAGTCCCAGCTTCCTGGACTTTGGATCCCTGGAGACATAATTCATAGACAAGTGGCGGCTGCGCACTCACTGGACTCCAGGAGATGGTTGGGCACTTCTGCTCTTTTCTTGGGCTCCTCCACCAGGCTCTTCAAGAGGATGGGTGACACTTTTTCAATGGGCTCTTCTGCATTCTTTAGTTCCTGCATGGCCGGTTTCACGACTGCCATCTTCTCGTGAAAACTGGAGTTGTCCTTCTAGAGTCAAAGGTCATTTCCTGGGGAGAAAAACGGGAGTGGTAGACTCATCGTGAGGAAGCACACACATGTTTCTTCTTAGCTTTTGACAAATGTACCCCTTGTCCCGGCGTGGTGTGCTGCGGCTCTGGCCCCCCTGCTCTCATCTGCTGGACGCTGCATTCCCACACACTGCTGTCTCATTAATCACTTGACTCACACACCATAACCCAATATGGCAACGGGCTCCAAACTCTCCCATGACTCTTCAGGGCTTGTCTGAAGGGTGCTTCTGGGATGCCTCTCAGGCACAAGGAGGGGGGTGTCTCAAAGCCTCATAAGTTTGGAAAGTTCCTAGTTTCCTTTCTGTTGCTATGACAAGACATTCTGATAAAAAGCAATGCAGGGGAGGAAAGGGTTTATTTTGCCTTACAACTCCAGATCATCAAGGGGAAGTTGAGGCAGGAACTCAAACAAATAGTCACATTAACATCCACAGTCAAAAGCAGAAAGAAATGAATCCGCTCACGTTAGCTGCTTCCCAGCTTTCTTCACTCTTACACAGTGCAGGGCCTAGCCTAGGGCATAGTGCTGCCCACAACACGCTTAGTCTTCTAGCCTAGGGCACAGTGCTGCCCACAATGGGCTGAGTCTCCTAGCCTAGGGCACAGTGCTGCCCACAATGGACTGAGTCTCCTTCCTAGGGCATAGCGCTGCCCACAACGGGCTGAGTCTTCTCACATTAGTTAACAATCAATCCAAAGATACCCAGAGGCAAATCTAATCTAGATAATTCCTTATTAAGATTCTCTTTACAGATGATTCTATACTGTGTCAAGTTGATAATTAAAATTCTTCTTCCTGTCTCCACATCACATCCACAGAGATATGTGAACAAGGGTCCCTTCAATATTTCCCACTCAAAAGATACAGGCATTCCTAAATCACCTTCCCCCTCTGCTAACAGGAGGTGACAGAGAGGTAATGAAGCCCACAGGTGGCCAGGTCTCAGAGACCTTGTCATGCCTGGGAACTCTGTGGGTCCCTACTGTCCTTGACAGTCATCGGCAATTCTACTTCCCTCATAAACACAGATTCCCAACCCCTGCTAACATCCTTTCTCAATTACTAGTTTATAAGTCATTTGGCATTAACAATGTATTTCCTTGAAACAGAACTTTAGAAACTCCACATTTTTGAAAATATTATTCTTTTATGTGTATACATGGTGGGTAGCAGCAATGTTCATGTGGCGATCAGAGGATAAACCTGAATTGGTTCTCTCTTCCACTTTTATGTGTGTTCTGGGGCTTGAACTCAGGTCATCGGGCTTGCAGAGCAAGTACATTTATCTACTGAGCTATCTCACTGGCCGCAAACACCACATTTTCTCAGTCAGACACAGCTCTTAACCAGAGGCCATGGGGCCGCTCAGAGGAGCCCCTGAAATTGAATGTAAAATCAAGAATGCATGTTTATGAGTTTTGCTTTCGTCTTTCTTGGAGAAGTCGCACAGCATTGGAGAAGACCCCAGAGAACACAGAATACAGTGAGGCACACAGTAGCTGCCCAACAGTCATTTAAAAAATAAGTTAGCTAGTCTAACCTCTTGCCTGCAACCCCTTTCAGGAGCAAAGGCGGCTTGCTCCTCAGCACAGCCATGGGACCGACTTCAACCCTCCTCCTGCACATCTTCCAATGCTGGGCCCCTAGTTCACCCTCCAACCCCTCCTGCTCTTGGCCCTACACGGTATTTCAGGTAGGATCAAGCTGAGCAGAGAGATGACTGAGCAGCTAAGAGCACTTCCCGCTCTTCCAAAGGTCTTGAGTTCAATTCCCAGCAACCACGTGGTGGCTCACAACCATCTGTAATGAGATCTGGTGCCCTCTTGAGGAAGAAACCTCGTGGGTCATCAACTTAGACCATGAAACCCAACATGGACAAGTTCAGCAGAACCGCCATATACGGGCTGACCATGCATGCTTCAGCATTGCCAGGGCAGACACTACATTCATTTTTTTTTTTTCAAGTTGAGCAGGGCCTCACCCTGCCTAATCCCCTCTTCCTTAAACCCCAGCCCATGCTAAGTGTTGGGTGGAACGCAGACTCTCCCTCCCATCATTTCTTTAGACCCCCAAATCCTCCCCCGATCCAGTCCCAAGATGAACACCTTTTGGACAGCCACCTGGAGCTCTCCCTTTTAGCAGCTCAGCGGGAACCTAGGAACACTCGGGCCCCGGGTCCGAGGCCTCTTACCCTGCAGATGATAGTTCCGGGGCGGGATTCGGCAGCGTGCAGGAACCTACTCAGAGCGTCGCCATGACAACGTGGACGCACTCCCAGGATACGCTAAGGGACGCGTCCAAACAGTCCCCAAACACGGGGGAAGCTTGGCGGCTTTTGTTCTGGGGCAAGGGCGAATTTCTTGGGCTCTAAGCAGAGTATAGAGCCCGAGAAAGGCTAGAGAGCGCCACTTACTACGTGGAAAACCAATGGATTCCCTAGAGGAGCTGAGAAAGTTTGGCGACTCCACGGAGTCTGAAGGAACAAATGGGGGCCGGGCTTCCCAGCCCAGTGGGCGGGACCTCCTACTGTACCTTCTGCTCCCTTCCCCGCTCCCCGCCCCAGCTTCACACTTTCGTTAATGGAAACTTTATACATTAGCAGAGTTTTTAGACAGCTAAAAAGAAGTTCTGTTTCCCCCACTGCAATCATGACCAAGTCTCTGCCAATCAAATTTCGTCCGTACTTTCTATTATTTTGAAGAAATTCCCACATGCCTTTGTATCCATACTCTTTACAAACACTTTATCTTTTATTTATTCGTTGACAATTTTATACAAGCAAACAATGTATCTTGATCATATGCACCCCCAGCCCGGACTAAGAGCCCTCAATACATCCGCTCCCCTCTCCACTTCCTCGTTTATTAACCACTGCCTTCAATTAGTGCCGACTGCTGGACTGCTGACTGATCTTGTTGACTTGACCTTGTGCAGGTCTGGAGCAGATAGCCACAGCTGCAGGGAGTTGGTGGGTGCAATGGCCACGTCCTATCCAGAAGGCAGCATTCACAGCCTTCCTCCCGTCCTCCGGCTCTTACATGCTCCCTACCCTCCTGTGATTTTCCTTGAGCATTGAATCAGAAGTTGGGTTGACAGAGATGTTCTGTAAGGTGGAACACTCAACAGACAGTAATTGTCAGCACTCTGACCAGTTATGAATCTCTGCATGAAATACCACCCACTGCAGAGGGCAGCTTCTCTGGCCAAGACTGGGAGCTGCACTAATCTGTGGGAATAGGCAAAAAATATTTAGAAGGCAGTTTGGCAACAATTGACTTAGCAAAACAGCAGTAGGTTCTCCCACAGAGCAGGGACCTCACCAGCCACGAGTTTCTGACAAGTACCAGGCCTGAATTCCTACTTGTGGAGAAGGCTTCAAACCTAATCCTAAAACACTGGAAGTTTAAACCGGTCACTCAGGAGTCCCACTTCCCATGCGCTCTCTGGTCTCCCTCCCTGCATGACTTGATGCCTTCACAGCCATATGCAGAAAGGCTCCGGAAGACTAACTCCTCTGTACTGTCTACTTCCTGCAGCTGCTGTGTTGGATGCAGCCCTTCCCCACCTGGGAAGGTCTGTTGGTTTGTTGGTTCCACTTTTCCCTCTCTCCTTACCATCATTACTAGCTATTAAAAACCTCATCTTGGGACTGGATGGATTGCTCAGTGGTTGCTTGCTTCCAAGCAAAACGACCTAAGTCTGATCCTTAAACCTATATGATGAAAGGGGAGAAGGGACTCCTGCAAGTGTCCTCTTCTGAACTGCACAGGTGTTTTGTGGCATGAGTGCATGCAAATACACACACTCTCTCTCTCTCTCACACATACACACACACACACACACACACACACACACACACACACAGAGAGAGAGAGAGGGGGGGGGGGAGAGAATTAAAATAATATCTTTCAACATTGGCACTAGGTAAGGTTCACTTTCAGCCACCACATGACTTTCCTCGCCAGTGATACTGTTTTTCTTCTCTGGGTTTTCAGAGACCTTTTCCCCACACCTTCTCGAGTCCAGGTCTCATCTAATTTAGAATGGCCTGAATTCTCTATTTGATGACTTTGCACTCCTGATCCTCCTGCCTCTCCTCTTCTGTGTCGGGATTGCAGATGCGTGCCACCATACCCACCTGGGTTTCGACCTCTTTCTCTCTCTATGTGTTACACCCATCATTAGTCATGCATGTGCCTTAATTTTGGTTTTGAGACAGAGTCGTGCATCTTGGGCTGACTTCAAACTTGCTGTGTAGCCAAGGTTGGCCTTGAACTCCTGACTCTCCTGCTTCTGCCTCCCTTGCTAGAACTGCAAATGTGTACCACACTCTGTACAGCCCAGGTGCAGTGTTTCGGGGGCTAGGAGGTTGGAGGGCTTCGTGCATGCTAGGCCAGCACTGTGTCAACTGGGCTGTGCTCCCAGCTCTGTGTGTGTACGTCTCAAACAGCAGAGTTCATAGGGGAAGGCCCTGGTGTCTAATCTTCCCATCTCCCACAGCCCCTGACACAGTTCTTTGTCCACAGTGATTACTCAGTTACTGTTGGCCAAGAGAGCAAAAATCGTCATTGGGTGATCTAGCAGGTTGCTGTAGCTCTTTATGCTTTGGGCCCCAACAGGACAAGATTTCAGGGGAGCGGGCAGGGTCCCAGCTTCTAGTACTCTCAAGTCCGCAACCCCGCCACACACCCCAGCATGTGTATTTCCACACACCCCCGCCACACACCCCAGCATGTGTATTTCCACACACCCCCGCCACACACCCCAGCATGTGTATTTCCACA
Source organism: Microtus oregoni (assembly GCF_018167655.1). Classification (NCBI taxonomy): domain Eukaryota; kingdom Metazoa; phylum Chordata; class Mammalia; order Rodentia; family Cricetidae; genus Microtus; species Microtus oregoni. Next base: position 50,111,778 of record NW_024543062.1, read on the forward strand.
CACCCCGCCACACACCCCAGCATGTGTATTTCCACACACCCCGCCACACACCCCAGCATGTGTATTTCCACATACCCCCGCCACACACCCCAGCATGTGTATTTCCACACACCCCCGCCACACACCCCAGCATGTGTATTTCCACACACCCCAGCATGTGTATTTCCACACACTTACATATGTAAATGCCTATTGTGCTCCATTTTAAAGGCAAGTTTATCATTTTTCAGTAAAAACGTATTTCCTAGTCTATATAAAAAGTACGCATGTGGTCACATAAGCCGCAGTGCCTGTTGTCATATGTGGTCAGGTCTGTGGTCACTGTCCACTGTCTCACAGCGGCTAGGTTCCAGCTGCAGAACCTGCTGCATCCAGGTCAAGCATGGATGTCTGATCGATTTAGGGCTGGGCACATCATCTAATTCTAGCTATGAGACTCTAGCTTCTGGGAGAAGTCTGTAGGAGGCTTTCTCTCTACAAAGACTTCTCTCTGCACCACAGGGTCCTGTTCACTAAGGGCATATCAATGTTGCGTTAGTTACTTTTCTCATAGCTGTGACAAAATGCCTGAGAAAAGCCACGTGAGGACGATGGATTCATTCTGCCTTAGTTCCAGAGTTTAGTCCGCCATGGGGGCAGCATCCCAATAGCAGCGTGAGGAGGCTGGTCACATTCCTCAGTGGGAAGCAGAGAGAAATAGATGCTGGTCCTTTTTTTTTTCAGTCTAGGACCCCAGGCCATGGTGTGGTGCTGCCCACGTTCAGGGTGGGTATTTCCACCCCAGTGTAGCCAGTCTGAAAACTCCCTTGCCGACAAGCCTAGAGATTTGGCTCCAGGGTAAATCTAGACACTGTTAGACTAATCGTCCATCTGAGTCATTGCCGTATCTTTCTCTTTCTGAGCTTTGCAGTGTCAAGAATAATTTCTGAAGCTGCAGCAGCCATTAGAAGTCACGAGGGACCTGGGTGTTTAGTGGAATGGATGACGAGGATAGGAGACCAGAGAGAAGAACCTGCACCATCTCACCTCAGCTTGTTGAGTGCCTACAGCCCATGAGCTTATTCTTACTGCTTCAAATGCATGACATACAATGGTTTCTAGTGGTGCGCGCGTGCGTGTGTGTGTATGTGCGTGCGTGTGCATGAATTCACGTGTGTGCAAGTGCGTGCATGTGTACATGTAAAGACCAGAACACAATCTATGGTGTCATTCCTCAATTATCATTCACCTTGTTTTTTGAGACAGTCTCTCACTGGTCTGGAACTAAACCAGTTCAGATGGGTGATCAATAAGTCCCAGGCATCTTCCTGTCCCTCTTTCCCTAGCAAGGAGAAGGGTTGCAAACTGGTGGAACCATGCCTGGTTTTTTAAATGTAGGCTGTGAGGATCAAAAGCTCAGGTCCTGATGCTTGCGAGGCAAACACTTTACTGACTGAGATATCCCCGAGCCACACTCCCAACCTGATTTCTGAACCCTGGATGTTCAATCTGCATAAGCTGTGGCAATGGAGCTTGGTAAGAATGTAGAATGTCAGGCTATCTGAGACCTCCTGAATCAGAAACTGCATTCTAATAAAATTCCACCAGGATATCTGTAAACTCATTAAAGTTTAGAATTCTGGATCCCGTGGATGCCCTACAATTAAGGCTGCTCTAGACGGTCAATTGCTTCCTCTGCTCACATGCATGCTGCAGTTAGCATTTACAATGACCAGACAGCGAGGTGCCCCAGGCCCCAGGAGAGTAAGAGAGATGAGCATGACAACAGGCAGAGAAGCTTGTCGCAAGTTCCCATGAAACAGGAAGAGCCATTGATTTCCTTGTCTAAATCTCTCTGGTGCCTTCACACTGTATGTGGAATAAACTCAAAATATCCCTGAAACATGTTTTCAGGGATAGGTAGGACTCAGCTGCTACCCAGTTCCTACCTGCTCTGTTTGCCCATCTCCCACTCCAGATGTGGTGGCCCAGATGTGGTGGCTTAAACTGGCTACTGCTCCACTCTACTCCCGCGAAAAGCTGGCCCCTGTCCTCTCCTCTTGGATCTTAAATCTGTGACTGTTTTCACTGCCCAGTTGAGCCCCACTTGAATTTAAGATCCCAAAGTTTGTGAGATAGAATTGCATGGCGGTTATTTCAAGACACGAGGTTTGGGATAGATGTTCACACTGAAACTCAAATGGGAAATGATCGACTCCTAATCAACTCCTAGCCCGCTCCATTTATACAGTCCTGGACCAGCCAGGGAATGGTGTCACCCACCGTGGCATCACCTCAGTTAGTCTGATCAAGATAATTTCCTTAGTCATTTCTAGAGACTAACCTAACCTGGATGATCTTTGACAGGCGTGCCTGAGGCTTGTCTCCAAGGTGATTCTAGATCCTGTCAAGTTGACAATTACTATTCATCGGCATACTTGATGTTCGAATTTACTGTTAATGATTTTTGTTTTGAAGATTTTTTTTAAGACTTCGTTATTTATTATGTGTGAGTGTTCTGGCTGCACACCAGAAGACGGCGCCAGATCTCATTATGGATGGTTCTGAGCCACCATGTGCTTGCTGGGAATTGAACTCAGAACCTCTGGAAGAACAGCCAGTGCTTTTAACCTCTTAGAAATCTCTCTTGTTTTGAAGATTTTTTTTCTGTTTTGTTTTTTGTTACATAAAGTGTTTCTTTATATAACAGCCCTAGCTGTACTGGACCTTGCTCTGTAGATCAGGCTGGCCTTGAACTCACAGAGATCCACCTGCCTCTGCCTCCCAAGTGCTAAAATTAAAGGCATGTGCCACCCCTGTTCCACTATCTTGAAGACTTTTTTTAAATGATCCTTCCAAACTTCTATAATCCTTTATGATATTTCTCTCATTCTTGTTCCCATGGTTTTCCTGAAACAAGAACTCAGATAGGACCGTGCAGGGGACTGGAGAAACGCTGCCCATGCACAGAACCTGGGTTCAATTCCCAGTCCCCACATGGGGGTTCACCACCTTCTGGAGCTTCAGTTCCCAAGGATCTGAAGCCTTCGTTTGACTTCTACAGGCTCCAGGCATGCATGTGGTACACATACAAACACTAAAGCAAAACATATATAAAGCAAGACACAGTAGAGAAAGCTTGTCACTCCTCCCTGATGTTAGAGTTTCAGTTTGAAGCCAGGAGTCTTGGAGGCAGACCTTCGATGTCATCATTTGGTGGTGGACACTGATATTGGCTTCTGAGAATCTAAACGAAGCTCTCAGACAGCTATTTTTCTCTTTTTTTAACTTTCTTTTTATTTATTCTCTGTGTCTTTCACATCATGCCTCCCAATCCCACCCATGTCTTGTACCCTTGCATCCACCCTGCCTCTGAAAATTCCCCCCAAATAAAACAAAATAAAATTAAAGAAGAAAAAGGAAGAAAAGAAGGAAGGAAGGAAGGAAGGAAGGAAGGAAGGAAGGGAAATCTCACCCTGGAAGCTGCAGTGTGACACAGTGTGTCACACAGTAAACCCCTCCACCCATAGATCTTTACTTGCAGGCATTCATCACAGAGAATCAAATGCCTGGTTTGAGGCCGCTGGTCTCTGCTCCACCATCAGCGCTGGGTCCGTCCCCCAACAGGACTCTTCCTGGATACCCTGTTTCAGTCAACTGTTTACAAGCACTCAACTCTGTTCTTTCTTAAAGGACAAAACCAAAAGCCAAACAAGCAAAAGAAAAGCCTACTAAATGTATTCTTTGATAACCTCATACATGCATATGGTACATTCTCCTCTTTTTATATCTTACTTGTTTTGTGAGTGTGTGTCATGCACACATGTGGAAGCCAGAGGGTACCAACGAGGTCAGTTCTCTCCTACACGCTGGAGCCTGAGGGTTAAATATAGGTGGTCAGGCTGGGGTGAGTATCTTTACTTGCTAAGCTAGCTCACTGGATATACTCACTACATATTTTATAAGTTCATATATAATGTGTTTCTCTCTGAACCCCACCCTGGGAGCTGGTTAGTCTCCCTCCCTGAAAACCCTCATCTCTCACCTCTGTCTTTTTGTTTCATTACTAGCTGAGTTAACCAGGGCTTTGGAGCTACCCACTGGGGTCCAGGGCTGAAGACAAAGACCCTTTACCACATGGTGATGCCAAAAGATGGGCATTTACCCCTTCCTGTATAGATGAAGAAACCCAAGTTGCCAAGATTCAACTTGCCAAAGGTCCTAGTATTTTTTATTTGTTTGTTTGTTTGTTGCTTTTTGTTTTTTGAGACAGACTTTCTCTTTAGCTTTGGAGCCTGTCATGGAACTTGCTCTGTAGACCAGGCTGGCCTCAAACTCACAGACACAATCTGCCTGTCTCTGCCTCCCAAGTGCTGGGATTAAAGGCGTGCGTTATCAGTATCCAGAAGGTCCTAGTATTAATTGATGATTAAGTCAGGATTTGAATCCATGTTTGGTTGTTGCCAATTTTTAACGTATTAATAATATTTATTTATACATTTGGTGTGTGTGTGCACGCATGTATGCGCGCCGCAGTGCATGTAAGGAGGTCAGAGAACAACTTAGGAAAGTAAGTTTTCTCCTCCCATGGTATAGGATTCAGGGATTGACCTCAGAGCATCAGACTTGGGGGTGAGCACCTCTACCTGCTGAGCCATCTCACGAGCCCACAGATGTTCTGTTTTTCTTACCAGCTGTCCTGTGGGTTTCTCTGGGAGGGTTGGGTGCTCCTGACCTTCCACCCAGGGAAGATAAAGTCTTGAAAGCACTGACCACACTCTTTCAGATGTGGCTTTATTTGTTCTTTTATTTGATCTGCTTCAAATCTCATATTTCATATAAAAATTCAAAAGAATGCTGACATGTGGTGGAGGAAAATACAAAAGGCAAAGAAGTGACTGCTTCCCCGGAACGGCAGTCTGTGTTTCTAGAGAGCAAACACCGAGCTGGACATGAAAACCTCATTAGAATGGGGATGTTAAACTGTGTAGTGCAGCGCTCAGTAGGAAACCACTCTCGTCCAATTATTTACGGCTCATCGATAAAACATTAGCTCTGCTGTCAGTAAAGCGCCCTTCAGGGCACAGGTCTCTCCATGTGGCTGATTCCCTGCCTCCAATGGCTCTCTTTGAACTGGTGCAGACATTTGGTGGAGACCTTGGACTCAGACACCTGAAGTAGTCAATTTCTTCCTCTTTTCTTCTTTATCTCCTCGCAGAACCTCCAGACCACTGAATCTCAAATCTTATTTCCTCAGGGAAGCCTTGCTGGAGGGCAAGTGTATTAGTTAAGTTTCTCTAGAGAAGCAGAATGATTCTGTCTTCCTTCTTTCCTTCCTTCCTTCTTTCCTTCCTTCCTCCCTCCCTCCCTCCTTCCCTCCCTCCCTTTCTTACTTCCTTCTTTTCTTTCTTTCTTTCTTTCTTTCTTCCTTTCTTTCTTTCTAAGTAGGAGACTTATTAGAATGGCTTACAGGCTGTGGTCCAGCTGGTACAATGATGTCTGTCTACCAATAGAAGGTCCAAGAAACCATTAGTTTTTCAGTTTCCAAGGCTGGATGTCTCAACTGGCCTATAATATACACTGAATCACAAAGAAGTAGACTCTAATGCCAGTGAAGGAACGGACTTCTGGGTGAGAGCAACAGTAAGATGGCAAAGAGAGCAAGCTTCCTTCTTCCTGGTCCTTTGTGTATAGGCTGCCAAAAGTATGGTCCAGATTAAGGGTAGATCTTTGCACCTCAAGATCCGGATTAGAAGTGGGTCTTCCCACTTCAAATGATTTAATTAAGGAGAAAAAAACCCCTCACAGATGTATACAGCTGCTTGAGTTTTAGTTAACTCCAGATGTGGCCAAGTTGACAACCAAGAAGAGCAAGCTAGGACTTCAGTGATGGCTGCCCCAACATGACAGATGCTAGGACACTCTTCTCTCCATCACTGGCTCTTCCATTATAACTGGTTCCGTTCTCAACAAAGATGTCCCATGCTCTGGAAAAGACTGCCATCTTGTTGTTCGTCTGATCATGGTGCCCACATATTGAATGTGTTGATATCACTTCTCTTGCTCAGAATGAATCCCATGCCTGTCTCAGAACCAATCACTGTTACTTGATTGATGAGTGCAGAAGCCGCTTCTCTTTTGGGACATGTGATAACACTTGAGCTACTTACTCTTCCTGAAAGCCCAGCAAGGTCCATGGTCTGCAAGTGGACAAGAAAAGTTTGTATAAATAAAAAGAAGAGTGGAGGGTGCCAGGAAAAGCTATACACGACTGCAGACTTGGGCCTTATGAAATATGGATATTCAAATGTGCTTGGCCTATGAGACTGGTGACAGGTAGGGCTTAGTTGATGTACAATTTCACTAGGTTTGGTTGTCTGATACCTTCCTATATGTTGTATGTGTGCGCATGCATGTGTGCGTGTGTATGTGTGTGTACACTATATATGTGAAGGTCCGAAGTCAGTCTTAGGAATCTTCAGGCAGCATGCCCTTTCTTTTCTTCCTTCCTTTCTTTCTTTCTTTCTTTCTTTCCTTCCTTCTTTCGAAACATGATCTCTTACTGATACTCAAGGCTCACATACAAAGCTAGTTTGGCTGACCAGCAAGAATCTACCCCCATCTGCCCATCTCCACCTCCTCTGAACTAGGATTACAGGTATATACCACCAAGCCTGGCTTTTTATGTGGGTGCTGGGATCAAACTCAGGTTTTGATGTTTATCCTACAATTTCTTTACCAAGAGAACCAACCATCTTTATTGTGTTGCTGTATACTGTGCATAGTATTTACAGCAGTCTGGAAAAACCCATTGATCCTACGGTTGCTTATGACTGCTAACCAAGAAGCTTATTCATTTTGGGGTGACTCAGGACTCTTAAACAGATGGCAGCCTCAGTTGTCTTTTTTAGCCTCCTGGAATGGCTGTGGCCAGAACATGTTTGTCTCTCTACATGGGACCAAGGTTGGCAAAGGCAATTTTCCCAGTCCCCATCACCCTCATAAAGCACCTGGAGCAGGACAGGGGCTCAGTAAATATCTGTCAATGATGTTAATTCTCTACCATGTCTTTTCCTTGCTATGAGGTGAAAAACAATATAAGACATAATGGAGAAATAATTTTTTTTTTTTGGTTTTTCGAGACAGGGTTTCTCTGTGTCTTTGGAGCCTGTCCTGGAACTAGCTCTTGTAGACCAGGCTGGGCTCGAACTCACAGAGATCCGCCTGCCTCTGCCTCCTGAGTGCTGGGATTAAAGGCGTGCGCCACCATCGCCCGGCTGAAATAATTTTTTTTTTAAAAAGGGAGGGTCCTCCAGCCAGTTCGGCGAATCCTCTTTACAAAGTAAAGAAAATAAGATAATTTTTCTAATTCAGTGTGATGGTTAATGCAATCAGTTGGGCAGGCTCTAAAATCACCATGGAGACAAACCTCTGGGCATATCTGTGAGGGAAACTAGGTTAAAAGAGAAGGAAAGACCCACCCTGAAGGTGGGCAGCACCATCCCTTGGGCCAGGGTCCTGGACTGAATAAGAAGGAGAAGCTGAGCTGAGCTCCAGCATCCATCTCTTTCCACTTCCTGGAGTGTGGATGCGATGTGACCCGCTGCCTCCTGCTCCTGCGTCCTGCTCCTGCCTCCATGCCTTCTCTATCAGGACGGACTGTGCCCTCAAACCAGGAGCCAAGCTAAACCCTTTCAGCCCAAGTTGCTCTTGTCGAGGTATTTTATCACAGCAACAAAAAGACTGACCGATGCACTCAGTCAGCATCGAGCCAGGCTGAATGTGCTGTGACCGGTTCTCTACAAAAGCAACACAAGCCTCACTCTTTGAGATGGTCAGGAAGGATTTTCACTTATGCCCACAGGATTGTGTTTAGTTGAACAAAAGAGGAAACTCCCCAACCTGTTTGGACAAGTTGAGAGCTCCAAGCAGTAGTTGAGCTCTGGCAGAATGCTGACCTAACACTCACAAAGCCCTGGGTTGGGCCCCAGCACTGTGGAAAACTAGGGGTGGTGGATCCGGTCTGCAATCCCAGCACTCGGGAGGTGGAGGTAGGAGGACCAGACCTCAAGGGCATCCTCAGCTGGATCATAGGGAATTAAAGGTAAATCTGGGCTAGAGACACTCTCTCAAAAAAGCAAGTGTTAGGAGTTGGAGGGGGTGCTGCAATTCAGAACTGTCGAGAGTTTTGTTTAGATTTTTAAGGATTTGTATAAACAGTGGAGAAACAGAATGTATCCTTATTAATTGTGGCACAATTAATAAAAACCCAGAGACAAAAATTGGTGCTCAACCTGAAGGTCAGAAAAGTAAAACAGTCAGTCACCGGCTCTTAACCTCTACCTTAGTCCCAAATGGAGATCCTGCCCCCAGGAATCTCAGAATGAGACTGTGTGTGAGAGCTGTCTCCTCCCCTCTTATATTCCTTTCTAGTGCTGGGATTAAAGGTGTGTGCCACTACCGCCCGGTTTCAATTGCAAACTAGTGTGGCTACTGGGATTAAAGGTGTGTGTCACCACTGCCTGGTCTGTAAAGCTGATCAATGTGACAGGTTTACTCTCTGAACTTCAGGCAAGCTTTATTTACTAAAATGCAAATGAAACATCACTCCAGGACATGCTGAAGGAAAGGGGGGAGAGGAAAGATTTCTTTCCCTTTTGGCACTAGGTAAATTTTTCTTGGAAATTTTCATTTCCCGAGGATTGCGTTTACCTTGACAACCTACCTCCATGAGTTTCTAGGTGTGCCTGCAAATGGGCTTGGGAGATAGCTCAATCTGCAAGGTGCTTGCCATGCAAGCTTGAGACCCTATAAAAAGTCGGGGACGATGGAATTCACTTGCTATCCAACAATGGGGAGGTACAGACAGGGGCTCTTGGGGCTCAGTGACCAGCAGTGTAACCAAATAATGAGCTTCAGGTTCACGGAGAGAGAGACCCTGCCTCAAAAAGTCAGGGGAGAGTGACTGAGGATGACACCCACATCTACACAAACCTCCGCACAGGCACACACACACACACTGGAAGTATCTGTAGATCTTACCCTGAAATCAAGAACAGACTCTCCTGTCCTCAGGGTAACCTCTAAGACTCTGTGGGGAGGACATTGAATTTCCAGGGTTCTGACGGTTGGGACTTTGGTTTAGATGAGCCTCTTTATGGTACAACGTACCCGGGGAACTGGGTTAGAACTAAGAATTAAGAGGCTGTTGACATAAAAGAATGGTTCTTCTCTTTCTCAGGGAGGGTGACATTGGAGTTTGGAGAATACACAGTTCTTTATGTCCCCATGGTGGCCATTGCAGTATCTACTGTAGTAGGAGCTACGGGCCTGCTTTTCGTCCCGCCTGGCTCCCGCACGGCTAGCTTTACACCAGAAATAACAACACACAAATTGTATTCTTTTAAACACTGCTTGGCCCACTAGCTCTAGCCTCTTACGGGCTAATTCTCATATTTTGCCTACCCCATTTTTAGTAATCTGTGTAGCACCAGTCTTACCGGGAAAGATTCAGCATGTCTGACCTGGCGGCTTGCTGCATCGTGTCTGGCCGGGAGAGGGGAGCATGGCCTCTGAGCTCACTTCCTCTTCCTCCCAGCATTCTGTTCTGTTTACTCCTCCCACCTATGTTTTAACCTATGAGGGCCAAGCAGTTTCTTTATTATAATTAACCAATGACCTTCCTCCATCAATCTACCGCCCCACGCTCACACCAAGGATGCTTTCCTAGCGTTCTAGAAGCCAGACTTCGATCCAGTACCACATACACTGGGTGTGTGGGTGTCACTGAGTGACATGCGGTCATAGTCCTAGGATTCAGGAGGTAGAGACAGGGTGGTCAGAAGTTCAAGGTCATTTTCAGCTACTTAATGAGTTTGGGGCCAGGATGGACCTGAGATTCTACCTCAAAAAAAATATCTTTAACAGTTTGGGTTGTCAAATGTTGCCCAAGGGGCCCTGGGTTAAAGCTTTTGTCCCTGGGGTAGAACTATGGAAGGTGATGGCTTCTAGGAGGTGGGACATAGTGAAAGGTCTTTAGTCCTAATGGATGGGATCTCAGAGGAGACTACTGGACCCTGACCTCTTTCTCTCTGTCCCCAGGGCTCCTCAGCCAGGAAGTTTAGCTCCACTGTGCCCTCTCAACACTCTGAGCGTGGGGGGCTGCTCCGGCACAGGCTCAAAGCCATGGGGCAGCCAGTCACGGACCAGAACCCTCCAGATTATGAGCAAATCAACCTTTTTCTCTTTATGTGTGGATTAGTTGCTTGATTTGTTGCAGTAGTGGATGCTGAATAACTAGAGATTTTATGCCACTTCAAATTGTCCTTTGGGACGCAGTAGACATTGACTCAGTTTGTTTAAATGTCAACCTGAGAAGTATTAGCTGATGACCTAGACCAGGTATGCTGACCCACATCTGTAATCCCTGTACTGGGGAAACTGAGGCAGGAGGTTTGTGAGTTCAAAGCCAGCCTGGGCTGTATAGTGAGACCAGGTCTCAATCCTCAATAGAGGATTCAAAAAAAAAAAGTGTTGTCTTGTCTACCTTGTCACTGCTCAAGACACAAGACTTAGATCCTTAGACTCCAGAGAGAGTACTTTCTGAATTGGAGGGGAAGGCCGGAGGTGGTAGCTGCCTCCGGGCTAGTGACTGGGGTCCCTCCCCTTCTCTCCTCTCTGCCAGCCCCATGCTTCCCCATCCCCTCCCTACTATTCCCAGCGGGTGGAGTCGCGAGCAGTGAGCAGTGTCCAGTCCTTATCAATAGGCACCGGCAGGTTAGCTACCCTCCTTCAGGGAGCAGCAGTCCCTAGCCTGCCTGTGGATCTGATCAGATTGGACAGACTCAGCTATGGTTTCTCTGGGCTTCTTGGTCGCCCATGGTCCTGGACGCCGTGTTGGACGCTGAGGGGGGGGGGGGGGGTCACCGAAATAGACACCGAGCTCCCGAGTGGCCAGAAAGCAAAGGAGGAAAAATAATCGGGGGAGCATGTCAAGAACTATGAGGTCCCGGCTGTCATCGTGGGGACCACGGTCACTGATTCTGCTGCTGCTGCTAGCCAGAGCAGCTTACACTGTGAGTACCGCGCTTCTCCAGGACGCCGACCAGAGGGACCAGCCCTCTTTGCTCTGCTGGGTCTTAGAAATTATGGGGAGCAGCCGATCTCCCTTCCCGCAGCAATAATATCGTTTACTCTGTCGGAGTGCCCTTAGGCGTCCCCCTTCGGAGTTCCCTTCTCCAAAGACAAAACCTTCCTGAACCCTGCGTCCGAGTTGAGGCAGATCTAGGCTCGGTCCCCTTGCCCTTCATTCATCCGCTCCCGCCCACTGAGTAGCTTCTTTCCAGGAGACGATTCTGCAGCAGCCCCAGGATATCAAATATGCTAGACACTTTCTAGCGCTTCATCAGAACCCCCTCTTCCCCTTTTAGACCCGGGGATCTCAGGCTTTAAAAGCAAGGAGACCAAGGCTCAGAAAAGGGGCGGGAGAGGCTTGACCCACGTCAGGAAAAGAGTTAGAACTCCAGTTCTTCGGGCTAGCTAGCAGTTGCAGATGGGAAATTGAGAAAGTTGTGCGAAGAGATTTAGTGTCCGTGGCGGGACCATTCTTAATCCCGAGTGTTGTGTCTTCCGCCCCCTCTCCGCCTGGAGGGACTGGCTTTTCAAAAGTCTGTGCCTGTGGGCTCCTGGGAGCAACGCGGGTCACAACAAACTCGGGGCAGGAGAAGGAGAAAGTTGGAGCAGAGAGAAGCCAAGGGATGGTTTGCCACTCTTTCCCATAGAAACTCCTGGGAACTTTGGGCGGCTTCCCCTGGGATATCTGCAGGAGAGACAGGCTGGGTTGAGACTGGCAGGGTGGAAAGAACTGGGAAGAAGTTCAAGGCTGCTGGGTTAAGGACTCCGGAGTTACTCCTCCCAACAAGCTCGGCAAAATGTCACCCCTCCCCCAAGATCTGCATCCTAAGAAACCACAGGGAATCATAGCTCCTGAGACTCTCTTCTAGGTCAGTGACTTAGTTTCCCGTTTCCTGAGGCATCTGTGAAGAACGAACAGGAGTAGCTTACTTTTTTGGGGGGGAGGGTTCTGGAAGGAATGCTCCGGGTTATCTCAGAGTTAAACAGATGGAGAAACAGAGGCTTTGCTTGGTTCAAATCTTCACTGAACCTTGGGAGGTTGCTTTGCGTAGTCTGTTCAAGCCTTTCATTTTACACAATCTAAAGCCCTCAGAGAGGGATTTGCTTCATATCAGCGTGTCGGGAGCAGGGCTGGGACTAGCGCCCAGGTCTCCAGATTCCTGACTTCTGGAGGAAGGGTACCACCAGTCTGAGGTTTGCTCTGTCCCTTGCGCCCCTTGTATTTGCTTGTCATTTACATATGCACATGGCCGTGTGTATGCACGTGTATCTCTAGGAGAAGGCTTCACCTGGGCTCCTGGCTACTGTATGGGCTTATCCTGACCTGTGGTTCTATCTCTGAGGGTTTGCAGCGGCAAATGCCTTTAATAAATGAGGGTGGAATTGACCTACTTTATTTGGACAGTTTCCCAGCTTCTGCAACTTTTTCCTTTTGCTTGTTGGACTCCGGGTGGTCAGATGCTGGATCTTAAATTTCTTTCTTCCTTTTGGATTTCTCTCAAAGGGACATCATAGGCCCCTTCTGAAAAGACCACTGAGGCTGAAGTACTTGCTCCTGCCTCCCTCCTCTGCCCCTTCCTTCAGGGGAGGTGTCAGAAGTGTCCTTTGCAAGCAGAAGCTGAAAAGTAATGACCTCTGAAGTGGACCGCATTTTATTTTGCTTTTCCCATAAAAAGGCACTGAGCACAGGGCCTTGTCTATACTACCTTGCTCCATACAGCTCCTGCAATAACACCCCCCACACACACACACACTGTTCCACCAGACACATGTTGTACCTTGAACACCTTGGCTTCATCACCTTTATCCTTAAGACCTGCTACATAGTGTAAGAGGGAATTCAGTGGTCATGTCTGTGGATGGAAATGACTTCAGCATCCACAGGAGAGTATCTTTTGTGTGTAGCTTGTGTGTGTGTGTGGGGGGGGGGTGCATGTGTGTGGACGTGGAAGCCAGAGGAAAACTTTGGTCTTTTATTCCTCACGTGCTGTCCTCCTTGTTTTTTGAGGCAAGGTCTCTCACTGGCCTAGGATTCACCCAGTAAGTTAGGCTGACTGGTCAGTGAGCCCCAGGGATGTTCCTGTCTCCGCTTCCTAGTACTGGTTAGCTTGGTTGGTTTTAATGTGAACCTGCCACAGATTAGAATCACCAGGCATGCACCTGGTGCACAGACGTACATTCAGACAAAATACCCATACATGTTAAAAAGAACTTTTTTAAATTATTGTGCTCTTTGTACTAGTTCTGTTTTTTCTTATTGTAATATTTTATCAGTGTATTTTGACCTGATTCACCCCTACTTATTCTCTTAACTCCTCCCAAATCCATCCCTACCCCTTCCCAAATTTACGCCCCCCCCCCCCGATTTGTGCTGTGCAGATACTCATGTGTATGAGGCAATCCAAGGGGATTGTGGAACCTGCCGGGGTCCACATCCCTGATCCCTAGCCCCATATCAGAGTTGACTGCCAGTAGCTCCTCAGCTAGAGGTGGCGTCTCCAGTTCCCTCCTCGTCTATGCTGATGTATTGCCTGGCTCGCTTTGTCTAGGCAGCTGCAGTTCCCGTGCATTCATGTGCACGAATGCCCTGGCATGTCGGGAAACACTGCCTTATGGCAGGCTTCTGTAACTTCTGGCTTTTGCGAGCTTTGTGTTTCATGATTGAAGCAGGATTTCTGAGCTTTGACACAATTTCCTTCTGAGACAATTCCCATGTGGTCCTGGATGGCTTCCAGCTATGTAATTAAGGATGATCTTGAACTTCTGATCCTCCGCCTCTATATACTGAGTACAGATGTGTGCCGCCATTTATGGTGTGCAGGGGCTGGGGGAGGGGGGATTAGAACCCAGGGCTTCCATTGGGCATACCAGGAAGCACTCTATCAGCTGAGCCACATCCCCAGGCCAACGTCGACTTTTTGACATGTGGACCAGACGTAGCAGCTCTGTGTATTGTATGAGTTCCAGCAGCATCTAGAGGGGAAACCTCAACAAAACTGCAACAACAGACTGTCTGCAGACACCAAGTGCTGCAGGACTGCAAGGAGGGAAGTTGCCTCTGTGTGACAGCTGTAGTCTTAGGGCTGCTGTGTTTCTGGGACAGCTACTGTCTTAGGGCTGCTGTGTTTCCGAGGGGAGCATCAACAGGACTAAGAGTGAGTGTTTGCTGCGTGTTGGGTTGGAGGCGCTGAGACTGAAGATAGAGAAACTGAGTGCAGTGGTGGAAACAAGCTGTTAGGTTTTGGATCTTGTCTGTGTGTGAATTTGTGTGGAGGCCAGGGCAACCTTAGCTGTCCTTCCTCAGGACCCTGTCTATCTTGGTTTTGGGGAACACGGTCTCTCACTGGGTTTTCGAACTTGCTGGTTTGGCTAGACTGAGTGGCTCAAAACCCCCAGGGACCCACCTGTCTCTCTTTTCAAGCCCTGAAAGTTTAAGTCTGTGTCACCGTGCCTGGCTTTTTTTAATTGATTTTATTGAGCTCTACATTTTTCTTTGCTCCCCTCCCATCCTCTCCCCTCCCCTCCAACCCTCTCCCATAGTCCCCATGCTTCCAGTTTACTCAGGAGATCTTGTTTTTTACTACTTCCCATGTAGATTAGATTCAAGTATATTTCTCTAAGGGTCCTCATTGTTGTCTAGGGTCTCTGGAATTGTGATTTGTAAGCTGGTTTTGTTTGCTTTATGTTTAAAAACCACCTATGAGTGAGTACATGTGATAATTGTCTTTCTGTGTCTGGGTTACCTCACTCAAAATGATGTTTTCTAGATCCATCTATTTGACTGCAAATTTCAAGATGTCATTATTTTTTTCGGCTGTGTAGTACTCCATTGTGTAAACGTACCACATTTTCCTTATCCATTTTTCAGTCGAGGGGCATTTAGGTTGTTTCCAGGTTCTGGCTATGACAAACAATGCTGCTATGAACATAGTTGAGCACATGTACTTGTGGCATGATTGAGCATCCTTTGGATATATACCCAAAAGTGGTATTGATGGGTCTTGAGGAAGGTCCTTTCCTAATTTTCTGAGAAATGGCCACACTGACATCAAAAGGAGCTGTACCAGTTTGCACTCCCACCAGCAATGCAGGAGTGTTTCCTTTACCCCACAACCTCTCCAACATAAGTTGTCATCAGTGTTTTTGATCTTGGCCATTCTTATAGGTGTCAGATGTAATCTCAGAATTGTTTTGATTTGCATTTCTCTGATGACTAAGGATATTGAATATTTCCTTAGGTGTCTTTCAGTCATTTTAGATTCCTCTGTTGAGAGTTCTCTGTTTAGGTCTGTACTCCATTATTTTATTGGGTTATTTGTTCTTTAGGTGACCAATTTCTTGAATTCTTTGTATATTTTGAAGATCAGACCTCTGTCTGATGTGGGGTTGGTGAAGAACTTTTTCTATTCTGTAGGCTGTCATTTTGTCTTGTGGACCATGTCCTTTGCTTTACAGAAGCTTTTCAGTTTCAGGAAGTTCCATTTATTAATTGTTTCTCTCAGTATCTGTGTTACTGGGGTTATATTTAGGAAGTGGTCTCCTGTGCCAATGCGTTGAAGTGTACTTCCCACTTTCTCTTCTATGAGGTTCAGTGTGGCTGGCTTTATGTTGAGGCCTTTGATCCATTTGGACTTGAGTTTTGTGCATGGTGATAGATATGGATTATTTAATTCTTTTACATGTTGATATCAAGTTATGCCAGCACCATTTATTAAATACGCTTTCTTTTTTCCATTTTATATGTTTTTGCTTTTTTTGTCAAAAATCAGGCGTTCATGGGTGTGTGGATTAATCTTCTATTCGGTCCCATTGGCCCTATCTGGGTTCTGGGGAACTGAACTCAGATCGTTGTGCTTAGAATGCCGTCACTTTACCAACTGAGCCATCTCCCCAGCCCTAGAGTTTAGACCTTGCATACTCTCCAAAGGTGTGTGGAAGCCTCGATGCCCAGTCCACAGAACAATTTAGAGACTGATAAGAGGAAGTTAGGAGATATTGCGACCCTGGCCCTTCCTCTACCTCTCTCTGTTCCCTGGCTACCCTGAAGTGAGCAGGGTCCTCTCCCACATGCTGTCCCCATGATTCACTCTGCTGCCACAGGCCCAAAACAACTGGGCCCAGGTGGAACTCCAAGTCAATAAAATAAATGTAGCCTCCTTAGTTGATTTTGTCTGGTACTTCTTCGTCATAGCAGTGGAATGCTAACTAATACATAATCAAAACCTAGTCCCAAGCCAGATAAAGACTGCAGAGAATGCGTTCTTTGTCTTCACTGTCCTGCGTCTGCATCTTCTCCTTCTTGCCCACCCCCTTCTCAGTTGATGGCTCCAAAATGGAAATTCTCCAACTTTGGATCTTGACAGAGGAAGTTGTACTGTCTTCCTAGCATCCCTGCTGGTCTGAAAGGTGACTTTCCAGGGCTAGAGTTCTGATGACGTGGTGATCCCTTTCCGTGTCTCTTACCTGGACCCAGTCTCTCTTCTGTCAAGGACACTGACCTTCACCAGACTCCAGGGTACCTGGCAGCCCCAGGTAAACCCACAACACTCAGATCCTATCTCCTTGCTTATAATAAATACAAGACTGTGTAGCATTGGGAGGACGTGAAAAAATGAGAATATCCTGGGGCTGCTGGCCTCAACAGACCACTCTGACAGATGAACTCCAAGGGGAACAGACAGACCTGCTCAACCGTGCCTGCAGCCCAGACCATCCTGCTCTGCCCCTTATAGGAACATGAGTCTGTGAGCATCAGATCCTAGCCCCATAACCTCAGTTAACCCCAAGGACTCTATCTGGAGCCCCCACCCACAGCCCTCAGAGGCACTCTCATGTGATCTCTTTGAATTCTTGGCCTCCTGATTTACACTCTCCCTTCTAGCTGATGCATTCTCCTGTCATTTCCAGAGAATCAAGACTACCTCCACAGACTTCCTCTGAGCTGTAGCTTCCTGGAGGGTGTATCTACAGTGAACCTTCTGCGCCCTTCTGTGCTATTCATCTAGGTCAGCCACATTGCCCTAACAAAACCCCTATACTAGAGCTGGGAGGTGGTTCTGGTGGGGAAGTGCTTGCCTGAGTTTGACTCCCAGATCCCCGTGTTTTAAAAAGTCAGATGTAATGACTCCTTCTTATGATCCCAGCTGTGGAAAGGTGGAGACTGGAGTCCCTTAGGGCTCCCTGGACAGTCAGCCTAGCCTGCTTGTTAAGTTTCAAGCCAGTGAGAGACCCTGTCTCAAAACAAAACAAAACGAAAGAAATAAAGAAAAACAAAACAAAACAAAAAAATGTAGACAGCATGTGAAGACTTGTAATACAGCAGGTTGATCTCTGGTACACACACACACACACACACACACACACACTTACAGACTCTGCAGACTGACCAGCACAAACAACGAAGGCTTCCTTTCCCTTTCCCCAGTTCTGGAGCCGCAGTCTTCCTGGCTTCTAGGTGGCTACTCTGTCCTCACGTGACCTTTCCAGGGAGCATGCCCGGTGGATATTGTCTCTTACAAGAACATGGATCCTTTAGCATCCAGCCTCTACCCTCGCCACCTTACTGCCGTCCCTTACATTCTGGACAGCTCCGTCTCCAAACACTCATGCTGGGTGTGAGGGCTTCAGTGTGGGAATTTGGGGGAGACATAAACATTCAATTCACGCCACTATTTGAGGAGGGGTAGGGGTACCGCCTCTTGTCATGCCTAGTTTATATACCTTGCCTACCTGTGTTGTTCAGCTTTTTGTCACTAAAACAAATACACGGGACGATCAGCTTCTGAAGAGAAAGGCTGATTTGGGCTCAGTTTCAGAGATTCAGTGCACTGTGAATTAGCCTATTGCTCTGAACTGCGATGAGGCCAGCATCAGGGCGCAAGTTCACAAAGAGCAAAATAAGACAGGAAGGGACTGGGATCCCACAATCCCCTGCGAAGGTACACCTTGGGACGGTTAGCTTTGCATCTCTGGAGATGGAGTACCATTTTGTGGTCTAGATTGAGTTGGCTATCGGCCTATCTCTGGAGATTATTCGGATTTTGTCAATTAAGGTGGAAGGATGTTGAGGGAGTCGCCCTTCTCCCAGTATGGGACTAGAGAAAGAAGCAAGGCGTTAGTTGCACGCGTTCATTGGTGTTTTCACTAGACATGAATGTCATGTGACCAGCTCTCTCAAAATCTTGCTGCCGTGACTGACGGTCTCATGGAACCGTGAGCTAGAATTATCCCTTTCTCCCTGAATTTGTTTTTGTCATAGTATTTTATTATAGCAACAGAAGCAAAACTAAGACAACCCCCACTGGCCTATCTTTTACTAGTTCCTGCCAAATAGCACCAAGATAGGAACAGCCTCTAACACACAGGCCTTTGGGGAATATTCTAGATCCGAACCCAGCACCATCTCACACCTCAGGAACTTCCTTCCTGGGGTGACAAAATCTTGTGTGACCCACCACTGAGGTCTGTCCCAGCCCTGCTTCTATGTCTGGTTTCTTCAGCATCCACTGAGAACTGAGGTCACTTGGAGCATTTCCCTATCTTTAGCTGCCCCCTTGGTCAGTCCCTTGAGGGCTGGTAAAGAGTCTTGACTCTTCAGTCCCGGTCCCATCTCTGCCCCCTGGTGGCCAGCTTCTTGGAAGCTGTGTCTGGGCTTATGCTCTCCACTCTTCTCATGCTGCAGCCTGACTCCTCAACGCCCACAGAATCGGGCTTATCAGCGGCCTCCATTTAGCCACAATTGCCAGACATTTTTGAAAAAATATATTTAAAATTGTATGTGTTTTTGGCTCAGGATGGAATGGCTTAGTTGGTAAATGTTGCCTGGAAATTATGAGAACCTGAGTTCCATCTCTATAACCATGTCAAAGCACCAAGCATGGTGGTCCACCCATGATTATAAACTCAGCACTAGGGGGACGGAGACGGGAGAACCCCTGGGTCTTGCTGGCCCAAGAGTCTAGTCTAATTAGTGAGTCTCAAGCCAATGAGAGACCTTGTATAAAGGAGGTAGTCGGTATTCTTGAGCATGACACCGGAAGTTATCCTCTGACTTTCATGTGTGCACGCACTTGTACATACATGAACATACATACACATGCACACACAACTAAAAGTCACGTGTGTTTAAGGGGACTCAATGCGCTGATGTACATTATAAAATGATTGCCAAAGTTAAGCAAATTTATGTCAGTCTTTTCATAGAGCTCCCACCCCCTGTGTGTGTGTGTTTATGTGTGTGTGAGTGTGTGAGTGTATGTGTGTGTGTGAGTGTATGTGTGTGAGTGTGTGAGTGTATGTGTGTGAGTGTGTGAGTGTATGTGTGTGAGTGTGTGAGTGTATGTGTGTGAGTGTATGAGTGTATGTGTGTGAGTGTGTGAGTATATGTGTGTGTGTGTGTGTGTGTGAGTGTGTGAGTGTATGTGTGTGAGTGTGAAGAACTCTTGAAATCATCTCTCTTAGTATCTCTCCCCCTGTCCTCCATCTCCTGGCTTCATGTAATCACCATTTTTTTCTGGATTTTATCTGTTTATCTTTTGGAGTGTGTGTGTGCTGGGAATTGACTCAGAGCCTCACTCATCCCAGGCAAGTGTTTTCTACACATCTGACTTGTTTTGATTCTATAGAAGTGAGATTATACAGAATTTTTTATTCTATGATTGGCTTATAATATCCTTAAAGTTCAAGTGCACTGTCAGTCATGGCTGGGATTTCTCTGTGTGCGTGTGTATGCTTATGTATACGGAGATTCGTGTGTGTATGGAGGCAGATGCTAACTTTAGGTGTCATTCATCAAGTGCTACCTGCCTTGTTTCTATAAGACAAAGTCTCTCATCTGGCCTTGTAATTGCTGATTCGGTTTGGTGGTGGGCCAGTGAGACCCTGGCGTCCACCCGTGTCGTTTTCTCCAGGGCTGAAATCACAAGAGCATATGGCCATGTCTGGTTTTTTAACACAGGTTCTTGCAATCAAACTCTGGTCCTCAGGCCTGGGTGGCAAGCACTTTACCAGTGGAGTGATCTCTCCAGCTCAGAGTTATTTAGTACAGTTTCAGATAATGAAAAATCCAATACTGAGGAGACGTTTCTAACTAGGGCCTTCAAGCAACATCATCATGTCATCATAGAAGGCAGAAGGACAAGAGACTCTCTGTGTGCTTGCATGTGTGTATGCATGTGTGTGTATGCATGTGTGTGTATGCATGTGTGTGTATGCATGTGTGTATGCATGTGTGTGTATGCATGTGTGTGTATGTGCATGTGTGAGAGATCAAGTATCCCTTTATTTATAGTCTACTCCAAGGATAATAAAGCCACAAGATATATACATATATATATCTATAAAATATCTTGTGAGTTAGTTATATTATATTAATATATTATTTTGTTCTATTATATATTTAATTTATATATAATCATACATTGTGTAATATAATAATTATATTATATGATGATATTATTATATAACAATTGTATTAATATATATCTTGATAATAGCATTCATCCATTTATGGGTGCTACCCTATTACCTTCATCTCCTGTCCAGAGCTCCCCCTTTTAACATGATTACACTGGGAACTGAGTTGAGTTTCCAACATGAGAACCTTGGTGACCCATTCAAGTCCTGACAGCGTACCATCTGAGAGAGAGAAAGGACACAGCCATGTAGAAATGAAGTCAGGAGGCTCACACCCTGCTGATCTGGGCAGAGGACACAGGAGCACAGCTTCCTGCAAGCATGCGGTGCTGCTTGGGCTCCATCCTGACTCTGGCCCCATAGCTTCTGCTGCTCCCATCCTCCTGCCTCCCATCTGCCTCTGCGTGCTCCTTCATGCTGCATCTTCTCAGCCTTGTAGGATCCTTCATATCACAGATTCCAGTCGTCTTTGTCCCCTTGCTTTGTTGATGTTACCAAATGAGCTTCAGCTGCAGTTATCCATCTACCCATCCATCCATCCATCCATCCATCCCTCTGTCTGCCCGTCCATCTGTCCATCCACCTCACCTCTATGTACTTAGAGCATCCCACTCAAGCTGTGGTCCCCACCTGGAGGCCCTGCACAATGAGCACCTCTCCATCTGGACACACTACTCTTGCCTCAGCACTCAGGTTAAGCCTTGTCCTTTCCTGCTGTCCCATGCCCACCCCCATCCTCCATCCAGCACCTCCTCCCTCAAAGCCCATACATACTACACACTCTGGCCACTGACCTTTCTGTACCCACTGAAGACCAAGAACCCCAAGAGTGGAAGTCATATCCCATTCCCCTTTGTGTCCTCAGAGGTAAGCAGACTGCTGGGCATATAGACATGCCAACCAATGTTTGACGATGACGTTCCATGTTCTGAACTCATCAAATGACTGTAGGCATAGGCCACTTGTTCTTTTCCCAGCGGCCCAGACCTAAAATAATCACACAGAAACTGTAGTATTACAACATTGCATGGCCCATTAGCTCACGCTTCTTATTGACTAGCTCTTATGTCTTAAATTAACCCATTTCTATTAATCTGCGTATTATCGTGTGGTTATGGCCTGCTGGTAAGGTTTCATCCAGCATCTGGCATCTGTCTCCTGCAGCAGCTACATGGCTTCTCATTGACTCTGTCTACTCTCTCTCTATATCTTTTCCAGTCTGGCTGTATTCTGTTAAGCCATTGGCCCAAAGCAGCTTCTTTATCAACCAATGGCAGTAAAACAGCATACAGAGTGTAACCCCATATCAAATGACAGTGGGTTTCCTTCTTGTTTTTCACTGTATGCACTAAATGATTGCCCTGCTACCAAAAGTACTCATTTGCACACTCAGGTTGTCAGGCAGGTAATGGCATTATGGGATGTGAAGAGTAGGATGATGCTGAATCTTTTCACTGCCTTTTGCATTTAGACGTGTGTGTGAGCATGTGTTTGCGTGTGTGTGCACGTGTGTGTGTGCGTGTGTGTGTGCGTGTGTGTGTATACAAGTATGGTGCATGTAGAAGCCAGAGTTCTCCACTGAGTGCCCTCTTCAGTAGCTCTCTACCTTATTTTCATTTCTTTTCTTTGCATGTGCATGTAGTGTGAACACATGTGTTTCTGTGTGCTCATATGTGTGTGAGTGCATACCTTGTATGTGTGTGTGGAAAGAGGCCTGAGGTTGATGTTGGGTATTTTCCTTAATCACTCTCCACAATTTTTTCTTTTTAAAATTTTATTTTATTTTTGTTTATGTGTATGCATTCATTTCTACATAGGAGCCTTATCACATGAGTGCAGCTTCCTGGGGAGGCCAGAAGAGGGTGTTGGGTCCCCTGGAGCTGGAGTTAAAAGTGATTGTTAGCTACCCAACATGGGTACTAGTCACTGGCCTTGGGTCCGCTGCTGGAGTGGCATTGCTCCTAACTGCTACGCCATCTTTGCAGCCCTGTAGTGTTACTATCTGAGGCGATCTCTCACTCAACCCAGAGCCTGACCATTATTCACCTAGATGGCTTGCCCTGGGGATCCTTTACCACCACTTTCTGGGTGCTGGGTTTACTGGCAGGCCACCAAGCCTACCAGGCATTCACATGGGTTCTGGGGTGTGGTCAGCCCACAGTTGGTCCTCATGGTTGCGGAACAAGCATTTGTCTCCTGAGTTACCTCCACAGTCCCTCACCTTGTTTTTTAAGACAGCAGGGGCTTGCCGATTCGGCGAGGTTGGCTGGCAAGCAAGACAATCCTTGTGTCTCCACCTCATCAACCTTGGGATTACCACAGCAAACCATCATGCCCGGCTTTTTACATGGGTTCTGGGGGTCCAAGCCCATGGCCTCAAGCTTGCACGGTGTTTCACCAATCAAGTCCTCTTATATGCCTCCAAGAATTTATAGTTTTAAATTCTGCCATCTTACATTTTATCTCCTCAGATATGAGAGTCTGGAATTAAACTCACAGCAGCTAACATAACTGTATCTTTCTTTCCTTTTGTTGATATTCGCTTTACTCTCTCCCCACTCCAACCTCCATGCTGGACTGGATTCTTCCATTCTTTCTCAAGGACAGACTATGGCTTCCCAGAGCTTCAAGTCCATCATCTTGATGAACCGGGTAGACTGACAGGACACGCCATTGCAGGGCCATGGATCCAAGAGCAGATTGTCGGAAACTGTGTGGGGTTTTGCTTGTTTGTTTGTTTTAGTTTTTTCTCCTTTGAGTTAATCAGTGAGATGGGGACACACAACAACAAACACAGAGCTGCAGAGCTGCTCCCAGGGGACAGTTTTTGGTCTCAGATGAAGAAGAGTTCGTAAAACATGTCTTCCGTTTGGAAAACATCCCTAAGACAGAGATGGTGGATGTCAAAGGACTGCTTAGCAGCAAGTGCGCGTTTGTGTGTAATAGCTTGCCCAAAGGACCACTTAGCAGCAAGTGTGAGCTGTGTGTAATAGCATGCCCAATATAATTAAGTGTTAAGACAGAGGGTGGCATTCTCCACAAAGGCACAGTTGGATGTGAAAAGACTCACACAGACAACAAGTCAAGTACAGGTTCTTTAAAAAGGAAATCACTGAAACTGGAGAGATGGCTCAGTGGTTAAAAATGTCTTTCAGAGGACACAGGTTTAATTTCCACATGGGGCTTACAATTGCCTGTTAACTCCAGTTTCATGGAATCAGAGTCCTCCTCTGGCCTCTACGGGAACTGCATGCACACCGTGTATATATATAAATAAAAATACACAAATCTTTTTTAAAAAGGACATTAGTACAGGGTTACCCTGACGATTCCAAAACTGGATTAAAATATATAAGATTAAAAAATAAAAAGCCAAGTATGTGGTTCAGTTGGTGCAATGCTTGCCTAGCATGCACAACAGCCTGGGTTCGAGCCCCAGAGGCTGTTTGCACTGGGCATGGGGGTAGAGTGGGATGGAGACCGGAGGATCAGAAGTTCAAGGCCAGCCTGGCATATGTGTTCTCACAAGAGAACAACACAGAGCTTCGGCAAACAACACCAAGAAACTTTTTCAAAGCCTTTTTTGTTTGTTTAAAAAAAAACCTTTTTTTTTTTGTTTAAAAAAAAAAGCCTTTTTTTTTTTGTTTGTTTGTTTAAACCAAAAAAGGGGAAATGATGGAGGAAGGTCATTGGCTAATAAAGGATCTGCCTTGGAAAAAAAAAAAAAAAGAAACTTTTTCACAGGACGACTGCGAAGAGGAAATGGTAGAAAAAAGTTCAGAAAGATGAAAGGCTAGAGGGTTGGTTCCGATGGCCATCATCCAACTAGCAGGGATTCTAGGAAAACAGGGAGAGAGAAAGGGAAAGTCGGTACAGGTACACAGAAAGTAATCGAACCGAAAAACCCAGCGATTATTGACCTGGGGGAGAAGGACGGGACAAAATGCCCAAGGACACATAATCCTCATGGGAACTGGCTTCAACAGCTAACAATGTTTCATTGTTGAGAGAGGCCATTATAAACATTGAGCATTGCTTTCACTGAAAGTGATGTGAACGGAGTGTACGGAATCCAGGGGCGAGAAATATTTCTAGGGAGAATTTAAAACATCTAAATCGTTAGCTTCCTTAATAGGAAGTTTGGGATATCCCAATAATCCAAGAAGAGTAGTGTTGGTTTAAGCATTGGAGAGCTGGAGCTAGAGAGTTGGGGCTAAGAAGGAGTACCACACTCCTGCACAGTTTGGTTCTCAGAAAGAGCCAGGGGGCTCCATAAGTGCCTGCACCTCCAGCTCCAGGGGTCTGGTGCCCTCTTTAGGCCCATGGGCACTTGCGCTCACATCTGTCCCCAGACATAGCTGCCAACACCATATACTTCTTATCTCACAAGTTTGTGCATGTTTGCTAGAATCACACTTAAAAATTTATTTTTTTCTAAAAATTGAATCTGGAATGTTCCCCAGATTTCATGTGTTGAAGAACTACCCAAGCTTGGTGCGGTTGGGAGACGGTGGAGGTTTTAAGTGGGGACCAGGTGGGAGGTCTCCTGGTCCTCGTAGATGTACCTGTGAAGAGGGGAATTGAGCCCCACGGTGGAGGACTGGCATCCACAGAGATGACTTTGACACCATCGTAGAAGTAGCAAGGGTTCCCTTCCTGACAGAGTAATGGTCATAGGAGGCGGTGGGGGGGGGGGTCCTGGTGATAATGAGCTCATTCCCACTGAAATGTTGGAGCTGATATTGGAGACGATGTGGAGGCTGAAGCTCCCACCCTCACATCATTTGTCTGCCTGCCCTTTCCTGAGGAAAGCAGGGTCCATCAATAGCACCATCAACCGCGTACTCTTTGGGTTCCCACTTGCAGGTCGGAGCTCTGCCCCGGTTGTGTGACGTGCTGCGCGTCCTGCAAGAGGAACGGGCCCAGTGTGTGCAGGAACTCTCCAAAGAGAAGCCAGGAGATTTGGGCCTGGAGACAGTGTCAGGTAGGAGGCCTCCCTCACTCCAGGGGCACTCCACAGCGGGGTCCTATCCTGTCGTCTGGGGGAATGGCTTGTCCTCAGGACCAAGTGGGCTTTCCAGGGTAGGTCCAGGTTTGTCCACTCCATCTGCTGTCAGATTGGGTACATGGTCTCAGTGGACTTGGAAGCCTCATACTTCCTTTCTCTGGACAGCCAGCGCTTTCTCGCCATCTGCTTCTGCACACGCAGTTTATCAAGGTGAGTTTTTCGTTGTTGTTGTTGTTTTTTGCTAGTTTATAAATCTTTGAGTGTGTGCACATGTATGGAGTGTGTGTATGATACTTGTACTCCTCTGTGTTTGGGCGGGGGGGGGGGGGGGACACATGCCAGAGCATAGGTGTCAGAGGAGAAATGGTACTTGTTTGAGACAAGGCCTCAACACTGCTGCCTGTGCTAGGCTAGCTAGCTGACTGGAGAGCTTCCAGGGTCTTTTCTGGTTCTTACTCCCACAGGAATGCTGGGATTACGTATGTATGATTTTACACCTGGCTTTATGTAAAGTCTAGAACTCTGAACTCAGATCCTCATGTTTGTAACAACAATCACTTTTGCTGTTCAGTCACCTCCCCGACCCAAAGCGGAGGTTTGGTGGGAAGTGTTTCACGGGGTCATAATTCTCTCATCCATACCCTTGAGATGCTGAGGAGCAGGGCGGAAGGGGCAGGGTGGTGTCAGAATGGCTGAAGTGGGGGCGGGGGGACACATCTGCTGTTGACGGTGCAGAGCCAGACGCTCAGAAGTCTGCTAGGAGCACTGTGCTGAGATTTCACTCAACACAGAAACACGTGTCCCCGGTTGCTGGATGTCTCCTGATGATTCCTCTCTGGAAGCCCTATATGGGCTTAGAAGCATCTTTAAACTTCTTAAAAATTTTGAAATATTTATTTTATTTTACATGTATGAGATTTTGCTCACAAGTTTGTGTACCCATGCATTTCTGGGGCCTGAGGAGGGAGGAAAGCAACATCGGATCCCCGGAGCAGAGGCTACAGAGGGCTGTGAGCCACTGTCTGGGTGCTGGTTCTTGACTGGGCTCCTCTGCTGGGTCAGTAAGTCTCATACCCACGGAGTCATCTCTCCAGCCCTGCCAGGGAGCATCTTAGCAAATATGGCTGTGTATAGCACCCTCTTCACCCAGCTTCTAAAGAGGGTACCACTAATCACCCCCACATCCTTGTTTAGAGAGCGCTGACCGGCACTCACTGGTTGTGGGACTGTAGCAAATTATTTAACCTTCTGAGGCCCAGTTTCCTGCTCTCTAGAATGGAGATAACCATGTCAGCTTCAGAGTTATAATGATAAGTGTGGTAAAGTGGGCACAAGGCAAAACACTCCTTTCAATCCATAGCACCATGGCCATCTACCAGTCAGTAAATACATACTTCCCATTATTATCAATCACCACTAATATAAGTTTTGTATTTGAGTATTAATTGTATTCCCATCCTCTTCTTTGCTGTCTATCATCTAAGAGGGTATCATTAAGAAAAGAACCTGCGGTTGGGGAGATGGTTAAGTCAGTTAAGTGTTTGCCTTGGAGACACGAGGGCCTAAGTCAGATCCCAAGGACCCAATTTTAAAAAGCCAGGCATGTGGCATATACTTGCAATCCCCGTGATGGACTGGAGGGACATGCACCAGGTTCTTGGGGCTCACTGAACAGCCAGACTAGCCATGTTGGCGAGTTCCAGACCAATGAGAGACACTGACTCAACAAACAGGATGATGGTATTCAGGTTGTCTTCTGACTTCCACATGAACCCACACACACATGAATACACAAAAACACACACATACATGCACACACATGAATACACAGGAACACATACACATGAATACACAGGAACACAGACACACATGAATACACAGGAACACAGACACACATGAATACACTGGAGCAGACACACACACACAAATACCCCACATGAATACACAGGAACACATACACATTCACATGAATACACACACAAATACACAATAATACACATATGCACACACAAATACACAGGAACACACTTTCACACACACAAATACACATACGCACACACATGCACACACATGAATACATTGGAACATACACATGCACACACAAGTACACAGGATCATACACATGAATATACAGGAACACACAAACACTCTACATGAATACATAGAAGCACACACAATCCACAGGAACATACACACATGTGTGCATTTGCACACACACACACACGTTGAGGATTATCCTTAGAACCAGGCAGGTGTCATGTGCTCTGAGACTGATGCAGGACCTGGGTGGGAGGGGCTGAGGGGTGCTCCTCATCCTGCCCTGTGAGCCTGTGCTTCACTCCCAAGGTTCTGTCTTGGCTCATGCTCTTGGGAGCAGTCAGGGGACTCTGCTGGGGGCCGGGGTTAATGGTTAAGCTGTTGATTCTCCCGAGTAGAGGTTAATATTTAAAGCTAGACAAATGACAGGAAATGCCACTGGGGAGGTGTCACCAAGCCTGGCACATTCACCACAAATAAACAATTAACTCTCCAGCTCTTCTGAGCTAGGTGACCAAGTCCACTCCGTGGGAATGTCTCAGGGTCATGCCCCTTGTCGCACTCCTGGGATGTTTATTTCTTGGTTTACAGAAGCCATCACCCTCTCAGGGTGGGCTGGGAGGTGTTTCTGGCTCTCTCTCCAAGAAGAGTGTTCCAGAAGAATAATATGGTGGCCAGATATTTGCAGGTTCTGTCGTCATAACAGATGTGGGCATCCATCCGGCTTTGTCACATAGGCCTGTGTGACCCCTGTGTGACCTCTCTGGACCTTGGTGCCCTGCCCTCTCTGTCAAGGGGAGCATGCTAGCACTTTCTTCTAGTCTCCACTGGCAGGGTGATCTCCCCACAGCATGAATGGGAAAGCACTTTTTTGTTTGTTTGGTTTTGTTTTTTTGAGATAGGATTTCTCTGTCTAACAGCTTTGGCTGTCCTGGAACTCACTCTGTAGACCAGGCTGGCCTCCAATTCACTGAGACCTGAGTGCCTCTGCCTCCCGAGTGCTGGGATTAAAGGTGTGCACCACCACTGCCTGGTACCTTTGGACTTTTCTGCCAAGATGAAATTTGTATTAAATTATTCCCTTGGAGGTTTACAATCCTCTACCATTGGTCATACTATGCAACCACTTGCATCAAGTTCTAAAATGCTCTCATCAGGCAAGGAGGAACTGTGGGCTCCCTGCTGACCTCCATCAGCAGGTACAGGGCCCTGAGCAGGACTGCTCCAAGTCCTCTGTCAGATGCTCCAGAAATAGCCCCGGGTTATCGTCAGGCCATCTGTGCTGATTTATAAATAAGCCAGGGCCCGAGGATGGCCTCGCGGGTCAGCACGGGAAAAAGTGAAAGTTGGCAGAGGGCTGGCTGGCTATAATCCAGCTGGCTGGGGCCCTGAAGATACATACCCAAGGCCCATTCTGCCCTCTAGCTCAGCCTTCCCTCTTTCACCATCCAGCTTCATCCTATACCTGCCTCTGGGGGTGTGTCTAGGCAAGACACAGGCACACATGGTACTAGGTGTCTGCCTTGGGGATCTTCCCAAGTCTAGAGAAGCCTGTACCCCTCCCAGGGTGGCAACAGACCCTCATCTATTCATTGTGGCTTTTATTTTAACTCCATTCTCCTGGTGAAGCTGACTCTTAAGCCTTGGTGTTTCTGAGAAACACCTCAAACTTTGTTCTGTGTGGGCCTTAGCTAACAGATCCCTGCCCTGGCCACAGGGCTGTTCTGCACATGGCGGGAAGTGCGCTCTGCAAGGCTCTGTGGTCTCATCTCCATAGCCATTCTCCTCTGAACCATCTGCCACTCAATTATATGGCTTGTCTTGTGCCTTCCCTCCCTCCCTCCCTCCCCCTTTCGTCCTTCCCTTCCCCTCCCTCTCTCTCTTTCTCCCTCCCTCCCTCTCTTTCTCCCTCCCTCCCTCCCTTTTTTTTTTTTTTTTTTTTGGGTTTTTGAGACAGGGTTTCTCTGTGGTTTTGGAGCCTGTCCTGGAACTAGCTCTTGTAGACCAGGCTGGTCTCAAACTCACAGAGATCCGCCTGCCTCTGCCTCCCAAGTGCTGGGATTAAAGGCGTGCGCCACCACTGCCCGGCCCTCCCTCCCTTCTTTATTTCCCTCCTTTCCTCTTTCTTCCGCATCCTCCCTCCCTCCCTCCCTCCCTCCCTCCCTCCCTCCTTTCTTTCTTTCTTTCTTTCTTTCTTTCTTTCTTTCTTGGGTCTCATGTAGCCTAGTCTGGCCTCAAACTCACTAGGTGATAAAAGATGACCTTGAACTTCTGATCCTCCTGCATCTGCTTGTTGAGTGCTGAGATTACAGGTCTGTACCATTATGCTTGGTTTATGTGGTGCTGAGGCTGGAATTCAGGGCTGTGTGCATGACAGGCAAGCACCTCCCCCAACCCCAGAGCTAAAGCCCCCCTGTCACCCTGTTATTCTTCTTTCATCTTTTGAAGAGATAATAAAAATATATAATTGGTAAGATAAAAATTATTCAAACAAGTACCACCCAAAAGCCTGGGCCTCTGTGTGGGTGGTTTCTTTGCCTGTCAGGAATTCCTAGGTCTACTCTTAGCCTTCTTTGCCCAGAGGCTGAAGAAGCATCTGTGGGTGTTCAGCAAGTGTGGGGTTAGGAGGCAGTTCTGCTGCGGTGGAGGAGTGTCCTGACAAAGTCAGTCTTCCCTGGACTGAGGAGACCGGAATGCTGTGTGGGATCCCAACGCTATCAGTGCCTCTGCTTTTGCCACTCTGACACCACCCTAGAGTCCTCTGTTCTTCCTTGAAACGTGGGAAATTGACACCCCGTTACATCTGGGCTGTTGGGATAACCAGCTCCAGAATGCCGGCTACACATAGCTCAGACCTGACATGGTTCCACCCAGCCCAGGGCCTGGCTGGCATGAAGAGTGTCTCCAAGCCAGCTGGCAGGGATTCCTACCTTCCTCAGGCACTCTTACCAGGCCTCAGCCAGCTCTAGGTTGGCCGTTCTGTGGGCCCTGCCCAACGTGACCTCCAGAAGGTTCTCAGACACTCTGACACCTCAGTCTGTCTGGCCAGGCAGGCAAGGTCATCTACCACATTTACTGGAGTCTTTGGCTAGTGCTTGGTGGCTGGGTCAGCCCCAGTCAGCTCTGAGTTCCTTTTTTCTGGTCACCTGCCTCCAATACTGCAGACCCACTGAGCAGACAAGGAGACTGTGTCCAGTAGCCACATGAAGATGTGTGCTTAAAGAAGGGGACACGGGTTTCTCTTTGGCCTCCTGGGACTCGAGGTAGTGGAAAGAGAGGGCAGCATCTTCAGGAAAGGATCCGGGCAGGGCCAAATCACAACCGTTGTATCCCTTTTGTCATGGCTGGGACAAAAGCAGCTAAGAAAAGGAAGAGTGGCTTTGGTTCACAGTCTGAGGGTGCAGTTCCTCATGGCAGGACGGGCATAGCATCAGGGGCTTGAGGGAACTGGCGTTGCACCCACATCCCATCGCGGTGGGAAGGCTTGGCAGCGGAGCATGGGGCAGCTGCTCACAGGGCACCACAGTCAGGAAGCAGAGAGAGGTGAAGGCTGGCGCTCAGCTCATCTTCTCCTTTTCTGCTCACCCCAGCCCTTGGAGTGGTGCTGCTCACGGTCAAGGTGGCTCCTCCCACCTCTGTTAACTCAATCTGGAAACTCCTGCGCAGGCATGCCCAGAAGTTTATCTCCTATGTGAGTCTAGATACCATCAAGTTAACAGTGAACGTTGACTCACACCCAGGAAGATCCCTCTCAGGCCTGGAGCGAACATTCACGACTGACTGGCAGAAGATCAGCCTCTGGAGTGACGGGACAGACACCGTGCTCTGTGGCAGTTCCAAACCAGAAATGCACAGGGCTTTCTACCTGCTGGGGTCACTGAGATTCTGGATGAAGATTCAGAAGCATTCAAGGGTTGCTCACCTCTTGGGTTCCTTGAAGGACTAATGTCTCATCCTTTGGTCATGTGTCCTCAAAGCATCATTATCGTTTCTCAGTACAGTTTCCATAGTAACCTGCCCCACCATAAAAGCTCTGTCCTTACTTCACATCAGAAGCAGCTGGAAGCATGTTCAGTACACAGACCTGTGGGTTTTGAATTCTAACTCAACCATTGGGAGGTCAGACCCAGAAGACGGCCTCTCATAAGCTCCCCAGAGATGCAGCTCTGTGTGTATCAGGGCTTTGGAGAATCCGCTCAGTCTTCCAGTCTTCCCTGGTATGCCCTGGTCGGTGGGTACAGAGTACCCCAGCTTCCAGCATCCAGCAACAGAAGCAGTCATTGACTTAGCTTCCAGGTACTGTTGTCCACCAAGCAGAGGGTCCCCAAGAGCAGAAGCTTATCTGGTTGCCTATAGTGGGAGTCCCTAGACCTCTCGTGGGCCTGGCATAGCAAAGGCACTTGATATGGGCTATGAACTAGTAGATGAATCAATGCTGGCACAGCCTCCTCTACCTGTAAGCTCGGCCTTGACATCTCTGCAACTTCTCAGTTCCATGTCTTCACCTGGCCCTCCACTCTCTTTGATTTGGTGTTTGTGGGGGGACCCAAGGCATCTGATTCAACCCCTATACTACAGTGAAACAGAAGCCATGAAATAGAGGGGAGAATGGTTTACTGAGTCGACACAGCCATGAAACACAGAGGGAAGATGTGTCTGCCTAGCTCGCCATTTGGTGCCGGTTCATAGTCTCCAACCCCCTGACCTGTCTTGAGACATTGGTTAACACCAGGCAGGCTCAGAGGCCAGTATGAAGAGGCACAAGGAAGTGTGTGTGTGTGTGTGTGTGTGTGTGTGTGTGTGTGTGTATGCGTGCATGCGCGTGTGTGTGTACACAAGGGATGGGCCTGGCCAGGATGAATAGGGTCAGCAGAGGGTACAAAGGCCTGGGGATGTAAGAAAGTAAGTCATGTGGTGTGTTTCTGCCCTGTTAGTAGCGCCAGCACCCAGTGGGTCTGAGAGAGGCTTTGAAGGTGGGGTGAAGGACAGGGCAGGCTACAGCCCAGGACAAGGATGGCAGGAATCTGGAAGAAGAAGAAGGATAGCATTGTATTTGTTTTGTTTTCTTAAGACAGAATTATATTTGGCCTCAATCTTGCTGTGAAGTTGAGGATTATCTAGAACCTTTAATCCTCCTGCCTCCTCCCTACTGGGATTATAGGCATGTGTTACCATCCCTAGTTTTTGTGATCCCGAGGACCAAACCCAGGGTCTTGTGCATGCTGGGTAAGTGCTCTATCAGCTGAGCCACACCCCCGGCCCTGGAGTTACAAGAGGTTCTTCATAGGCTCACATGTTAATCATTTGCCCAGTGCATGCAAGACTGTGATTTTCATCCATATCTCAACCCTGGAAAGGCGGAGTTCAAGGAGTCATATAATAAGCTGGGCTTAAAGGGTGGTGATGGTTGGCAGCCTTGGTCCATGCTCCATCCCAATCCAGTGCTGGGCTCTTCTCTGCAGGCTGCGAAGGGCTGTGGGACAACATGAGCTGCTGGCCCTCCTCAGCACCAGCGCAGACGGTGGAAGTGCAATGTCCGAAGTTCCTCCAGATGCTCACGGGCAGAAATGGTAACCGTGCGGCTTGAAGGGCCCTGGCCAGAGGTTGCAATGGCTCCTGGATGAGAATGTAGGGGTCTTTGAGGACAATCAGTGGGGATGTTGTAATAAGGGCGGCGGGCCGCTTCCTGCCACCCGGCTAGCTTTACCCGAAATAATTACACGGAAACTGTATTCTTTTAAGCACTGCCTGGCCCATTAGTTCTAGCCTCTTATTGGCTAGCTCTTACATATTGATCTAACCCATTTCTAATATTCTGTGTAGCCCACGAGGTGGCTTACCAGGGAAGATCTTAACCTGCGTCTGTGTTGGGTGGGAGAATCATGGCGACTCCTTGACTCAGCTTCTTTCTCCCAGCATTTTGTTCTGTCTACTCTGCCTACCTAATTTTTTGTCCTATCAGAGGCCAAGCATTTTCTTTATTACTTAACCAATGAAACAACAGATAGAAAGATGGCCCTCCTCCATCATGGGGGAACCCATAAGGGGAGGTCTCTGGAGACCAGAACTGTTGCATGACTATGCTGTGCTGTATGAGAGCAGTTTTCAGGGTCACGGGAAGGAACTGGGAGACAGTGTCTTTAGGGAAGGCTGAATGCTGAGATCAGTGAGATAGCTCAGCATGCTACAGGGGCTTGCCGCCAAGTCTGTGGATCTGAGTTTGCTCCCCACGGCCCACGTAGTGGAAGAAGAGAATTGACTCCCACAACTTGTTCTCTAACCTCCGTACAGGTGTCCCAAAAAGTAATTTAATAAAGGAAGAGGAATAGGAGGAAGAGGAGGAGGAACAGGAGAAAGAGCAGGAGGGGAAGTGGAGGCAGCAGCCTTGGCCCCAGTTTAGGAACCCTCTCCCCTTCCTCCATATTTCTGTTTCCTCGGTGACCAGCTTCAGATACCCCACAGTGCCTGACATGAGGCACTTGAGTCCATGAAGCTTAGGACTCAGGCCATTCATGCCTCTGTGGTTGGCTTGGAGCCCTGTGCTGACCCTAACATCCAGGTGGCCAGCCAGGTTCCTGTTGAAAAGGACTTGTGTGTACGGACCATCTCCTCAAAGCCTTCTCTGAGCCGGCACACCTATCCTTCTGCAGCGTGGCTAGGAGAAACCCAGGATGACCAGAGGCTTGCCTGATCACACCCCTCCCCAGTTAACTGCTTAAATTCCAGCCCACCCCATTAACTGGAAGACTTCTGAATGTTTTCCACGCTGCAGCTTCACCTACCTACCACATGGTGTCACTGTGGGGCCGCAGGTTTATACTGAGGCCCTGCCTTGTAGGTGGTGGCCTGGTTCCTGGGTTGGTGGGAGGAACAGCTCATTCCAGGGACTCATACCTAGCCTCAGGGAGTTGGCTGGCCCAAGAGCATGGGTCAGGACCTGTCTGAGCCTGATGTTCACCAAGAATTTTTCTCTCCCACGGCTTTATCTTGGATCTGATCAGACATTTGCTCTCTGGCCCCCCAGAGAAGAAGGTTCCCTGTAGTGTGTCCCCCAGCTCCAGAGAGACGTACTCATGGACACCAGTCAGTATTCAGGGCAACTTCTTTGTGAACAAGGAAAACACATTCTAGAGTTATTTCCTAAGTAGTTCTTTACCACAGCAGTCCATACTGGCCCAGACAGGCATCTGAGTGGCTGGGAAAACTGCAGGCTGCTTTCTGCCTCGGATAGTTCTCATGCCAGCCTTAGAACTTCCTTTGACCGTCTCAATGTCCTTGAGACATTCCTTTGATTTGTTTTCCTTTGAAAACGGTACTGGCATTTTCAAAGTTTCTTGTTTAAAATGTAGTTAGCAGGATATGATCCCCCAGGCCTGTAATCCCAGCCTCTTCTGAGGCTGAGGCAAGAGGATCCCAAGTTTGAGGCCTTTCTGAGCAACTCAGTGAGACTCTGTCCCAAAATAAAAAGTAAAAGGAAGGGCTGGGGAGACGGCTCAGTTGGTAAAGCTTGCTTGCGGCACAAACACGAGGACCTGATCCCTACCGACCAGGGAAAAGCTTGGCACAGAGGGGCATGCCTGTGCTCTCAGTGCTGAGGAGGCAGGGGCAGTAAGATCTGGAGCTGGCTGGCCAGTCAGCTTAGAATACTAGGTCGGACTAGGTTCAGTGAGAAACCTTGTCTCAAAAAAATAAGGCGAAGAGTAGTCAAGGAAGATACTTTATGTCAGTATCTGACCTCCCAGTACACACACACACACACACACACACACATACACACACACACACACACACACAGTAAAAAAGTGTTAGAGATAAATTTTAGTGAGAAAGCTCTTGCCCAGCATGCCCCAGGCCTAGGTTCAATCTCAATCTCTCTCTCCCTTTCTTCTCCCATAGCCCCGCACATGTACAATCTCTCTCTCTCTCTCTCTCTCTCTCTCTCTCTCTCTCTCTCTCTATCACACACACACACACACACACACACACACACACACACACACACGTTTCTGGGTTGGATCAGGTGCTGATACAGCCTTTTAAACAAGTTCTGCCCTGAACTGCGATGCATGCGCATACAGACATGCAAACTGAGGCTTTCGGGGCTCTTAGGAAGGAATCCCTGTCCTTGTTAGGGATGAACCCCAGAAGAAGTGAGTGGAGAGAGGGGGTGGACAGAGCCCACCCTTTTGTTGTTCTATAGAGATGCTCCATCGGCACCACATAGGCTTGTGAAAGGCTCAGGAGCCAACCCCGAGTCACAGTCAGATATCTTGGGAATGCTACTGGGTCCCTGAGGATAGAGGGCCCTAGACAGGCAGGCAGCTGTGCTGGGTTGGGCCCATAGAGAGCCGCCATGTCAGCCTGTGCGGACAGCCTCTGGCTCTGGAGCCATTTCTATCCAGTCAGTGGACATTTGACCACCATTCTTTCCCATGCCACAGTCACTCCCCGACTTCATTCCAAAACTTTCTCACCCCTCCCCTGAACGCTAAGACTCTGTCCTGCTCATGCCTGCCTCTTGTGGGAAGGCTGCTTCTGGCTGGCACCAGCCTGGGCATTTCTTTACATCACTCTGTGGTGAGGGTGATGTGGGTAAAGCCTCATTAAGACCAAGAAACTGCACTGGGCAGAGAACTGTGATTCGGCCGATTCTAGGCTGGCAGTTCCAGCCTCCTGAACCTTGTAAGGGTGGACATGTCTAGGGCCCTAAAGACATGGCCTTCTGAGACTGGAGGCCACCGTGGAGTGATAGGGAGTGCCCCTGACGGGAGGGAGCTAGTGCTGGCACGCACCCTGGCTGTGCACTGCTTCCCAGTGCACCTTCACTGGGCTGTGGGATGAGAGCAGGATCTGTACAGAAAGAGTTTAGAACTGGACTGGTCTGAGAAAGGCTGTCAGAGTTTCTCCAGCTCAGAGCCTGTTGGACCCAAACCGCAAATGATGATCTAGGCCCTGGGGTCACTAAGAGAGAGAAAGTCAGGCCTAGCAATGATTGTCAAGGGGCCACTAGACAGAATTCCCATCCATGGAATCGGTGATGGCACCCTCAGTCTGTGAAGGACACAGGTCCTTGGTGACTGGGATGAAAATTCAGGTGGTCATTCAGACCAGGGAGGGCAGTGTCTGCTGGAACCTCCAGGAGGCCTTCCCTGGCTGGTGACTCCGCTCTGGCCAGTGGCTCTGCCCTGGCCAGTGGTTCCTTCCTGGCCAGTGGCTCCTTTCCTTTGTCTTTGGATGCTGGCTTTGAAAAGTCAGGTGGGGGACAGGAAAGGGTAGGTGTTAGAATGTGTATCTAGCACGCGGGAGGTCTTGGTGAAATCCCTAGAGCATACATGTGCATATACATACAAGCACACACATGTATTCCCACAGTGGGAAATTCTCCCTTCCTAGTGTACCCCATGCAGAAGGAAACTCAACCCAGTTCTCTATGAAAAGAGCTTGGCACAGGTCTGCCCACCTCACACCTTACTCTGCCTGTGAAGCAAGCCAGTGTTGATGCCCAAGAATTCGGGGCCACACTCTTAATTCTAGGAAATCATTACCCAAGTGTTCAGGGGAGTCAGGGTGCAGCGTTGTGCCAGGCAGGGATGGAGGACAGACAGTTTCAACTATCTCAACAGGCAGCCTTAATTGCAAGCAAAGGAATTCCTTCCACGAGGGGCGGTTGCCTGACAGACTTTGCCTTGGTGGTGTCTAATGGTTTCCATCTGGTAAACGAGCAGGACACAGTGGGCAAGTGTGAAGATGCAGAACCTTTAAAATATGCACTTGTAATGCCAGTGCCAGTGTGCAGAGGCAGGGGAATCCCCAGGACTCTCTAACCAGATGGATTAGTCTAATTGGCAAATTCCAAGTCCATAAGAGACTGTCTCAAAAAGCACCGGTGGATGGCATCTGAGGAATGGGACCCAAGGTTGACCTCTGACCTCACAGAGAGATGGGGGTAAGGGAGGGAGGGAGGGAGGGATGATAGACCAGAGGGAGGGAGGAGGAGAGAGACTGACAGAGAGGGAGACAGACAGACAGTGAAAACTGTGAGGGCCCAAGGATTCACTGTAACAGAAGCTGAGTTCTTGCGATCCACCCAGATGTCTCAGGACCCCTCTATTGCATCAGTAGAACTGGGGTGCAAGTAAGAATGGGGATCTGTACATGGTGTGAAGAGCAGACCCAACCCTGATTCTCCATTTACTGAGATAATGATGTAGGCAAGTTACGTCACTACTGCATGCCTCAATTTGCCCACCTGTAAAATGGTGGTAATATTTTCATGTCACCAGAGACTGTACTGTATGGTTCCATGGCCTGATCCCCCCTACTCATCTGCCGTACACTTGTCACCTTCAGGGTCCCTCTTCAGGAACTGCACCCAGGACGGCTGGTCAGAAACTTTCCCCAGGCCTGACCTGGCCTGCGGCGTCAACATGAATGACTCCTCTAACGAGAAGCGGGTAAGCCTGTCATGTGGCACCCGGGCCCCCGAGATGGGTGAATGCAGGATGAGGAAGACAGGACGTGGAAGTCAGAGAGGACCTGAGGCCAGGATTATCAGAATGTGCCGTCGCATCTCGTTCATAGGGTGCGGGGATGGAGCCCAGGGCTTGGTGCACTCTGGGCAGGCAGCGCTCAACGGGCTGAGTCCCATCTCTGCTCAAACTTTGTTATTTTGGTTAAAACCCTCCTCTGTCCTCCGGCTGACGATGACATGTCCTGCTTGGCTTTTCCTCCTTCCTTCCTTCCTTCCTTCCTTCCTTCCTTCCTTCCCCCTCCCTCTCTTCGTTCCCTCCTTTCTTCCCTCCTTCCTTCCTTCCTTCCCTCCTTCCTCTCTTCCTTCCTTCCCTCCTTCCTCTCTTCCTTCCTTCCTTTCTTCCTTCCCTCCCTCCCTCCCTCCCTCCTTCCTTCCCTCCTTCCTCTCTTCCTTCTTTCCCTCCTTCCTCTCTTCCTTCCTTCCCTCCCTCCCTCCTTCCTTCGTTCCTTCCGTTCTTTCTTTTCCCGTCCTCTTTCCAGGCATGTGTTACTAGAGTATTGACAAATGTCAGGCTTAGACTGATAGAAAGACTAGGTAACAGATGCCCCTTAAGTGTCTACAGTGTCTAGGGCATCTACTCACAACAAAGATTGCCAGACTGCGGCCTTGGGCCATGAGCAGCTTTCACAAATGAAGATTTGTTGGTACAGAGCCAAGTTCATTAGTACCGCAAGGCTGCTTCTGTGTGACAGGGACAGGGCTGAGTAGTTGCGGGAGACCGTGTGACACCTTGACCCTAAACTATTTACTGTCTCTTCATAGGAAACGATTGCTGTCAGCTGAGTAAAGGGCACAGCAAACAGGTGGCATTGCCAGGTTCCAAGACAGAGAGCAGGGGTGTTCCTGGACTCTGAGCCCTCTAGGGCCAAGGCACAGCTGCAGATGTTAGAAGCTGAGGGAACAAGGGTCACATGAGAACTCCTGGGAATCAGGGTCATGCTGGGGTCAGACCTCACACGTATGAAATCAGGGCTCAAGGTCACTTAGTACTGAATAGGAGAAATTATTCTGCCAGGACACTTCACACAGTCAGCATGTGCCTTCTTGGTCTCCCATGAACTGGTGTGGGCAACACAAGACCAGACTGCCACCCTCAGTGGTGTGGGCCTCCCTGTGCCAAGTTTCAAACTGAAGGAAAGAGCGTGGTGTAGCGGCTGAAGGAAGAACATGGTGTAGTGGTTAAGAGCATGAACCTCGGGAGCTGGGATTGCACACCACCAGGCACCCAAGAACTTGTCAAATTCCACAGATCTCTTTCTTTCCTTAATTTTTTTAAAAAGCAGTCTCAGACAGTCCGGGCTGGCCTCAATCTCCCTAAATAGCCCAGAATGCCTAGAACTCCTTTTCCTCCTCCCTGGTCTCCACAGTACTGGAATTACAGGCTCACTACCCCGTGCCTGAAGTATGTGGTGCTAAGACTCAAACTCCCAGCTTTTAACCTGCTAGGCAGGCATCCTATCAGCTCTCCGTCATCTTAGGAAGGAGACACTCCACCCCTACTGAACCAGTCATCTCCTCTCCAGCCCCCCAAACTGTTGCCAGTCACAACCATTCCCCACCCAGGTTGGCCTCAAACTCCTTATGTAGCTGAGGTGACTGTGAACATCTGATCCTCCTGCTTCCGTTGTGATGAATGACAGACGTGTGCACCATGCCCAGTTTATATGGCTGGAACTCAGCCGTGTCCCAGTCCTACTGGGTTCTTTGGTGTCCCAGACTTTAGGGGTCATTAATCTAAGGCCTTCATACTTCTCATCACCCCTGAGAGGTGGCCTTTGACTTCAGGGACAGTTGCTGAAGGAGGGGGGGCTCCACCCCACACAGTTGGCCTCACATGGAGAGTCTTCTGATGCCAAAATGTCCCTGTTTATTCTGAGTGGAAATCTACACGCACGCAAGCTTCCTGCACTAGGGCTCACGCAGGGAGTCTTACATTTTATCTTGTCAATCATGCTGATACTTTCCTCCTAAACTGTCAGCACTCTACCACCCCACACACTTGGCTTTTCCCGTGTACTCCGGGTGAGGCAACCGATCGTTGTCTTCCCAAAGCACCCAGATTCGTTAAGTTGCCTCCTAAAATAACATGCTTGCACTCATGACTTCCCAATGACATGGCCACCTGTTCAGTGCATTCTATTAGTGAAAGAGAAAATAAGTCCATTTTTATTTTTGG
Organism: Microtus oregoni; assembly: GCF_018167655.1. Taxonomy (NCBI): domain Eukaryota; kingdom Metazoa; phylum Chordata; class Mammalia; order Rodentia; family Cricetidae; genus Microtus; species Microtus oregoni. The sequence continues at coordinate 50,152,056 of NW_024543062.1, forward strand.
AGGCTAACTCATACCTCAGAGTTCCTACCATCTGACCCTGCTGACTCACGCTGAAGGGTGGATGGCGCTGGGGGAAGTACCCCATGCCAAGGGGCTTCTGAATGCCAAGCATTGTAGACACAGACCATCTCGTAGCTTCTTCTCATTTTCAACAAGCCTGCAGGGGAGAACATCTGATTTCCGCTTTGACGATGAAGAATCTGAGTCATTTGCTCAGGGGCTGGCCTTCTTGGGTTTGGAAGCCCGGCTTGTTTCCCTCCTGTCTACCGTGTGATGCTGCAGAACGTGGGCCGTTCCCATCCCAAGCCCTAGATGTGCTAAGTCAGGAAGGCTCCCTGCACAGATCTGGTGCCTTAAAGCTGCAATTCCTCTTCTCATTCGCTTACTAATCAGCACTCATCAGCTGTAGAAAATGCCAGCACAGAAGAGAACGGAAGGAACTTACAACTCTGCTCAGAACCAGGAGACCAAGGTCTTGCTGGCACGTGACATGTCTCCTTACCATGTGACACATCTCTCCTTACCATTTTTTAAAGGAAATTTTGATCACATTTTTTGTTTGTGTTGTGGGGGAGGGGTTGGCTCCTGTACCCCGGCTCAGAGGACCTGCTGGCTCTGCAGCGATCTGTTCTCTCCTTCCATTACATGGAACTGAGCACTGAACTCGCTCCACCGTCTGTCTGAAAGTGTCTTCCCTCGACAAGCAACCCTACCAGCTCACCGCAAGCTTGTTTTTAATGAAGATAAGAAATTGAACCCCACAGATTGGCTGATACCTTTTCCCCCCAAGACAAGGTCTTGTGTACCATAGGCTAGCCTCAAACTCACTATGTTACACAGCTCCATAGATTTTTAAAAAGTGATTATAAGGCCTAATCACAGGATATATAAGTGCAGGTCCCAGGCAAGACCCCCCAGAACGTGATATTCAATTTAAAAACAAAACTGTTTTGCCCAAATAGAGAATTCCAGTGGCTTGCTTTATTCCTTTCCCGTCAGGGTTTCATGTAGTCAAACATGGCTTTAATCTCTGCGTGGCCAGGAAGAACCTGAACTTTTGACCCCTCAACCTCTACCTGCTTGTTCACCCCCAAACCCACTTTCTGAAGTGTGGGGGATGGAAGCCAGGGCTTCTCCCATACTAGACAAGCAGTCTGCAAACCGAGCTCCAGCCCCAGCTACCCAATCACACTGATCACAAAAATTTCCACCTATCATAATTCAACCCTTCTGTCCATATAGCTGAAATCACACAGTGCTTCAAGTCTGTCTCCCGTTTTTGTGTTCACCGGGAACAGGCCCTGACTTCTTTAAAATCTCACTGGAAGCATCACTTTAACCCTGGAAGAACATTAGAGATAGCATAGGTCAGCCAGGCGGTGGTGGCACACAACTTTAATCCCAGCACTCGGGAGGCAGAGGCAGGTGGATGTCAGTGAGTTTGAGGCCAGCCTGGTCTACAAGAGCTAGTTCTAGGACAGGCTCCAAAGCTATAGAGAAACCCTGTCTTGAAAAACCAAACAAAAAGACATGTAGGTTAAGATAGCATACAACATTCTGCTGTTGGGCGCTGGAAGCTTCTATCACAGTAGCTCTGTAGTGAACATCTTTATGGACAACACAATGGAGAAAAGGGCTTCTTCCAGGCTTGATGATGTTAACACAGAAAAAAATAAATATAATCTTAAAAATGTCTTTATAAACAAATATTTTTCTGAGGATTTTTGTGCCTCAGTATCCTCATGGCACTGGTTCTGGGAAACCTATGTATACCCAAATCTGAAGATACTCAAATCTCTTACATAAAATTGCATAATATCCACATGGCACTTATGCACATCCTTCCATGTACTCAAATCCACCTCTAGTGTGGAATGTACCCTGGGCGCTCTAGAACAGTGGTACTGGAGTCTCTAGGGAATGAGAACAAGGATCAGTGTCTGCACATGCTTGGGACAGAAAGAACTTGGTTTTTTATTTTTGTACTTATTTATCCCATGTTGGGGGCATGTGTCATGGCACATGTGTGGAGGTCAGAGGACAACTTACAACCTGGTTCTTTCCTTCCACCATGGGGGTCCCAGGGGTAGAATTCAGAGGGTCAACCTTGATGACAAATACCCTTTTCCACTAAGCCACCTCACCGGCCCAGAAACAGCTCCCCATCCCCAACATTTTAAAATTGTGGTTCATTGGCTATGTAGACACAGAACCTGTGACTGTGGAGGGTGACTCAGGTTTTTAGAATTAACTCCTGGAGAGTTGTTCAGGGACTCCGTTGGTAGAGTGCTTGTTTAGCGTGCAGGAAGCCCTGGCTTCCAGCCCTGGCACCGTGAAAGCCTAGCAGGGGGGCACACACCACTTGGGAGGCAGCATTAAGAAATCTAGTAGTTCAAAGTCACCATCAACTACAGAGCAAGTCTGAAGCCAGCTTGGTAGCCACAAGAGAGACCCTGTCACAAGATAGAAGGGAGGCCAGAAGAAGCGCCCATCTCAAAGGTCCTCAGTGCGTATCTCCACATTCTTTCCTTGAAAATTGAACCAGTTTTCATTCCCACTGTACCCTCATCTTTGTAGAGTATTATTAATTTTAAAATCTCTCAATTTTGGTTGTTAATATTACCATCATTTTAATGTACATTTCTTCAACCCACCTTGACTATTGTACCTGGACCTAAATGCAGGTCTTACCTCTTTTTGGTTCAGTATTCCTTTCTACTGCAATATTTTTGCATCAGTGTGAGGAGGCGGTGACTGGGTAAATGTCACACCACTGGTAGTGTAGGGCATAGGTCGAGGTGACGCTCCTCTGCTTCTTCCTTGTAGCGCTGTATAGTAAAGTGCTTCTTTTTGCCATTTAGAGATATTTTATTTTTATTTATGTGTATTGCACATATATGTGCATATGTGTAGGTGCCCCTGGAGGTCAGATGTGTGTGTCTGCTCTCCAGGAACTGGAATTACTTACAGGTGGTTGTGAGCTGCTTGACGGAGATATGGGAACCAAACTTGGGCCTTCTAAAGAGAAGCAAGCTCTCTTGAGCGTTGAGTCACTGCTCCAGCACACCGAGCAGCAACAAACCTCGCCGTTTTAATGAAGTGAATGAAATGGTGACAGGTGTGGAAAGAGGCGAGAAATAGGCAAGGGATGCAGAGCAGGCTGTAGAGGGACGGTGGGAAGAGGAGTTTTATTTGAAACTGGCAAGGCATTGCATGCAATTACAACTTTCCTAAAGACAACACCTTCATCTAGAAGACTAATTGAATAGGTAGTTCTAGAAAGAAAGAAAAAAAGAAAGGAAGGAAGGAAGGAAGGAAGGAAGGAAGGAAGGGAAGAAGGACTAATAGGTGGACCACAAAAGCTAGCTACCTTCAGGGCTACTTAAAAGGATTCGGAGCTAGGTTTGGTGGTGCACACCTTTAATCCCAGCACTAGGAGGCAGAGGGGGAATCTCTGAGTTAGAGGCCAGCCTTGTCTGAGGACAAGGACAGCCAGGAATACACAGAGAAACCTTGCCTTTTAAAACAATAACAAGACCAAGATTCTGGAGGGGACTGATATCACACACCTTCAATGCATGCACTTAGAAGGTATAGGCAGAAGGATCGGGAGTTCAAGGTCATCTTCAGTTATATGGTGTTCAAGGCCAGCCTGGAATATGAGAGACCCTTTCTCAGAACAAAACAAGAGCTGGAGGTGTAGTTAAGTTGAAAGAATGCTTGCCTTGTATGCATAGAGCTATGTGTTTGATTCCCAGCACCATACAAACCAGGCATGGCAGCAGGAGTTAATTCTAAAAACCTGAGTCACCCTCCACAGTCACAGCCAGAGTTCAAGGTCATCCATGGCCTCGTAGAAAGTTTGAGGCTAGCCTGAGATACATGAAACCCTTTCTCAAAAAAAAAAAAAATTATGCCAAGTATGGGCAGTGGCGGTGCACGCCTGTAATCCCAGCACTTGGGAGGCAGAGGCAGGCAGATCTCTCTAAGTTCGAGGCCAGCCTGGTCTACAAGAGCTAGTCCTAGGATAGGTACCAAAGCTACACAGAGAAACCCTGTCTCAAAAAGCAAACAAACAAAATTCCAGTATTTTGCATTGTTGTATGCCAAATGCCTTCCTCCAAAAGTTGTGAGGAGCTTGTCTCTGGAAGTAATCCAGTAAAGTCTTGCATTCATAGTGCTGGTAAAGGGACCTACTAACAGGCATCAGAATAGCAGTCAAGATTGTCAGGATCAATGCTGCCTCAAGCCGGTACCCTGGGACACAGAAGGGCTGGCTATGGCCGGATGGGCAGGTAGGGCTGACCTGTGCCTCTCTCTGCAGCATGCGTACCTGCTGAAGCTCAAGGTCATGTACACGGTAGGCTACAGCTCCTCCTTGGCCATGCTCTTGGTCGCCCTCAGCATCCTATGCACTTTCCGGTGAGTCCCCCAGCCTTCAAGTCTTCCTAACTACTCGGGATGGAAAGAGGGAGGTCTTGGTGGGCTGCCTGGCCATCTTGTGAAGCTCAGGACAGCTATAAATGTGACTCAACACAAAATCAGAAACTTAAAATGTATTTTTTACAACTCAAAAAAGCAGCAAATTTGTAGATGACAATGCGCTGATACAACGTCATACAAAATGAATGTATGTAAACATATGTAAGTCCTCCAATCCAGAAGGCTGCAGTTGGAGCCCTGGATTTACTGTGCACACTAAGACAATTCTTTGTTCAGTGCAGTCCAGAGAAGCTGAAAGGTTGGACACACCCTGTTTAAGCTTCCTTGAGGGTCGAGGGGTGTGGTTCAGTTGGTAAAGTGCCTGCCTAGCAAACCCAAGGCCCTGGATTGGATCCCCTGCTCTCTATCAGCTGGCCAGGGTGACACATCCCTGTGGCCACCCCAGCTGGAGGTGGGAGGATCAGAAAGTCATAATCCTCCTTGACTACATAGGTAAGGGGAAGCCAGACCAAGGTGCATAAGATCCTATCTCAAAATGAGACAATGGCAGGGAGGACCAGCAACAAACCTCCAGCCCCTAGAGCACAGAAGAAAATTCAGAAACTGGTGGCAGTGGCTGGTCAGGGCCGAAGACGGGCTGCTGTTACAAAACTCGTGATCGTGTTATCTGTTCTGCTCTGGTCTATTCTATTTTGAGTCACGGTCTCACCATGAAGTCCCTACTAGCCTAGAACTTGAGATGATCCATCTGCTTCCACTGCCAAAGTGCTAGGTTGACAGGCATGCACCACTATGCCTGGTTATCTTTTCCTTTGTGACTTCAGTACAGTACAGGGTGCATCGGGCACCTAGAGACCTATGCCCTCATGCAGGTTCTGTTAACAGAGCGCTAGGACCTGAGGGCTGTGGCGGGGCTTTGGTTTCCTCATGCCAGGGGAGGAGCAGGGCAGGTGGACCTGTCAGAACACCAGCCCCTCTCCATGGTCTTGCAGCCCCACATTCTCTCTGACAGGAGGCTGCACTGCACCCGCAACTACATCCACATGCACCTGTTTGTGTCCTTCATCCTGCGAGCCCTGTCCAACTTCATCAAGGATGCAGTACTCTTCCCCTCGGATGACGTCACCTACTGTGATGCCCGTAGGGTAATGTGCCTAAGTGTCCTAGACTGACCTTGGAGAAGACCAAACCCCGTAGCTTGTCATCCTCCCTGCAAGCATCCATTAAGATCACACAGATGATCCAGGGAAAAGGTGGTGTTTTGCAGGACATGGAGGTTCCAGGAGGTTCCGGAAGGTTCCATAGGGTTCCGCAGCCATGGAGACACAATGTCAGTCATGTGTGTGGGGAATCAGTGGAGGCCCCGTTAATTCCCAGTGCTCAGGAGTGGGCCAGCCACCCTGGGAACTAGAACTGTGGTCAGACTTCCCTGGACTCCTGCCAGCTCCCGAAATGGCAAAGTCTGGAGGGGGAAAGTGCCTGAACATCTGCATACCCAGGCTTCTAGAAAAACATCATTTCCCTAAGTGATTTTCTTCCACCCACTGTCTAGATGCCGCTTAAGCCACTGCACTCTCTCTGCGTGTCACCCGGCATCCCTGACCGCTCATCATAAGCTCCTCACTGATGAAGACTCCTAGTGACTCAAAGTTTTGCCCTCTGTCTGTCCTGCCCGGATGTGGGCCTTCAACCTCAGGCTTTCACCTCAGGGTTACAATATGGGTGCTGCACCTCCAAATTTCACGTCCATATTCTGGGCAAGGAAGAAGGCTGCAGATTAAATAGTTTATTTTCATTTTGAGAGATTTTGCTTTTTTATTTATCTCCCGGAAAGTACACGCATGTGCGCACACACACATGCAAACACGCACACTCAGAAGAAGGAAAGTAGTTTTGTTAATTTTGACTTATCACCCCACTCTCTCCCTAGGAGATAATGTCCTTCTTGGAAAATGAAGGTGTTGGTCAGCACTGGGGGGTTTTCTCTGAAGGAATGCAAGGATCAGGGCCAGTTCATAATTGGAATCTACTTCCTGATTTCTGGCAGATCCTAGGTCATCCTCCCTGGACCTGGGGGCTTGCAGTCTCTAGAGAACACTGTGGGCCTGGTCTCCTGACCAAGGAAAGCTTCAGGAGAACCCTTGAGTGTGTTCATTCCTGTGTGTACACATGCTTGTGCATGAGTGTGTCCATACATGCAGAGATGCAAGGTCAAACTCAGATAGCCTTCCGCAGCCTCTGCCTCTTTTATTCTTTGAGACTGGGTCCATTACCAGCCCAGAGCTCCCCAGTCTGCTAGTTTGGCTGGCCAGTGAGCCCCAGGATCTGCCTGTCTCCACCTCCCTAGTGTTGGGATTTCAAGCTTGTACTATCTGCCTTTTAAAAATGTGGGTTCTGGGAATCAAACTCAGGTCCTCATGGCTGTGCAGCAAACCCTTCACCCCATGAGCATCTCCAGAGCCCTGTGAAGACAGTTGCACCCCTTGAGTTTCACTCCTCTAGACCTGCCTCCTACCAGGCAGTGCTGTTTTCTTTGGGAGTAGTTACCCAAGGGAGGCTCAGCCACCCACCCCCGGCTCATGCGCCTATCTCTTCCAGGTGGGTTGTAAGCTGGTCATGATCTTCTTCCAATACTGCATCATGGCCAACTATGCGTGGCTGCTGGTGGAAGGCCTCTACCTTCACACGCTCCTCGCCATCTCCTTCTTCTCAGAGAGGAAGTGTCTGCAGGCCTTTGTGCTCCTCGGATGGGGTATGTCTGTCCATGGGTGCTGTGCGTGTGTGGTTTGCAGGAAAGGACGCTAAATTGAGAGCCAGGAGGACTTGGTTTCTAGTTGCAGCTCCATTCATCCACCCATCAATCTGTTCACCAAACCATCCACCATCTATCTACCCACACATCCATACCCACCTACCCACTCATGTATCTATCCACCCATTCACACACCCACCCACCATCCACAGACTCATCCATCCATCCATCCATCTATCCACCCATCCACTCATGCATCTCCTACCTTCTCATCCATTCATCCCCCTATCTACCCAACCACTAACCCATGTATCCTCTCCTTCATCTGTTCACCCATTCATCCAACCTGTAGAGTATGTACAGAAAGAAACCAGGGATTTAGTGTCTGCTCCCAGACCCGCATTGAACTAACTTAAGTAATCTTTGGCAAATTGCTGGATGGTTACCCTCTAACCTCGGGGTTTTTTTGTTTTTGTTTTTTGTTTTTTTTTTTGCCTTCCAAATGTGAAATCAGAGCTGTAATTTAGTGTCAACAGAATGCTGAGCATCCTGAGCTTTTTCCAATTTTATTCTGCCCAGCACTGGTCTCATCTTACACAGATAATTCATGCTTGTGTCCTCTTTATGTTTGAGCTCAGGAGACATGGCTCAGACAAACTTCAGCAGGAAGGGAACAGGCCAGCTCACATAACTGATGAGTACATAAACCATCAACTTCACACCAAGCTGAATACAGGCGTTAAATGTTTTTCCTTCTGCTATTACACTGCCATTTGTAACAGTGGCTTTATTCACACTGTTTTCCATGTTACCACCAGGAGCTTTGTGGGATGCCTGGTTCTCACTACCAGGCTCCCATAACACAAAGACAAGGGACCTCTGCTTGCGCGCATGCACACACACATACACACACACACACACACACACACACACACACACACACAGTCGCCCCACCCTTCTCTGAACTGCTCTGCAGTTCATTCTGGTTGAGTCACATGACTCTCACCCATGTGACTGAGATGACCACAGGGCTCTAAGAGAACTGAGTGCACCATGGCCATAGGCCACTCAAACCACCTGGTTTCCAAAGGATGCTAAGGATTTAGTTTCTAGGACAGAGAACATGACAGCCAGCCAGTTGTGCAAAGGCCCCACTGCATATTTTCCTCCTCTTCTTTCTGGCCAAGGGAAATAACTCCCATTTCTAGAACACTTATTCCAGGTGGTGGCTTGGTGCTTTACACTGGTCACTTAATCAATTCACCAACCTCCAGAAGTCATTCAGAGACTTAAGCTCAGAGATGGGATGTATATACTCAACTCACACTGTAGACAAGGGTGGATTCAGGGTTACCAGACAATAACAAACATCCACCCATCCACTCTGTCACTAGGCACCAATATCTATCTGTCTATCCATCCAGCTACCTACTTATGAACACAGTATATACCCACCCTCCCATACTACACAATACACCTATCCACATAGTCACACATCCACACACCTCTCCATACATCTATCTAACCATCCATCTGTCCGTCCACCCACCTATCTATCTACCCATTCATTATTTTGATTTAGCACACAATAAGTAACCTCAAGGTTCTAAGTCGAATAAGGTTCCTGGGAGTGGTTCCCAGTTTCATTTGGTTTCTGCCTGGTGCCTTTACCTATGAAGTGTCCCTGCAAGGGAAGCCTTCTTCTGGTGTTTCTGTTTGTCTAAATCTCTACAGGCTAGAGTCTCTTCTCTCCATCAGACCAGCAAGAAGGCTGGCAAAACACACTGTGCCCTCCTGCTCCAGAATTTCGGCCTGTTTAGCCCATGACCCTTGACCAGCAGAGGCTTGCAGGACCATGCAGGTATCTGCATAGGCGGGTAATCCCATGAGGACCAGGGACTTGCCTTGACTGCCCCTGATTTGGAAGGCAGCTCACTGAGCTCCATAGCTCTAAACTGTCAGAGTTTGAGAAATCTGTAAGATCAGGACCATTATTGACTCAACATTAAGCTGTTCTTTGTGCTCCAAACTCACAAAAATACAGGGATTAAGGCTGGGGGTGTGGTCAGTTGGTAGAGCACTTGCCTTCTGTTCATGAATCGGCCTGGTTGGTGGTATACACCTGTAATCCCAGGATCACAAATACGAGGCCACTCTCTTAGCCACACGGTGAGTTCAAGGCCAGTCTGAGCTACAGGAGATGGTGTCTCCATTTATATTCACTAAATCAACATAAAGGTTACTGACACCAGATTGCCAACCCCGTCACCCCCAGGACTTCAGTCAAGTAAGAGATGTAACAGTGTTCGGGACTGGGACAGGGTCTCCTGCGTACTACACAGATGCTCTACATTGGGGCCACACTCCCCAGCCCTGCTCTTCAGTTCTGTTGATGGTTCCTCCTAACATTTATTCTCATGTTTCTCCCTTCGTGGGAGGAGGGGCACTTGAGAGGGGGCATGTGTGTGCATCCCAGTGGACAACCCAGGCATCATGTCTTGGAATCCATCCACCAGGAAGATGGGTGTTGAACTTTCCAAGTGCTAGGTGAACGGGTGCTCAGGCTCCAGGACTCTGCCTGTCCCCACCTTCCCAATACTGGGATTACAAGTGTGCTTCACCTCCACCTCCCCAGTGCTGGGATTACAAGCATGCTTCACCTCACACAACTGTTTTTCAAGTTCTGGGAGTTGAACTCAGGCCCCTATGCCTGCAAGGCAAGCATCTTATCAATGGAACTATCTTCCCGACCCCCATTCTTACATTTCTAAACAACATACCACTCTTCCTTAATCTGTCCATCTGAGATATTATTTTTGCCTTCTGATGGAAAAGATACAAAACTCCACATCCACACTTATATTCCCAGTTTTCATAGCTGTCGCTCAAGCCCACATATTCATTTACATATTCAGTGTGTACATTATCAGAACTGAGAAAATACTGTTTACTGCTGAGCCAGGTGGCATGCAATTATTTTGTTTTCTATTTATTTAACTTTTTTCCTGGAGTCATATTTTATCTGTACATTATCATTGTTTGATACAGATGTGAGTGACTCAGAGTTTACAGAGAGAATCATGTTCCCCAACCACTAGCTGCATTTGGCTTCCCCTGGTGCCTATAAATATTTTCTAATTATTTGTATGTACCTGTGTGTGTGTCTGAGTATAATGCCTATGGAGGCCAGAAGAGGGCATCAGATTGCCTGGAAGGGGACTTTCAGGCAGTTGTGAGCCAACCATCTGGGTGCTGGGAGCTGGACTCTCTAAAAAAGCAGCAAGTAATCTTAACCACTAAGTCTCTCCAGCTCCTCTCCCTCCTTCGTGTACTTAATAAGCGTCTCTACCTCATCTGACTCTTCTGCTTGTCTAAATCTCCATGTGCTAGGGTCTTGGCTCTCCATTAGACCAGCAGGGAGGTAGCTGGTTAGATTATTTTTTACTAATTCTTCCAAATCCTCTGAAAAAGCTTGCAGTATTATTTTCCAAATCATTAAATACAAAGGAAACCCCTAAGCTCTTACATGCTTTGTCAACCTGAATTTTGTGTGTATTTGTGTGTAGTGTGTGTGTCTGAGCATGTATATGTCTTGTGGTGTGTGTGTGTGTGTGTGTGTGTGTCTGGTGTGTGCAGGGTGTGTCTACTTGTGTGTATGTCTGGTGTGTGTGTATGTCTGGTGTGTTATGTCTGGTGTGTGTATTCTGGTGTGTGTGTATGTCTGGTGTCTGTGGTGTGTGCGTGCACTCATGTATGCAGAAGTCAAAGGTTTATGTCAAGTGTCTTCCACTGCCACTCTCCAGCTTATCTGTTGAGTAGGTCTCTCCCTGAACCAGAGCAGACTGATTGACTAGACAGGAGAGACAGTGAAGTCCAGGGATGCCCCCGTATCTGCTTCCCTTCTCTTCCATGCTAAGACACCTAGTACCATGTCCAGTTCTTTTAAAGATATATTTGCTTCTATTGTATGTTATGAGTGTTTGCTTTTGTGTGTGTATGTGAACCATATGCATACCCGGTGTCCACAGAGATCAGAACTGGTGGGTATCAGGTCTTCTTGAACTGGAGTTACAAACAGTTGTGAGTCACTATGTGTGTGTGCTGGGAACTGAACTCAGGTCCTCTGCAAGAACAGCAAATGCTCTGAACCGCTGAGCCATCTCTCCAGTTCCCTGTGGTGCTGGGGTATGAACTCAGGTTCGCCTGCTTGTACAGGAGTATTTTTACTGACAGAGCTCATTTCTCCAGGAATGTATACCTAAGATTTTGAAAAGCAATTAGAGAGAGATGTTGTCTAAAGACTGGTTTCAAAAATGCCAGGGTTAGAGATGTATCTCAATGGTACAGTCCTGCCTAGCATTCTGGAAGCCCTGAGCTTGGGCCCCACACCACAAAAACATTAAGTAAAAATGAGAGATGTTTTTGTGTTTTCAACTGTCACAACTGTTACTATGATACAGCTTCCCTCCCCTGCCCTTCCCTGCCCTCCCCTCTTCTCCCCTGTCCTCCCATATCCTCCCCTGCCCTCCCCTGCCCTCCCCTGCCCTCTCCTGCCCTATTCTATTACCCTGTCTTCTCCAGAAGCAGGTCTCCATTTCTTTTTCTTGCAGTTTTGTTTTGAGATAGGAACTCACTATCTAACTCAAGTTGACCTTGAGCATACAACCCTCCTCAAGGCTACAGTTATAGGACAGTTGTCCTTCTTTCCCTCCCTTCCTCCCTCCCTCCCTCCCTCTCTCCTATCCTCCCTCACTCCCTCTCTTTTTTTTTTGTTTAGTGTTAATAATGTATTTAATGTGTGTGTGTGTGTGTGCATGAGTGTGTGTGTTATGACATGTGTATGGAGAGACAGAGGGCAACTAGCAGGAGTTGATCCCCTCCTCCACCATATAGGTCCTTAGGGTGCAACTCTGAGCCATCTGACAGACCATGTCCTTGGACCTGCGTTACCTCTTAGACCTTCCCTTCTGCCCTGGCTTCACTCTCTGTGGAAGCTCTGTAGCCACGGGTACAGTCTCCCTTATTCTAAGTTCCCGCTCTGCCTCCTGTGGTTCTGTTGGCTTCTGCTTTCCGGGCATTTCTTGCCTTTATCTTCCAACTCTTCTACTGAATGTTTATCTTGGAAATCGTAGATTTGTTTCTCTGCCCTCTTTCTTGTCCTCTGGATGCTCCCAATTGGCAGCATCCTGTATCTCTTGTAGATGTTATCTTTCCTGACTCCTTGTGATCTCCCTGGGGTTGTTTTTGTTCAGGTTCCTTCTGCTCCCTGTCTGATCTGTTTCCTCTCAATTCCTTTTCTCTGGTTGTTTTGTTTCCAGCTTTTGCTGTAATCTGATGTCTGTGACCTTGGCTCTCTGTTAATAGATAAGAATGACTTAGTCCATTCTTGTCCATTCCCCCAGGGTACTAAAAACTGCATTTATTTGTTTATCATGTACAGGTGTGTGTGTGTGTGTGTGTGTGTGTGTGTGTGTGTGTTTGCGTGTGTTGTGCATATACATACACATGTCACAGTACACATGTAGAGGTGAGAGAATAGTTTGTAGGAGTCAGTTCCCGAGTCCAGGGAACAAACAAGCCATCTCAGCAGCCCTGCTTCTCCGCCTTTGTCTAGGGTCATTCAGTTTATTCAGAAAAGCATCCTTTAATGCCTTTGGTTGGAGTCAGGGGAGCAGAGTGAGGTAGAGATTTGCCTACTAGAGATCTAAACATAGAGTAGTCTGGGTGCCTGACCTCTCTCCATCCATTGTGTAGATCAGCAAACCTGTGAGAATCATTGAATGAGCCACAGTGAAAAACAAAGCAAGTGGGCACAGCGGTGCACTCCTGGGGCCTTAGCCACTTGTGAGGCTGCAGCAGGAGGATGGCTTGAATCTAGGCATTGGAGGCCACTAGACAGCACAGTGAAACCTCATCTTTTCAAACAGTCAGAGCGTAGAGCGCTTGCCGAGCATGCACAAAGTCCTAGGTTCGGGCTCCAGCACCCAGCATGGTGGTGCATACACCTGTAATCTCAGTTCTCAACAATTAGAGGCGGAAAATCAGGAGTTCAAGGCCATCTTCAGTTACATATTGAGTTCTGGGTTAGCGTGGGCTAAATGAGATTGTCTCAAAGAAAAAGCAAAGCAAATAGCCAGACCTAATGTTGTGGGGCCCCGGTGCCAGCTTTTTATGTGGCTTCTGGGAATTCAGATTCAGGTGTTCCTGATTGCACAGAAAACATTCTCACCCATTGAGCCATCTCCCCAGCCCCAAACGACAAGGTTTATGAGTCAATTCTTTAACAAAGTCAATGGCTTTTCCACCAGCTGGATTCTCTGTCTTCCCCATTCTGCTGGGTATATCCCATTTCAAACCAGGGCCTCACCAAACTGCATCCATGTGCCTTCTCTCCTAGAAGTCCTCAGGAATCTGGCCCAGGCTCCCGGGAGTATCCTAACCCCAAGTGGCTTTCAGGTTCCGTAAAAACCCACTGCAGTTCTTAGGATAGTAGCATGTGGCTGCACACTGATGCAAGATGATAAAGAGGGTTTCCATGGAAACCAAACCTTGTCATCCACCTGGTACCCGGATAAGGATAAATGCCCGCTCACTGTGCCTGAGTTCTCTCTCCCCTACCTGGATTAGTTGCTTGTCTTGCTGCTGTGGGAAAATATCCGGACAGAGGCAGCTTAAGAAAGGATTGTTTGTCTCACAGTTTGAGGGGAGAGTCTGTCATGGCCACGCAGGCAGGGCAGCAGGAACCTGAGGCAGCTGCTCACACGGCATCCACAGTCGGGAAGCAGAGGGATGAACACTGGTGCTCAGCTCACTTTCTCCTTATTCAGCCTAGAACCCCAGTCCATAGAACGGTGCTGCGCACATTTGGGGTGGGTCTTCCTGCCTTAATTAGCCTTACCTAGATAGTTCCCTGAAGACACACCCAGAGTTCTGTCTGTTCGGTCATTCTAAATTCCATCAGGCTACTGTCAACATTAAACATCATACTGTGCCTCCCTTTTGTTTTGGCCTTCAGGTTCTCCAGCCATTTTTGTTGCTTCATGGGCTATCAGCCGGCACTTTCTGGAAGACATCGGGTAAGCTGGTAGGAGGAGGAGCAAGAACACTATACAACATTTTACAGTCAGTCTCTACGGCAGCTGGCTCTGCAGCTGGGAATTCACCTAACCTCACACATGCTTGCCTAGCATGCAGGAAGCTCAGAGTTTGATTCCAGCATTGCATTAACTGGATGGAGCAGAGGAGGACAGATGTATCTTCAGGATTAAAGAATTTGTTAGTTATGTGGATATGCGCAGATGTGTGCGTGTGAGTGCAGATGCCCACGGAAGCCGAAGACACCACTGGATCCCCTGGATCTGGGATTACAGTAGTTGTGAGCTGTCCTACATGGATGCTGGGAACTGAAGTCAGGTTCTCCGCAAGAGTAGTATGTGCTCTCAACCACTGAGCCATCTCTCCAGCCCTGAGAGGAACAGATCTCAATGGTGGAGGGCACAGTGTGAGGGCTAAAGACATAAACACAGTCTTCCTTCCGAGGGTGGCACTGGGAAACGTGTCTGCCAGTCAATCAGTTCCCCACTCCTAATGATGCCCAACACTCTCTTCTCTTCCGTAGATGCTGGGACATCAACTCCAACCCTTCCATCTGGTGGCTCATTCGAGGGCCTGTGATTCTGTCCATTCTGGTAAGTGGCCATTCTCTCCTGAGCTGGGGACAAGTAGGGGAACACTGGATCCGTGAAAAACAGAGGGTTGGATATCCTGGAGCCTGAGTTTCCAGCAGGTACCAGGAGGGTAGAAACGGCAGGATTCCAGAGGTTGGCAGGCAGACTGTCCCCTAAGGAGTGGAGGAGGGAGTGGGTCAGGCCCGTCAGGAGTCATTTACCCTGTCTTTAGAACCTAGAGCTCAGAGATTTGAGATAAATACCCCCCTCAAAAGCAACCCACTACCAACAAAACAAAGATCAAATCCTTCCCAAGTATGTTAAGTTCGTTTCAGCACTCAGGAGACAGAGGCAGGAGAATTGAGAGTCTGAGGCTTGTCCGAGCTGTGTGGTAGCATGCTCTATCAAGGAGAAAAGTGTGGGTTGATATGGAGGCTCAGGGCTGTGCAAACCTCACCACTGGAGTGAGTTCCATCACAAGAACCTGCAGTGGAACAGTGAAGCGACTAATGCAAGTTAGTCTTTGACCTCTGCAGGTGTGTGTGCGTGTGTGTGTGCATGTGTGCATGTGTGCGCACATGCGTGTGCGTATGCCCGTGTGTGCACTGTGTGTGTGCTCGCAAGTGAAAGCATGTGCAAACACAGATATAAAATAAAAATAAAATAAAAAGTGGACTCCAAGGCTCAGTCAAACCTTTATTCATCGAGATTTACAGGGGATTACAAGCCCCAAGGGTGAGTGATCTGGCTGGCATTGTGTAGACGTGTGGGCCACTGAACCTGGATGGCAGGGTGTGTCATTTCCAGCTGTGGTCTCTGGATTTATGTGTCACTGGGACTCAGGCTGCAGGGTGAACAGCCACGATTTGTCATCCTGGCTGTGGTGTCTCTCCTGTCCCCAGCTCTAGGGGTCAGGGCCAGGACAACTTTAGCCTGACCTCCGCCTTGTGCCTTGCAGATCAATTTCATCTTTTTCATAAACATTCTAAGAATCCTGATGAGAAAACTTAGAACCCAAGAAACAAGAGGAAATGAAATGAACCAGTATAAGTAAGTGTAAGGCAGAAAGCTTGGCATGCTGGGACAGTCGGCGAGCATCTACTGAACACCTGCTGTTTACCCCACTATGCTAAGCAGAAAGGCAGGCCTGGGGCATACCTGTAGTGTGACTGGGGCGGGTGGGAGGAAATACACCTGAATATGAAGCCTCAGACACTGTGGGGAGGGAAACCTATGAAACCAGACAGGAACCCTTCAAGTATAGATCTGAGCCCTGCAAGGCTGGGAGGGCAAGGGAGTGGATAGGAGGTGTTGAGATGAGGTGGGGTAGAAAGGGCATGACAAGGCCCTCTCCTGTCTCCTCATTTGCTGAGCACAGCAGCAATAGCACAGGTGTCTGATTTATCTGCTAGTGAAGCCGTTGAATGCTTATTGATTTATGTTACTGATAGAGGGGGAGACCAGGAGCACTGAGGCTTGGTCAAGCATCTGGCCAGTGTTGTGCCTGGGTAGTTAGCGCATGGGACTTTAGAGATTTTGCAAAATAAATGAAAACGTGCTGGAGATGTTGTTCTATAATGGGATACTTGCTTAGCGTGAGTGAGGGCTGGGGTTCCTCATCTAGCACTGAAAAATACACAGATTATAGATCACAGATAAGAGGGTAGATAGGTAGATGACACATAGGTATATAGATAGATGATAGATATAGATACAAACTTTCAAAGATGACAGATAGGTGATAAATAGTTGATTGATACATGGTAGATAAGCAGGCACATACAAAGATAATTGATAAATAATAAATAAATGACTGGTAGATACACAAATAGACGACAGATAAAGTTAGACAGGTAGATGAAAGATAGATAGATAGATAGATAGATAGATAGATAGATAGATAGGGAGATGATAGACAGGTAGATGAGAGAGGGATAGGGAGATAGGGACATAGATGATATAGATAGATAGATAGATAGATAGATAGATAGATAGATAGATAGATAGATGATAGATAGATAGATCGATCCAGAAAACAAACAAAACCCCAAATTGAAAAAGTATCTTGAAACACTGCAGCATAACTTAAAACAATCAGGCCCTTGAAGGGTTGAGCTCTGTGTGAGGAGGGCTTGAGCAGATCAGGAGTGGCAGCGTACCCTGTGTCCCCAGGCGCCTGGCCAAGTCCACCCTCCTGCTGATCCCCCTCTTCGGCATTCACTACATCATCTTCGCCTTCTCTCCAGAGGACGCCATGGAAGTCCAGCTCTTCTTTGAATTGGCCCTAGGCTCCTTCCAGGTAAGTTTTGGGGATCGTGACTTAAAAGAGGGCTCCTCAGGACTAGAGCAGTGGCTCAGTTAGGAGAGGACTGGCATTGTAAGCATGGGAACTGAGATCAATCCCCAGATCCTACAGAAAACGTGTGGGAGTGCGTGCCTCTAATCCCATCAATGCTGAGACAGAGGCAGAGACAAAGCGATCCCTGGAGTTCACCAGTGAGCCAGCCTAGCCTATTTGGAGAAGCTCTAGGTCCATGAGAGACCCCATGACAAAAAGTCAAAGGACACCTGAGACCTCCACATCTGTGTACATAGGTTCATCTGCACATGTGTATACACACACACACACACACACACACACACCCCAGCTTTCAGTTTCCTTTGAGAGAAACGAGGCTGCAGAGATAGCAAGCCTGGCAGTCCCACACAGTGCCTACCCAAGGCCACAGGAGAGGACCTCATGATGTCAACTGATTTTGAGTCTCCAACAGTAAAAGCATGGGAATGGGGGAGGTAGACTCCTGGGAGAAGGAAAGAGAAAATCGACAGAGCATGATGGATAAAGAGTTACACAACCACACGGGTAGCACATTCACAACCACAATGACACACTGTGTAAAGCCACAGGCAGGCAGAGGAGCCCTCTGTTTCTCACTGGGAAGTCCAGAGGAAATGTCTAAAACTGAGAAACTGGAAACTCGCAACATCAGCATGTTATTGAAAAAAAAAAGTTAAGAGTGTTCAGGCTGTACTCAAGTTACCCCTAAGGAGCAGGAAGTGGGAGTGGGTGGCAGGAGGGTGCTGGACTTGTGTGGGTGTGCGTGCGTGTGTGTAAGTGTGTGTCAGGGGACAACATTCCTCAGGACTGTCCACCTTGTTTTTTTGCCCTTGTTTTGATTTTTGCATTTTAGATAGGATCTCTCTGTAGCCTGGAACTTATCAAGTAGACCAGACCATTCTAGCGGGCTGGCCAGCCCAGAGACCTGCCAATCACTGTCTCCCCGGTGTGCCACACAATGACTATTTTAGATGGAACCACTGAGCCATCTTCTCAGCCCCAGGATGTTGGAGTTTTAACCAGATTCTTTTGACAGGAGGTAGGGGAGGTCACCTACCTCTAATCCACCAAGATGTTATGAAGTTATGGCAACACTAACAAAAATGGGTAAGAAGAAACCCTAATTGGAATCTCGAGCTTCACATTGTTACTTTATTTATTTGCTTGGAGCCATTTCTTTCCAAAAATAACATAAAGTCACTTTTAGCAACAACCAATGGAGAAAAAAATATGTAGATGACTTATCAGTGGAAAAAACTATACACCCTGTGTGGTAGTGTACTTTGTAATCCAAGCACTTGGGAGGAGGAGGTGGGAGTCGAGGTCACCCTTCACGACATAGCAAGTTTGAGGTCAGCCTGAGTTTGGAGTTTTCCAGAAGCCAAAGAAAGAACAGTTTGTTTCAAGGCTTATAG
Source organism: Microtus oregoni (assembly GCF_018167655.1). Classification (NCBI taxonomy): domain Eukaryota; kingdom Metazoa; phylum Chordata; class Mammalia; order Rodentia; family Cricetidae; genus Microtus; species Microtus oregoni. The sequence goes on from NW_024543062.1 coordinate 50,170,671, forward strand.
TATCCATTAGATGAAAGCCAGTTAATATGGCCTGAGGCTTACTGGAAGAGCATTTGCCTGCATGCCTGAGACCCTGGGTTCCATCCCCAGTACAACCTGAGCATGCATGTGTTCATACACATACACAGACAGACAGACAGACACACACACCAATGAAAACAAACCCACTGCCTAAAGAAGCCTTGTGATTCTGTTCTAGAGCTTGAGGACACCCAGCTTCCAGCCCCCACCCCACCCCCACTAAGTCTTCCTTGCAGAGAGACTCTAGCAGAGCCCCCCCCCCCAATAGGGAGGTCTTAGCCTCAGCGTGAGGCCTCCACTCCCTCTTTGTCCCTTGGATTCTGCTCTTGGTGAGCTGAGCTCTGGATTCCAGGGAAGACTGCTCACAGGGGACACAGTGAGTCAGGACCTCTCTGCTATTTCAAATCCAACCTCAGGCTGTCCCTGTGCTTCCTCTGAGAAGCTTCCCTGAGCAGAGCCTCTGCCAACACCTTGGTCCTGTTGCACATTTAAAATGGTCTCACTATGACCCATCTCATTGGGGACTCTGAGGTTCAGGCATTTGGAAGGACTTAGCTTGACCACCAAAGTAGGTAATAAGCATTCAAAGAGCTTGGGACCCCAGGGCTGCTTCTCCATGAAGATAGGGACTTCCTGTCCCCAGAACTGGGAAGATAAAAAAAAAAAACCCACCAAGAACACTTTCCTAATGTCCCATGGACGTGCTTATAAATGAGAAGACCATAAGAAACATGTAAATAGCTGGGCCTGGTGGTACATGCATGCAGTCCCAGCCCTTGAGTTGGGAAGATAGCTTCACATTCTAGGCCAGCCTGTGCTATATTGCAAGTTCCAAGCCAGTCAGGGGCTTGTGAGAGTCTGTTCCCCCATGTGTGTATGTTCTTATGTATACAAATTATTAAATATGTATATGTACCCATAGATATGTATGTGTATTCATATACAAATGTATCAAAGTTTCTCCCTCATACCAAAGTGAAGAGAATAACAGAATGAACCTGTATCTACCAACCAAAGAGAGAGAGAGAGAGAGAGAGAGACAGAGACAGAGACAGAGACAGAGACAGAGACAGAGAGAGATGGGGCCATGGCCTGGAGAGATGGCTCAGCGGTTAAGAGTCCTTATTGCTCTTGCAGAGGATCTGAATTTGGTTCCCAGCATCCTTGTTAGGTGCTCACAATTGCCTATAATTAGTTCCAGGGAATCTGGTGCTTTCTTCTGACCCCTGCAGGTACCTGAGCACAGGTGGCATGCGCACATGTCCACAGATATACGTAACTGCACATAAATAAAAGTAAATCTCTAAGAAAAACCATATACACCTACTATAACAGCAGAACTCACAAGTATTGTTCTGGCTTTGTATCTCCATGGTAGAACATGAGTTTAGCATGCCTGGACCATGGGTTCAAGTCCTGCCCCCTTCAAAAACAGCATGGGGAGATGGCTCAGTGGGCAAAGCATTCACTGCACAAGGATGAGGACCTGAATTGGAATCCCCAGCACCCACGTAAAAAGCTGGGGTGGGGTACCAGCAGAACAAGGTGGATCCTGGGAGCTCATTAGTCAGCGGCCTAGCGGTTCAGAGCCTTGGGATCAGTGAGAAATCCTGTCTCAGGAAGCTGAGGAGGCCTGATTAGGGGTAAGGACCTGTGCTGACTTGTTGACTTCAGGCCTTCATCAGTCTGCACATGTGCTTCAAGTGCACACACGTGCACACACACACACACACACACACACACACCTCACAAAGCCCATATCCCCTAGCACAGGTACTAGCACAGGTACATATTAAGCCCACCACGCAGTGGCAGGTCCATTGCCCTTTGGGGTCCTTCAATGTGACAAGCAGCTAAAGCCTAGAGCAGAGAGGCCAGGCCAGCTGATGTTTTAAGCTATATATGGAAGCCTCAAGAGGGGAGGTGGAGGGCAGGCCTGTGAGGAAGGCAGGATGGTGAGGCGGGCTCTGAGGGAGGGAGGGAGGGAGGGAGGGAGGGAGGAGTGGAGGGAGGGTACAGGTGCTCTGTGGATAGTTACTTTCCCATTGCTGTAATCAAACACCCTGACAGGAACTGTGTAGGGAAAGGAGGGAGGGAGGGAGGCTTTGCTTTGCCCCACAGTTCTAGGGTACAGCCCATGATGGTGGAGAAGCCTTGGTGGCAGGACCCGAGGCAGTTGGTGGCATTGTGGTACTCAGCTGACTTTCTCTCTACTGGATGGAGTAGTGCCCCCCGTGTTTGGGGAGAGTCTTCCCACCTTGGTTAATCTAGAAAACCCCTAAAGGAATGCTCAGAGGTTCTCCTCTAGGTGATCCTAGCCTCTGCCAAGTTGACAGTCAGTAGCAACCAACACACATCACTCACGGCTCTGCAGGCATTGCAGACTGACGACCCAGGGAATATCATCAGGAAAGCAGGAGCTCTGAGAAAAGGTCCAGATAAACTCCACCCCTCCAAGTCAGGAGACACAGCCTGGACCCCAGAGCTGCCTGCACCTGATACACACCTGCACTTGACCCCAGAGCTTCCACACCTGCTAGCATACCTGCACTCCACCCCGGAGCTGCCGGAGCTGCCCGCACCTCCTATAGACCTGCACTCGACCCCAGAGCTGCCCGCACCTGCTAGCACACCTGCACTTGAACCCAGAGCTTCCACACCTGCTAGCACACCTGCACTTGACCCCAGAGCTGCCCGTACCTGCTACAAACCTGCACTCGACCTCAGAGCTGCCTGCACCTGCTAGCACACCTGCACTCCACCCCGGAGCTGCCCTCACCAGCTAGCACACCTGCACCCGACCTCAGAGCTGCCAGCACCTGCTAGCACACCTGCACTCAACCCCAGAGCTGCCTGCACCTGCTACAGACCTGCACTCGGGCATACTTTGCTCTCACCACACGTCTGTTCTCCAGCAGGAATTTATCACCTTTCTTGTAAGCCCAGGATCTCCCACTGGAGTGACCCTGCCCCTCATAAGGGGATGGGGTGATTCTTCAGGGGCCTCCTATCTCTGCTATCCTGGATGGCATTCTTCACCAATTCCAGAGACCTGAATGGATCCTTTAATCAGGGCCCAAGTCAGAAGCTCTTCCCTTACCGTCCCTGACACAGGAGTCGGAGGTCATATGTTAGGTCTCGGGGTCAATAAATGAAAACGACTTCTGCCTGTGTTGAAGGCAGGCAGGCAGATCAGTGCCCCGAAGTAGGGAATTCTCCAAGGCTGAAAGGTCCTAAGGAGCAAGGGTGGAGGAGGTGGTGTGTGTGTGTGTGTGTGTGTGTGTGTGTGTGTGTGTTGCTCACTCAAGGATTCAGGCAGGAGCAGGTGGGAGGGAGAAGTCTATAACCACAGACTAACACAGTTCCTTCTTTAGGGGCTGGTGGTCGCCATCCTCTACTGCTTCCTCAATGGAGAGGTGAGTGTCCTGGGGAACCACAGAATTCCAGTACAGGACTCCCCGCTGACCAGCCAAGGAGAGTGAGAAGGGGACTGAGGCAGGCCTGCTTGCTTGGCAGAGTCGTCCGGTGGTATGATAGATCACATCTTGGGCAATGTCCTCAGGACAGAACCAGCAGAAATAGATTCCGTGGGTCCGTACTGGGTCTGTGAAGTATTCCTTACCAAACTCCATGAGCAAGTTCAGCAAACCCAGATGAGCCCAGACCCCACTCAAACCCAAGTTCCCGACAGCTCTGCTGCCAGCTCTGGGAGGGACCTGGGTCACTTCCCACCCAGAACTCAGTCTTCCCATGAGTGAAGTGGGTCACTTGGAACTGCCCCAGCCTTGGTCAGAGACTGAGGATTCAGGATATGAAGCTCCAGTCACTGACCCTGGCTACACTGGTAGTGCACACAGGCCAAGTGTCTCTGTGGCTATTGACCAATCTGTCTGGTTCACACCTGAATGGGAGTGACCTCAGATGTTTCCCAAAAATCAAACATCAAAGCTGACTTCAGAGGTTCAAGTGTTCTCTTGAGGACCATAGAGGAAATGTCTAAGAGCAAACCCTCAGATTGCGGATGGATTCCAGACTGGGGTGAGGGAGGTATGGGAACAAGCATGCAGGTTTGGACACCTAACTCTGCAGTTTGTGGAACAAATCTTACACCTTTTCTGAGGAACGCAGTGTTAGAAGATGGCGGGTACCATCCAGAACTGATGTGGAAGGAGAGCTCAAGGTGTCCCCTGACCTCCATAAGAATGTCATGGCATGCACGTGTGTTCACATCTATCGCTCTCTAAATAAAGAAAGAAATAATTTTAAAATTTAAAGATGCCATGTACTAGTGCCCACGGTAGAGAAGGCCCTCAGTACCTTTTCTGTACATGGGGCAGGAATGGTCAGTCAGAGACCAATAGGGAAGGGGGCACAGCAGGGCCACGAGAGTAGGGACAGCTGGGCTCATCAGTGAGCCAGAGTCTAGGCAGAGGCCTGAGCTACCTTCTCGGGCAGTTGCTGCAGCTGATGGCTGGTTTTGGACAGGTGCAGCTAGAAGTTCAGAAAAAATGGCGCCAGTGGCACCTCCAAGAGTTCCCGCTACGCCCTGTGGCCCTCAGCAACTCCTTCAGCAATGCCACCAGCAGTACCACCCACGGCACTAAGGCCAGCACCTCGGAGCAGAGCCGGAGCACCCCCAGGGCCAGCATCATCTGAGGCTGCGGCAGGACTGGCAGTGGACACAGAGCTGGACACTCAATAGGATGGTTCTCTTCTAACAGCTCTTCTGTGTTTGAGTGGCTGAGAGGCCTTCCTCCAGGTCTGAGCTTCCTTAGAACTGAGACTGGGTCACCATGGAGCAAGAAACAGGTCTGTGATTTGGTCTTTCTTATTCTTCTGAGAGAGTAATTCAGTGGCTCCGGAGGAGGCAAGGGAATAAATGACATCCAGAACACCCTAGTCTCTGTGTGTCCATCTTTTGCCACCTGGGGAAGGCTTATGTTCTACATCGTTTCCCAGCTTCTCCCTGAGGGAGTAGGGAGCTTCCCTGCTTCCAGGTTCCAGCTCACTTTTAAGGACAAGCCTAGAAGCTCAGGAAATATGAGGAATCAAGCCGCTGGGCCTTAGGCTGATCTCGTCTGCCCTAGAGTTTTCATAGAGCATTCAGGACAGCAGCTAAATTAAGCTTCTGAAGCCCCTTTTCCATTATCTCTGATGTTGTATGAGGACTGGGTGGAAAACAGGTACATCAGGAAGTAAGCCATCCTCCCTATGAACGGCAGACAGCTCCCTGAAGGCCAAGACTTGCCCAAGATACTTGGCAACGATATGAAAGTCTTGTTGCTCTTTTGAGACAGTGTCTTCTATAGCCCAGGCTGGTCTACTAATCCCTAGCTGAAAATGGCCTTGAACTTCATCCTCCTGCCTTCATTTCCAAGTGCTAGAACTGCAGGCGTGCATCACCAAGCCTGCTTTATGTGGTCCTGGGAATCAGACTCATAGCTTCATGCACAGCAGGCAAGCATTTTACCAGCTATGCTACATCTCCATGGACTGCTAATGCATAGTCTTTTAACAATCTGAGCTTCAAGGCGGGTGGTGATTTCCCGACTCTCAAACAGGCAGAGGCCCATCTCCCTGCACTGTAAGCTTCCATAACTCTGGCTGTCAATGCCGGCACATAGGCACTCCCTGGCTCCATAAGAGGATGAAAGAGGATGAAATGAAGTGTTTGAATCTCCTTCCAAACACAACCTAGCAGGGGAACCTAAACAGAAACGGAGAGCTGGCCTCCGATTTGCATCTTCCAGCCTGCTGCAGGACCACTTCCCAGGCTGAGACCCAGGATGAGTGGTCAATGAATTCTGGTTTTGGTAAAACCAGACAGTCCCCATGAACTCCTCAGGTAGAGATGGCAGTGTGGCTCAGTCAGAGAGCACCTGCCCAGGTGCACCAGGCCTTGGATGTGAGTGAGCCTCAGCACTGCAAAACAAAACAGCCAGTTCTGGGGTCTCCGAGGTCCCTGGATAGTGATGGTTCCGATGTAGCATTTGTAGTCTCATGAATCTCAACTGGAATAAAGATGTCTAAAAGTCATGGCTAGAGAAGTGGCTCAGCCCACGAAAGCTCATGGTGAGCGAGCGTGACGGCTTCAGCTGCATCCTGGGAACCTACGTCAAGGCGGCAAGAAAGGACCAGCTCCACAAACTGATCTCCACCCCCCACATGTGCACATGATGTGTACATTCCCATGCATGCATGCGCAATAGTAAGATGAAGATAGGTAAGCTCACTGTAGGAGGGGCTGGAGGGATGACTTAGGGGTAAAATGGATGACGATCTGGGTTCAGTTCCTGGAGCCTGTGTAAAAGCCTGGTGCAGTTGTGCAGGCCTCTAATCCCGGTGCTGGGCAGCCAGAGGCAGGAAGTCCCTGGGGCTCCCTGGCCGTCCAGGAAAGTTCTAGGCCAGGGAAGGACACTGTCTCAAAAGCAAGGTATGTGGTCTCCTGGAGAATGACACATAAGGTTGATTTCACATGCCTGTGTACCCTCACACATATATGTGTACACACATGAACATGTACTCATACATATACAAAATCACAATAGAACTACTTGGGGAGGTTGGGGCAGAAGGATCACTTAAGCTCACAAAGAAGAGACCAGCTTGGGCAATATTTTGTCTCAAAATAAAATGGGCCCTCAGTGGTGAAGTATTTGATGGGTGAATAGAAGGCCCTTGGTGTGGTGCCAGAAGCATCACAGGTGTGTTCACCTAGCCCTGGAAGGGACCCTTATGAGAAGATCAGGGCAAAGTCCAAAAGCCAACTCGGAGCTGGAGGGGAAAAGAACCTTACAGGATAGAAAAAAATACCACATTTCACCTGTTTCTGGGTGGCAAAAACTGGAAATGGGGCAACAGGATGAGCAAACAGATATGGGGGCTGCAGAGATGGCTCAGCTGGTGGATCAACTGCCTTGCAAGAGCCTGAGTTCAATCCTCAGAACCAATGTAGAAAAAAAAAAAGCTGGGCATGGTGGCATGTGCTTGTAATCCCAGCTCTGGTGAGATGAGAGCCAGAGGTCCCTGGAGCTCACTGACCAGCCAACCCAGCCTACCTGGCAAATTCCAGACCAGAAAGAGACCATCTTGAACAAAATGGGGCCAAGGTGATGTTTCCGTGGGTAAAAATGCTTGCTATGCAAACCTGACCACCCGTGTTGGGATTCCCAGCACCCACACAAAGCTGAATGCAGTAGCGACCACATCTGTAATCCCAGCGCTCACAGGCTGAAAAGAGAGAGGCAGGAAATCCTGGAAGCTCCCAGGCTGAGACCAGCAAAGAGACCCGGTCGCAAACCAAAGGGAAGGTGAAGGTCAGAAGGGAGAACTGACCTCTAAACTCCACCTGTGCGCCATGGTGTGTGCATGCCTACGCCCACACACAAAGATTAAAAAAATAAGTGGATGGCATCTAGAAACAACACAGGCAAGGTTGTCCTCAGGCCTCCGTACACTGGTGCTCACACATGCACCTGAACACACAAGCACACATGTGCACACACATACACACACAGGGAGAATGAAAGAGAGAGAGCAGTTCTTCCAGGAGTATGGAAATCTCCACAGGCTCGTGACCCCGTTCACCTCCACCTGTCCCCTGCAAGCTGTTAATTATTACTCAGCATCTGTTTGTCCCCTCACCCGCTGTGGCGTTCAGCAGTGCACGCGTGTGCTCTTTGAAATGTGTCCCAGGATCAGAAACGGGCGCTGAGGTCACCTGACCCTTACAAATAAGAGTCTCACAAACAGTTCTGCCTGAGTCGAAACTGGCCTCGGGGAAGACTGCGTTAGAGAACTTGTGCAGGGACTTTGCCCAAGGAAGATTTCAAACTATGCCCGGAGAAAGGACAGCTAGCATCCAGAAACTGGGGTGTGCCAGAACCTGTGGGTCCACATAAAGGACAGGGGGGACTTAAGTCAGCAGATTGAAAATCTACTAGTCAAAGGGCTTTCTGGGGGGAATCCTGCTAAGCCAGGGAAATGCGTGCAAAGCTCCCTTGAGCTGATGGGAGATGGTCCTAGCCACTGACTGGTCCCTTAGGTGGAGGATTCGGCCATTTTTAGAAACCCCGAGTCCTGAGAGCTGGGCTGGGGATGGTTCAGCAGTTAAAGCCCATGCCGTGCAAGCAGGAAGACCAGAGTTTGGGTCCCCAGAATCAATATATATGTTGGCTGGTGTGGTGTCACCTGGGATTCCAGCCTGGGAGGCAGACGGGGCATCTCCAGAGCAAGCTGGTTGGTGAGACTGGTCTTACAGGTGAGCTCTGGGATTGACTGAGACCCTGCTTCAGTGAATAAGGCAGAAAAGCAATTAAGGATGAGACCAGACATCAACTTCAGATCTCCATATGCACACACTTGCATTGCATGTACATCCACACATACATGAACCCGTGCACATGTTAAAACATGTACACACAGAGACATACACACAGCACAGGCATATAAAGAAGAAAAAAAGTGTCCCAGGGCCCCTCCAGCCCACATCCCAGGGCTATCCATGAAACAGGTGTGAACCTTGCTTAGCTGGGCAGCCAGCCTGGAACTAACTGCTGGTGTCTTTCAGAGTCTACTCCAGTCCAGGGAAGAAAACACCCAAGGAAGAAGTTTTAGAACATTCTTCTTATTTTAAAATTGACATCTTAAAAGCTTGGCTAACCTCTTCGGCTTGTGTCCTGTGGTACTGAGGCACTCCTCTGGCCTCTGGCCTGGGGGGAAGTTGAAGAGACCCCCCAGCCCAGGACCATTTGTAGAGCTTATCGTCTAAGAGGCAGCTTCAAGGTCATTGTCCCACTCAATTCCAGCCAGAGGTCCTGTGTCAGAGAAGTCCCATCATGACCACACTTTCTTATAGAAGCTAGGGCCCCTAGCGGGGTCTTAGACTTTTCTTAGCTGGTCCCAGGGCTGCGTGAGGCTGTTAATGTGAAGGCCGCTGGTGGCATTGAGGAAGAAGAGGAAGGAAGCGGTGAACTCACACCAAAACATCAGGGTGAAGCCCATGAAGGTGATCTGACTCTTGAGGAGGATGATGAAGGTGAGGAGGCCCCCAGAGGAGAGGGCGAAGGCGACCAGCAGGAGGTAAGAACCGATGGCCCACTTGCGCCGTGAGCGGACATCCTCGCACACCTGGGACACAATGAGAAGCTCCAAGCCAAAGATGGCAGCCACCACAGCCATGGCAGCCACAGTGCGTGCTAGGCCCATGCCCACTGCCAACCCAGGCACGTGAGCCTGGTTCAAGTCTCTCAGGCAGTGTGGACCGCTGTGGTTGCTGATGGTGCAGAAGTACCACAGCCCAAAGAGACGGTCCTCCATCAGGAGCCAGTGGCCGTCGCAGATAGATACTGAAGAGAGGACCACAGCCAGGGACGTGCACACGATGATGAGTGTCCGGATGAAGGACTCAAAGAAGGACCGGTGGGGCCTCTTAGGGCCCAACAGCCTCTGGGTCTGGAAGACACCACGCAAATTAGTGAGTTGACAAGGGCCTGGGACACCAGGGGAAACTCCCAGAATGCAACCCCACTTACTCCAGCCCTGGTTTTTTTGGGCTGATATCGTGGGAAGCCATGAATTGACCCTCCCAGCTTCCCATTCAACCCACGCCCACTGGGGGCCCTTCCATTTTCTACCTGTCCTCCCTCCACTGCCAGAGCCTGGCCAAGTGTACTTCATCAATTGCAAACTAATCCCGTACTGTTCTCAGGATCTCTACCCAGAGTGAGAAGCCCAAACTGGAGCCAGGAAGATGGCCTTGTGGGTATAGTGATTGCTTGCTTTACAAGCACGAGGGCCACAGTTTGATCCCAAGAACCCGTGATTTAAAAAGACAAGCATGGTGGTAAGTGTGTGAGCTGGGCAGGTAGAGAAAGGCAGATCCCTGGGACTTGTTGGCCAGTCAGCCAACTTGGAGAGCTCCAAGCCAGAGAGAGAGAGAGAGAGAGAGAGAGAGAGAGAGAGAGAGAGAGAGAGAGGAGAGACAGAAAGACACACACACATAGAGAGAAGATGGTACCTAAATAACAATAGTTGATGTTGGCCTCTGATCTCCTAATGAGAATGTGTACACACACACACACACACACACAAACACACACACACACCATGGCAGCTGGTTAATATAGTTCCATTCCTAGGATATTCTTTCAGGCCACTTGGGCCCCTGTCTGGCAGCTCCTGGGCATCTCTCTCACCCCAAGAATGACACCTTGTCTCTTCTCATTCTCTTCGGAGAGGTCCTTCCCACCCAGCCAGCCCCAGGTCCTCTACTGCTCTTCTCCGGCAGGTGCCCCGTTTGCTCTTTGCTCTATTCTGGTGGTATGTTGGAGTGACATGCCATTGGCCGTCCACCTGGACATTGCGTTCCCCTCGGAGGGCAAGGCCACATGTCAAGAGACCGTGGTATTTGCAGTATCCAGCATGCTGTTAGACCTGTGCACTTGGTAGGTGCTTGAGGAAGAACACTGGGGAACTGGTCAAGTTTCTGCTGGAAGTTCCTTATAGACTGAGCCTCCTGCCCAGACGTAAGCTAACTGACTCATTTATAGGATGCACAGAAGCAGGTTATGTCACTGTTTGAGGTAGGAAGAAGAGATAACACAGAAAGATTGCTGCTGGGAAATGAGGGGAATGAAGGAAAGGGAACTGCAGCGCGCATCCTATGGCAGCTGTGAATAAGATTCCAAAGGCAAGCGTGAGCTGCACCTCTCTCAGATACAGCTGAGCCTGGCTCCCGGGAGACTGCAGGCAGAGCCTTTATGAGGCTGTCTGCTAGGGCTGGGGATGGAAGACTCGCTAAAGTGCTTGCCATGCAAGCATGAGGACCTGAGTTCCAATCTCCAGCACCCACATACAAAGTGAGCCATATTTGTAACTCCAGTGCTGGATGGACTGGGGGTGGATGGGTGGATTTCTAGAGCTCATTGATCTGTCTAGCTTAATCAGTGAGCTTCAGATTCAGTGAGAGACCTGTCTCAAACGTGTCTGCGTTCTCTCTCTCTCTCTCTCTCTCTCTCTCTCTCGTTTCTCTTTCTCACTGTATTTTGAGCCAGCGTTGTTTAATACATCCAGGCTTGGCCTTCATCCACTACATAGCCAAGGATGATGTTGAACTTCTACCCTTCCTCCTTCCTGGGATGACAGGCGAGCAGTCCCCATTTGTTTATTCGGGGCTAGGGTTTGAAACCAGGGCTTCACACGCGCTGGGTAAGCACTTCGCCAGCTGAGCCACATCTCCAGTCAGTGCCCTTGTTTTCTTCTCGTCTGCCCAGTGAAGCTGGCAATCCCCGCAGGAAAGCACCTGGCAAGATTATGAAATCCCTAGAGGCTAATATGGTCACAGGATGGGGCAGCTACAGATGCAGAGAACGAATCACAAGACACGCAGGCCAGCTCAGACACCTTTTGACCCTAGGCCTCTTGCTGTCTGGAAAACAGGCACATTCAGTCCCTTCCTCGGCCCCGCCTGTCCCAGGCCCTGACTGGACTTTAATCTTCAGGCCCTAAGACGCCACACTGGGACCAGACAGAGGTGACAGAGAGATCTGGTATCGTCTTTCCTTCTGTGGACTTGAAGTAGGCTTTATTTAAACTCTCTGACCACCAGTAAGACTGCAAGGATTAAAGGCTCATGAAGTAAAGACACGTGGGGCTGGAAAGACGGCTCGGTCTGTAAAGTGCTTGCAAGCATGAGGACCTGAGTTCGATTCCCAGAACCCATGAAAAAGCTGGGTGTGTTGGTACGCACTTAAAATCCTAGCACTGAGGAGGGAGAGATGGATGGATCACTGGGGTTCACTGGCCAGTCAGTCTCCCCAACTTGGTGAGTTCCAGGCCACACCAAAGTAGTCAGTAAAATGCCCTCCTTGCAAGCACAAAGATACGAATTCCATCCCTAGAATCCAAGTTAAAAAACAAAAATAGAAGAAACAAAAAACCTGGGTATAGTGGATGTTAGTAATCTCAGCATTGGGAAGACAGGCCAGTCACAAGGAATTCCTTTAGCCTAGTTGATGAGTTCTAGGTCAGTGCAAGACCCTGTCTCAAAAAGCAAGGTAGATAGAGCAGGAGGAAGAACGGTACTTCAGGTTGTCCCATCCCCCTAAGCCACATACAAAATGTGTGGCCATAGGTGGTTCCTGGTTCCTGAGAGTGGTCTATAACATCAGCAAGGATCATGTATATATTAGCCTTCATCCTGAACCACTGTGTATGCCTCAGCCCATACTGCTGGTACCAGCTTCCAGTGACCCTGGGGGCTGGAAACTTCTCCTGGAAGCTGGGGTGGGGGCGGGGCTGGGGCGGGGTGGGGGCTGGGTGGGGTGGGAGGGGCTGGGGTGGGGTTGGGAGGGCTGGGGCGGGGTGGCATGGAGGGTTGTGCTGCTGAGTGGTAGCAGTCAGTGCAAGAGCCGGCTGGAAAAAGAGGAAGTGGTGTTTCATCTCTATAGCTTAAGGCTATCCCTTCAGCCAGGGCCTTGACCTCCTCCACTAAACAACACTTCTCATTCTTTTACCCTGAGACCCTGACCGCTTCCAGCTGACCTGTTGCCTGAGGTCAAGGGCTACCGAGGCCACCCCCAATGCCATGTCATATCATCCTCTGCTCTCCAAGACCAACAGCACCCCAAGAATGCATACTGGATTCATACTTATGCCTCACATCCCTGTATCCACTACTCTGCAAGGTGTGCTCTGTCCAGGCCTGGGTCAGGCCACCGTCCCCGCATTGGCCACCCCAACACACTGACATTTCTTCTGCAGCCTGCTCAGGACCAACCTAACTGTTCCTTTCAGCTCCACTGCTAGCATGATCCAGGCCACGTGCCCACCCTTGCTCCTGGGTATAGACCCTCATTCGTGCTAGGCAAGCGCTCTGCACCTGACTCACATACGTGAGTGAACACACACGCCCACACACACGCGCGCACACACATACGCACACTTTTATTCTGAGACGGCCTGATCATACTCTAGTCTTTGAACCTGCGATCGTCCTGCCCCAGTCTCTCAAGGAGATGAACCTGCACTAACAGGTCCTGCCTTTTAGCTGTCACTCATTCCCCCTTCCACCTCCTCTCCACTGAAGGGTGATAACAGTACCTAACTCCTAAGGTTGCTAAGGGGGTGAAGTTGTTGACCAAGTTGCCCTCAGAGTAGAGACAAGTGCACTCTATACCCTGCACTAACATGGGTGTAGCTCATGGTCCTGACTGCTACACACAGCTGAGCCTGGGGTGGTCCTCCCTTCTCCCTCATCCTCTCCCTACCCTCTCTCCTCTTTTCTTCCTCCTGCCCCTCTCTTCCTCAGTCTCCTTTTCTCTCCCTCCTCCTCCATCCTCCATCCTCCTCCCTTCCTCTCCTCCCATCACTTCTTTTCCCTGTCTCTCTCCTCTTCCTCCCCTTGCTTTACCCCCTCCTCCCCTCTCCTCCTCCCTCTTCTTTTCTCCTCCTCCTCCCCTAGAAAGGGGCTCCTATCTATGGTTTTTGTACCTCTTAGCCTAGCTCCTCCCACACCCACACACTGGTTTCTGGGCATCTCCTTGGGGTACCCCCACACTTGTTTTGGGGTGCCCCTGTGCCTTTCTCCCTATGCCTTCCTCCCAAGGTCCCTCCCTGGAGATGACCTGGAATATGCCCAGGAACAAAAACAAAACAAACAAACAAACAAACAAAAAGAAGCCACCTAACCAGAGTCTCTGTCTGTTGCACCCTGAGTTCTGGTTAAAAGGGTTTGGGGGTGGCCTATGCAGGGTCTTTTTCTTGTCACCAAAGGGGTGGGTGAGGTTTGGAGGTAGGGAAACTTGAATTTGCCTACATTCTGTCACCTGGCTACCCACTGTGGGCAGGTCACTTTTGAGCCTCAATTATCTCTCGGTAAAATGGGTAGAGCTGTAGGGGTGGCCTGTGTCTATAATGCCAGTTATTCAGGAGACTGAGGAAGGAGGATAGATAGATAGCCCAGGGGTCTGAGACCATCCTGAACAACAAAGCAAGATACTGTCTTAAGCCGTATCGATAATGATGAAAATAATAGTGACGGCTAAAGGAGGGAAACTACCAATATTATCAGTGTTATGGGGCCTGAGCATTTGAAGGCAGAGTCAACTGACATATCTACTCCTCAGGACAAGACTAGACAGTGGACAGCCTGGAGGGCAGCCAGACACCGGGATGCCTGGGTGAGCAGGAAACAAGCCTCGGGGTAGTGGACACTTCCCGACCGCCCTTTGAATGGGGTAGGAATGCCGAGATTCTCAGCCAACACAAACACTCTCGGCACTGCCCCCAAAAGAAGCCAGATCTTAAAGGAGGCGGAGGCTCCTGTCCCAGGAGCCTTTTTCCTGGGATGTGGGGTCCCCGGTGAGTACTCTTCCATCTCAGTTCTACCTAGCTCCCCAAAGGCCTTTTAGAGAAGATTATCTTTGCAGTCCCAACTCCCAGAAAGTTCTGACTTTGCAAGCAACTAGTCCACCATTACGTAAACCAAGTCTAGCCTTTTGCAAATCCATTCTGTCCGTCCTCCACTCCAGACGCCCAGTTTTTAAAAACTCCCAACGACCCCTGAGGAAAGGCTAACTCACAGGTCATTCACTGATGACCCCGCAGAAAGTTTGGTGGCTTCTGGTGCCCTCAGGGGTCAAGAAGACTGCACAGAGCGAGCTGCACTGGGGAGCAGGTACCCCCAGATCACTCTCAGAGAAACCTTCCCGGGGGCAGGGGGAGGTTACCAGCAAGAACTGGGCATTTGGGGAGTTGTCACCCTGACCCAAGGCTTCAGTCACTGAGGGTTCCCAGTCCTCCCCATAGTAGGCTATACCCCGGCTCTGCGCCCCGCGGGCCCCTCGGGCTACCTGTGCGCCGATGGCCGTCATGCTGCACCCTGGGCAGCCGCGCTGTTGCTTGGCCTAGCTGTCGCACGCACTCCGGCTGCTGCTCTGGGCTGCCGGGCTGGCCCTCTCCCGGGGCGGGGCGCAAGTCAGGGGGCGGGGGCATAGCGCTCACTAGGCTGCTCGGGTTACGCTGACTCAGCGCTCTTGGTCCCCGAGAAGGGGTACCCGGTGACCCCGCTTGCTTTCCTCGCCTCGATACAGATTCTTCGAGGGCTGGGAAATTTGGTTCCGGTCCAAACTTGAAGGGCCGCGTGTCCCGAAGGAGCACCTGGGTGCAAAAGGCAAAGGATCCCGCCTGGATTCTGGCTTCTACACCCACTGGTGACCTTGGACTGCTAGTTTAAAGTCGCTGAGCCTTGGTTAATAAGTGAGATAATGTGTGATTGACTGGGCTCTTGCAAGGCTTTTGTGACACGTGAGTGGACCAGAACCCTCTGGGGGCTATCACTTGCTTTAGTTTGCCTTTTAAGGAGGAGTGACAGGATCCTTGTCTCCTGATCCTCTCAGGGACTATCAACAAATATTAGGCTGGATGTTGAAGCAGACTCCTGTAACCCCAGCATTTGAAGGGCTGAGGCAGAGGGATTGCCTCCAGTTAGAGGCCAGTCTGGGTTACATAGTAAGTTCAAGAGCACTCTGGTATAGAGTGAGACCCTGTGGTCACTGAAAGAGGAGGGAGGAGGGGGATGGGAAGAAGGAGGAGGGAAGGAAG
This sequence comes from Microtus oregoni, assembly GCF_018167655.1. NCBI lineage: Eukaryota > Metazoa > Chordata > Mammalia > Rodentia > Cricetidae > Microtus > Microtus oregoni. Next base: position 50,186,295 of record NW_024543062.1, read on the forward strand.
AAACGAGGGAGGGGAAGGGGCGACAAGAGGAAGGAGAGGAGGAGGGAGGTGAAGGTCCAGCATGCTCAAGGTCCCGGGGTTCATGTTCCAACAGCATGAGTAAATGGGGGGGGGGCGGGGAAGAATGGGTATGCTAAAATATTCCCAGCCTCAAAAGGATGTATGGTCAGGACCAAAGGCAAGGGTTTCCACGAGTTCTGTCTACCTCCTTCAGCCCCTGTGGGGAAGAGGGTAGGCGGGGTCCTGATTAAGGTAAAACAAGATGCTGGTTAAGGTGTAGATTAGATGGATTGAATCATCTAGTTTATTCTGGCCAGTGGACAGCTCTCTTTTTATCTAAGGACATTGGACTTTGAAAGCACTGCATAGTAGTGGCGGCACACGCCTTTAATCTAAGCACTTGGGAGGCAGAGGCAGGTGAATCTCTGTGAGTTCGAGGCTGGTCTGGTCTACAAGAGCTAGTTCTGGAACAACTAGGACTGTTACACAGAGAAACTATGTCCTGGAGGAAAAATAATAAAGCATTGCATGTATGTCTCCCTGGAAGAGCCCTGGGGACAAATGGAAAGACAGTCAGGCATGCATCTTCTGTTTTCATGTTCATCTGGGTCCTTCACCATTAGAGAAACCCTTGGCCAGTTCTGGGACAGGCAGATGGGGTGTGTAGGCCTCTCCTTGCCTTCTCTTGCCTTTCTGTTCAGAGCGAGCACCACCCAAGAGACTGGCAAGCACGCTGCTGGGCCCCTTCCCAAAACTGTGACCCTTGGGACTGGGTTGAGACCTGTAGTGAGAGACGTTGGTGCTGCCACCTCTGGGGCTAGAGAGACCTGAGCTAAGGCCGAGGGCAGGAGGTCAACTCGAGCGCTGGGCTGGGCGCCCTCCCCCCAGCCTCAGGACTCCTCTCCCCAGACCAGGAGTCTAGAAGCCAGGCATTCATTCCTCTGAAGCTCCGATTCCATTGGAAGATCTCACAGAGAAGGAGGACCAACTCCAAACAGGGAGGAGTTTAGGGGGGAAGGAAGAGGGAAGGAATGGCCATCCCTGCAAGCAGCTCTAGAATATTCTGCCAGGCTGAACTGGACTACTCTTTTCCACCTGACCTGAGGTTGGCTGGTGCCTGGAGAGCTCAGATGGTAGGGAACTTGCCTGGCCTGCAGCAGGCTCTGGGTTCCAAACTCAGCACCACATGCTGGGTGTTAGGCTATAGGTACCTGTAATCACAGCATTGGGAGGTAGAGGCAGGAGGATCGGAAGTTTAGTCATTCTTGACCTCACGAAAAGCTTAAGGCCAGCCTGGGTCACATGAAACCTTGTCTCAAAAAGGAAAAAAAAAAAAAGGAGTCATTGGGTTTCATAATCTGCACCCATCTCGTGCCTTCTGAGATTGCTAGACAGGCTGCACATGTCTGCGGGTAGGGTGCCTGTTCGCTGACGTTTATAAGAATAGAAAAGTCTTGAATCAGTTGAATTTACTGCCGCACGCCTTGTCAGCAAGAAGCTCTAAGAAGCAGAAATGAGGAAGTATCTGTCCAGTTCCCAAAAGGAGCACGGAACAGAGGCCTGGAGTCTGGGTGGGGCTTGTGCCAAGATCTGACACCCTTGGCTTGAAGCATCCATGACACTCCCTCGGCACACCCTCCCGCAGTGACACAGCAGAGATAAACACTGTCCTGGCAGAAACACACCATGCCAAAGAGCGACCCCTGTGCTGTGAGCCAGCGCACACCTCTAAGCCCCAACACTCGCTCTCCATGCAGAGGCAGGTGTTCCCAGTGAGATCTACAGAGTGATCCCACTAGCCAGGGCTACACTGTTGGGCACTGTCTCAAAAACTCTGGGGTAAGAAAGCCTGAAGCCTTTCTCTTTTTGGCTGTCAGACATGAACCCCAAGGAATTGGAATTTCCCAAGGAAGCCCAGGCTGGGGAAGGAAAGACTGCCCAACATCAAAGACAAACAGAGATTTGTCTCTAGGAAGAGATTTTTGCACAACGGTAGCAACTGGTTAGACCACCTTGCAGGAGAAACCGAAGCTGAGACACCCTCTGTTTAAACCTGAACTTCACATCGGGACCCTCAGGCTGGACTCGGGGGTCATGACCTTTCTATTCGTCTGTTTCTTTCACTCCCACTTGAGGGCCAGTGGCGAGTCGACTTGTCAGGTTGCCAGGGTCCGAGCTATGAGCCTTATAACGGCAGCAGCAGCAGGCATGTCCGTGTAATGGAGTCTGTGGTGGACAGGGATGGCAGGGTAGGACCCCAGGCAGTAGAGTCACAGGCGGCGTGGACACACATGTGGCTTTCCAGACCACTTAGAACCTCTTTTCCTTGATATTCCCTGCCTTTTCTCCAGATGGTCTGACAGGTTGAGCCTCTGCCCTCTCCTCCTAGTCATAAACTTGGCCAGACTTAGAGAAAAATGAATGTCAAAAAAAGAGGAAGTCAGCAGAGCAGCAGTGGCGCACGCCTTTAATCCTAGCACTTGGGAGGCAGAGGCAGGCGGATCTCTGTGAGTTCGAGGCCAGCCTGGTATACAAGAGCTAGTTCCAGGACAGCCAAAGCTATTACACAGAAAAACCCTGTCTCAAAAAATAAACAAACAAATAAATGAATAGAAAATAGAGGAGCCCCTGCTCCCCTGTCCCACCCCTTCATCTGACAAGACCCAGACCCAGGTCCCTAAAATTCCCAGGTGAACGGATGCTAATCAGTGACTCCACATGCACTGACATCATTGGTCGGTAAGCAAGCACTGCCCACAGCTCTCCCACTCATCTTGGTCTTTGTACACATTCTCTCCTCTGTCTGGAACACTCTTCTTTAAGATAGCAGACCTGAGCAGGAAGTGCAACTCAGTGGAAGAGGGCTTGCCTGTCACAGACGCACAGGTGCGCAAGTCCCGAGGTTTGACTGCCAGCACCACAAGTAAAAAGAAACAGGGCTGGAGAGATGGTTCTGTTGGTAAAATGTTTGCTTTGCACGCACAGGCACAAAAGCTCAACACCCAGAACCTACATAAGGCAAGCTAGGCCCTACAGCATGCTTGTAATCCCAGCACCAGGGAGGCAGAGACAGGCATCCACCCTCCCCAGCCTTGCCTAGCACCCTTTGCTGAGTTCCAGGACAGTGAAAGACCATGCCTCAGAGGACAAGGTGGATGCGCCTGGGGGATGACAGCTTGGACTGTCCTCTCTCTCTCTCTCTCTCTCTCTCTCTCTCTCTCTCTCTCTGTGTGTGTGTGTGTGTGTGTGTGTGTGTGTGTGTTCATTCATCTGTCTCTTTCTCACACACACACACACCAATCCACCATATACTACTTACACAAAGAAAAGAGAGACAACAAGGAAGGTGGGGAGGGAGGGAAGGAGCCAGTGAGAGGGTTTATAAGGCTAAGACACTGGCTGCCAAGTCTGAGTTTGATTCCCAGACCCACATGGTGAAAGGAGAGAATCAACTCCTACAAGCTGTCTTCTGTTCTGGCTAAAGCATGTGTGCACACACGCATAGGTGCACATGTTTGTGCTTGCACACACAGGCACAAACAAAAAGAATTTAAGAGAGGAGGGAAGGAAAGAAGGAAAAGAAAAGAAACATAGCTTTTAATACCTAGTACGCCACTCACCCTTTTGAGTTCTGATGAGTCTGATTCCTGAGAAAGGACTAGGTGACACATGTACAACAGCTCCCATTCTCTCCACTTCCCCCTTCCTTCTCATCCTCGCTTGTCCTTCACAGCATCAGCGCTGTCCAAAAACAAAAATACATAAATCAGGACAGCCATCCAGTAAGGGAGGACACATACTCCAGTTAAGCTGAGCAGGGGAGGTTGATTTTATAGACTGAAAACAGAAACTTGAAACAAAAAGGCAGGTTGGACATTTCAAAGTTTCTCTTTCTCGTAAGGTGGGGACAATAGAAAAACACTGGTGTCAATTTAGCAACAGATTGCTCCAGCCTACCTTTTGAGCAAAAGGATTAAGGCAGGGAGAAGCCTCATTATCAGGACGGAAGTTGGCCTGTTCGGGGAGTCGGGTTGTTTCCCTAATCCTTATTTCTCAGAATGCAGATAATGGGTTCATTGCAGGCAATGACAATTCATTGATTCACTTGGACAATGAATCAATCAATTAATTAATTAAGGCTGGGAGATGCCTCTGGCAATAATGTCTGAGCCAATGCTTCATTGCAAGCATGAAGATCTTAGTTTGTTTTTGTAATCCCAAGAACTGAGAGGAAGAGAGATCTTGGGGCTTGCTGGTCACTCAGTCTTGCCTACTCAGTGATCTCCAGCCAGTGAAAGATTCTTTTTAAGAAAAGAAAAATATGGGAGGGGGGCAAAGATGGCTCAGTGGATAAAGCGTTATATATATATATATACATATGAAGCATGAAGCAAAGAGCAGCCTCTGTGAAGTTGTCCACATGCATGCTACCACACGAGTGCCCCCCAACACACACACACACACCACGACAACAACAAAATGGACAGCTTTGGATTTTTTTTTTCTGGTGGCTGGAGAGATAGCCGTGGGTGCTGGGAACCAAACTCTTATATTTTTGGTTGTGAGACTAGCCTTTAACGGCGGAGCCATCTCTCCAGCCCACAGCTTCGGATTTTTAACAGCTCAGAGAGGCCAAGGGACTTCGCCAGACCGTCACGAAGCCAGGAACACAGTGAATACTGAACAAACATTAGATGAATAATTGGGTTGATCCAAGTAAACAGCGTGGAGGGAAAAGTCCAGCCTCCATGGAAAAAGTGTTTGGGTTTAGGGGTAAATTCTCCCAGGGCTGGGGAGATGGCTCCGTGTATAAAAGCACTTGCTGTGTGATATGAGGACCAGGGTTCAGATCCTCTCTGCGTATGTTAACTGCTTTCTGAATATTTACCTCATGTCCAGAGACGAGTGCAGCTCTTACCCCTCATCAAAGGAGCTACTCTTTACAACAGACAGAGACCGTAATAGAAAACCACGGCCAGACAAAATAAAGAGAACAAGTGATCATGGGCTGTCCAGACCCAACACATCCATCTACCTCACAATTCCTGTACCGAAGGCTCAGGGGACACCATGGAAAGGGGGGGGAAAGATCATAAGGGCCAGAGACCCAGGAAGCGTGCTGTGAGACTGTCTCCTAGAAGTGACAGAGAAGCTTCATCCGTGACACTAACAACAAGGCCTCCTAAACAAGACCTGCAGAAATCTAACACCAATAAACACGCTAACATGGAAGGGGGAAATCTCATGGGGTCCCATCCATAAAAAAAAAAGTACAGACCACCAAGGAATGCTGAGAGCAGGGGAAAGAGCCTTCCCCTGGGATGAGACCCCTAACTGGTTATCCAATACCAAATAGCCCTGGAGTCAAACACACACAGGTAACGCTGAACCTAGACTGAGCAGGGTGTATCTGCGCTTGACGCGTATATGTGTAACAATACAAAGAAAGAGATGGAGCAAGGTGGGAGAGGGTAGCTAGGAGGGGGTGGAGGAAGGAAAGGGGGAGAATTACTCAATTATATTTTAGCTTAAAATATTTTTTTAAAGTTGGGGGGAGTGATATAGGAAGACAGTTGGTGTCCCCCTCTGGTTTCTTGCTTGCACATGGACATGCATGCACTCAGATCACACTCATGCACACACACACACACACACACACACACACACACACACACACACACCATTTCCTGAACTATACTAATGATCCTTGAAAGTATCTTCTCCCTTTCATTTCTATTCCCTTCCCAGCCTCCCCAGTTGTGCTGGTGAGTTTTATGTCAACTTGACACAAGCTAGAATCATCAAAGAGGGAGCTCAATCGAGAAAATGCCTCCATAAGATAATGCTGTAGGCAAGCTTGTAGGGCATTTTCTTAAGTAGTGATTTATGGGAGAGAGCCCAGTCCATTGTGGGTGGTGCCATCATGGGCTGGTGGTCATGGGTTCTATAAGAAAGTATGTTGAGCAAGTCAAGGGGAGCAAGCCAGTAAGCAGCACTCCTCCATGGCCTTTGCACCAGCTCCTGCCTGCAGGAGCTTGCCCTGTTTGAGTTCCTACCCTCACTGCTTTTGATGGTGAACTGCTATATAAAACTGAAATAAACCATTTCCTTCCCAAGTTGCTTTCGATCATGGTATTTATTCAGCAATAGTAACCCTAAGACACCAATCTAGCCCCATGTTTTTCTGTTACCCTCTCCTCTTGGCCTTCCAGTTGCCCAGCCTCTGCCCACTGCAAGACCCTCATCTCTCTAACAAGCCTGTGTAGCACCTTTATTAAACCCTCTGGGCATCTTTATTTCCCCTTCCCAAGGCCCAGGAGACTGGAGGAACCTTTCCCGCAGCCATCTGCCCCATATCTGGTCCAGTTCCTCATGTTCAAGGCTCTAACTCCACCTGCCTGCTCAAACCTGGACAGAGCTCTGCCTGCCCTCAGAGGCTCTGAACTGATGGTCCTCTGGGGAATAGGCCTTCCTGGGGTGGCTGTGGGGCTCTGGGGGCCTCCTTGACCTTTCCAGCCAGAACAGTGCCTCCCCATCCCCAAACTTGCTACTCTACTACCTTTGTATATCAGTGTGTGTCTCTGTGTGTGTGTGTTTGTCTGTGTGTGTGTCTGTGTCTGTGTGTTCTTGGGGGTCAAACCCAAAACCTTGTACATACTAAGAAAGTACTGTACCCTGAGCTCCACCCACAGCCACCTCTGGATACTCTTGATCACCAGGTGAATACTCAGTTTCCTTTATTTTCCTTCCTTTCCTATTTACTTTCCTCCTTTCTCCCGTTCCCGTCCTTTGTCTCTCTTCCTTTTATTTTCTTCTCCCTCCTCTTTCCCTTTCTTCCCCTTCCTTTTCCTCCCCTTCCTTCCCATCCTCTTCCCTCTTCCTTCTCTCCTTCTCCTCTTGTCCTCATAGAGCCCAGACTGATCTCACCAGTCCTCCTGCCCTCTCTAACATACTGAGATCCCCGAGAGATGGGACTTTGTTCCTTTGTCCCTGCTCTGTGCCAGGCCCCTGGAGGAGAGCCTGTGTGCAAGGCTTGCTGATGGGCCGACCAAACAGCAAATGTGTTCTGACAAATACTTCCCTCTGCGAGCCTCAGTTTCCTGTCCAGTGGTTTGTGTTTTGTTTTGTTTGTTTTTGAAAACAGGGTTTCTCTGTAAGCCCTGGCTGTCTTAGAACTCCCTCTGTAGATCGGGCTGGCCTTGAACTCAGAGATCCATCTGCCTCTGCCTCCTGAGTACTGGGACTAAACGCACGTGCCACCACTGCAGAATCATGTATAAAGACCCCAGGAGACAATGCATAAGAACTGTCAACAGTTCCTTCCATCCCTGTATATAGGGGCCTTATGATTTTAGTCATCCTCCTGCCCAGGGTGTCCAATATCTGATGGTCTTTGTTTGGGTTAAGGCTTCACCTCAACCCCTGGCATCCATATATCCGAAAAGTCTGGATTGTTTGGGTGGAAAGTCCCATTCCGAGCCACCTCCCCTGGGAGTTGCCTCAGTCCAGAGTCCACCTCCGAGAAAGCCAGCCAAAGGGCGATTCCCTCCTTAGAGATGCTCAAGACCACTCCGACAGGGTATTTAAACTGCCCCCCCCAGAACAAACACGTGGTTTTCTGGTCTCCTCTCTGGGGCCTGGAAGTCCACCCGGAGCGTTAGGATCCATTAAACTTGGGCTTTTTCTAATTCGGTTTGATTTGGTCTGATTTGGATTATTGCATCGACAGAAAGGTTTATTGGGACGCAAAAACTTTTTAGTCTTGTTCCCCAGGAACCTCGAAGTAGAGAGTTGGGCCCATCTGTATTGAACATTAGTTTGGGGAGGCCATCTGGTCCCTGGAGGGTTCCCATTTAAGAAGTGGGGTGCGCAAACTGAAATTCTCTAAAGAAGCTTCTCTGTTTGACTTTGGCTGACTGGAGCATCAAGACTGTGGAGCCCAATCAGCCGGGATGAGAGGCGTTTGATCCAAGCAACTGGGAGTCTGAGGCAGGAGGATGAAATACTTGGAGGGCAGTTGGAGGGAGACCATCTCAGAGTTACAGGGCGGGGAGGGGGGGGAGGAGAGAGGAGTGAAGGGCTGGGAAGGGGAGAGTCAGTTTTAGAATCCCTTAGTCCCCTTCTGTAGCCACTGCTGGGCTGACAATGGGGCTCAGTTGGCCGCGAGTTTGCCGTGCACGTACAAAGTCCGGGTCCCACCGTCGGGTCCCACCGTTCCAGCACTGCTTAAACTGTGCGCAGAGTGCTTGATTACAGGCACACACCACCTGCTGAGATTTAAAGCCGAGTTGTTACTTTGTGTAGATAGAGGTAGAGAGGGGAGCCGAAGGCATCCGGGTGAGATGGGTCAGACATGGCCCAGGGGTCAGAACACAGAATCTTCTAGGAATTCGTGAGAGCTTTCGGAGATCTGCGGGTGCCCAGCTTACTAACCCTCCCTCCCACCTGGCCCTGGGCTCCTGGTCTCTTCCCAGGGGGTAGAGAGAGTTGTGGCACAATTTCTAGCCTCTCCCCCTCTCCCTCCGCTCCAGGTTGCTGTCTCCTCCCAACCCCTACTCCTGGTAGGCAGGTCCCTCCCCCCGTATTCCCACCTCGTGCCTCCTGGCGCCCTTTGCCTCTGCTACTTTGATCTCTAGCTCCGCATGGTGATCTCAATCTTCCTGCAGGTACCTTATTGCAACACGGGCACTTTTCGCTGCTTTCTAGTTCTGCTGGGAGCCCTGGCTCCCCAGGCTGCCAGAGCCTTCCTTTCTGAGCAGCAGGTGATAGCGGGTGGGGTCATACATGTGACTTTGGCCCTGTTTACCCCTCCCCCCCTTTTTTAAAGTGAGTGTCTGTGTGAGGGGGGATGGGGATGGGGTATACATTGTGTGTGCACGTGCAAGGAGGCTGGAAGACATTGCTGAATGTCACCCTCAGGAATACTGTCCACTTCCTTTGGCTCATTAATTAGTTCAAGCTGGCCGGCCAGTAGCCCCACTATCTACCTGTCCCCACCTCCCCATCCTTGCTGTCACAAGTACATACCACCAAACCCAGCTTTCTAAACAGGGTCTGGGGCTCAAACTCCAGTCCTGCAGGTTTCATGGCTAGCACTTTACACACGGACAATCTACCCAGGCCCTATCACTTTTTTCCTATGCAGACTTAGAACACTTACCTTCCCAGTCCATTCTGAAACACCCTGTATCTTGTGGGATGGGGGTGGGGGCAATAAACAAATGCGAGGATTATCCCCTAGGGCAGACTGCCTGTTCATCACTTCCAGGAATGTGTCAGCAGTCTTCCTTACCAGGAGCCCTGCAGGGCCATAGGGCCCAGGAAGCAAAGCCAGGCACCAAGAGTTGGCCAATGAGAGCCATGTGTTGGCGGGGCTTTGTCTGGGCTCTGAGGAAGCCTGGGACACACTCCCACCCTGTCTGTTCTGACTGTGCTTTACAAGGGAAGCTGCCGGGGCTTTCCCAACACTTCACTTGGGGAGGTGGGGCGAGGTGCTCTTGCAAGGGTGGGGCAGCCTCTGGACCTTGGACTAGGTGTTTTGATTCCTGGTGCTGGTGCCTACTCTCTTCTCATTTTTTCCCTCTGGGGCTGGGGATCAAACCCTTGTTTGATTAGCCTTGTGCATGCTAGGCAAGTGTTTCACAACTGAGATACAATCTCAGACCTTACTTTATGTAAATATGGATGGGTGGATGGATTCAGATGTGTGTGTGTGTGTGTGTGTGTGTGTGTGTGTGTGTGTGCTGGTGTCAAACCTATGACCTCTTCCATGCAGGCAAGTGTTATTCCGCTAAAACTAATCCCCCACCACATAAACATATATGTATGTGATGTGGGATTCCCCTCTGTATGCTGTGAATATCATCAGTTAATAAAGGAACTGCTTTGGGCCTATGGCAGAGCTATAGGGGAACAGAGCTAGGTGGGGAAAACTACGCTGAATGCTGGGAGAAAAGAGAGTAAAGAGAAGCTATGTAGCCTCACGGGAGACAGACACCGGAACTTTTGCCACAGCCATGTGGCGATACACAGATTAACAGAAATGGGTTAAATTAATATGTAAGAGTTAGCCAATAAGAAGCTGGAGCTAATGGGCCAAGCAGTGATTTAATTAATAGTTTCTGTGTGATTATTTTGGGGCTAAGCAACTGGGAACTAACTAGTGCCCTCCTACAACAAATTGGTGTTCAAACGTGGTCAACTATATCCATGTAAAACGTGAGAAAGTTTGAAAAGGAACTCTAGACACACAAAAAAACAAAGTTTAGCTGCATTTTTTTTCCAGCTGTTGGCATGCTGCAGTTCCTTTGAAAGGTTGTCCTGATTCAGCGGTAGTACCCAACAACAACAAAAACCCCAACAACAACGAAACAGTGCAGAAGCAGATTCTGAATACTTGAATGGCTTTGTGACCCCGGGTGCTTGTGTGCCCACTCGGGGTCAGGAGCAAAGCAGCTGAGACCATGTCCACAGCTCAGCCCTCCCCGCCTGGGCAGACAGTGGAATCAGGTCTACAAGGCATGCACAGGCTGGAGAGCATGGCAGATTCCTGCCACCATACACAGAGATATTTCCATACTGCACATGGCACTACAAGGCAGATTTAGCTATTGCTCAGATAAAAAGGGTTTATGTGCTGCACGCTCCTTCTCAGAGGTAAAGTGGTGAGTGAGGCTCCTACCTGGTGGTCCCAGAGTTGGCAGTAATGGTGCCTCTGCCATTTTGAAAAGCAGAGAGAGGCAGAGGAAGCACTTAGGGCCTCTGCAACCAAGCTGCTTACTATTTTAAAAACCATCTAGGTCAGAAAAGGATTACAAATACACAATAGGACAGATTCAGACATAGAAGACCTCTAAAGGAGACACCATGTGTTTAAAATATGTCCGTAGGCTTGGGAGAGAGAAGAAACAGACAGTCATAGTGGTGGAATTCATTGATTTAATGTAGCTCAGGTTTGCCTCAAACTCCTGGCTCACAAACCATCCAATTTCAGCCCTCCTCTCCACCCCACCCCCAAGTAGCTGGGACATGGGTGTGCCCCACCATGTCTAACCACAAAGTGTCTTTAATACAGGTGTGAAAACGCATTAGCTCAGAGCGGTTGATGCATTTTAAACTTCTCTTTAGATCTTTTGGAAGCTTGAGTCTCACTTCTATATTTTAGACAAATCCTGCCTTGAGAGGCCACTAGTCTTCCCTCAGGTTCTGTCTACTCCCCGGTTGCTAGCCTGATGCTAACGACACACTATTGTGTATCTCCCAGAAGTACTAGGGATCAAACACTGGCCGCTGGACTAAACCTCAGCCCTTCCATGTTTGATTTCTAGATAGGGCCTCACTAAATTGACAGGATGTTTTTGTCTTGTTTTGTTTTTAACTCAGAATCTTCCTGCCTCTGCTTCAGGCTAGGTTTACATGTGTGCTCAGGCATGAACTGTGTTAGCCCAGTTCAGTGATAAGGACGTAAGATGGCCAAGCCTTGCTTCCCTGACTTCAGGGGCCGCCCCTTCCCATACTACTGCTGGCTGCTTCCCCTGCTAGGCTGTAGTTTCTTTTTCTTGACTGGTCTGGGAGCCACTCCCCTCCCCGACCCTCCAGGCCCAACACTGCCTCCTCCATTTGTAGAGATATTTTATTTGTGTTCTAATAAATAAAGCTTGCCTGAAGATCAGAGTGCAGGAGCTAAGCCACAAGAGGTCAGGGAGTGGTGGCACACACCTTTGATCCCAGGACTCAAGGCCATCATGGGCCATCATGAGATCGAATCTGTCTAAAAATAGAAACAGGGTTCACGCCTTTAATTCCAGCACTAGAAAAGAATATAAGGTAGGAGGAATTCAGTGCAGTCTCAGTGGAGTCTGAGGTTTGGGGGAGAGCAGTCTGCAGTCACACTGAGGACAGGGTCACCCCTTTGTTTGTCTGAGCCTTTGTAGATGTATGAACTCTCTATGATTGGCTGCTTTGCTTTTCTGATCTTCAGCTTGAACCCTAATATCTGTCTCTGGGTTTTTATTATTCATGTTACACGCATTTTCCACAGGCGCTCTTACCACTGCTGGCAGGTACTCTTTGCTTCAGGGTTCCTTAGGGTTTCTCCAAGTCAGAGTAAGTGACTATCTTGATGTTAGCCCCATGGTACCATCTTATTGACTATCAAATTTCATTTCCGAAGGTTGCTAAGAAACACCCCGCTCGTGTTAAGGGCAGTGTGGTGAGTGGCTTCAGACATGGATGGGTTGATGACCTGACAAAATAAAAGCAGCAGCCAGTGGCGCTGAACAGGGGGTTAGCAGTGTTTTTTCTCTGTAACTGGGGCTTCTGGTATACCTAGGAAACTTCAGGGCTGTGGTTGGGAAGGAAGAGGGCAGAAGCAGTTGGTAATTTTGCTAGGATTTTGACCATGCTGCTGCTGAGAGCCTTCAAGCAGATGCTTGGTGAGAGCCTCCTGGCTTCTCAGTTGTGCCAAGTTTCCCGCTTCCATCCCGTCCCGTTGCCGCTCGCTTGTGTTCCTAGTGCTGTGGACATGAAGGTGGATGATCAGAAGTTCAATCCTGTCATCCTCTGCTGGACAGCTAGTCTGATGACAGGGTGGGCGTTTGTGGTAAGAGCTTTTACCTGCGGAGTCATCTTGCCAGCCCCAGCGAATGCCTTCATCTGTGTCTGTCTCACAGGGACATGCTGCAAGCTTCTGAGCATACTGTCCAGGCAGGTGGATCCAGAGGTCAGGACACAGAAACAGACTCACTGCCTGTGGTGGTGATTGATGACTGTCAACTTGACAGGGTCCAGCATCCCTTTGGAAACAACCCTTTGGGCCTCTGGGTCTATCTGTGAAGGTAGTTGGAGGATAGGGTCCCCCGTGGTGGGGAGGTGGAGGGAGTAGGAACTCCAAGAGGCAGCTTGTTACATTGTATGTACAATGGGGAAGCAGGGAGCGATGGATACTGGCGCTCCACTCAAGTTCTTTTCATTAAGTCCAGGATACTGCTTGCAGCTGGTCCTGCCCACAGCTACGCGGGTCTTCCCACTCTTAGGAATGAAATCTGGAAACTCCTTCACAGATAAGCCCAGGGTTTTGTTCCTGTAGTGAGTTAAATCCCATCAAGTTGGTAACAAGTTTCGCCATCATAGCCCCTTACCCCTGAAACTGACACATAAATTCCAAATCCTAGTCACTTTGTGTGTGTGTGTGAATCCACGGGTATATGACGAAAATCAAACTTTTCTCTTGTCCACTGGTCTCTTTGTCACTTTAATTCCCAGATTCCCCAATAGCTGAGAGGGGAGAGGAAAAGCTTCCTTGCCAATGTGGATGGAAGTTTTCTGTCGTCTTTCCCACGTTCTGTTTCTGGGTGACTGTCCCCTCTGACCTATGGTTCCCAGGCCAGGCTACTCCACAAAGTCCCATGGAGTACTTTTAAAAGCATGAAATCCTGGGCCCCATTGTAGAGGTTTAGATGCACTGGTTTGGGCTTGAGTTACAGCTGGGGCACAGCCAGCCCCAGAGCCCCACGTTACTCCAACTTCCTTCCACTGACCTGAAACTCAGCTGGATGTGAAACCATGACCATCAAGTTGTTAGTGGCCAATTTAACCCTCTAGTGAGTAAGAGTTTTGTTTCTTTTCCCCCGCCACCCCCCCATCTCTGAGTTGAACCCAGGGCCTCACACACACATGCAGAACATCCTTTTTACTGCCGCACTACACCCCGGCCCAGGATCATCCAGTGTGTAAAAACCTGCTGAGTGACCATGGAAATGACTCATAGTTAAAGCACACACTGACAGGAGTTAGGGTTCTCCATGCCCAGAACCATGTAAGACGCCAGTGGGTGTGTCAACCTTCCTATAACTCCAGCCTTGCTAGACAGAGACAGAGCAAGCCAGCAAGCCTAGGGAGACTGGCCTATCAGCGAGCTGTGGTTTGGTTGAGAGGTCCAGTCTCTATGAATCAACACGACATCCCCAGCACCCTCTGTGGGAGGAGGACTTTAGACCACGCTCTTTGCAGTGTGGGTCCCCTGCCCCATAGCCATATTCTTCACTTACCTTAGGATGTAGGTGCTTCTAAGAGACGGTTCAGAATGTTTTTCTCCAGGTGAGCAGAGAACCAGGAAACATGCACCGTAGGGAAAATCCCGGTGAACAGAGCAGACTAGACAATCCTATGTCCATGACCTCTCAGCTTCCTGGTCCCACAGCCCTAGGCAGGATGTCAGCCCTGGGCCACTCTTCCCTCGGTGTTTCCCTCGCCCTCCCTGCTCCCTACAGAAGGGTACCAGCTGAGAGCAAAGCTGTGTGTGGGCAAAGGACCAGGCACATCTCAGCAAATACCAACATCTCCTTCTGCTGCTGTTCCCTCCCTGAGACTGCAGTCAATAAATTCTCCCAGGGAAGCCAGGCAAACGTTTTGCTAACAGTCACATGCATCCTTGGGACGGGTGGGGTGGGGAGGTCATCGTGGTTCAGTCTATAAAGTGCTTGCCCACAAACATAAGAACTTGAGTTCGATCCCCTACACCCATTTAAAAAAGCCAGGCTGGAGGGGTGTACCTGTAATCTGAGAGACGAGGAAGCAGAGAGGGGAAAATCCTTGGGGCTCACAGTCCCCTGAGTCAGGAAACTCCATGTTTAGTGAGACACCTTGTCTTAAAAAGTAAGGCCTATAGCAATTATGGAAGACATTGATGTACCAAATGTAACATACACCCACACATGTGTAGAGGCCAACCCACCTACATGCAAAATAATAATAATAGTAATAATAATAATGGAAGCAGCCTGATCTGGTGACCTCTTCTTCCAGGACCCTGTGCCATCCTCTGTGAAGATTTGTGTGTGTTGGAGAGTTGTTTCTCAACTCCACACAAGCTAGAGACATTTGAGAAGAGGGAAGCTGAGGGACATTTTCTCGACTGGTGATTGATGTAGAAGGGACCAGCATAGGGTGGGCAGTGTCATTCCTGAGCAGGGGATCCTGGAGTGTGTAAGAAAGCAAACCGAGGAGGCCAGAGAGTGCAAGGCAGTAAAGTGTTCTCCCATGGCCTTCAGGCTCCCAGTGTTCCTGTCCCAACTTCCGTTAAGGATGGACTGGAAGCCAAACAAACCCTTTCCTTCCCGAGCTGGTGTTGGTCAGGATTTTATCGGAGCCATGGAAAGCAGACACGGACAGTGTGTGTGTCAGTTAGCTCTCTATTGCTGTAACAAGGCCGTGTAACTCCTGCTCCGCGTCTCCCATCCTCACTGTGTGCCGGGAAGACACTGAGCCTTTGTGATGCTGTCTAGGGTGCTGGAGGAGTTGGCTGCTGCTGATGGCGTAAGGAATTACTAGGCATAAAAGGAGTGTTCCCAGAATCTTGGGAGTCTTGGTGGAACCATCAGGGGAAACTGAGGAACTCTCTTAGGGTTCTTAGTCTCACTAAAGGAAAAAAATTAAGAACTGATTCAGATGGAAGCTCCAGGGCAATTTGGTAGAGTTTAAAGAAAAACACAGGGCAGATAAGCTACCTGTCACACCTTCTCAGAGGGGAAGGGAGACAGAAAGTCAGCATAGAGGTCACCACATGGTGGCAGGTAGCCACACAGGGAGGAAACTCTAGGGAAAGAGTCAGGAAGCCCAAGGACTTTAAGGGATCTGTAGGCTCTGGCCAGCACCCAGAGGGGAAGGACAAGAGAAAGGAGCCATTATGCCTTTCTGACTCTGCCAGTGGGAGACCCAGTTGGACCCAGTGGCCTCTTGAAGGGGCTGCAGTAGGAGGTGGGGATGCTGGACAAGAAAAAGCTCATTTTCTGAAGGTGAACCTGCTTTCCTAGGGGTCCCCGACCTGTTCCACCCAGAGACAGCTCTTCAGCCCCTCCTTGCGCATGTTCTTCTGTTTTCAGCCCCAGCTGAGCCCCTCCTTCACCTGCAGAGACAAACCCTGTCATTTCACTTGCGGTCCTGGTCTCCCATGTTAAGGTTGGAAAGCCATCAGGCCAAACAACACGCCAAAAGTCGCATGGTAGGAGCACACAATCTTGGACAGCCCCTCTCTGGCGACACTGGGTCCTGTAGGATGTCCCCTTGTAGAACAGGACAAATGACAGTGATCATGTTTCCACTCCAGGGAAGGCAGAGTCACGAAGGTCAATTGAGAGAGTGAGCTGGGCTCTGGGTTGAGGTTCAGTGGGAGAACACTTGGTGGAAACTGAGAGGTCCTAGGTTCCACACCCAGTACAAAGGCCTACAAATTCCTCTGTTCTAGGGGTGGCTATAAAATTCCCTTTTTAGAGAAGCCTGGTTTTGGGGGTGAGCACCAAGGACAAACACTTAATAATTCCCCAAACAAAAAATGTCTTTTATTAGATTTGAACTGAATTTTCCTACATGGCTATCCAATGTTTTCACGTGTGTGCCTGCCTGCACGCATGTGTGTGTGTGCAGGTGCAAGTGTGTATGGGTGCTCCTACATGTGTGTATGTGTTCAGAACCAAGGCTGTAGTGAAGTCACAAAGGGAATCAAGAGGGAGGCTGCTAGAACACCTTGGATCTGATATATACTTGATTTTGAATTAATTTTTGGTAGCCGTATGTTCAGAAACATTTTCCTGTTGTGCATTTTTTGTTACCTTCACATTCAGATAAGTGACCCCATATGGAGTTGCGAACCACAGTTTTAAGAAGTTGGGATTTTAAGACATGATATACAGTAGCCACCACAATGGGAACATGCCACGGATAACCCCTGACTCTTCACCAGAGTGCCCCAATTCTGCCAGACTCCATCTGATCACGTCACTCCTTAGGGACCAGTTCCTTCCCTTCTGCTGGTGTGGACACAGGATCTACAGCCTGTTGAGCTTGTGGACTCTCGGACTCTGAGTCTGGCCTGGTGGCCTCCTCCATGGGCTAACCTTTTCTTTGGACCATATGGCCTATCTGCTGCTCCTTCCTCTCCATGCACCTCCCAGCTAAAAGCCCAGGGTTCTGCTTCTTGCTGTCTCATGTTAGCCTTGATCCTTTGTAACTGGGTGCTGGGAACCCCTCCAAGGGGGAGTTTAGGAGATGCCCAGAGGAACGGGGAAACTGTACTGACAGCCGTTGGATCTCACTGCTAATCTTTGTGCTCCAGTGTGGGACTGGGTGTGTGGTACACAGCAGTATTCAGTAAGGGTTCTGTGAACCAACAAATGAAAGTGGATGAAGAATAAATGAAGAGTAAAATAAATGAAGCGCAAAAATACCTGGAAAGAAGGAGAAATACCTCATCTCTCCTCAGGGTTAGTCCCTGGGTCCCTCTATCACACGCTGAGGGGAAAGTCCTCCAGAGGCTCCTCTACAGAAGATTATGGCAGGAGGGTCACAAACTAGAGACAAGCACACTGCCACGCCATCTCTCTCCTGCCCTCTCTCTGTCCTGGGTCTAGGGAGTTGTGGGTCTAAAGTGTTTGGCTTCCTCTCGTGGTGTAGTTGTGAGGACAGAAACTAAGATAGCTTATGGGGACATGGGAAGGACAGGAGCCCCTCCTGAGGACTCTGCTTGAAGCTTCTTGTCATCTGGGAAGGAGGCCAACACAACTGGCTTCTGATTCAGGTCTTTTCCCTGCCCGCTGGGAAGCTGTGTGGTTTTAACAGGACACTCTCTGGTGTTCCAATATGTGGTAGCAGATACGTCCGAAGCCTCGTGTGCAACTCTTGATTCCTGTCACCTCTGGAGCCACCTGTAGTCTCAGTTATCAAGCAAAACAAAACAAAACAAAAGAGAGGAATAGGGACGGAGAAGAGTCCCTTAGAATCCCCATAAGCAATGGAATTCTAAATGTTTCCAAAACTCCTGCCTACTGTCATCGCTGACACTCAACTGTAGAAGCCTACGCTCATGCTCAGTCCCTCCCTCTGTGCCTGCGTCTTCTTCCCCCTCCCACCCCATCTGTCGTCTGTCTGTCTTGTGTGTGTATTTGTGTACATGTGCACATATGTGTGGTTCATGTGCACTTGTGGATACAGAGGGCAAAGGCTGATGACAAGTGTCTTTGTTAATTAAATTTTGACCTTAATTTTTTGAAACAGGGACCCTGGTGAGTCTCCCATCTCCTCCCCACTGCACGAGCAGCCCAGCTATTTTTTAGGAGCTGGAGATCCAAACTCAGGTCGTTGTGTATGTGCAGTGAACACTTTGCCAGCCAAACCGCTGCTCCGTTGTCTTTCAATCTGCTTCTCATAGACTTCATCTCCACTCTATACTGGCTTGTTCTGAAATCCTTGTCTGTACCAAAGCCAGGCTTTGCACCAAGATCTGGCTTCACCTAAGGGGAGGTCCTTAAAAGATTGCCTCCCCAGGCTGCTGAGAGCAGTAGCATTAGCTATGCTGCACACTTGTTACTGATGGCAGTGGCTGCGGGATAGAGATCGGAAGAAGTAGCAGAATGCACAACATAGAGCTGCAAACTTCTGTGTGCATCGGAATCCCCTGGAGGGCTGTTCAGACCTAGACCTGCAGCTGGAGAGACGGCTCAGTGGTAAAAGCACTTGCTGCTCTTGCAAAGGACCTGACTTCAGTTCCCAGCGTCCGCAGTGGATAAGCTCACGACCACATGTGGTTCCAATGCTGGTCACCCTGCACACATGTACAAACCCATATGCACATACATGTAATTAAAAATAATAAAAGTAGGATGGGTGTGGTAGCACACGCCTTTAATCTTGGAGGCAGAGGCAGGTGGATCTCTGTGAGTTTGAGGCCAGTCTGGTCTACAGAGTGAGTTCTAAGACAGCCAGAGAAACCCTGTCTCAAAAAACCAAACCAAAATAAAACAAACAACAACAAAGCCCCCACATCACTGGACTCATTCCCCTGTGTTGGGTTCCAAAGGCTGGGCTGAGACTACAGAATATACCTTTGATCAAATTCCCAGGTGAAGAGATGGCTGCAGGAGGGGTTGGGGTGGAGAAGGACCCATGCCCCAGAGACTGTATGGACAAGACAAACTGAACTGGCTTTTTTTTTTTTATCTTTTATTGGGAGGCACACAAGGGTAGGGAGCAGACCGGGAAGGATTTGGGAAGTAAAAGTGATCAGAGTGCGTTATGTAAAATTCCCAAATAATCAATAAAAATATTATGTTTTTAAAAAATTCCCGGGTGAAGCTGACCCTGTGGGTTTGAGCAGCACTGACAATCTCTGGTGTAGAACAATGGACCAAAAACAGGGAAATTGCTATTCTGTTCTGATGTCCGTGTGTGACCCAGGTAACCTGCGATGCTCTTTCCACCATGGTTTTTCTCACCTGTGAAATAACAAAGCTGAGTTTGGTCATCTGTAGTGCCTGCGCTAAAGGCAGGTACGCGAGCTGGGAACCGGGCTGGAGACTTAAAAACATACAGACACCACAGAGACAGAGGGGACACGGGTCATCCTTGATACGAGAATGCCAAGTTTATTGTGCTCCAGGGAAGCTTATATAGGGATCTTTAACTGTTAGCCACGCCCAGCTCTCAGGATCTTTCAGCCTCATCAGAAGCCACTCTCCCACCATCAAGGTGTTTTGCTCAGTTCACTCCAGCAGGCAAAGGGTCTGAGGCAGGCAAAGCAATTCAAGGGGCCAAGGGTCTGCAGCCCCAACAGTCATCATAAGAATTGGACATGCATATATATATACATAAATGTATATGTGTGTCTATGGTGTATGTGTATGGTGTGTGTATGTGTGTGTATGGTGTATGTGTGTGTATGGTGTATGTGTGTGTATGGTGTGTGTGTGTGTGGTGTGTGTATGTGTATGGTGTGTGTGTTTATGGTGTGTGTGTGTATGTGTGTATGGTGTGTGTATGGTGTGTGTGTGTATGGTGTGTGTGTGTATGGTGTGTGTGTTTGTGTGTGTATGGTGTGTATGGTGTATGTGTGTGTATGGTGTGTGTGTATGTGTGTACGGTGTGTGTATGTGTGTGTATGGTGTGAGTGTATGTGTGTATGGTGTGTGTGTTTGTGTGTGTATGTGTGTACGGTGTGTGTATGTGTGTGTATGGTGTGAGTGTATGTGTATATGGTGTGTGTGTGTATGGTGTGTGTGTTTGTGTGTGTATGGTGTGTATGGTATGTGTGTGTATGGTGTGTGTGTATGTGTGTATGGTGTGTGTATGTGTGTGTATGGTGTGAGTGTATGTGTGTATGGTGTGTGTGTGTATGGTGTGTGTATGTGTGTGTATGGTGTGTGTGTGTGCGCATGTGTGTGTGTGTGCGCATGTGTGTGTGTGTGTTTGAGTGGAGCACCTGTTACAGTATCCGGCTACAGTCCTAGTACTGGGAGCCCGAGGCAGCTCCTCACATCGTGTCCACTATCGCAAAGCAAGGAGGTTAAAGCTCCACTTGTTTCCTGATCTTGAAAGACCCCCACAGTATAGACAAACAGCTAAGCAGCAGCAATGCCAGGCTTAAACTTTGGAGCAACACAAGTAACATTAGAGCAGGGAAGTTCGACTTGAGAACAAGGGCGGAGAAGCCAGGCAAGATATCTGCGGTCAGCCGGTCAGCCATCTGGCCCCAAGCGATAAGGAGCCAAACTAGAAACAGGAAAAATGAAAGACCCTCTGGACACCCCCCCCCAGAACCCGCAGCTGGCCTGCTCTCATGAGAACATCCTGTTCGCTTAAGACCCTCAGGACCCCTCTCAGGACCTGCAGCTAGCCGGCTCTCATGAGAACATCCCGTTTGCTTAGGGAAACAGGATGCCTATAGTCAGCACATGTGCCCAACTTAGAATATCAGTAATTCACAGAAGAGACAACTCCCCCTATGAAAGATCCCAGCTTGGCTGCTGTAACGTCATTTCACAAAGCTTTTGACGAACGACTGTAAGTGCAGAGTAAGGTCAGGGTCCCTGGCTGCAAAACAGGATATTTATATCCATAGATTTGGACAGGACATCAATTAACAGGATATCTGTTCCCATACATCTGTGCTGGGAAAGGAAAAACCACCTGTGCCCCTTGCCCCATTCCAACTGACCACTAACAATGCATTTGCTTCTGTAATCTGCTTCTGCTGCCCTCTTTCCTATAAAAAGACCTTCCCCCAGTCTGCAGGCGCGCTTGTCTTCCGAGAGACTAAGTCGCCCCAGGTACCTGTGTACTGAATAAAGCCTCTTGCTATTTGCATCCGAATAGTGACTCGCTGTTCCTTGGGAGGGTCTCCTCAGCCTGAAAGACTGCCCACCACTGGGGTCTTTCATTTGGAGGTCCCACCGAGATTTGGAGACCCCTGCCCAGGGACCACCGACTCACCACCGGGAGGTAAGCTGGCCAGCACAATTGTTTTCTGTCTGTCTTCTGTCTTTTATGTTTGCGCCTGCGTTTGTACTGGTTAGCTAATCAGATTTGTATTTGGCGGACCCGGGGAGGAGCTGACGAGCTCGTACTCCCCACCGCAGCCCTGGGAGACGTCCCAGTGGTGTTTGGGGGCCCGATTCGTGGCCCATTTGCAGTTTGTGAATCGCGTGGAACTGGGACTGTTGGGGGCTGCCCCACTGTCTGAGGGATTCGTGACTCTTTTGGGAGACGAGGAGCCCGGGTCCTCAAAGTCTCCGTCTGAATTCTTGCTTTCGGTTTTATGCCAAAGCCGCGCTGCGAGTTTCTGTGTCTGTCTAAGTTGTATTTTGTTTGTCTGTCTAATTGTTACTGTCACCACGGTTGAGAGAATGGGCCAATCTGTAACCACCCCTCTAAGTCTGACTCTACAGCACTGGCGAGACGTCCAAGACATTGCAAATTACCAGTCAGTGGACGTTCGGAAGAGATGCTGGGTAACTTTCTGTTCCTCGGAATGGCCCACGTTCAATGTGGGCTGGCCAAGGGATGGTACTTTTGATATCAATGTTATCTTACAGGTAAAGGCTAAAGTGATGGATCCTGGCCCTCACGGGCATCCAGACCAGGTCGCGTATATCGTGATCTGGGAGGTGATGGCTTATGACCCACCGCCCTGGGTCAAGCCTTTCGTCACTCCGAAACCCCCTCTGCACCTACTTTACCCCCTCCACTCCTTCCCACCCCAACGGGACCTCCGCCCCACTCCTCCCTGTACCCAACCCTCACCAAGTCCCCGGTGCCCAAGCCCCCTCCTCCAAAAGTCTTGCCCCCAGATGATGACCTACTGATGGACCTCCTCATGGAAGGCCCTCCCCCATATCAGGAGCCAGCTCCACGGCCTCCGAATGAGGCTGACTCAACTGAAAGAAAAGAAGAACAAGCAGCGCCAGCCTCTGCTGGTCCTTCTCCGATGGCCGCACGCCTGAGGGGACGAAGGGACCAGCTGCATGCAGCGGATACAACCTCCTCACAGGCATTCCCTCTTCGCATGGGAATGAACGGCCAACTGCAGTACTGGCCATTCTCCTCCTCAGACCTCTACAACTGGAAACATAATAACCCTCCTTTTTCTGAGGACCCCTCTAGGTTGACTGCTCTGATTGAATCTATTTTGATTACCCATCAGCCTACATGGGACGACTGCCAACAGCTGCTGCAGGCCCTGCTGACTTTGGAGGAATGGCAGAGGGTCCTCCTGGAAGCCCGGAAGGAAGTCCGGGGACCTGATGGCCGCTCCACCCAATTGCCTAATGAAATAGATTCTGCCTTTCCCCTTGAATGCCCCTCTTGGGATTTCACCACGGTGGAAGGTAGGAATCACCTAGCCCTCTATCGCCAGTTGCTCATAGCGGGTCTCCACAGGGCGGCTCGACGCCCAACGAATTTGGCTCAGGTAAAGCAGGTTATACAGGGGTCAGAGGAAACTCCCTCTGCGTTCCTTGAGAGGCTCAAAGAGGCTTACCGCAGATATACTCCCTATGACCCTGACGACCCCGGACAGGAGACCAATATCTCCATGTCTTTTATTTGGCAGTCAGCTCCAGATATCAGACGCAAGCTGGAGCGTCTAGAGAACCTCAGGGAAAGCTCACTCAGGGATCTGCTAAAGGAAGCAGAAAAGATTTTCAATAAGAGGGAGACTCAGGAGGAGAGGGAGGACCGCCTAAGAAAAGAAGCTGAGGAGAGGGAAAAGGAAAGGGACTTAAAGAGAGGGACCGCAAGAGACATAAGGAAATGAGTAAACTTTTGGCCACCGTAGTGTCAGGGCAAAGACAGGATAGACAGGGGGGAGACAGAAGAGGGCTACCCCTCGACAAGGACCAATGTGCCTACTGGAAAGAAAAGGGGTCTTGACCCAAAGGCTGGGGCCCTGGCGGCGGCCAATAGCCTATCCTTGCGGAAATGCCTGGGACCAGACCGGACCTGAGGGATCAACCCCTCCGGGATGCGGATGTCACCTGGTACACTGACGGCAGCAGCTTTCTGCGGGAAGGTGAGCGAAAGGCGGGTGCAGCGGTAACCATGGAGACCGAGGTGATCTGGGCACAGCCTCTGCCTGCGGGAACTTCTGTGCAGCGAGCAGAGCTTGTCGCCTTGACACAAGCTTTGAGGATGGCAGAAGGTAAGAAGCTCAATGTCTATACTGACAGCCGATACGCTTTTGCCACTGCTCATGTTCATGGGGAAATATACAGAAGAAGAGGGCTACTGACTTCAGAAGGAAAGGAAATTAAAAATAAAACAGAGATCTTAGCCTTGTTAAAGCTTTATTTCTGCCTCGGAAACTGAGCATTATACATTGCCCAGGACACCAGAAAGGAGACAGCCCTGAGGCTCGAGGAAACCGTCTGGCTGATGAAGCCGCCAAACAGGTGGCCCTGCAGGCTCCGCTAGCCATACTGCCCATGCACCAAGATAAGAGAGACCCCCTCAAATATGATGAGGAGGATCTAAAGCTCCTGGCAGACATGGGAGCGGAGCAGGACCAGAAAACGGGCGAATGGACATGGAAGGGAAAAACAGTGATGCCGATGGCATACACTTATAAGATGCTTGATTACTTACATAAATTGACCCATCTAAGCCCCCAAAAGATGAAAACTTTGTTAGACCGGCAGGAAACTTTTTGCTATTTACTAGGGCGAGACAGTATCCTCCAAAAAGTTATGGACAAATGTAGAGCATGTGCACAGGTAAATGCAGGAAAAACCAAGGTGGGACAGGGGGTGCGAATCCGTGGACATCGACCAGGAGTACAATGGGAAATTGACTTTACTGAAATAAAACCAGGCATGTATGGATACCGATACTTATTGGTATTTGTGGACACCTTTTCGGGATGGATGGAAGCCTTCCCGACCAAGCATGAGACAGCAAAAATTGTGACCAAAAAGCTGCTGGAAGAAATCTTCCCCAGGTATGGCATGCCCCAAATGTTGGGCACTGATAATGGGCCCGCCTTTGTCTCCCAGGTAAGTCAGTTGGTGGCCAAACTATTGGGGATTGATTGGAAATTACATTGTGCATACAGACCCCAGAGCTCAGGACAGGTAGAAAGAATGAATAGAACTATTAAGGAGACTTTAACCAAATTAACGCTTGCAACTGGCTCTAGAGACTGGGTACTCCTACTACCCTTGGCTCTATATAGGGCCAGAAACACTCCAGGACCCCATGGACTCACTCCTTTCGAAATACTATATGGGGCGCCCCCGCCCTTCATTAATTTCTTTGACTCCAACATTTCAAACTTTGCTAATAGCCCTTCTCTGGAAGCTCATTTGCAGGCACTCCAGATCGTGCAACAAGAGGTCTGGAAACCCCTGGCTGCGGCTTATCGGGAGCAATTGGATAAACCAGTGGTGCCCCACAACTACCAGATTGATGACACGGTGTGGGTTCGCAGACACCAGACTAAGAACTTGGAACCCCGCTGAAGGGGACTATTGTCAAGCGGGGATGGGACAGGCCCCCAGGGGACTATAGAGCGAAATGTGGAGAGACAGAAGGCACCTCGGGGTGGGGCAACTTCCGATGTTCCAATGCGACCTATCTACCCCTTCAGATATCATTCACTGAGGCGGGGAAACAGGCTGCTGGCTGGCAGTCCGGATATCAATGGGGCCTGAGATGGTACCTATTGGGCGTGCAGCACGGGACTAACCCCCTGTGTGTCCTCCTCTGTCTTAAACATGTCCTCTGATTACTGTGTGCTAATTGAATTGTGGCCAAAAGTAACTTACCATGAACCAGAGTATATATACACTCAGTTTGAAGGAAGACTTAGATTCAGGAGAGAACCAGTGTCTCTCACCCTAGCCCTCCTACTTGGGGGATTGACCGTCGGAGGCATCATGGCGGGGGTGGGGACCGGGGCAACGGCCCTTGCCGCCACCCATCAGTTTGAGCAGCTACAGGCGGCCATGCACACTGATATGAAAGCCTTAGAGGAATCGGTCAGTGCACTAGAGAAGTCCTTGACCTCACTATCTGAGGTAGTCCTACAAAACAGACGGGGACTAGACATATTGTTCCTGCAGGAAGGAGGGCTTTGTGTAGCCCTAAAGGAAGAATGCTGCTTCTATGTAGACCACACCGGATTAGTCAGAGACAACATGGCAAAGCTAAGGGAGAGACTTAAGCAGAGACAGCAGCTCTTTGAATCTGGGCAAGGCTGGTTTGAGGGAATGTTCAACCGATCGCCATAGTTCACTACCCTGATTTCCTCCATCATGGGACCCTTAATCATACTATTACTGATCTTATACCACAGCTAAATGAATAAAGGGTTTTATTCAGTTGATAGAAAAAGGGGGGGATGAAAGACCCCCACAGTATAGACAAACAGCTAAGCAGCAGCAATGCCAGGCTTAAACTTTGGAGCAACACAAGTAACATTAGAGCAGGGAAGTTCGACTTGAGAACAAGGGCGGAGAAGCCAGGCAAGATATCTGCGGTCAGCCGGTCAGCCATCTGGCCCCAAGCGATAAGGAGCCAAACTAGAAACAGGAAAAATGAAAGACCCTCTGGACACCCCCCCCCAGAACCTGCAGCTGGCCTGCTCTCATGAGAACATCCTGTTCGCTTAAGACCCTCAGGACCCCTCTCAGGACCTGCAGCTAGCCGGCTCTCATGAGAACATCCCGTTTGCTTAGGGAAACAGGATGCCTATAGTCAGCACATGTGCCCAACTTAGAATATCAGTAATTCACAGAAGAGACAACTCCCCCTATGAAAGATCCCAGCTTGGCTGCTGTAACGTCATTTCACAAAGCTTTTGACGAACGACTGTAAGTGCAGAGTAAGGTCAGGGTCCCTGGCTGCAAAACAGGATATTTATATCCATAGATTTGGACAGGACATCAATTAACAGGATATCTGTTCCCATACATCTGTGCTGGGAAAGGAAAAACCACCTGTGCCCCTTGCCCCATTCCAACTGACCACTAACGATGCATTTGCTTCTGTAATCTGCTTCTGCTGCCCTCTTTCCTATAAAAAGACCTTCCCCCAGTCTGCAGGCGCGCTTGTCTTCCGAGAGACTAAGTCGCCCCAGGTACCTGTGTACTGAATAAAGCCTCTTGCTATTTGCATCCGAATAGTGACTCGCTGTTCCTTGGGAGGGTCTCCTCAGCCTGAAAGACTGCCCACCACTGGGGTCTTTCAATCTTAGCCATCACAGCTCACAAACGATACCATTCTCTTTATCAGCTGGGAAGAGCCACAGTTTCATGGTAGAAAGAATGGAAGGCGTGCTGCCAGGCCGACCTGGCTTTAGACATCCCTCAGGTGTGAGCTGAGGGGCCACTTGTCCAGGATTTCACAGACAAATGACTTACACTGCTAACCCAGGAAAGCCCTAAGCAAACCTCGCCTGCCCACGTGGTGGTCCATCTGCTGTATCCATGTGAAGACCGAGGACCATGGAGAAACTTGCTATGGTTTGACTGTGGAATGTCCCTCACAGGCTTCTGTGGGGGTCTGGTAGCCCACGGATAGGCTTTTGGGAAGTCACTGGATCTGAGGGCTCTGATCTAAATGGATTGATACCCTGATACGATCTGGTGGCACTATGTTAAATGGTGAGACCGGAAGTACGGTCTTATTGGAGGAAATAGGTCACTGCGGGCACGCCCTTTGGGACTGTGTCTTGCTCTGGCTCCTCCCTTTATTCCAGCTTTTTCTCCGTTGTCTGTAAACTGTAATGTGAACTGTTCTGCCATCCGCTCTCTGCCTTCACAGATGAGACCATGAGCCAAAAATGAAATCTTCCTCACTTGTTTTTCTCGGGGTCTGCTCACCATGGAATGAAACCATCTAACACAGCAGGCAATCACTAAGACCTCACTCACCGTTAGGAACCGGGGGAGGGGGGGGGAGCCCAGAGTTTGGGAACTCAGAGGTCATCTATGCTCAGCACAGCACACTAAGGAATGAACTCGCTCTGAATTTCCTGCACACGTGCATAGGGATAGGGGACCTTGGGTGGGGTGGGACATGCGTGTTCACAAATCATATCAAAATTACAGAATTTACATTTAGAAAAGGACGACTCGCCCCGCCAGCCCCCACCCCCACTCCCGGCCCTGAAGTGCAACACAGATTGCAAAAGAAAAGCCTGATAGAAGACGCTGACTAGTGAAGCTGGACTAGGCTCCAGCCTCTGGGTAACCAAAGCAAGCGCGCGCCTTCTAGCGGCCAGGAGTCCGAAGTGCAGCGTGGGCCGTACTGATTTGCGGCTTGCTTCCGCCGAGGATGCAATGATGAAGGACTGAGGATTAGACGGTACTGGTACTCTGGTATCTTCTGGATTAAGAGAGATTTCTGTAAAGATCTAGTCTCTCCAGAGTCAAGACGTTTGAACTCCCTCTCTCACCTCTCTTAGTAAGGAGGGCAGTGGCCGAGGGTGACACCCCGGACTATCCAGCCCTTCCAGAAATCCCTTACTGATATGTGGGGGAGAGGGGGGCGGCTTCAGAGCTCCCAAGGTAGCTAGCTCTCTCTGTACCCCACCATATCGGATCTTGGTGAGGCAGGAACCCTTGATTCCCCTCCATCTTGTTCTCAGCAAGGATCTTTAAATCTCCCTGAGTCCCAGTCCCGGTATCCAGAAGCAGGAAATGGGCAATCTGTTTAGCCTGCCCCTCACCCCTTTCCCCAGCCCTCCTAATGGTTCACCCTAAGATGCTGGGAGCTCGCTCCTGGCTTCATCCCCACCCCTACCTGATGCCCTCTGGGTCTCCGTACAGACTCCTTTTTGCTATGGCCTGAAAATACTCCTTAGAGAAGACTGTAAATATAGCTATCATCTTTTAAATTAAAATTTTGATGAAACATTTATGCCTTGTGGGGGGGGGCAGGGGCGTTGCCCACACATGTGGAAGTCTGAGTACAGTTTGCCACGTGAGTCTGCGGAATTGATTAGGGGGAGTCAGGCTGGTAGCTGGTGCCTTTATCCACTCAGCTACCTAGCTGACCCCTAAATGTATACATTTTTATGCTCTGTTATGAAATGATATTTTGTCCTTATTCTTCCAAGTTTCTGTTCTTTCTTTCCTCGGTGCTGCTGATGGAACCCTAGGACTGTATGCAAGTGTTCTATGAACAAACTATACTCTAAATCTGAGACTTCTGATCCTCCTGCCTCCACCTCCCTAGTGCTGGGAGTATAGGTATCATATGGCCCCCTACTCAGTTTATGTGGTGTTAGGGGTATGTGTGAGTGCATCTATGTGTTAATAAAGCTTTATTTATAAAAGCAGGCAGTGCACTCTAGTTTCTGATTCCCGGACTAACACATTGAAATTTCAAGGAATTATTCAGTAGAACCCACACTTCTACTTTTGGAATCTGATTTTTACCTGGCTATATGTGATGATCTTCATTCTTAGAGCTGGGCACCGTAACCCTAGAATCAACTATGTCGTCATTGTTGTACATACAGACAGTCCACGGTGTACTAGATGCTTAACTGTGATGTTTGATGATAAGATATAGCCATATTTTTATATCATAGTTTCATCTTTTAAGGGGGGCCTTGACCTCGGACTCACCATCTAAGTGAGGATGATATTGAACTTTTGGTTCTCCTGCCTTCACTTCCCGAGTCCTGGGACTGCCAGTTTGTGCTGCTACACTTGATATAGTGTTAGGGACTGAATCTGGGGCTTTGCAAACGATAGACAATCCACATCACTGTGCTGGATTCTTAGGTCAGGAGCATGTGTCCTTTGAAGGGGACAGAACTGAAGAAATCAAGGAGATGGAATTTTGATACCCACCCACCCATCTGTTCGCCTTCTATTTCTTAGGGATTCACATAGCTGATGTCTGAGGACGCATGCAGGACTAGGGAAGGTAGGCCTTTGTCTCCAAGGGCCTCAAGCTGACTCGTTCTTTAAGAGGGAATAGTCCTCTGTGTTGCACTTTGATATTTAGATAGAGCTCCATGACATAAAAGTGTCCGTAGGGGTGTATATGATAGAAGGGGCATCTATAAAGTGAGGGGGAGCTGAGAACAGTCCTTAAGAAAGCAGGGTTTCTGTGGAGCAGGAAGAGGTGAACTCGAGGACCCCCTTTTGTGTCTCATCAGGAAGGTGGTGGAGTCTCAGATTAAAATCTTCCTGAAGTGCTTAGGACTCAGCAAGAATCTGTTTTCACAGTACCTTTTCGAGATAGCAAAAGAAGAGGTTCTGCACTTTAGCCTGGCCGCAGGAATTTGAGCGAGCTTGTTGTACCTGGCTGGAACCGTTAGATAGCAGTGTTTTTCTTCCTTTGAACTCCAGAGGGCGCTCCAATGCTTCCTTAAAGGCTTTTGTTTTTGTAAAAGCAGATAAAAGTCATTTCCCTCTGGCTCTTGTTTTCTTTTCCTTTGCTGGCACAGCCAGAGGGACTTTGACTCACAGTTTCAGACCCTTCCATTCATGGTCCTGTTTCGCTCTGGCCTCGTCATAGAGGAGGAGAGGAAAGAGAGCAGTAGAGAAAAGGGAAGGGGAAGGAAAAGGAGGAAGGGGGAGGGCGGAGAGAAGGAGCTGGGATCGCCATAGCCTCTCCAGAGGCATATCCCCAGATGGCTGGATACTTGCCCATGAGGTCCCACATTCCTAAGGCTCCACTGCCTCCTAATAGAGCACATGCTGATCAAGCCTTCAACATGTTATATCTAAATTTTGTCCCAAAGTAACAATAGACATATACGTAAATATAAGCACTGATTAATAACGTACACACTTAAGATTATGGGGAAGAATACTGGTGTCCGTATTGCTTTGGAATGTATGCAGGTATACTCAGCCTACTGGCAGAGCAGTGGAAAAGATAAAGGACTGGGTGTGTGATAAAGTTCTCAGGATAAAATGCTGAGATAGGCGTCCACGGAGTGGGCTCATGACTGCTCACTGCGGAGCTATTCTACTTTCCTGGGTGTTTGAAATATCTTATAATAAAATGGTCCCAAATAGGGCTGGGGAGATGGCTCTGCTTGGAAAGCGCCTTGCTGCGAGCCTGAAGACCAGAGCTGGATCCTCCAGAGCCCATGGTAAAAGCTGTGTGTGGCGGTGAGTGTTAGTAATCTCATTTCAGGGAAGGTAGGGACAAAAGGATCACACTGATCAGAAACCGACCTTGGAGCAGCTGCAGTAAGGCTTTCCTTCTGGACCCTACTCAGCTCCCCATCTCTGGCAACTCCCCAGACCCCTTGTGGCCTTCTGCTGAAACATGGCTTTGTCTCCTCAGAGCTCCCAGATGACTCATAGTCTGCCCACAGGAGCCCTTCCGGTTTCTAAACATCTGAGTCCTGGTGGTGTGCCCTGAAGGCCTGCTTCCTCAAACGCTGACCGTTTTTGTGGTTCACTGAGTGCCACATTTACCCCTGGGGTGGGGTGAGGGTGAGGGCAAGGAAGGCCCAGTCCACAACACACCCACACATACACACACACACACCCCTGCCCACGCGAGCGAGCACACCACACACACACACACACACACAGGACCTTGGTGACTGGAAGACATCTGACTTGCTGCCCCTGAGCACGGTTAGACTTGAGAGCAAGGCTGGACCTAAGAGTGCAGGGGGAGGACAGGAGGGAGGTGTCAGCAGTGAGGGAGAGGTGGGGGAAGTGAGCCCCATAAAGAAGGCAACTGTCAAACTTTAATTTTCAAGGAAGCCTGAAGTAGCCAAATACCACCATCCTTGTCTGATAAGCTATAAAGATAAAATCATTCTAAAAATGATAATCAAGTTAGCAAAGACACCTTGACCTTTAATACATCAAAGAGGGGCTAGGGATGTGTCTCAGTTGCAAGCGCGCTTGCCCAGCATGCAAGGAACCCTGGGTGCAATCCCCAACACTGAGTCAGCTAAGCTTGGTGACACAAGTCCTTAATCCCAGCACTCGGGAGGTAAGGGCAGATCAGAAATTCAAAGTCATCCTCAGCTACATAGTAAGTAGGAGACCAGCCTAGGCTACATCAGACTGTGTCTCAAAACCCCAAACAATCCATTTGCAAGACCTTTAGTTTATTAAAAACAACAATAAAAACAAATAGGCCCTAGTTCAGAATCCTACTGATGGAAATGTTAGAGGTTGGCAGGAGGGGGCGGGGTAGAATTCTGTCCACGCCAGGCTGGAACAAACACACCATAAAACAACAGTGTCATTGTAAGGCTGTGGACTGTCCCAAGTGGCAAAGGCTGCCGCCACTGCTCTATTGCAACTCGGATGGCAAGAGTAGCACATTTCCACCAACTACAGGGCAGTGAAGGGTCACTGGGAGAGAGAGAAGACATGTGCTACACATACACGCAACCAAAAAAGCTGGTAACCCTGGTGTTGGCGTGCTGGCTGGATTCATGTCAACTTGACACCAGCTATTGTCATTTGGGAAGAGGGACGTTCATGGAGAAAATGTGTGCACCACGTTGGGCTATGGGCAAGCCTAAGGTGGATTTTCTTGATTGATGATTGATGTGGGAGTGCCCAACTCAGTATGGGTGGTGCCATCCCTGGGCTGGTCCGGGATGCAATAAAAAAACAGGCTGAGCAAGCCAACAGGAGCAAGCTCATAAGCAGTCCTTCCCCATGGCCTCTGCACCACCTCCTGCCTCCAGGTTCCAGCCTTGCTTGAGTTCTTGTCCTGATTTCCTTCAGTGATAGACATGCAAGCCAAATAAACCCTTTCCTCCCCAACTTGTTTTATCACAGCAATAGAAACTCAAAGTAAGAGAGTTGAGGGGGGAGGGGCAGAAATGGTTGGGTAATGGGGGTTGCCAATCCAGTCAGCCTAGCTGAATCTTGCCTTCCAGGCCAGGGAGGGACTCTGTCTCAAAGCACAAGGGGGACAGTGTCCTGAAGAATGACACCTGAAGCTGGACATCCATGTACACACACATCTGCACCCTCCAAACAGAGGTGATGCCTGGCTCTCTGGAAACTCAGCCACCATGCTCTGAGGAAGTTCAAGTCATGTGACTTGACATGGGCCGTGTCGGTCTGATGAGCAGGGAAAGGGACACGATTCCAGCCTGGGCCATCTCCTAACCACAGCGACATGTACCCCTCGCTGAGACAGGGCCAATCCTAGATCCACGTGGACAAGAAAATGTCAGCATTTGAAGACACTAATTCTAGGGACGTTTAATTCCACGTAGATAAGTGAGACCCTCCGTCTTTTTGAGACAGGGTCTCAAGCAGCTCAAGTTGACCTCGAACTCGCTATGTTGCCAAGGACAACCCTGAAGTTCTGTTCCTCCTGCCTCTACCTCCCACCGTGTTGGGATTACACAAACACTGACCCTTCTGCAAGTAGAAGTTTGGTGCAGGTCCCTGTGGGTAAATGTCTAGGCATAATAGGACCATTTTCCTTCGGGCATCTCCAGGGGAGACTGTTTCCTTGGCCTCCCTAGTCTCTAGGAACTTCCATGTGCCCTGTCATGTTCTGCCTTCTAAGCCAGCGGGGGATCTCATTCGGACACTGATTTATTTGTCTTTGTCTGCCACGTCCACACCTTGTGGCCACACTGGGCTCCTCTGGACTATTTTTGAAAACATGGTGAGTTAATGACCTCATTTCTGTCTGTACCCTCAGTCTGGGGATGAGGACAGAGGTCTCTCTTTAGGGACACCATTATCTTGCTGACCATGGGACCTTGAAAAGGAAGTCCTGTTTGTTTTCTATCCCTCCTTCCTTCTTCCTTCATAGGACTTGTGGGATCCCATGTCTGTACTTAGTTACGGTGAGGGGTGGCCTCCCAGAAGCCCCTTTTGCCAGGGTCACATAAATATGAGGACCCGAGCTGCACTGCCCAAAGCAGGTTATGCTGATGATATGAGCTTCTAATCCCAGAGCTGGAGAGGCTGAGATGGGGGATGCTGGAGTTCATGGCCAGCTCGTCTAGCTGAATCTGTGAGAGACCCTGCTCAGAAAGTGTGGAGGGAGTCTGAGAAAGTCACTGAGGCTGACCCTTGACCTCCATATGCATATACACACATGAACACCCACAAACACAAAATATGTGTATTTGCAAAATGTGAACATATATATATTTGGTACACATATAAAAAAAGGAATCGTTAGGACTGATGTGCACGAAGGGATGGATGCAAACTTGAGAAATGTTGGTGCCTGCACCAAGCACTTGGAACAATGGGGCTTGTCTTACTTTTCTTGTTGCTATGATAAAAACACTTGGCTGATCTGCAGTGGATGAGAGACCTGTTGCTTCTCCTCACTGGATGCAGAACTAGAGAGAGTGGGCCCTGAACCTTGCCTGGGGCAACACAGTCCAGCTGACTTTCTTGGTGGAGGTGTGAGGAGCTGGCACCGAGAATGTGAATGAGAGAGAGTCCTGCCCCTCATTTGCTACACGGTGGTGTGGGCGAGGGCGAGAAGCACCCTCCATGCCCCTAGACGTCTATGGTGGGTGGGAGAGCTGTCCCTGAGGTTACTGGAGCAAGAGAGCTGGACCTGCCTCTCACCAGCTGCAGCCCTAGGCAGAGCGGCCCCTACACATCAACTAGGCAAAACAGTAGAGCTGGCCCTGGTGGTATAGGCGTGGATGAGCCAACCTGACGGCACGAGAGCAGAAGAATCAACCCCAACCCTTGCTGCTTACTACATAGGGTGAGCTATCGCTGGGGCAGTACTGGGGAGCTCACCCTGGTGTTGAGGATGAGGGAAAGCTGATGGGCTGACCAACCCAGCAACCATGCAGACCCAGAACCAGAGCCATGAGTTGGCCCATTCCATCATCCAACCCATCTATGATCCCCTGGAACAAGTGAAGGGGCTGGTCCTGCAGACAATGTTACAGGGTCTCCATGACACAGGACAATGACAGGATATCCAACAGGAGCCCCCTGAGGGCCCAGCATTGATGATGTAGCAAAATCCAGAGACCTCAGATCAGAACAATGAGGCAACGCAATGAACAATGGGAGTCACAACACATGAACGAAAGGGCTGTGGGACTCCCTGTGTCACACTGCAGCTTCCACAACCAGGTTTTTCTTTCCTTTTCTTTTAAATTTTATCTTGTTTTATCCTGGCTGGGGGCGGGGGGGGGGGGGAGAGGTTGCAAGGGCAGATGGGAAGGGATGGGGAGATGAGTGGCATCGAGATGCACGAGCCACAAAGAATCGATACAAAGTTAAATTTGAAAAAACCCCAAACAAACAAACAGCGCCTGGCAGAGGCACTTAGAGGAGCAGGATTTTTTGGCTCACAGTAACAGGTTATGAGAGGAAGCTGAGGCAGCGGGACTTGAAGCAGACAGTCGCATTGCATCCTCAGTAAAGAGCAGGTAGCAGTGATGAACGCATGCTTGCCCTCAGCTCACTTCCCTGGGCAATCCAGTCTCTCAGCCCAGGGAATGGTGCCACCTACAGTGGGCAATTAACATAGCTCAATTAACATAATGAAGATACACCTCCTCTGCCTGGCCCAGTCTAGACTCTCTTTGCACGTGACTCTAGACTGTGTGCCATTGACAATTAAACCATCACAGTGCTGCTATGTGGCCAGCTCTGAAGACACGCTCGTTTAGGAGCACACTGGTCCACCTGTCTGCAGCTCACAGGTGTCCAGCTGCCGGTGGCTGTCAGGCATGGGATCAGCCAGGGTGGAGGACACTGCAGCTCAGTTTCCAGTGCGTTCTCCCTCGCGCACCCAGCCGCAGCTGTTGGCACATGCTCTCACTATGGACGCCCGTCACTGTGCCACTCCAATCTGTGCCCATTTTCACATGGTCTTTGTATTCCTGTCTCTCCCCACAAGTTCTCTGGTGACTGAGCCAGGCCCCACCTTGTATCCAGGCTGATCGTCCCTCAATAAATATCCTTTGTACCTGCAAAGACCCCAGAGCAATCCCTTCCTCATCCACGCCTCACTTCCGTGAGATCGGTTATCTGCACACATTGCAGTCCCAAAACGTCAAGTGAAAAGAACAATCACAGAAATCACATAAGTGCACTCGCATGGGTAGCAAGGCAAAGCCTCATGCAGTCCCATTCGGATTATGGCGCCTGACCCAGAGCCCAAAGGCAAAGCTCTAGGAAAGCCTGCCTCATTGGTGACCTCTCTGGCCTCACCCTCAACTTCAGTCCCTGTAATTTAAGAACCTATAATCATCCGGCTGTTTAAGACATCTATTTACAATATTCTAACCTGACTTTAGTAACCCAGCCACCCCTGGGGGCTTCTCTTTGCCCTTCTGTGGCTTTCATGGGATGCTAACTTCCTTAGCACCGCTAAAAAAAAAAATAAATTATTTCTAACATTTAAAAAAAATTATGCGTAAGTGTGTGTGTGTGTGTGTGTGTGTGTGTGTGGTGTGTGTATGAACATGGGAGCACAAGTGCCAAGAGACCAGAGACATTTGATCCCCCTGGATCTGGAATTACAGGTGGTTGTGAGCCACCTGACATGGGTGCTGGGAATCAAACTCAGGTCCTCTGCAAGACACTGGTGCTTTTAACTGCTAAGCCATCTCTCTGGTCCTTGGCTCCTTGTGTGGTGTGGTGTGGCGTGTGTGTGTGTGTGTGTGTGTGTGTGTGTGTGTGTGCATGCACAAGCGTGAACTCCTGTGCATATGCCACCGCACAGGTTGAGGTCACAGAATGACTATAGGTGGTAACCTTTCACCTTGTCTGGGACAGAACCTCTTGTTTTCACTGTGTACTCTAGGCTGGCTGGCCCAAGGGCTCCCTGGGATGCTCCTGTCTCTGCCTCCCTGAGGGAGCACTTTGATTGTGTGCTACAAGCCCAGTTTTATGTGGGTTCTGGGGAGCTGAACTCAGGGTCCTATGCTTGCACAGAAAGTGCTTACCTACTGATCTCTCCCCATCTCCCAGCCCTGGGTTCTGTCTTGTTGCTGAAGAAACTGAGGCTCCCTGAAATGACATGATTGTCCCAAGTCTCTTTAACTTGAGTGACTGCTGAAGCTCCTGACTTACAGTCCAGTGATGCGTCCATGTTTCTTGGCAATGCTTGTCTCCAGACTTCTGGATCTTGGAACCACTTTGGTGTACGGAGGACGACTATGAGCAACCTACATTTGCTTGTTCTGGAGCTCTGACAAAGTAAGGCTAGGGACCCCGTGACGCCGTGGTGCCCAGCCTGGACCTGTGCTCCTGCGGAAGCCCAGAAGAGCCCCTGAGGGGAAGCTATGGCTGACACTTTAGAATGCTAGGTAAATACCAGTAGGACTGCTCTCTAGTGTGTGCGTAATGGGGCAGCGGGGAGCGGGGTGGAGGGGAGGTGGTGGGACAGGGCGATGGCTGACACACCTGCTCAGCCTGGGAATCACCTTAAAAAGCGTGCTCACTGGCGCCCCCTCCAGGTGGAGATGGAACTGCTTTTGCCAGCGCGTTTTCAGGAATGGATTCCAGGACTTTGAGCTCCTGGGAGCACGAGAAGTTGTCGTTCTTGTCCTCGGACAGTCAGTGGAGATGGAACTCTGAGAGGGAACATGACAGAAGGAAAGAAGCGGGGCTTTCTAAACCATTTATATCTCCTCAGCCTTTAGCCTCTTATTTGGATGATGAACACAGCCATCCATCGGCCAGGCAGGCCATCTGTGCCCGCTCATCTGTGTTTTGCTTTCTGTAGTTTCAGGACTTGTGATAAACAAGTTCAAAAGTATTGAATGGGAGTGGGGCATAGTGGTGCGTACTTCAGGAGGCTGGCACAGGAAGATCCTGGGTTTGGGGCCAGGCTGGGATAGGCATGCAGTGAGACTGTCTGAAACAATGGAAAATGTAACGTCTTTAGCGCTGTGTTTCTGCACTGAGAGGGGAGATGGGAAGGAGGTAAGAATGTGTATTGTGTAGGTGTGAGGACCTGAATGTGACCCAAGAATGACACAAACTCCTGGGTAGCATGTCTGTAATCACAACACTCCCACAGAGGGATGTAGGCAGAGGATCCCAAAAGCCTGAGGGCCACCTCGTCTGCCAGACAGTAGAGGGAAAACAAAAGACACACCGTTCCAAACAAAGCGATAGGTGCTGATGGGCACAAGAAGCTCCTCTGACTCCCACGCGTGGCCCAAGTGTACCGCATGCCTGGATGCACACACGGATGCTTGTGTGCACACACACAACAAATAAGCCATAGTTTCAAAACATGTTTAAAAGAGCAGGCTCACTGAGTAAAAATGTTTGCTGCGTGGGCACAGGAATCCACGTATGGAGCCCTGTGTGGCAGTGCTGTGAAGCAGGGACAGGTGGATTCTGGGAACTCAGTGGTCAGCTAGTGTAGCTGGGAAAGATAGATTCCAGGTTCACCGAGAGACCCTGTCTCAAAATATGAGGTAGAGACAGTGGAGGGCAACCTCCTCCCCCACTGGGTAGGTCGGGGGTGAAAAACTCCACAAGCGAGCAACTCGTCATTAAGTTAGCTGGTGTATCTTATCCTTTTCTATTTCATTAGTTATTGTTAATATTTTAATGCATACGATTCATAGATTAAGCCACAGATATGCACAGAAAGGAAAAAGTGTGCATACAGTCTGGTATTTGTTGGCCCCGGGCGTATATACAGCATCTTGGAAAATGTTCCCCAAGAACTAGTTCACTGTAATGAGGTGTACTCTCCACACCCAAGGATGCAAACACTAAAAGGAAGACCTTGAATGACGGCCCTATCAGGTTCTCTGTAAACAAAGCAAAGGCCACTGATAGGAGACCGTGAAATGGTGACCCCAAAAGACTTTGCTTTTTTGTTTTGTTTTTGGAGACAGGGTTCCTCTGTGTGCTCCAACATGATGGACTAAATCTACTTAAAAACCTGAGGGGGCTTAAAAAGGATAGAGAGAGAGAGAGAGAGAGAGAGAGAGAGAGAGAGAGAGAGAGATTAACACAGCTTTTTGCTGTTTGCTAGGGTGTGCTGCAGAGAAATTTTCTTGACTCAGCAGACTCAGCAGGAAAAAAGCTGCACCATTTTAAAACGCAGCTTCCTGGGCTGTGCGGCCGGTGCAAACTCCGGCTATGGAGCATTTGTGGGCTGGATGTTTGTGTTCCCACTCGGGATCGGGAAGAAAGTACTCTGAGACCATGCCTGTGCTCCCCGCCTGGGCAGACGGCGGGATCAGGCTTAGGCAAGTGGGAGAGCATGGCGGATTTCTGCCACAATACAGAGAGACGTTTCCAGGCTGTTCAGTGCTCTGCATGACAGATCTGACTGTAACTTGGATGAAAAGAGTTTCTGTGCTGCACGCTCAGTCTCAGAGTTAAAGTGCTGAGTACAGTTCCTACTTGGTGGCCCCAGAGATAGCAGAAATGGTACATTCACCATTTTGAAATTGGAGAGAGCTGGAACCAACATTCAGAGCAGCCCACTGCTCTACAGCTCAGAGGCACAAGTGATTCAGTCACAATGTTGGACTGGGCGGGGCAAGCCCGCAGTACCTGTTTTTGACCTAGGACTTAGATTCTTAAGTGCTTAGTGATTTAAAAGCACAAAGCAAGAACAGACAATACAATAGGACAGATTCAGACATAAAAGACCTCTAAATGGGTCACAGTGCTGGATGAGTGTACCTAGGTTTCAGAGAGAGAAGAAAAAGAATATAGAGAATAAAGTTAATGCCTTAAAAAAAGGGTAAAGTCTTTAAGGAGACAGAATAAAGTAAACTGATAAGAGTAAAAATAAGCCACGTAAAAATGGAAAATTCACAGAGGGTCTGGATTATATATTTTTTTGTGTTTTCTTTAAAACTTTTGACTGTGATGGAGTTAAGTACAAAAAACCATTTCATTAAATGGCTGCTAAGCTGAACCTGCATATATGTTCTAAAGGTATCTTGACTTCAGAATTTGGATCTAAGGATATCAATGCTTTGGAAAAGAGTTTCTTCTTTTGTTTTCACAGAGGATGAGACCCTGTGGATTGCTTCTATCCCAATATGGTATGATAGACCACACCATCCTGAAAGGTTGCTGTGAACACCCTCAAAAAATTACTTCACTCAACTGCTGACTTAGATGAACCTGGCACACAGGTTACACCATGAAAGATCTGATTAACAGCACCCCCATTCAACACGAAGTGTAAAGCTAACCATGCGGGAGCCAGGCGGGATGAAAAGTAGGCCTGCTTATCCCCTTACTACATCTGTGTAACAACCCTAGCTGTCCTAGAATTTGCTTTGTTGTAGACCACGTTGGCCTCAGACTCACTGAGATCAGCCTACCTCTGCCATCCAGGTGCTGGGATTAAAGATGTACACCACCACCACCTGACGCCACTGACTTTTCATTTCCACAGAATGGTTCCTTCCCATCCCCAGAGAGAAGCACTGTTAAGTGGTCAGAAGACAGTCCTAGAGCCGTGTGACTGTAGTGTGTCAGGCCTGGAGGCTTCCTCACCAGGAAAGGCGAGGACATGGTGCCCTGCAGGCCTAGCTCCTCACAAGCCACAAGCCAGTCAGAAGGTTGTCCTGGGCTACTTATCCACTCATGTCATGTTACCAGCTGAACGGGCTGAGCTCCAGGCCTAAGGCCTCCTGGATTCCCACAACCATAGACTGGGAGGTTGCTAGTAAGGGTGGGTGAAGGCTCATGGGACAAGATCCCGATAAAGGAGTCTTGATGGTGACAGCCTGTGTTGGAAGCCTCTGGCAGTCTCATGAAGGTTCACCACTGCCCTCCAGGGGAGTTTGCTGAATTGAGCCTTGAGCCACATCTGAATGGAGAGGGAATTTCCCCCTTAATTTCCTCTGTGTGCCTCTCCCTCCTTCCATGTTAGGCCCACCTTCTACTAATGCAGTTTACCCTCAGTGTATTTTGATATTTTTTTTTTGAGATGGCATCTTGCTGGGGAGGGGTCTCTGCAAATGCCATGGCTAGCAGGAGGTCAATCTGAGAGAAGCTAAGAAGTCCAGTTCAACTCGACTCAGGAGCCAGTGTTGGTTCAAACTCCAAGACTCTAAAACCAGCTTGTTTATTTTAGGCTTATTTAAACACAGTGCAATTTGGAAAGAAAAAAATTTCCTGGGGATAATTCACTCAATGCTAAGTGCACAACAGAGCTTAGGAGATGATTATATCACAGCTCCAACAAAATACAACCAACGTCTTCCATCAAGATTAAGCAAGGAAGCAGGCTCAAGTAAACAATGCTCCTGATAAGGTCTGGAGAGGAGAGCGCTACTGAGCCAGAAATAAACAGGCTCTGGATAACAGTCTAAGCAGCCTGGCCATACAGATAGGACAGAGGTTACCAGGCTATTAGCTACCTCAGCTCCCTGCGTTATGGGTGAAAAGTATGATGCATCTCTCCCTTTGGAGACAACCTGTGTGTTTAGCATTCCTGGTTTCCCTATTGCTTATCCAAGAGCACAAAGGCCTCTGTGCCTTCTGCAGGCATTCTGCTCGGGCATTGTCCACCTTTTAAAAAATATTTATTTTATGTGTATGGGTATTTTGTCTGTCTATGTACCACATGCATGTCTGGCATCCATGGAAGCTGGAGGTGTGTATTGGATCCCCTGGAACCGGAATTACAGGTAGTTGTGAGCCATCCTGGGTCCTCTGTAAGAGCAGTAGGTGCTGTTAACTGCTGAGCCACCTCTCTTGCCCATCATGCTTAAAAGACAGGCTCTTACTGGCCTAAAACTCGCCAGGTAGGCTAGGCTGGTTTTCCAGGGAGCCCTAGGGAATTGCCTGCTTGTCTCTCTGGTGCTAGGCTTACAAGTGCATGCTACCACGCCCAGCTTTTTATGAGTTCTGGGGACTGAACTCAAGTCCTACAGACAGCAGCAACCCCTCAGCCCTCGGACAGCACCTTCATATCCACTTCCCTGTGCTCCAACTGCCTAGCACAGATTTGGGCACATTTAAGCCTGCTCTCTCCTGTCTTGTGGTACAGAGGGTACCACACCCAACAGTGGAGGCTACTCGCCTTCTTCTGGTCTCCTTGAAGGTTTCGGCTTTGGAACCAGGGTAACGACC
Source organism: Microtus oregoni (assembly GCF_018167655.1). NCBI lineage: Eukaryota > Metazoa > Chordata > Mammalia > Rodentia > Cricetidae > Microtus > Microtus oregoni. The sequence goes on from NW_024543062.1 coordinate 50,227,586, forward strand.
TGCACTTAAAAAGCTGATTCTCCATTTAGTTACCAGCGGAGGGAGCCAGCATGAGTTATTCTCAGGCTTTGGCGCTGTTCTGAGGCTGAACTGTGGCTATGGACCTGGGCTTTGTAAGAGGAAAGCTGAGCGAGCTACTTGTCCTTGGAGTACTCGTGAAACCCTTTCAGATTTAACATCCTCACCCATGACATGGAAAAGCACTACAGTATCCCATGTTCAGGGCACAGAGGGGCCCAGCTGCAGCATGCCTTTGCCGGCTGTCTCTTCTTCTTCTGAAGAGCAATTCTTCTGTAGGAGTCCAGCTTGCTTTTCTGTGGTCTCCCCAAGCCCTGCTCTCCCTTCTTCCTACTAAGAAAGTTCTTGGCACACTGGCGAATGGCCTTCCTGTTCCCACTGTGGTCCAGTTTTGAAAGGAACCCTGGGAGACCTCAGACCAGGAGCATCCTGTTACCAAGAGTGCTCCCTCTCTTGCTCAATTGCTCTGGATCCAGACAAATCCAAACACTGTCAATCCTGCCTTCCTTAGAACTTGAGGGCGGCCCTGCGATGGGGCTCTTAGAACATCTGGAGGCGCAGGTCCCTGCCAGCTCACCTGATCTGAGGTGGCTGGGAGCAGGGGAAGAAATACCACTTCTACAACCCCACCCCTCACTGTGGCTGTCCACACATGGGAATGAGCGTGACCACCGCTCACGTTCCATCCAGGTAGAGAAAGAGGGCAGACGGGCTTCAAGAACACATCTTCATTTATCTTTAATTTTATTTGGTTTTTATGACTCAGGGTCTCATGTAGCCCAGGCTGGTCTCAAATTCGCTCTGTCACCAAGAGATGGCTTTGAACTTCTGATAGGCCTGGTCTACCTCCTGAGTGCTGGGATTACAGGTGTGCACAACCATGCCTGATTTTTTGGTGCAGTGCTGGCTGGGGAACTGAACCCACGGGTTTATACATGCTAGGCGGCACTCTCCAAATTGAGCCACACCCCCAGCTCCAAAGCACATCTTTAGAAGGAAGCAAAGAGGAGAGCCTGGAGCAAGGCGAGTCATTCCAGGAACCTGGGTGGTGGGCTGGTGAGATCCTCAGTGGGTAAAATGCCTGGTGACCTGAGTTTGATCCCTGGGACCTTCATGGTAGGAGGAGATAACCAATTCTAGCAATTTCCTCTGACCTACACGTGTGTGCCGTTGCGCTCCCACCCACCCATACACACAGAAGACAAACACAATGAATATAAAAGAGCCCAGGCGCCTAAAGAGATAAAGTAACAAATGTACTTTTAATTGATTTCAGGTAAAAACTACACAGGGAGAAGGATCAGCGATTAATTCTGGCCCTAATTTATCAGAGCCATAGCATCTACATTAGAAAAAAAAACAAGGCATTATGACCTGTGTGTCCTCACAGGTCACACGTGTGGCTGGCCACCAAATCTGGTCTTCTATATTCCGTATTTCTTCTTTAGTTCTTCCACTTTCTCCACGTAGGTTTTCATGGCGCTTTCCTTGGAAGTTCCTGGAAGGAACCGGTGAGAGTTACATCAGGGAAGCAGTCTGCTAGAAAGGCGCTGAGCTGGCGGGGGTGAGCCCTATCTGTGCAGCTGGATGTAATATGCACGTATGTGTCTGTGTATCTGCCAGCGGATGTGCACGTGTGCAAAGTGGAGGTCACAGTTACATGTCATGTGTCTTCTCCACGGCTCTCTATTTACTTAAAAATCCTTCTATCATTTATTTATTAACTAGTATGCATATGTCCTTGAATATATATGTATGTGCACCAAACGCATGCAGGTGCCTGAGGAAGTGAGACGAGGGAGTCAGATCTCTTAGAACTGGAGTTATAGGTAGTTGTGAGCCACTTGTGGTTTGGGGGACCAAAATCCAAGTCCTCTGTAGGAGCAGCAAGTGCTCTTAATCAATTAACCATCTCTACATGATCTCCCCATGTGATGGACCACAGGTTGGACACACTTGCGGCGATCCCAGTTTCATATTTGGAAGTTACTTCTTACACACACAGCACAGTTCTTGTATCTCAGAGATGGCCCGAGGGCTAGACACACAGCACTCCAGGGGATGAGGTCTGCTTCATGATGCACCCAGCTCTTGCCTGATGGGGCCGCAGGCAGCAAGGACCTTAGCCTTCTAGACAGGCAGGAAAGTATCCCTGCAGTGATTCTGCTGGTGCTGCTGATTTACTGTTTGACTTCAGCTTTATGGACGACCTGTTTTGGATTCTTATCTCCCAGGGCTACGCTGTTGGCTTTCCGAGCCAGTCCCCCTCTAACCCTCTGCCCCCACAAAGAGAAGCTGGGAGAAGAGGTGAAGACTGCGGATAAGCAGTTGGCTCTTGGAAAGGAATGAGGCAAATCTTTGTCCCCTGGTCACGGCATAAAGGACAATGGATACACCCTGAGGGACGGCTATACTGGGTTTCCTAGATCCCCCAGGGTAATGAGAAGTCCTCGGGGACTGAGAAAGCTTGTTGTGAAGCACCAGGGTTTCCAGGGCCTGAAAACAGTGTGGAAGATGGACAGCCAGACTCACATTGCCCTGGCAGGGCATTTCAGTGTGCTGGGCCCTTCCTGAGCCCATGCCTTTCTCTCTGTGAGGACAGAGGCCTATTCAACAACTGGCTGGCGAGGGTATGAAAGCTGCCACAACTCTGGTGCCAGCTCTTGGGGCTTGCTGCCGTGGGAACACGTGATTTAGTGGAGCCTGGACACCTCTTAGATGCCTGTGCTCTCAGCGAATAATCGTTCCATTCACTGGCCATGCATTACCTCATCCTCTTTTCTCATGTGCCCTTCTAGCTGAAAGGGAACTGGGGAATGGCCACTCGGCTAAGGGGTCATCGCCTGGCCTTGTTGGGGAGATAGAGGCGTGGACGAGAGAACTCTCTTTACTCAATAGACATCCAAAGACCATGGCAACAATGTCACTCCCTGGCCTTCTTCTCAGTGGCTGGTCCCCAAGTCCTTCCCCTCCAGATAACATGTCTGCTCAGAGACAAAGCTCTTAGAAAAGGAGGGAAAGGAGATGGCCTAGTTTTCCCCATGCTAGGCTTGTCTGGGCTGGCTTCCAATGTGAGCTTCCTGACCTTTGTCCTCCCCACTCCAGAACTGAGAATCTTCAACGGCCAGCCTCACAAGGGAGGGAGATCGATCAGAACAAGTTACCTTTCAGCTTATTCCAGGAATCCCACTTGGCCTTGCCTTTGAGGTCCAAAAGCCCTGGCCGATCTGCAACAAGGGAAGGGCAGACAGAAGATTTGTTACAAGTTCTAATGGAGAGCTTTATCAGCTTCCTTCCCATGCAAAGCAAGACATCATTCCTGCCCCCATAGAGTTTCCCCGGCTCTGACTGTGCTGCAACTTACTCTGTAGACCAGGCTGGACTTGAACTCACAGATCTGCCTACTTCTGCCTCCGTGTGCTGGGACTAAAGTTGGTGCTATCACTTCCCAGCACTAAGATATTCTTTTGATGCATATACTCCCAGTGTCTCACACAGAGGGTTCTAGCATAAGAAACCCAGATGGGTTTATAGTAACTCAAATTTAAAATATAGAAAAAACAGGCTAAAAATGTTCTTAATTTTTTTTTTCTGTACTGTAAGTTAAATGTTTAAAACCCAAAGTTTTACTTTAAAAACAACACTATCTTTGGGGCTGGGGATGAGGCGTAGCTGTAGGTAGTTCCCTAGCGTGCACAACGCCCTGAAGAACTCCAGCACCCTGTAACTAGGGCATGGTGGTACACACCTGTGATACAAGGAGCTGGGGCAGGAGGATCGGAAGTTCAAGGCCCAGACTGGGTGGCTTAGTGAGATTCTGTTTCAAAACCAGAAAAATATTAAATAGTAAAAAGGCTAGCGATATGGCTCCGTTGGCAGAGTGCTTGCCTGGATGCCCCAAACCCTGGTCTCCCCATCCCCAGGACCAGATAAAACAGGCCTGGTGATTCACATCTGTAAGGTGGAAGCCAGAAGATCAGAAGTTCAAGGTCATTTTATTTTGGCCACATAGTAAATTTGGGTCAGCCTGGGCTACATGAGATTCTTGTCTTAAACAAAACAGAGGAGGAAAAAAAAAGACCAAAAAATTCTCAAACCAAACTATACCTGTACTTTAATCAAATCAAACAAACATCCATTCACATGGTTCAGAATTCAAAAACTCTGGGGAAAAAAAGGGGGCTGGAGAGATAGCTCGGTGTTTAAAGAGAACCCAGCACCCACATGGCGGCTCATAGCTGTCTGTAACTCCAGGTCCAGGGGATCTGGCGACATCACACAGACAGACATGCCGGTAACATACCAATGCACACAACGATAAAGCAACAACACCAAACCCCAAAGACAATTCTGAAAAGAAACACTTAGATTCCACCTGCCGCTCAGCGGCTTTACCACCTGGCCCTATTTCCCTACCACATTGCTGAACTCTGTTTTTTTTTTTTTTTTAAATGAAGACCAGGCTTCTTCCAGAGCATCTGGGTTTGGGAGAGACCTCCTACCATCCTTCCTGGGGAGCAATTTCATTGCTAAGAGCAGAAACTGCAGAGCATACAGCTTGGGGCACTGAGTCTGAGGAAAAAGTCCTGGGAACCTTACAGGACTATGCCTACAAAGGTACCCTCACCACCCCAGAGGAAGACGCCCTAGGTGGGCATGCATATTGGCCACATTCAGTTAGTGCATGTGTATATTGGGGTGCACGTGTGTGCGATGCCAGAGGAGAACTTTTGGGAGTTAGTTCTTTCACCAGGTGCGGCAGCAAGGCTTCACCTGCTAGCCGTTTTGCTGGTCCTTCCAACATTTCATTCAGAAGCCACTTGCCCCACGTGGTTACCGAGCCCTTGAAACATAGCTCATGCAGCTACAGACTGTTTTGCGCATTGCTTAGGTAAAACCATTTGCAGCTAACACTTAGATAGCCACAAGTGGCTAATCTTCGCTGTATTGAACAGTGCAGCCGAAAAGAGACAACAGTTTCCTGTTCAGGGAGTGAAAGATTCCAAGCCAGTCTGATGCTCAAGTACCTCTAGGCTGGCCAGAGGCCAGGCTGTGACAAAATACTATCTGGCAGCAAGGCAGTCCGGCCTCCCCGTTATCTTCTTCTTCCTGGATGTTCATAAGCTCTCTGCTCTGACCTGCTTGGCCTGCCACTCCAGCCCAGTGGAACTGGAGGCCACACTTGGTGGGTGGCTGAGGGGTACATTCCCTTCTATGCTGCCATGAGTTCTTGCTAGAACACACTGTGCTGCTGTCTCAGGACACAGCCACTGCCCAAGGCAGCAGCAGAAACAATATTATAGACCATGGTAATCCACAGCATAACTTCAAAATCTGTACCAAAGGGCTAGAGATAGGTCAGCCAACAAAGGGCTTACCTTGCAAGTATAAGGACCTGAGTTCCAGTCCCAGAAGTAATGTGGAAAAAAAATGGGGCGGGGTAGGGGTGCATAGGGCAGCCTGTGCTTATAATCCCAGTGCTGGAGAGGTAGAGACAGGCAGATCCCTGGGGGAGGTGGACGGTGCTGTGGAAACAATACTCCAGGCTGTCCTCTGGCTCCCACATACACATGCTCCGGCCCTGCACAGAAGTCTGCACCAAGATCCTTAGAGGGGGAAAAGTCATCTCGAAGGTGCAGACTTTGGCCAGCACCACTTCCAACTGCTCATCAATTAGGCTTTGGGGCCGCTGCCAAGTGCTCAATGACCCTGTTCACCTAATGGGAACAGTAGGTTCAAGAAAGCTACTTCTGAGCAACAGGGCTTAGAGCAAGCTTCCTGTCTGGGACCTTTGCTTCCTTCACAGGAGATGCTGAAATAATAGGTAAAGTCCTTCCAAAACCAGACTGAATCTGCTCCCAGGGTCACACAAAGAGTTTAGGAAGATGGTCTTGCAGGTGGACCTCCCAGCTTTGATCTGCCACCATCCCTGCCCGAACCTTAGGGCCTCCGGCAGTTGGAAAGTGAGCTTCTCAGACTCCTGGGCTGCCGAGCCAACTCGGCCTGCTCTGATGAGAAGCTGGGCATACCTGTATTTACGTCGCCCACGGTGGCTTGTTTGAAGTGGCTGTATATGAAAAGCATCTCTTCATCACTTGGCTGAGTCTTGAGGCGCTTCACCTCCTCGGCTGCTTTGTCGAATTCAGCCTGGGCGAGAGGGAGAGGAACGGGATGGGGGTGGATATCTGAGTGGGAGCGGTCTAGGGGTGTGTGGGGAGGGAAGGCAACACTCCTCACAAACTCTGCTGGCACCAAGATTCGGCAAAGGCCCACCTGTCCGCTTGTGCAGTTACAGCACTGTGTCAAGAGCCGGGAATAGACTTGACTTACAATGGAAGTACAAGCCTTTAAATTTTTTTCTGCCCAACTGCCTGACCACCGCTGGCTCAAATACAGCAATTGCTGGGGGTTCCCCCTATGATCAGCGGAGATAGACGGGGCAGTGAGGGGAAACGTGGAGTGATGAAAACAGTCGATCAGGGTTCAGGCCATGAATGCAGTGGAACCCAGGGTCAGGCGCCCACTGGTCCCTTCCTACTGGGGCCTGGAGTTCAGCGGTGACCTCTGTCCCAGTGCCCAGATTAGGGACAAGCAAGTGGGAGGAGCCAGGAATCATGCTACAGGGAATCCGTCCCGGACAGGGGTCCCAAAACAGGGAAGGAAAAGGCTTCGGGGCCACCTCATCTAGTCGCATCTCTTTTGTAGAAGGGCAAGCCAGGCACAAGGCTAATTACTGCCCCCCCCCACCCCCCGACCTCCAGGTTCCCCAGTCAGGGCCTTCACGAGTGCCCCACTGTTCCACTCCGGTCCTTCCCAGTATGAGATTCAATCTTCTCTGCCCTTCATCCTCTTTTTGCCCCATCTTTCTTTCGAGAACCCTGTGCCTGCTTCACTCGGGAGTCCAGCCCACCCGCAACTCTCCAGCAGTTCCGGCGTGGGTGGCAGTTTCAGAAATCTGCAAGGGAAAAAGTTCCGCTCCCCAGGCTATGAGCTGGGCTCGGATCCCAGAACAGAAGCCTAGCATCCGGGAGGAGGGGTGGTGGTGGGAAAGATACCCCGCGGGGTTCCCGCGAACTGATTTCCCCAAACCCACTGCACCTTCGCAGCCCGGCAGGGCACGCGCTGTACCTGAGACATGCTGGCGAGGTGACCTGGATGGCGAAAGCGCGGGAGCAAGTGCAGGCAGGCAGTACTCAAGTTCCTGAGTTCACCCGGTAGCGCCTTTAAAAGCACTGTCCCTACGTTCCAACCGAGCTCGGGCGAGCGCCTGCAGCCAATCAGAAGTCGGATCTGCTTTCGGGGGCGTGTCCATCCTAGGCCGGAGCTCCAGCCCCTCCTGGACTCAAGAGGGAGTTTATTGCGCACGCGTGGGGAGGAACCGCGGGGCACGCCGGGAGCAGGTGGGAAGCATTGCGGGTTTTTGGGCTGGGGCGGCATGGGAAGCATTGGGGGTGAGGGCGGTTGTGCAGAGGTCGCGTGGAATGGGGCGCTGCTGCAGGAAAGTAGAAATTAGTATGATTCTTTCTCTTTAAATATCAAGACGGTTGGGAAGAGGCCGGAATTTGCATCTCTGGTCTAGTAACTTCTCCGCCTGGAAAGTGGAATGTCGCGGCACCTTTAAGGGAATCTAGGAAACCCTTGGCGCTCTGCGTGTCAGTGACCCGTTGAATCAAGCCCATGCTCAAGCCTTTTCTTCTGAACGGTTGGGCACACTCTTTGACCTGTGCACATTGTCCGTAGTTTTCAGTCCTGCACCCCTAACACGATCCAGGGTCCTCTCAGTGCTTTCTGAAGGCGGAGGCAGTGTGATGTCTTTTGCAGGGAAAGAGGTGCCCAACAAGCCCTTGTTAAGTGAATAACTTTTCTTCTCAAATGTTTTTTAAACACTTGGCCTGATGAGTTCAGGCTTCTAGACCTTGGGCACGCAGCAGAGGGCAGATAAATCTCTGCAACCTTGGAGCTTCTTACAATGGGTTAATAGTTGGGATAGTAAATTATAGACTTTTTAAAAAAGAGAGTTGGAAGTTTTAACTGGTGTGTGTTTGGGGCGGAGGGCGGTGGAGAGAAGATACAGTTTGAGCAAGCCTTGCAAGTGAGGGCAGGAACATTCTATCAGAGATCAGGGGTCAACAGCGGGTCCCCTTTGAGTTCTTAGTCTCATTAACAGCAATTTAAAACTGACTCAGAAGGAAGCTTGAGGGCAATTTCATTGAGGATAGAGATAAAAGACACCAGCTGAAAATGCTCACATCCCCTAGAAGGAAAGGAGATGGAGGAAAAGAGGCTTTTAACTAGACTTGGAGGTTAGAGAAACAGTGGGGAAGTCCTCAGTAGGGCCCTGGGTTCAGAGCGCATTCAATGCTGAGCACAGATGTCTCAGGGCAAAGGACTTCCCCAGAGACACGCGGTTAGACCTAGAAGCAGAGATAGCTTATGAAGAAAAGGAAAAACGCAGGGAATGAGGGAATAAAAAGGGCCTAGGCTGGAGAACTAAGAAGGGTAGGCTGGTCTTTCTGGGGATGCAGGGATCATTCTGATGGAGAGGGAAGCGATGGAGTGCACAGGTGTCTTCCGCAAACTTGTTATGGGAAACTTAGCTCCGTGGGAGGAGGGGAAGTGGGAGAATTTAGTAGGCCAAAAGGAGAAATTTCTGTCATTGGATACCAAGGAAGAGAGAGGTGATAGAAAACTCCCTAGAGGTAGTCTCAAAGGGAAATTGTCCCTCATTAATCTCCTAATGTGTGGCAAGGGACCTGGACTACAGATCGCCACCCTTTCTGCCCCCTCCCCCATCACTACTGTAGTGTGTACAAAGGGAGGGCTCGGGCTGTTCAGTGCTGGATAGTGTCTGCCTAGAACATTTGAGGTTGTGCGTGGGATTCCCAGCCCTGCAGAGTAGAAAACTTAAGCTCAAGCAAGCTTTCAGGTGTCACCAACAGCATCAGCCAGGTTTTTGTGGAATGTTTGGGAAGGAGTTGTTTTTTTTTTTTTTTGGAGACAGGGTTTCTCTGTAACTTTATAGAATCTGTCCAGGAACTCGCTTTGTAGAGCTGTGAATTAGCGGGCCTCTAATTCACAGAGATCTGCCTGCCTTTTGCCTCCTGAGTGCTGGGATTAAAGGCATTCTCTACCACAACCTGGCCAAGATTTTTTTAAAAGATATATTTATGATATATACAGAAGAGGGCACCAGATCTCATTATAGATGGTTGTGAGCCACCATGTGGTTGCTGGGAATTGAACTCAGGACCTCTGGAAGAGCAGCCAGTGCTCTTAGCCTCTGAGTCATCTTCTGGGAAGGAGAAACTAAATTGCAGGGAAGGCATGCAGGTTTGTCAGTTTGTGTAACAAAATTTTGGAATTAAATTTGGAGAAATTGCCTGTGTCGGATAAACAATGCGTGGTGATTTAGGGGACCCCACCCCATTAAGGCTCAGGTGAATAGCTATGGTAGACTTGTATTCTTTACCGTGACTTTTTTTGCCATCTTTGAAAGCTCAGTTGGCACCATGGAGCTTTGCATGGGCTCAGATGCAGGCAAGGAGATCAGTAGATGTGCTGCCGTCCTCATGACAGTCTGTAGTTCAAGACTATTTGTTGGTCGCTTTTTAGGGACATGACTCACTTTCTTAATTCCATGTCGTGGTTCCAGAGGAGGGTACAACAACAGTTTCAAGTGGGTGGCAGACCTGCTGAAGGGCTGTGGGTGCTAAGCCATCTGGAGCCAGAGAAGGGAAGGATGCTCCTCCTTATTGTAGAGTCTCCCTAGGCCTTGTTTCAGGGTAACCGAGGGCATGCTTTTCCGCATCCTTCTGACCCTTGCCTTGCTGCTCAGTGACTTTGTGTTGGGTCATCTAGGGACGTGCCACTGAAAGCCCCGCCCTTAGTGCTTCTGCCCCAGGGAGTTGGGTGGCGTTTGGAGGCCTTAGAAAAACTGACTATAATTCCTCAGGTGCCTCCCAGTTGGTTTTGAGAAAGTGTCCTGTCTCTTGTTGTCCTGGAACTCATCAAGTAGGTTAGACTGACAGGGCCAGTGATCCCTAGGGGTTCTTCTGTTCGGTCTACCCAGCACAGGGATCATAGGTGGTAGGATTCTGCGGGTGAGTCCAAACCCTGGGGGTGAGAGGCCACGGAGGATGAGAGACAGATACACCATATGGACAGATTTTAAGTGGAGAGTTTTATTGAGATAAAGGGGGGGGGGGGGGAGAGAAAGACAGAGATGCAGAGAGAGGACGAGGAAGAAGAGGAGAGAAGTAGGCGGAGTCAGGGTACTGCCTGCCCTGCACACAGGTGTGAAGCAGGGCATGACACACTCTGTAATTTCTCATAGGCACAGGGCCAGGTTCGTCTGGATGCTAACAGTAACACATGCCACCATGCCTACATGTTTCACATGGTTTGTGGAAACTGAACTCAAGGTTCCCATGCTTGTGTGGCAAGCACTTTCCTGACTGAGGCTTCTCAGCCCTTGGGATTTAATTTGTAAAATAAGCTTCAGGAGCTGGTGAGATGGCCCGGCCGGGAGAGCATTTGCCACGCAGTCCTGACAACCAGGCTCCAGCCCTCAGAACCCATATGAAGGCGGGGACAGAACCGAGTCCACCAAATTGTCCTCTGACTGCCACATATGTGCTGTGGCATACATGGACCTGCACTCATGCACACGGTTCTTGCACACACTTGCAATAATAAATACATTGAAGATAAACTGCTTGATGTATTTGGGGTGAGTCATACGAATTTTTAAAAATTATGTATTTCTACAAGACTAGAAAAGGTCATTGCTTTTCATAATGCTGAGAAATCACTGGCTCCCGAGCAGCTCTCACGGTTTTTATTTTTATTTTTCTGCCATCTGCTCTCACCCGTACCAGAACTAAGGAGGGTGGAGTCACCACACACTGGCCACTGCCACATCTCGATACTTGCTCTTCCTAGGAACTCGACAAATACTTATTGACGGAGCACAGTGCCTTTCTCTGGTGACTGTGCTGCTTCTGGTTAGCCTTAATGGCACAGACTGTCATCCCAGGACTGGGGCAGCTAATGCAGGAGCGTCCATGAGAGTTGAGTGAGTCTGGGCTCTACATTTGTCTGAGAAAGCAAACAGAAAGGACTTGGGCCATGGTTCAGTTGCTAAAGTGTCAACTTTGCAAACACAGCGATCTGAATTAAGACTTCAGCCCCGACTAATTGTTAAAATGTATTTTCCGCACTGAGGAAGGAGATACAGGCAGATCCCAGGAGCTATTAGGTGGCCATTCTAGCCGATTGGTGAGCTCTGGGTTCAGTGAGAGACCCTGTCTCAAAATAAAAGGTTGACAGCAGTTGTGGAAGACACTCAATGTCAGCCTCTGCCCTCCACCACAAACAAGCATACATGTTACCACATCCAAAGGGATGCGTCACATAGACACACATATACCAGCAAAGACTAGCAACAGCAACAACAAATCAAAAAGTTCCCTTTAGTTAACTGCCCTTTTGAAAACAGCTGAATTTGGTAGAGCTGATGATGAGTCCATGGGCTGGAACAAAGCAGTTGAACCGTGCCCCAGGCCTGTGCAGTGTTTTGGTCGCTTTCCCAGCTTTGGAAGCAGAGGGCTTAGGGAGAATGAGGAGCCTGTCGCAGCCAACTTGTCAGCTGGTCAACAGCGGTTGTCAACGCTGCAGCTTATTCTTGTGGATGTGAATCTGAGGCGTCGTTCTGACTGTCCCAGGCTTCCCTTGCTCTCGGCTTAGCTTGACCAGGTTTGCGAGGTATGAAATTCCTGCTCTGAAGCAGGCCTCATAGCACAGCAGAAACTGCAGCTGGTTACCCTATAACTGTCATGCCGCTGTGTGACCCATGGGTGTATTTTGCCAGGCAGGCCATTGTTGTAGCATGCAGGATCCAACACTGGATAAGACCACTGAGGTCTGTCTTTTCTCACGCAGCAATTTGCCTTACACCTTCTGGCACTGCACAAACTAGCCAGCAGAGAGGGTTTCTCAGGCACCTTTGAGGTCAATTTCTCTGTTTTTGTATCCACGGGTTTCCGTTACTGTTAGTTTAAACCAGACCGGCAAGGCACAGGAACAGGTGAAAATTATTCCCTCCCAGTGAGTGTGAGGAGTGGTTTAAGATAAAGTTTCTTGCTATAAAGGAAACCTCTAATTTCTAGAAGTAACCCAATCATTAAGAAAAGAGTTAAGAAGAAACTACTGTGGCAAGAGGTTTTGTGGAAGGCCAGGGCGATACCACACGGCCAGTTAGCATGGTACTTGGTTTCCATTCTCTTGAATGTGACTCCTGGCCAGGCTCCAGCAGAGCTGGGTGGGGAGTAGAGTGCTTTTAAAGGGATTGGGACGTGCATCTGGGATAGGAGTGAGGAAAAGGGCCGGCGGAGGAAGAGCCCAGAGAGGGGTGGGCAGGTGAGCGTGGCATTCCCACAGCTGCAGAAAGAGACTTCCCAGCAGAGCTCTGGACCATTCTCTCCTTTGCCTTTCTCCAGATGCGTACATTGAGAGTAACTGCATCAAGGCGGGTGTGAGAGGAGAGTGTGTGGCACACGCTTGGTGTATCCTCTCCCACCCTCACCTCCTCTGTATCCAGGCTGGTGTCCAGTGTGACAGCATTGATTCCCCAAGAGGGCAGTGGAAGACTATAGGAAGTGCCCTCCCTTCGCCGGGAGAAAGGGAAGGATCACATGTTCTAAGCCATCCTCGGCTATGTATCCTGTCTTAGTGCCTTTGTGCGTACACGCGTGTTTGTGTGTGCATGCGTGAAGGCCAGGGGACAACCCCAGATGGTATTCCTCAGGTACAATCTATCTTTTATTAATTTTATTATTTTTCATTACTTTTGCACATTTCTAAAAGATTATTTTTAACCGTATGTGTATATATGTGTGTCTGTGTGAGCGTATGCTGTGCCTGTACAGGTGCCCACAGGGGCCAGAAGAGGATATTGGTTCACCTTGCAGCTAGAGCTGTCTGATGTGGGTGCTGGGAATCAAACCCAGGTCTCCTGGAAGAGCAGCAAGTTCTCTTAACCACTGAGCAATCTCTCCAGCCCCACTTTTATTATTTATAAGTGTGTGTGTGTGAGTGTGTGTGACAGTATACATGTTTAAAGGACGGCTTTCAGGGGTAGGTTTATCCTCCCACCTTGTAAAGGCAGTGTCTCTCTTCTCATATTGCTCTATATTTCAGCTAGGCCCTCAAGCTTCCGTCGCTGCCTCTTGTCTCTCACCGTGGGAGTACTGGGGTTATTTCATCTGGGCTCTGGGACTTGAACCCATCAAGCTTGCAAGGCAAGGACTTTTTCCTGCTCACTCACCTCAATGGTCCCATCTTGTTTTTGTGACAAAATCTCTTCCTGGACTGGAGCTTCCTGTGTAGGCTAGGCTGCTGGCCAGTGAATGTCAGGGATCTGCTTGGCTCTGCCTCCCCAGTGCTGGATTACACGTGTTTGCTACCACGCCCGGGGCATTTTTTAAACACAGGATCTGGGGTCCATCTGCTTGCAAGACTTTTCCAGCTGTGACGTTTCTCTCACCCCATCTTAGTGCCTTTCTTTGATATCCCACTCTGACAGACAAAGGGGATCGCTAACCTATTATTAGTAGATGGAGGGAAAAGTTCTGTTCTTGGTATCAGCTGAGGTGAGGCAGGACATCTGGCTCTCCCAAGGACCTCTGCAGCCACCTTACTGTCAGGGACAGGAATGCCTTGCCTCTGCTTATGGCCTGTCTTCCATGGATGTTGAGATGGTCTAGGAGGCTGGCCTTCCTACAGTGGATGGTGGGACAATGCTGGCCCTCCAGTAGGTCTACCTTACACTACCCTCAGTGGAGAGGAAGGAATGCATGTCTCCAGTGATGGGGTAAAGTTGGAGATTCCCCAAGTGGCCTCATTGCCGTGGGGAAGATAGAGTAGGATGCACTGTGGTCCAGCTCCCTACCTCCTCTGACAGGCCTGGTGTGGATGGGACTCCCAGCATCCCTCGGGTGCTGCTGGTCCAGGTAGAGGTAGGGCCACAGTATCCTGTGGTCTCTACTGGAGCAGAGCCACATGGTTTCTTTATTGTTGACATTTCTGAGGTTGGCAAGTTGTTAAGCAATGAGTCTGAGACCCAAGAAGCCCCAGGAAACTAGTCCACACCACCTTATGCCCCAGGTCTCTAGCTTGCCCGCCTCCCTCCTCCCATGTTTCAGAGTTTTAGCTCTGTTTTGTATATGAATCATCAGGAGTTGAAGTATACGGAAAAGCACATCACCCATCTTCATGTCGGACGGCACCACTTGAAGCTCATTATTAAGATTTATTTTTATGGGGTGGGGGCTGGAGAGATGGCTCAGTTGTTAAGAGCACTGGCTGTTCTTTTAAAGGTCCTGAGTTCAATTCCTAGCAACCATATGGTGGCTCACAACCATCTGACATGAGATCTGGTGCCCTCTTCTGACATACAAGCATGCATACAGGCACAACACTGTGTACATAATATATACATTTTAATCCTTAGATTTAATCTTTAAAAAATATTTATTTTTATTTATGTATGTCTGTGTGTGTCTTTGCATGAGAGTGCACGTGCATGGGGACACCCATGGCCAGAAAAGGGGTCGGATGTCCTGGATCTGGGGTAACAGGCAGTTCTGAGCTGCCCAGGGTGGGCACTGGGAACTGAACTCAAGTCCTCTGGAAAAGCAGCGCTCTTCCCACCTAGTCGTCTCTGCAGCCCTCGGACCTTGTTTTCACCAGGCCTGGAGGTTCACACCTGTGGTCCCAGCCCTGGGACAGTGAAGCAGCAAGACTTGATTCAAGTTTGAGGTTTGACTGGGCGACATAGCTAGACTCTGTCTCAAGTAACCAGACACGACAGCCTCCTCCCAAAAAACAAAAGTTATTTCTACAAAGTGCACATGTGTATCTCCTGCCAATCTTCTGTTTCTTCTTAGATTATTATTTAAACATTTTAAAATGTATGTTAAGTGTGCCTGCACATTTGTCCATGCACATAATGCATGCCTGGTGCTCATGGAGGGCAGAAGAGGGATTGGGATCTCCAGGAGCTGGAGCTACAGATGGTTGTGAGCTGCCATGTGGGTGCTGGGAACTGAACCAGGTCCACTGCAAGAGCAAAAGTGTTCTTACCACTGAGCCACCTCTCCAGTTCCTTCTTAGATTATTTTTGTCCTTTTAATTTAGTTTTTGTGTTTGTGCATGTGAGTGGGCATATGTGGAGGTCAGAGGTCAGCTTGCAAGAGTGGCTTCTCTCCTTCCACCTGGAGTTGAACTCGGGTCACAGGCTCATCAGGCTTGGCTACAAATGCTTTCACCTGTTGAGCCATCTTGCTGCCTCCACAGCCCCCTCGTGTGAACCTTGAAAGCCCCATGAAGACTCTTGAGTTTCCACTGTCGCCAGTGACACATTAGTGCAAACGTGACTCTTGGAAAGCTGGGTACAAGGTAGAAGAACATCATCATATCTTAAGAATCCGGGCTGCGGGCTGCAGAGATGGTTCAGTGGGTAAAGAGCTTGCCTTGCAAAGGTGAAGACCTGAGTTCAAGTCTCCAGAGTCCATGATAAACTTGGATGTGGTAATGCTGTGTCTGTAATCCCAGTTCTAATGAAGGTGGGAAACAGCAAAATTGCTAGAAGCTCACAGGCCAGTTAGTCTGACTCTGCAGTGGGCAAACAGCAGGAACATGTCTCAGTCAGGTAGAAGCAGAGGACAAAGGTCGTCTGTCCTCTGACCTTCAGGTATGTACCATAGCATGACCACTCCACCACACACAAGACTCTTAGAAAAGAAAATTAAAAAGAACACAGATGGTTCTTTTTAACCGCTTCCTGGTTTGTCCACTAAACCTGAGGTCAGGTCCAACTTTAGAGCCTATTAAAGTGCACACTTTTGAGCATTCCAAAGAAATAATCTTACAGAGCACCCTTCCTGGCACATGCGTTGCCCAATGACGGCTGGAATTTACCTTTTCTCAATGCTCTGTCCGGCACCCCGAGACGCTAGCTGTTCTTTCTAGCCTGTTAGATGAGTCCTTGGTATAGCATAGCGTCTGCTCTGGGTGGAAGTCAGACATTGATGAATGATTCTAACTCCTCCATCCCTCTTTCCTCATCTGTAGAGTGGGGTGATTGCAGAGTGAGTGTCTGAAGCTTTGCTTGTGCTTGACCCTCTGGATAGCAGTCATCGCTGTCACAAGGGTACTTTCATAGTCCGGAAGCCGACAGACACATGGTAAAGGCAGAGGTCAAATCTTGTGCTCCTGTTTGTATAGTGTCAGAATTGAATCAAAAGAGGCAGCTCAGTGAGTAAAGGCAGTTGCTGCCAAGTTCAGCATCCTGAATTCTATCCCCATGACCCATAGGGTGGGGAGAGAACTAGAAGTGGACAGATGTCTTCTGGCCTCCACACACACATACACACCAAGAACATTCGTGTGCATGTCTCAACTGGGAGCTAACCTTTTTGGCTAGATTGGCTGACCATTAAGCCCCAGAGATCATCTTGTTTCTTCTGCTCCCCTCTCCCCAAGTGCTGGGGTTGCCAGCATTTGCTATGATAGCCAGCTTCATTTATTTTTTTATATTATTATTATTATTATTATTGGCATTTTTGAGACAGGGTTTCTCTGTGGCTTTGGAGCCTGTCCTGAAACTAGCTCTTGGAGACCAGGCTGGCATCGAACTCACAGAGATCCGCCTGCCTCTGCCTCCTGAGTGCTGGGATTAAAGGCGTGCGCCACCACTGCCCAGCTATAGCCAGCTTTTATGTGGTGCTGGGGTCCAACTGAGGTTCTCACACTTGTGCTTTGGCTATCTTCCTAGTGAGTCATCTCCCCAGCACAGGCCTCATTTTTTTAGAAAAATTTTGAACATTTATTTTAGTGTGTGTGTGTGTGTGTGTGTGTGTATGAGTACATGTGTCTGTGGGTGTGTCTGTGCCTATATTTGTGTGTGTGTGTATGAGTACACGTGTCTGTGGGTGTGCCTGTGCCTATATGTGTGTGTGTGTGTATGAGTACACGTGTCTGTGGGTGTGCCTGTGCCTATATGTGTGTGTATATGTGTGTGTGTGTGTGTATGAGTACACGTGTCTGTGGGTGTGCCTGTGTCTATGTGTGTGTGTGTATGAGTACATGTGTCTGTGGGTGTGCCTGTGCCTATATATATGTGTGTGTGTGTGTGTGTGTATAAGCCAGAGGACAGACTCGGGTGTTGTTTCTTAGGCCATTTTTACTTTTTTGAGACATTGTCTCTCACCACCCTGGACCTTACCTATAGACTGGCCAGCAAGCTCCAGCAATCTGCCTGTTCCACCTCCTGAGCTCTGTAAGTGTAAGGATACAGCATCACACCTGGCCTTTTCACATGGGTTCTGGAATCGAACTCATGTCCTCATGCTTGTAAGGACTGAGCCGTTGATTTAGTTTTGTGTCTTATTGCAGTGCTAGAATACTTTGGGAAAAACAACTGGTGGAGAAAAGGTTTGTTTTAGATCACAGTTCCAGGTCACAGCGCATCACTGTGGGGAAGTCAAGGTGGCAGGAACTTGAAACAGCCAGAAACAAAGTCGAGAACCAAAAACAGCGAGCTAAGGCATGCATGCTAGTGTCCAGCTTACCTTCTCCACTCTGAGATACAGGATCCCTACTAGGGAATGGTGTCACCCACAGTTGAGATACAGGATCCCTACTAGGGAATGGTGTCACCCACAGTGGAATGGTCTTCCTGCTTCAGTGAACATAATCAAGATAATCCCCCAGACCAACCCAGTGTTGGCAATCCTTCAATGAGGCTGTCTTCCCAGGTGGCTCTAGATTGTGAGGAGTTGACAGAGCTAACAGACAGCCGTCTCAGCAGTCCCACACCCCCTCTCAGACAGTCTGTTGTACCATAGGTGTTCTCAGACTCCCTGTATGTTGACGTTCTGATCGCCCTTCTTCCATACACGTGTCTGTGTCATAGCTGTAGAACTCGAAGTTTAGGTAATCCAAGCTTTTATAATAGGACTCTAAGCAACCACCCCCCGAGGGAGATCTGCCTTTGTCTTAACAGACAGTAACCAGACCTGCGTGCTATGCTGCTAGGAGACCCTGTCTGCCTTGCTGAGCGCCGGAAGCTACAGATCCCTGAAAGATGGCTGAAGGCAGCAGCAGCCACCACCTCTACTCTAAAATTAACCCATTTCTATTATTTATATTTTACCATGAGGCTAGTGGTTTGTTACCATTCTTGCTTCTTGGGCAGCTACGTGGGAATCTCTCTGACTCTGCCTACTCTTTCTCTATATCTCTGTGTGGATTTTCTGCCTGGCTTTGCTCTGCTAAGCCATTGGCTAAAACCGTGTTATTCATTAACCAGTGGTAATAAAACTTATTCACAGCTTACAGAGGGGAGTCCCACATCCCTGGAGCTCGTGTGCCAGCCGAGTCAAAGCAAGTCAGTGAGGTCTAGTTCAGTGAGAGACCCTGACTCATGAACACGGTGGAGAGTGATTGAGGAAGACACCCGAATAACCTTGTAGACACATAGACAGATGGACAAACAGACACATGAGGAAGAGAGAGACAGAGAGACATAAGAGAGACAGAAATAGTCTTTCCCTCCAGTCTGGAAAACTCAGCTGCCTTGGATCATTTCCGAAGTCTCACATGTCTCTAGCACAGAAAACAAGTGATTGTTTTGCACATTTGCCCAAGATGAAGGGAAGGTCGTGGCCAAGGCAAGTCTGTGGAGCTGTAGGTGTTGATTCCAGCAGGTCATAGATTTGAGAGTGAGCAGCAATCTGTGCTTATTTCCTTGTTTGGCGTTGGTGATGACCCATCCTCAGCTGCCGAGGCACATGTAACAAGCGTCAGCAGCATGGGGGACGTGGGGGAGCTGTTAGGTTCACTCTGGGTTATTTTGATCCTACCATGTTTCTTAAATACTGACAGCTGGAAGGTTTTATTTTTTTTAAACTCATCTAAAAGTGATCCAAACTTTAAAAGCATTCTTTTATTTTAGATTTATTGTGTGTGGGTTTGTGCATGTGAGTGTCAACGCCCGTAGAATTCCGAGGAGGGCGTTGGATTCCTGGAAGCTAGAGTTGTAAGCTGTCCAGTGTGAGTGTTGGAATCAGAACTCAGTTCTCTGCAAGGGCAATGTACTCTTACCTTGCAAGCCATCTGTGGTGATTTCAGTAAGAAGGGCCCCCATAGGCTTATGTATTTGAATGTTTAGTCACCATTTGACACTATTTGAGAAAATCACAGTGCAACCTGGTTGGAGGAGGTGTGGCCTAGTGGAGGAAGTGTATCAAAAGCTCATGCCAGGCCCAATCAATCTCTTTCTCTCCCCCCTTCCCTGTTCCTCACCTTCTCACTCTCCTTCCTCTTCCTCCTTCTTCCTCACTCTCTCTTTTTCTTCCCCCTCCCCCTATTTCCCTCACTCATCTCCCTCCACCCTCCCTCTCCCTCCTCTCTCTCTTCCCCTCACCTTCCCTCCTTCTCTGTCTCTTGGCTTACCGATCAGGATGTAGCTCTTAGCTACTTCTCCAGCACTACACCTGCCTGCCGCCACGCCCCCTGCTGCCACGCCCCCATGCTTTCTGCCGCCACGCCCCCTGCCGCCACGCCCCCTGCCGCCACGCCTCCCGACCCCCCCCCCCCCCCATGCTCTCTGCTGCCGTGCTCCCGCTGTCATGCCTTCTGCCATATGGCCATGGACGGCCACACCCCTGGAGCTATAAGCCGGCCCCCAATTAAATGCTTTCCTTTATAAGAGTTTTCGTGGTCACAATGTCTCTTCACAGCAATAGAATAGTGACTAAGACACCATCTTCTCAGCTACACTCATTCTTGAATTAATGTTAGAAGTGTTTTTCTTAAAAGTTTTGTCTGTAAAATATCACAGCAGTCTTTCTAGAATAATGGTGCCTTGGTTTGTAGTATGTAAGCAAACCAAAGGAAAGGCAGGAAGTTTTCAGATGGTCATTTGATTGTCACATGGTCCTAGTTTTTAAGTCCTTAGTTTTATATTATCAATTATTATTATTGGCTTTAGATTCTGTTTTAATGTGTGTGTGTGTGTGTGTGTGTGTGGAAGGGCACACGTACCGTAGTGTGTGTGAAGGTCAGAGCACACCTTGGAGGAGTTAGCTCTCTACCTCTACTGTGTGGGGCTTAGGGATTAAACTCAAGTCCTCCTGTTTTGTGTGGAAGTCACTTTTCCATCTCTCTCTCTCTCCAGTCTAGTTTTTCATATTTTCTACATGGTCATCTTGTGTTAGTTTTGTTACTCTTAGTTAATTTTTTTTTGGTTTGTTTTATTTATTCTCTGACAATTTAACACACATATTCAGTGTGTCTTGATGCTCCCTCATGGCTGACACATACCCCTCCCACCTTTTCACAGTTTAGAAAATGTTACAACTATTGTTTACATTCTACAGAAACAAGATATAATAATCTAAACAGAATGCTAAGGTTAAAAAAACAACTCCAATGGAGGATCTGGAAAGAGTTGGAGGAGGGCAGACCATAGCAAAATATTATATATATATAAAATATCTAATTACAAAGCCAGGCAGTGGTGGCCCACACCTTTAATCCCAGCACTTGGGAGGCAGAGGCAAGTGGATCTCTGTGAGTTGGAGGCTGGTCTGGTCTACAGAGTGAGTTCCAGGACAGGCTCCAAAACTAAACTCTTAATTAATTTTTTGTCATGACCAAAATACCCAAGAAAACAAGTTCAAAGATGAAGGTTTATTGTGACTCACAGTTTCAGAGGACCTCACTCAGAGGGTGCAGCAGAGAGAGGGCTCAGTCCATTCATACAGGGAGGGTAGAGGGCTCAATCCATTCATACAGGGAGAGAGGGCTCAGTCCATTCATACAGAGAGGGTAGAAGGCTCAGTCCATTCATACAGAGAGGGTAGAAGGCTCAGTCCATTCATACAGAGAGGGTAGAAGGCTCAGTCCATTTATACAGAGAGGGTAGAAGGCTCAGTCCATTCATACTGGGAGGGAGGGCTCAGTACATTCATACAGGGAGGGTAGAGGGCTCAGTCCATTCATATGGGAGGGTGCAGCAGAGAGAGGGCTCTGTCCATTCATACAGGGAGGGTGCAGCAGAGAACTCAGTCCATCATGGCAAGGAGGATTTAGCTGAGTGGCTTATGTCCCGTGGGACAGCAAGTGGAGGAAAGGGGACTTAGAAAGAGGCCAAGGCAAACAACCTCAACAAACAAGCTCCCAGTAATCTACTTCTTCCTACCAGGCCTCGCCTCCCACTTTTCCCTGCCTCCCACTGTGCATTGTCCCCTGAGTTCATCTAATCCTTTCCTCAGGTCAGATCCTGTGATGTAATGGCCTCCTCACATGTCTCCTAGACATGCTCAGGTGTGTCGCTATCCTCCTGGGTGTTCTTAATATACTAGCAGCTGACATTACCCATCTGGCAGCTGCGATGACTCAGCCTGAAGCCCTTGCTGTGCAAGCCTGACAACGTGAGCTCCATCCTTGAAACCCATCCCATGGTTGTCTTCTGGTCCTGACTTGTGCAGTGTGGCATGACCCCCGACATGCGTGCACTAACGATTAAAGAAAACGAGAAGCCATCGCAGAATTGCACCTACAAGGCAAATTCATTTTCAGAGAAAACAGCCAGTAAGATACCTTATAGGGAAAAGTACTTGCTGCTAAGCCTGGTGACCTTAATTCCAACCCTGAGTCATGGTTAGGAGAGAATGGACTCATGCAGGCCGTTCCCCAACCTCTACCCACCCCCAAAATAAATAAAATTCAAAAACTTAAAATAGTAAACTTTTATACTTATAATACTGATCTCTAAATATAGAGGAAGCTAAGCACTTATGGTAATATGGAAATGATTTGTTTGTTTGTAGCTAAACCATCCTTCTTGGGAAGCTGTACGTTCCCCTACAGTTATGACCTTTAAAGCAAATGGAAATTCCAAGTTTTGTAATTCTCAATTTAATGGTGTAAATGTAACTCTAAAATGATTCAGGGTTTAAAATAATTCCATCCAAGTACCTGTTCAAATTCCAGTCATACCCAAAATCAGACGTATAGACAAAAGGAATAGAATAGAGGACCCAGAAGTAAATCCACGTAGCTACAGCCACTTAATTCTGACAGAGGCGTTAGAAACATGCATTGGCTAAAGACGGCCTTGTCAACAAACTGGACAAGCTGGATCTCACAGGAAAGACAGTAAAACCAAACACGCAGCTCTCAACCTTGCACAGACCTCCATGTAAGACCTGAAACTTAGAGAATGCTAGAGGAAAACACCGTGAGATATGAGCAGGGGCTTGGGAGATGGTCGGTGAAGAGCATGTGCCCCTCTCACAGAGGACCGGAGTTCAGTTCCCGGCACCTATGTCTGGCAACTCATAAAGACCTATAACTCCAGTTCCAGGGATCTGATGCCTCTGACCTCCTCTACATTGCACTTCAAAAAAATATACAGGTGTAGGCATCTGATCATCCTAAGAATTGTCAGGTAAGATGAAGTAAATTTTTAGTACAGCAGAGGAAATGTCAAAGGCTACAGAATTGAAAGAAAAACCATTTTTACCAACATCAGACAGGAGACTGATATGTAGAATATACAAATGACTAGAAAAAGTACCAGAAAAAGGAAATCACCTGGTTAATAAATGTCCTAAAAAGCTGAAAAGATAGTGCTCAAAAGAATAGACACATGTAACCAATTTGAAAAGACTAACCAACATCCTTAGCCACTGGGGAAAGTAGATTAAAGCCACACTAATACTCTGTCTCAGGGGCATGGAGATAGCTCAGCAGGTCAAGGCACTTGCTGCCAAGCCTGAAGACAACGTAGAAAAGCTGAGATTCCAACTCTCTTTAGTCACAGTGCTTACTAAGAAGATAGCTGGCCTAGCTGGGAGGGCGTGGGGAAAAGACAGCCATTACTCACTCCCAGTGCCAGTGCAAACTGGTGCAGCCACCACGGCAATCAGTACGGAGGTTTCTCAACTAAACACAGCAATCATCCAGCTATCGTAGACTTGAATGCACATGGGAAAGACTCTAGGTCATGGTTCTCAACCTTCCTGATTCTGAGACCCTTTAATACAGCTCCTCATGTTGGACCTCCAACATAATCTCAATCAATCTCTCTCTCTCTCTCTCTCTCTCTCTCTCTCTCTCTCTCTCTCTCTGTGTGTGTGTGTGTGTGTATGTGTGTGTGTCTGCCAGCCTTGTGTGTGTGTTTGCAGATCAAACACAACCATGAATATCACTCCTCAGGTACCTTCCCCTTTTTTGAGACAGAATCCCTTAATAGCCTAAGTAGGCCAGGCCATCTCTCCCTTGAGCTTCTAAGGATATGCCTGTCTCCACCTACCATATTGCCACTGGAGTTATAGACATGTACCACTGTACTGGCTCTTCTTTCCTCCTTCC
This sequence comes from Microtus oregoni, assembly GCF_018167655.1. Taxonomy (NCBI): domain Eukaryota; kingdom Metazoa; phylum Chordata; class Mammalia; order Rodentia; family Cricetidae; genus Microtus; species Microtus oregoni. The sequence goes on from NW_024543062.1 coordinate 50,251,046, forward strand.
CTCCTTCCTCCCTCGCTCCCTCCTTTCTTCCCTTCCCTCCTCCCTCCCTCCCTCCCTCCCTTCCTCCCTTCCTTCCTTTAAGAATCACTTTTAGGTGACTCATTAGTTTTTAAAAACTACATTTATTTATTTATTTATTTATTAGATGTATATGTGCATATGCCATAGCACAGGTGCGGAGGTCCAAGGACAACTTGAGGGGATTGGTTCTCTTCTTTCACTGTGTGAAGGTCAGTGGCTTTGGCAGTGGACCTTGAGCTGTCTCCCCAGCCCCAACTATTTTTTCCTTAATTTAAAAGTTATCTCTGTATGTATGTGGTGGGACACATTGGAGGTCAGAAGGCAACTTGCAAGAGTTAGTTTTTCCTTCCACGGTATGGGATCATGGACTCAGACTGAGGTGGTCACGCTCAATGGTAAGGGCATTTACTTGCTAAATCTCCTCACTGGCCCCTGTGCTGGCTTTTTATGTAGATTCTAGTTGTCCAAATGCAGGTTCTCATGCTGAGGATTCAAGCAAGCACGTTGCCAACTGAACCATCTCCCTGTCCCCATCTTTTACTTTTTAGTTTTGTTTTTAATTTTTAAAAAGTGTTATTGTGTACAAGGGTCATAAATGTGTCACAGCGTGCATATAGAGGCCCATAGAATAACTTAGTAGAATTGGGCTCCCCCTTTTGGTTTGGAGACAGAGTTTCCTGGCTGCCCTGGACAATTTTCCCCTTTTATCTTCACTTGGGTTCTGGGATTGAACTTGGATCTTCAGGCTTTCCTAACAAGCGCCATTAACTGACAGAACCATGTCGCTGCGACCTATCTTTTGCTTGTGTAAGACCTCCAGATGTAGATCTGAATCACTGCGTGTTCATAAGCGTTAGAGGGCCATGTATACCTTACAGAGCCGACAGGTATGGTGGGCAAATTTCCACACACATGGCCAATGTCATCATCTGTGAATTCAACGTTAACAGACATGCATGACAAAACAGGACAGTTTATGTCTTTATCAACTGTCAAAATTTCCAGGACCAGAAGTTCCTAGGAAACTGACCCTGTGTTTGTCTTAGCAGGGATTCCTGAGTTGTAACTCAGTGTTGATAACCAACTTCATAGACACAAACTACGTTAACAGCCAAAATCAACTCTAGTTACATGTTTTCTTTGAGCTGATAGAGATCCATCAGTATAAAGCCCACACCCAGTGTGATGTGGACATGTGTGTTCTGCATGTTTGAGGGATGTCAGCCTCTGATGTTTCACATGTACATACCACTGCCCCCTCCAGGAGAGAAGGATCCAGCCTTGCTGGGCTCCTAGCTGTTCAGCTGGGAACTCTGCCCACGGAGAGGCTCCGGCTTGAGAAACTGCGAAGTCCTGGGTGTTGTGGCAGCCTGTCGCTACTTTCCTAGTTCCTGAATGTGTGTCACTCAGAGGACTGGAGTCTGGAAGCCTCCTGACTTTGATGACACTTAACCCCTAAGCATGCTGAAGCCCGGGCCAGTGGGGCCCTCGATTCTGCAGTGATGTGGCTGCCAGGGAACCGGGTGCTCCAGCAGACACCCACCTGAACAGGTTTTGTAGATGGGAGGTTTAAAGACCTTCCTAAGCCCCGGGCACTCTCACTTTTCAAAGCCCTGCCCAAGCCTGTATTAAGGTGTGCCCAACCTAGGTTCAGCTGAACTGCCTGTGATACAGAGATATTGAGTTGCTGTTGAATAGTACTTTTTTTTTTTTTTGATTTTTCAAGACAGGGTTTCTCCGTAGCTTTTGGTTCCTGTCCTGGAACTAGCTCTTATAGACCAGGCTGGCCTCGAACTCACAGAGATCCACCTGCCTCTGCCTCCCGAGTGCTGGGATTAAAGGCGTGTGCCACTACCGCCCGGCTTGAATATTACTTTTGTAGATATTTAAATATTAATTTTGCTTTTAAAATTTGTTATTGTTGGGAAACAATAAGATTTTCTTTACATCTCCTTCCTTCTTTCCTTTCCTCCTCGCTCCATCTCCTTCTTCTCCTCCCTTCCTCTCCTCCTTTATCTCCCTCTTGCCTCCCTTCTCTTCTCTCACCCATCTTTCCTTCCCTTTTGTACACCCTTCCTTCACCCCTCCCTCCCTTCTTAACTCCTTCCCTCTTCCTTCCCTCTATGATGACTTTTGGGGTGCTGGGGTCCAGCCTCATGTGTGCCAGGCAGGCACTGTACCGCTCCCAGCTTGTGCACTTCTCCTGTAGCCCTCCTGCGTTGTTGCAGGATGCCTGCTAGTGTGTCTTGGGGAATGCAGGTTGTCCTCAGCGCCGCTCTTCCACCAGCAAGCATTCCTGACTCTCTGATGCACCTCAGGTAGCCCAAGTTGCCAGATCCAGAAGAAACCGAGCATGTAGTATATTTTCCTGTGAGCAGTGTATTCTCCTTCAATGGGAGAGAGCTCCAGAGCTCAGCCTGAGGGAGGAGGCACTCAGATCGAAGCTGGCCCACCTTGGGAGTCTCTGACCTGCTTCCTGAAGCTCCCATTGTTGGAGGATAAAGGGAGTGACAGTGGGAGGGTGTAGCACAAGCTGGGTGACTGTATGGGAAGCCAGGAGCTGTCTTTGTAGCTGGAAGGATGCAGGGAAAGTGGATTGTGATGGTGAGGGCTCAGGCTGGGCCGAGTATGCGAGGCTTTCAGTGCTGTGCAGATGATTTAGACTCTTTCCAGGCATGTGACCTGATTCTACTTTGTTTTGGTTTTGTTTTGTTTTTCGAGACAGGTTTCTTTGTAGATTTAGAGCCTGTCCTGGAACTCACTCTTGTAGACCAGGCTGGCCTTGAAATCACTGACATCCTTCTGCCTCCCGGAGTGCTGAGATTAAAGGCGTGTGCCACCACCGTCCGTTGTGGCTTGATTCTGGTGTACTAACCACTGAATGCTATTTGGATTTATTTGCCGTGGCTCAGTATGTTACTGGAATATAACCATATGGTGCTGGGAATTGAGCCCAGGGGCCCCCTTTATTCTGAGCATTTACTCTGCCACTGAGCCCCATCTCTTTTTGAAGATCCTACCACCTTTTGAAGGTCCTACCACCCCTCCATACCACTACATGAGTGCCCAACCCATGTCTGAACCATGCCAATCTAGATACATGACTGTCACTCTTAGTTCACTGTTTCTTTGTATGTGTGATGTGTGTATGATGTATGTATATGTGTGAGTGAAGCTGCATACATGAAACAGTGTGCATGTGGAGCTTAGAAGACAGCTTCGGGGGTTGGTTCTCATCTTCCACATTTTGCTTATTATTTTACTTTTGTTTTTAAAGATTTGCTCATATGTATGTGTATGTGAGTGCCACATGTGTACAGGTGCCCAGGTAGGACAGAAGTTACTGGATCCTGTGAAGCTGGAGTGACCAGTGTTTGTGAGCCATCTGATGTGGGTTTTAGGAACTCTGGTCTTTTGGAAAGAAGTGTCGAAAGTGCTCCTAACTGCTGAGCCATCTCTCCAGCCCCCATTGCTTCATTATTTCTAATCTATGCGCCTGTATCTGTGTCAGTGTAGGGGTTTGTGTACATCAGCAGTTCTCAACCTGAGGGTCATGAGGACTTTTGGGGGTTAAAGGACCCTCTCACAGGGGTCACCTAAGACCATAGGAAGAAGATTATATTATGATTCATGACAGTAGCAACATTGTAGTTATGAAGTAGCAACAAAATAACTTTACAGCACGAGGAACTGTGGTAAAGAGTCACAGCATTAGGGAGGCTGAGAACCACTGCTGCACACGAATGCAGACACCCATGGAAGCCAGCAGAGGGTGCTGGATCCCCTGGAGCTGGAATTGCAGGTGGTTGTGGGCTTCCTAACATGGGTGTTGGGAATGGAACCCAGGTCCTCTGGAAGAGCAGTGAGTTCCTAACTGCTGGAGCATCTCTCCAGCCCCCACCCCACCTTGTTATTGATGCAGAGGTCCATGCTGTCCCATCTCTGTATGCCAGGCCAGCTGACTTGCAAGCGTCTAGGATTCTCATGGCTCTAGTTTCCGTGTCTTCACAGAAGCCCCGGAATTGTAGATGCTCCCTACCAAGCGTGGCTCTATATGTGTTCTGAGGAGCTAAAGTTCTCACACTTGAACAGTAAGTATTTTACCCCCTGACCAGTCTCCTAGACTGTCTTCTTTATTGTTTGGGAGTTTGATGAAGAAACCAGGCCATGCCTCCAGTAAACCCCCTTAGCGTCTGACCTTGGCTGCTACCTCTGTGTCACTGATCCTGCCTCTCTCAGTAAATACGCTGGAAGCTCTGGGCTTGATGCATTCATTAGATTGGCTGGTGCATTTAGGTGCTGACAGCCAATAGCTGCTGTGGTGTCTCTAAGGTCTCTACTGGGCTCTTCCCTGATGGTTTTGGTGCTGTGTTGTTCAGTGCGGTCCCTCCATTCATCATGGCAGCAGGCTTGTCTGAATGTCTTACTTAGGGAAGAGACACCAAGACCGCAGCAACTCTTGTGAAGGAAAGACATTTAATTGGGCTGGCTTACATTTTTAGGGATTTAGTCCATTATCATGGTGGGACATGGCAGCGGGCAGGCAGACTTGGTGCTGGAGAAGTAGCTGGGTGTCTTACATCTTGACCTGCAGGCAATAGGAAATGATCTCAGTGTCACACTGAGCAAAGCTTGAACAAGAGACCTCAAGGCCCGCCCCCACAGTGACGTACTTCCTCCAGCAAGGCCACTCCTTCTAATAATGCCATTCCCTATGGGTCATTTTCTTTCAAACCACCACACTGAATGATGAGTTTTAGAAACTTTTTTGAGATAGTTGTAGTTCTCCATGAAATCATAAGAAATAATGCAGATAAGAGTTGTTATACCTCTAACCCCTGTGTCCCCCTGGTGGTGGGCCTGGCTTGAATATAGTCTCTTTTCATGGCTAGACAACTGCTGTTGGCACAGTCCATGGTTTCAGTTCATATTTCACTGTTTTACATCCCCTGTGTGTGTGTCTAGGCATGTCTATGTGTTCATATGTTTATTTTATGCAGTTTGAACACATGTGCAGATATATATGACTAACATCACGATCCAGAACCAGAATATGTGGTTGGACAGGTAGCTCAGATGTTGTTAAGAGCATTGGCTGTTCTTCTAGAGATCCAGAGGTACCAGCAATCACGTGGTGGTTCACAATCATCTATAATGAGATCTGGTGCCTTCTTCTGCAGTGTAGGCATACATGCAGGCAGAACACTGCATACATAATAAATCTAAAGAAAGAAAGAGAAGCAGAGCATGGGCTGGAGGGACAGCATGTTGGGTAAAGGGGCTTGCTGTACAAACTGAGTTCAGTCCACATTGTGCAAAGAGAGAATTACCCCCACCAGTTGTCCTCTGACCTCCACATGGGTACCATGGCACAGTGCACCACCTGAATGTGCACCCACAATAGACAGACAGATAGATGAGAGAGAGACGGGGGGGGGGGGGGGATAAATAAATGTAGTCAGAATGAAAACCTGGGCTGGAGAGATGGGCAGTCAGAAGCACATGCCTTGTAAACAGAGGACATGAGTGTGGGGTTAAACAGCTGCAGTTGGTGCTGTAGTCAGAGACAGGTGGGCCCCCAGCAGCTACTGGCCAGCTGATGTGGCCATCAGTAAGATTCCAGGCCAGTGAGAACCAGCGTATCGGACAAAAGTAGAAGGCCTCTGTCTTATTCAGAATCTTCTGCTGTGAAGACACCACAACCACTGAAGCTCTTATGAAGGAAAGCATTTAACTGGGGCTGGCATACAGTTCAGAGGTTCAGTCCATTGTCATCACTGCAGAAAGCAAGACAGCATGCAGGCAGACATGGTGTGGAGAAGTAGCTTGAGAATTCTACATTTAGATCCTCAGGCAGCAGGAAGAGAGACACTGGGCCTCTTTTGAGCATTTGAAACCCCAAAGCCTATCCCTAATGACACACTTCCTCCAACAAGGCCACACCTCCCCCAGCAAGTCCACACCTCCTAATAGTGCCACTCCCTAAAGACCAAACATTCAAATATGTGAGCCTATGGGGGCCATTGCTATTTAAATCACCACAGTATCAAAGGAACAACACATGAGATTGTCTTGTGACCTCCACTCATACATACAACATACATGCGCCTGTGCACTCACACATACATGAACACAAAGAAGACACTCAGGGCTGGGTGGGGAGCAGCTCAGGAGAAAAGTGCTGACGGAGGATATGCCAAGCTCTGAGACTATGCCCCAGCATGCAAAGGAGATTTAGAATATTTGATCACAAGATTCCTGAAACTGGATTGTGCCAGTAATATTTAGTGCCTCAGTATGTTGAAAATTTTTGTTTTGTAGATGTTGAACTATTGTTTGGTAGCTTTTAGGCCTGTGTTATTCTGAGGAGAATTATGAAGGTGGTATGGGGAATGCTGTAATCACCAATATTGGAGTTATCAAAAGATTTATTAGGTTTATTAACCAAGAGGCAGGTTAGATGAACCCTTACTTTATTTTATAGGGAAAATCTATTGCAGGTTTTGTTTTATAGAAGCCATTTCATTATAGCTAATATGCTAATTTTAATTATAAATTATTTGATGCATTCAAATAATAAACTCCCTAGTTTTTCATGCTTAATATGCTTTATCTTTCCCCAAACTTAGTAAAACAATTGGACAAGAACTCAGTTATTCAGAGAAACTTTTAAAGCCAAGTTTGTGTGACTTCTTTGTGGTTATGAACTATTTCAGACAAATTGAAAGGCATAAAAATAGTCCACTGTCCCTATGTTTAATATCTTGCTTAAGACACAGAATGTTGCCAATTATTAAAGTCCCTGCCACTGACTAAGAAATAACTTTTATTTGAATTTTATTTATTTTAATGTGTGTGTGTATGTGTAGCGTGTGTGCATGTGTGTTTGGGTGCACATGTGTGCATGTGGAGGAGGCCTGAGGTTGACAACAGATGTCTTCCTTAGTCAGTCTCCACTTCATTTACTGAGGCCGGGCACCAGTATAGCTAGTCTTGCCAGCCGGATTGCCCCAGGAGTCTCTTGACTCCGATTTCCAAGCACTGGGATTGCAGAAGGCCCCCATACGTGCTCAGCTCAATCCGAAAGCTCGCTCTTCCTCAGCCGTGCCTTGATACAGTTTATCATGTGTCTTACCACAGGTTTCTCGCCACATGGCTGCCAAGGAAGCAACGGTCACAGTTCGCCTCATTCGTTCATTTGAACATCGAAATTTCAGACCTGTAGTATATCATGGAGTTAATTTGGACCAAACTGTGAAGGAATTTATAATTTTTCTAAAGCAAGGTATGAGAAATAGAGGGGCTTTGTTTCAGTTGTATTTTGACTACATATTAATAATAATCTTTGAAAAGTACGAAATTAGTTTGGGTCTAGTGATGCACACCTGTAATCCCAGCACTCAGGACGTAGAGCCAGGAGAATCATCCACACCCTAACTTGGTCCCACCTCTTAAATATAATTGGTTGACAAAGATTCCCCATCATACCCAAGCTTTGCCATCCCTCTTGAGTCTGGCCCATATGGGTAATGGCTTTGCCAGTTTTCCATGGACCAATTAGTCTTGGAATCCTTAAGAGGCCTTGCTTCTGTCAAATATTCAGGATTTCGCTCACTCCAGGCTTCCTCTGCATCTTGCACCTGTCTTCCAGAATTGGTGATCAGCGAGAAGACTGTCTTAAAGTAAGGTGGAAGGAGACTGAGGAAGACCTCCAGTGTTGACGTCTGGTCTCCACACACATACACATACATAAACATGTGCTTACACACAGAGAAAGCCAAGTCTGCCTATAGTGAGTCTTCAATCTTTGGAGACTGATTGACATTGGAGGGAGATGTAGCTGACTCTCATTTTACAGCACACCGGAGCCTGCCCTGGGAGTGTGGCTACGGCAGCAGGACGCTGAAGAAATCAGAGAAGACACTTTACATTTTCATGTTTATTTACTGTGTGTGTGTCTGTATGCATGATGTGTGTGGTGGGAGGCTGCTTGTGCCAGACAGTGGAAGCCAGAGGGCAGTTTACAGGATCAGGGTCTCTCCTTCCACCATGAGGGGCTGGGGTTCGAACTCAGGTCGTCAGGCTTGGCAGCAGGTGCTTTTACCAGGTGAGCCATCTCTGGCTCGGAGATGGAAGTCTTGTGGTGGTCTCATTTATCATTCTGGACGTGCAGAGGTAGAAGTGCAGCCCCGTCCTGGCGGCCTTATTGCTCTTCACTACTGACGTGTTCCACAGGCGTCGGTACAGCCTCTAGCAAATGCTTTGATTCTTTTAAGTGAAGCGAAATTGATATAGAGTACAGTTCATAGCTTTTAATATATAGTTCCATGATTTGTAACCTGTGTGACTTTTTATTTTTACTGTTTTATTTTTCCATTTTCACATGCAAGCTTGTGTCTCTGTGTGTGTGTGTGTGTGTGTGTGTGTGCATGCAAATGTGAGGAAGCCTGAGGTTGGTTTCAGGAATCATTCTCTGTTGCTCTCCCACCGTATTCACTGAGGTGCACAGTCTCTCAGTCAAACCCAGAGTTCACTGACAAGGCTGGTTTTGTTAGTCAGCTCTCTCTCTCTGCCTTCTGAGGTTGGATTTATAAACAACATCCATGCCCACTGTCTTACTTAGGGTTTCTAAGTAAGTAGGTTTTTACTGCTGTGAAAGACACCATGACCACAGCAACTCTTATAAAGGAAAACATTTAATTGGGGAAGGCTTACAGTTTCAGAGGTTTAGTCCATTATCAAGGAGCATGGCATCATGTAGGCAGAGATGGTGCTGGAGAGGTAGCTGAGAGTTCTACATCATGATCCATAGGCAACAGGAAGTGAACTGTCTCCCACACTGGGCGTAGCTTGAGCATATGAGACCTCAAAGCCTGCTCAACAGTGACATACTTCATCCAACAAGGCCATACCTCTAGTAGTGCCACTCCCTATAGTCCAACCATTCAGACACATGAGTCCATGGGGTTCATATCTATTCAAACCCCCACCCCCACCCACGGGGATCTTGGGATCTGAATTCTGGTCATCATATTTATGTGGCAAGTGTTTTACCCACTAAGTTATCTCCTAGTCTGTGTGTGTGTGCATGTGTATGAGGACTATGTGTGTCATGATAATGAAGGTTGCCAGGGTTACTTTTCAGGTCCTTGAAAACCACTTTTGTTTAAAGCCCTCACTGTTCCCTTGGGTCTGCTGGGTGACATTTCTGTATGCATGCTGTGTCTGTCCCTTTGCTGCCCTGCCTTTTGAGTCAGTTCATGCAGACATGTCAATCACTTAATGTGTACTTAGGAGGTGGTAAATAATGACTGTCACTAAGCTCATCCAATCCTTCTTACCTCTTCAAACCAAAAGGTGTCAAGATAGGAGTGGCTGAGATTTTCCAGGTTTCAAGCAGGTGTGTCTGATCTGTGGCCCGAGGGCCGTGTATGCTCTAGGAATGAACCCAACACAAAACCATGAAGTTATTTAGGAAGCTGGATAAGTGGCTCAGTGGCTAAGAGTGCTCACTGTTCCTGCAGAGGGCCTGGTTTGGTTCTTAGCACTACAGCTCAGGAGATCTGAGGCTCTTTTGGCCTCTGTGGGTACTGCATACATGTGGTGCACACGCAGACAAGGAGGTGCATGTACACACACAAATAATTTTAAAAACCTTACTAAAATCATATTTTTTCTACTCTTTTTTTTTCAATTTGAACGTCATAGATGACATATCTGTTGCAATGAGCACCATGGTGTCATGATTACATGTGTACTGACCACCAATTTCACAACCCCGTCCCATTCCACTCCATGGAACGGGGCCTAGGGATGTCCAGCCACCACTCTTTCCTTACCTAAGCCCCTCTTCTTTCTCCTTGCCTCGCTTACACTGAGTTAAGATGTATTTTTTAAGGCCAGTGAGATGGCTTAATGGATAAAGCACTTGACATCAATTCTGGTGACCCAAGTTTGTCCCACATGGTGGAAGGAGGGTGCTAACTTCTACGGGTTGTGCTCTGGCCACCAAAAGTGCACCATGGCATGTATGTCCTCACCGATATATAATAAATAAATAAAGTATAATTTTAAAAATTGGTGTTTTCCCAACGCATTGCCCTATGTCTTGAGTAAATATTTTTTTTAAAGATTTATTTATTATGTACACAGTGTTCAGCCTCCATGTATGCCTGCAGGCCAGGAGAGGGCGCCAGATCTCATTACAGATGGCTGTGAGCCACCATGTGGGTTGCTGGGAATTGAACTCAGGACCTCTGGAAGAGCAGTCAGTGCTCTTAACTTCTGAGCCATCTCTCCAGCCCTTGAGTAAATATTTTTAAAGATTTATTTAATTTCATTTGTGTGTTTGTATATTTATATGTGTACCACATGCATGCAGTGCTAAAGCAGACCAGAAGAGGGCACCAGATTCTCTGGAATGGGGTGATGGGAAGATGTGAGCGCCCCACAGGTTCTGAGAGCCAAGCCTTGGTTTTCTGCAAGAGAATTAAGGACTCTTAGCTGCTGAGCCATCTCTCCATCTATGAGTAAGCTGTTTCATTGCTGTAACTACTCACCCTAATTCCTTGAGCTCTCTTTTTGAGAGGTAGATATGTGGGCTTGGTTTGGTGGCAGGTTTCCTTTCTGTGGTTATTTAAATTGTTTTGTGAAGTATCTTCTGACTGACACCTAAAATATAAAGTTTTGTTGCCATATTCTTTTTTGCTTTCAAGACATGGTTTCTCTGTGTTGCCCTGGCTGTTCTGAAGCTCACTCTGTAGACCAGGCTGGCTTTGAACTCGGAGATCCACCTGCCTTGCCTTCCAAGTTCTGGGATTAAAGGCATGTGCCTCTAGATTTGTTGTTCTTAATTATTAGGGGAATATTGATATTTCATACTAAAAGATAATGTTATAGGGGAGAAAACTAACTTTTCCTCACTCATAAGTTCTTTTAAAAACTTATGTATGATGTGTGCCTATGTGCAAGCATGCAGCACACACATTCATGTGTCACACAGCACATATGGAGGTCGGGACAACTGCGTGTCATTCTTCACCTTCCATCTCGTTTGAGACAGGTCTTTTGTTTCTTGCATCTGGCAATTCTCTGCCTTCCATTGGCCCGTGGTTGTGGGATTGTAGTCACTTACTGCCATGCCTGCGCTGATGTGGTCTCTGGGGAATCAATCAAGTCTTCACACCTGCATGGCAAGGGCAAGCAAGTGCTTTCCCCAGCTCCGGCATCGGAAGTTCTCAGTTGAAAGAGACGGGTGAACAAGAGAAAACCCAGCAGGGGCTTATGGCTAGGTGCACGCCATGGATGTGGGATCCCCAGGGATGAAAAAAAATCCCAGAGAAGTGCCCAGACAAGGAAGAGGATTTGGATGCTTAGGGGTGGAATCTTCGGGACAGGGGAGTAGAGAAGGCCTGGTTGCTGGTTGTGGTACGGTACACTCTGATGCCCCCTGCAGGCTGATGTGGGCACAACAGTTTACTAAGGTCGCTCTGGAAGAAAGCCTGTTTGTAGGCTGCCTTAGGCAAACAGGGAAGGAGAGATCACTAGACATCAGCTTTTAGCTCCAAACAATCCTTGTGGCAGGTAGGCATATATTGGGGTAACATGTTCTGGTCACCCTCAGTGCCAGTTACAGAGTAGCCTGCATTTGGAAAGTCATTCCTCAAATAAAAAAACATACTCAAAGTTTGAACTGCAAACAGTTCTACAGTTACTTTCAAATCGTTTTCTCATTTTTATTACATTTTATTTATTTTCTCTCTGTGTGCACATATGTTCGTGTGCACGATAACCTGTTTGTGCATGTGCACAGGTGTGTGCTGCAGTATGTGTACAGAGGAGGAAGTCAGACTCCCCCTGTATCACATGGGTCCCAGAGATTAAACACAGGATGTCAGACTAGGTGGCAGTGCTTCTACCTGCTGCTGAGCCGCCTCCCGGCCATGTGCTCAAGGCTTCACGGCTGCGAAGGTCTCTGCTCTTGGCATCAGTGCAACAAGGGCGTGGTGTTCTTGGTCAGGCAGAATAGGACCCTTTTGATGTCCTCGGGAATAAGGTATGATTTTCAAGTTGCTATGGTGGTACAGGAAGTGGTTGTTTCCCAGTACCACAGAACGATTCATTCACAGCGACTGTTGGTTACCGTGGTCCCCAGCAGACCAGTGGTTCCTGTCACAGCTACACCCTCAGGCCTGCCACAGTAATGACATGATCACTGCCCATTTCTCTTGAGTATGTGGGAAAATTCGGCTGCTGTAGAAGTGAACTAGGGGTGCCGGGGGCGTTCCTTAGTTGGTGGAGTGCTGTCCTGGCATGCTCACAGCCCTACCTGGGTTCCATCCTAAACACCGCACACGCTGGGCATGGTGGCACATACTGGAATCCTAGTGCTCAGAGGTGGAGGCGGGAGAATCAGGAGCTCAAGGTCTTTCTGAGCTTCTTAGGGAGTTTGAGGCCAGCTGTGTAACAGGAGACTTAGTAACAAAAACAAAACAAAACAGACCTGTTGACCTGTTAGGGTATGGATTCCTTTGAGCTTGTGGACTCTGTGTCCAAGCCTGTCATCTGATTTGAGGTCCTGGAGAACTCTGAAAAGTTGATGGGACCACATGTTAAAAGCCAAAAGGTCCTGTTCCTGCCCTGTAAAAACTGACAGTCCCATAGCACCCGTACCACTGCAAGATGGTACGTGAGCTGGGAACTAAGGTGAAGACCTAAAAACACAGAGACAGACACACAAACAGACAGAGACGTGGACACGGGTCATCCTTGATAAAAGAATGCCAATGCCCCCTTTATTGCGCTCAGGGGAAGCTTATATAGGAATCCTTAGACACACCCAGCTCTCAGGATCTTTCAGCTGTAGGTCTCCTTAATCTCATATATATATATTATATATATATATATATATATATATATATATATATATATTATATTATAGAACTACCATGATACCTTATGTAAGTGGCTGGTTTTCTAAAGCAGCATCATAAGAGTGCAGAAACCAATTATGTAGATGAGATGAGATTTCAAATAGTCTTTGATTTAGAAACATTTTGATATTTTCTGAGATTTCAAATCCTACTTTCTGAATGTTAGGTCATTCTCTGTGACGAACTGTGACGGCTTTGTCCAGCTTTCACGTTCTGAAGATTTCTTTATGTCCCTTTACTCCTGGCAGTGTTGCTTTGTGAAGCAGCCTGCTTTCCCGAGGGGGCACTGTAGCCTTAATACTGTAAGATTCACTCCCCCCGTGCATGTGTGTGCATATCCATGTTGGTACGTGTTCATGTATATATGTATATGGGGCTTGTGCCCTATGGATCCTCCTGGACCACCCTTGGGTGTCCTTCAAGTGCCATCTACCTTGCTTTAACAAAAGGATTATTATTATGTGTGTGTGTGTGTGTGTGCACCGATATGAGTTTGTGTGCACCATGTGTGTGCAATTGCCTGTGGAGGCCAGAGAGAGCTGGACTGCCTGGAACTGGGATTACAGGCTGTTAGGAGCCACGTGATGTGGGTGCTGGGAACCAAACCCTGGTCCTTTGCAAGAGCAGAATGCATTTTCAACCAGTGAGCCATCTCTCCATCTTCCTACCCTCTGTTTGTTTGTTGTTGTTTGTTTGAGACAGAGTCGCTCCTTATATGACCTGGAGCTCACTGGCTAGGCTAGCTGGCCAGGGTCCTCCTGGCTCCACTTCCCCAATGCTGGGTCACACCCATGCACAGCCACACACCCCTCTTTACATGGATGCTTGTTATTGGACTTGGGAACTCAAGATTATGTGGCAAGAACTTTGCTGACTGAGAAATCTCTCTAACCGCAACATTTCCTTTTTATCTTTTCATATCTCTTTGCATTTAATACCCCCAGTTTCCTCTCTTAACATTGTTCATTAGAACACTACATTGGCTACAGCTATGAACTGACGAACACATCAGCAATGACTAAAATTTATTCCTATTTCTTTTTTTGTTTGTTTGTTTTCTTGCTCAAGGTTTCCAGGCAGGATCCCACTTCATACTTCATTATCATGGTTTTGTTTTCTAACCTTATCTTATTATTGCTGTGTACAGTATGTGTATGATGTGTGTGTGCATGTGTGCATGTGTGCATGCATCTGTGTCGTGTCAAAGGACAAGCTTGTGGAGTCATTTCTCTTCTTTCACCTGTACATGGGTCCCAGAGATCAAACCCAGGTCATCCGGACTGTGGCAGATGTGTTTTCTAGCCGACTTCTTACCGGGTCCATGGTTGTCTGATGTCTCAGGCTCCTCTTGACTGACAGCTACTCAGACTTGGCATGCTTCTGGAAGTCCTGAGGACTGGTTGGCCTATGGGAGGATTCTCTTTGGTTTGAGTTTGCTGGGAAGTCTCTATGAGGTGGGGTTCTAGCTTTGTGCGAGGCAGATCATGGAGACCCCTTCACCCTCCTCATGTCCTGTTGAGCACATCTGATTTCCTCATGCCTTAGTGTGGACCCCACAGTGTGACACTTTGTCTCTGTAAAGTTGTGCTTTTCCCCCCTCTTTTCAGGCTGTACTTTTGGTTTCCCTTCCTGCTTCCCCCCCCCCCTATTTGAAAAAAGGCCTCACTCACCCCAGTCTGTTCTCACACTGGCTATGAAGCTGAGAATGGCCTTGAACATCCACTCCTCCTGCCTCCACCTCCCAACTTTTCAAATTACAGGCGTAGATCACTTCTCTTGTTCTGTGTTGTGCTAGACATCAAACCAAGAGCTTCATCCGGCCAGGAAAGCACTCTACCAGCTGAGTCCAGGCCGGCCCTGGGGCCCGTGGATCGGAAGTTCCTTCTGTGCACAGTCTACAGTTGGAGTGCAGGGAGTTACCCCTCCTGCCCTGAGGGTGGGCTCTCTGTATGTGTTAATAATTGTTGTAAGAGCAGAGGGCCACTTCCCAGCACCCGGCCGCCCGGCTAGTTTTTACCCGAAATAATTACATGTAAACTGTATTCTTTTAAACACTGCCTGGCCCATTAGTTCCAGCCTCTTATTGGCTAGCTCTTACATATTGATCTAACCCATTTCTAATATTCTGTGTAGCACCACAAGGTGGTTTACCAGGAAAGATCTTAACCTGCGTCTGTCTGGAGTGGGAGAATCATGGCGACTGCCTGACTTGGCTTCTTTCTCCCAGCATTCTGTTCTGTCTACTCCGCCTACCTAATTTTCTGTCCTATCAAAGGGCCGAGGCAGTCTCTTTATTTAACCAATGAAATTAACACAAAACAGAAGACTCTCCCCCATCATTTCCCCTTTTTCTGTATGTAATAATGAGCTTATTTATATTTGTGTTTGTATTTATATTAACTTGCTTACATTGTTGTAGCCCTGGCGTTTGGTTTTCAGGTGATAGTCCTGGCATGTGTGCACATGTGTTCACGTACATGTATGTTAAGAATTTCATCTTTGGTACAAGATGTTCTAGCCCACAACCACCGGGCATCACTAATTGCCTCCTTGGAGCCTTGGTGCTCACAGGTTGCCAGGCGAAGGGGTTTACGGTGTTTCTCCTTCTCAAGGGTTTCTGAGTGCCTGCCACATGCTGCAGGTGATTTTTTAGATAGCAACTACACGTGAGAGAAGCAGACTGTGGTCTCTGCTCACGACTTGAGAAGACAGTCCATGGTGCCTTAATCTTCAGGGATTTATGAGTTAGCAGAGAATGGAGCCATTTTAGGTCAAGCAGCATGGCTATAGCAACGTCCACGGAGCTGGTACCCACGGGGCTGTCAGTGGACTCGGCAGTGGAGCTGAGATACAAAGAAAGTGTGTTGGTCCCATCTCTCTGTGTCTCCACATACTGTAACATCAGAGCCAATTCTTCTCCTGATCACTCTCGGGGAGTACACCCTCTGATTTGCCATCAGTGGCAAAACATTAAATACAGGGATTCCCCTTTCCTCCTCCCTCCCTCTCCTCATCTCCCTTCCTTCTAGCCTACATACTATCTGTCTTTTAGGGGTTCTCAGCAGTCCTCATTGTCCGCTATGTTCAGCGAGTCCGGTTTTATCCCAGGCTTTTTCAGACCCAGGCCAGCTGGCCTTAATGAGTTCCCCATAGAACATCCCCATTGTCTAAGTGTGTGGGTGCACCCCTCGCGGTCCTGAGTTCCTTGCTCGTGCTTTCTCTCCTTCTGCTCCTGATTTGGACCTTGAGATTTCTGTTTGGTGCTCAAGAACAATGGCAATGGGTTTTTGATCCTACTGCGCGTATTGGCTTTGTGGGAGCCTAGGCAGTTTGGATGCTCACCTTACTAGACCTGGATGGAGGTGGGTGGTCCTTGGACTTCCCACAGGGCAGGGAACCCTGATTGCTCTTTGGGCTGACGAGGGAGGGGGACTTAATTGGGGGAGGGGGAGGGAAATGGGAGGCAGTGGCGGGGAAGAGACAGAAATCTTTAATAAATAAATAAATTAAAAAAAAATAAGTAAAAAAAAAAAAAGAAACTGCTTGGGGGACAGCTCAGGGGCTAAGGGCTCTTCTTGTCCTTCCAGAGGACACAATTTTGGCTCCCAGTACCCATGTTGGGCAGTCACAACTGCCTAAAACTCCAGCTCCACAGAATCCAACCCCCAGGCCTCTGACGTCACCTACAGTCATGTGTGTATACCCTCCCCCACATAATAAATATTAGTAAAAATAAATCTGGAGCTGGGCGGTGGTGGCGCATGCCTTTAATCCCAGCACTCGGGAGGCAGTGGCAGGCGGATCTCTGTGAGTTCGCAGCCAGCCTGGTCTACAAAAGTTAGTTCCAGGACCGGAACCAAAAGCTACTGAGAAACCCTGTCTCAGAAAAAAATAAATAAATAAATCTGGAGAAAAACAAGATCTCGTGTAGCCCAGGCTAACTTGAACTTTTCTGTGTAATCAAAGATGACCTTGAACTTCTTATCCACTGCCTGCCCTAACTTCACCAAGTCTAGGATTATAAATGTGTATCACCATGCCCAATTTATGCAGTGCTGGCATGGAAACCCAGGACCTCATGTATGTACATGCATGTTCAGGTGCACATGTAGAGAGCACACATGTGTGAAGGCCTGAGGTCAGTGTCCAATATCTGTCCTTGCTCATTCTCCACCTTCATTGTTTGGAAAGGTCTGTCACGGAAGCTGAAGCTCACTTATTGGGCTAGGATGACTGCTGGTCTCCAGGGGTTCCGTCCCCCGGGGCTAGGGATGCAGAAATAAACCACCGTCCTCTGACATTTTCTGTCCAGATTCTCATGCTTGTGAAGCAGCTACTCTTTCTGACTGTGCCTTCTCACCGTTCCCAGCAATCGTTCTTCCAATAGTTTCTCTGACTTCTTGGATCAGTGGCTACCAGCTCAGCGTCTCAGTGATGGTTTCCTTATATAAGGACTGAAAGACTTGGCGTCCTATCTGAATATTTTGTAATGAAAAATCATCATTCTCTCTTGCAGATGTCCCTTTGAGGACCAGCCTGCCTCCGCCACTCAGAAATTACAAATACGGTAACCAATTGTTCATACTATTTTAAAAGATACAGAATTATTTTTGTTGGCATGAATTTAAATGTGGTGTTCAAATATTAACTTACTTTGGAGGGGCAGGAGGCATAGCTTAGTGAAGAATCTGCTTAGCATGGGCAAGACCCTGGTTGATCCCAGCACTAACATATATGTGATATCTACATATACACTTTTGGACTGTTATGCATGTGTGAGCCACTTTTATTTTTATATTATTAATGTTTGCTTAGCATATGAATCAGAGATGCTTTTGAGGGTCTTTGGCAGTATATATGTTATATATGTATACATACATCCATATATCAGTGTGGAAGTTTGTTAAGGAATTTAGGAGTCATAGCATGCTATGGAAGTCCATTGTAATTGTGTAGGGGAGTAGCATGCTTGTGAGGAATAGCATGCTTGGTAAAACTGTTTATAAATGAGGTTTCTTTGCCAGGTAATCAGAGAGGAAAACATGACAGGGGACTAAGAATTTAAAGAAGTCATTTAGGGTTGTGGATGTGGCTCCATTATCAGATTTTACAGTTGCAGGAAGCCCTGGGTTTTGTTCCTGAGCCAAACAAAACTAAGTGTGTTGGTGCACACCTACAATCCAGCGTGCTGGCACACACCTGCAGTCCAGCAGTTGGAGGTGAGACTGGAGAATCTGAAGTTGAAGATCATTCTCAACTACATATGGAGGTCAAGGCCAACCTGGGGTGCCTCTGACCTTGTCTCAAAAGAAGTGGTTTAGCATTTGAAATGTCAGTGACTTGAACATGCTTGGGGCTTTTGGTTTTTTGATTTTTAGAGACAGGGTTTCTCTGTGTAACTGCCCTAGCTGTCCTGGAACTAACTCTGTGCACCAGGCTGGCCTCAAACTCAGAGATCCATTGCCTCTGCTTCTGAGTGCTGGGATTAAAGGCGTGCACCACCACTACCCAGCCAAACAGGCTCGTTTTACATGCTGCAATTAGTGACCTGAATATCCAGGAAAGAAGCTGGGGGTGGAGCACAGTTGTTTGGGTGCCTCCCTTGTATGCACAGAGCCCCCAGTGAGATCCCAACTGCTGCGTAAAGTGGGTGGCTCCAGAGCACCTGGGAGGCGGAGACAGGAGGATCTGAAGTTCAAAGTCATCCTCAGCTATAAAGCAAGCTGTCAAGGCCAGCCTGGGATACTTGAGACCCCGTCATCTCACAAATAAATAAATAGCTAAGGGCTGGTGAGATGACTCTGCAGGTAAAGGTACCTGCTGCCCTTCCTGACAACCTGAGTTCAGTCTCTGGGACCCACATGATGGAAAGAGAGAACTAAATCCACCAGTTGTCCTCTGCCGTGGCATGCATGTATGCACATCCATAAACACACAAATAAATGAAATACAATAAAGAGTGAAAATACAATCATAAAGCCAGAGGCTGCGAGCCACTGTCTGTTGTAGAGACCATGCAGTCCCTCATTTCAGTAGAGGGCACTGAGCAGACTTGGATTTGAGACCCTGCTTGGAAGTTACAATGCAGCTAATAAATATTTCTGCTAATTAGCACAGACATTTGAAAGTGTAAATTTTTTATCACCTTAAGTCATTTTCCGGAGTGCCTTTTCACTCCGTTCCCATCTGATAGGGCAACCAATGACCTACAATCTTTCGGAATCACAATCTACGTGTGCCTGCATTTTAATACCCGGTGTCTAATTGTGAGGTCGCAGAGGCAGCCAGGCAGGAGGCAGAGGCACTGAGTGGAAAGTACTTTGATTTATGAGACTTCAAGCATTTACATACTCAATACTGAAGCAGAGAAAGGAATAAAAAGCACGATTGAGGTAAATATGAAACTTCTCAATTGTGGCTTTCACAGCTTTTGAAGGAGAGAGCTTTGAATAGAATCTCGAAATCTTAAGCTTGAATCCACCTGCAAATTACATATAGTTTCCCTTTTTGCATATTGCGTGTGGGGGGGCATGTGTGCGATGTCAGTTCTTTTAGAAGATAACATTTAAAACAAGGAAAGCAGAGCTGGGGAGATGTTGATGGCACATTTGGTAAAGTGCTTGCTGGACAAGTATGAGGTCCCCAAAACCCTCATTAAACATGCTTATAACAATGGCACTTACTTATAGTCCCAGAGCTGGGGAGGTAGAGACGGGTGTGTTCTTGGGGCTTGCTCACCAGACCAGCCTAATGGAACCAGTGAGCTCTAGGCCGGTAAGAAATTCTATCTCAAAAATAAATAAGTAAGTAAATAGATAAATAAGTGACAGGGTGGATGGCTTCCAAGGAAGGACAGTTGAAATTGTTCTCTTTCTCTGGCCTCCTCTCTCTCTGTGTCTCTCTTTCACACACACACACACACACACACACACACACAAACACACACACACAATATAAACAAGATAGTGTAACCATCAGAGACTCTAGGTTTCTGAGTCTCATTGGGGTAGAAATATGTCGTCATCCAGATGACTCTGGTCTGGCTGAGAAACAGCCCGCTGCTTTGTCTGGCTTAGGAACGGCTTGGTGCCAGCTTCTCCTACCATGGTTGTCCGGTACTTGTCTGGCTCGTGCACAGAACTGTGCACTGTGTGAGAGGAGTGGGGGGCAGCGTAGGTTTCCCTTCTGCTGCTGTTTGGTTCTGTGCTGTTGTGTAAGGGGCCCGCTCCTACAGCCAGCAGTGTCTGGTTTCTGAGACCCTCCTCCTGTTTAATTGGCATCTACAGCTGTTGGTCCAGCCATTTGTCCCGGGGGCACAACTGTCTTGCATTTGGACACACAGTCTAGAGCTGTAGATTGAGCCTTTTTTCCCAGGGACTCAGCTACCATGGATCTGGACACAGTAATCATCTTGACTTCTGTATACAATGCTAAGCCTTGTGTGTGGTCCCTTAGATTTTATTGTTTGTTTGTTCATTTGTCTGTTTTGAGACCAAGTCTCTCTAGCCCAGGCTGACCTGGAACTCTCTATGTAGACCAGGCTGGCCCCAAACAGAGATCTGCATGTCTGTGCTTCCTGAGTGCTGGGATTAAAGGTGTGCACCCAGCTAGCCTGGTGTGTTTTTTGGTGCAGTATGAAATGCATGGGCTAGCATGTTAAATACTCTACAAATATACATCACTACTTTTAAAATTTTCAACATTTAGAACCCCATTTTCTGTTGTAGTGATTTATGTATATAAATGTTTGCCTGTATGTATAAAAGTCTACCATGTGTAAACTCTGTCCACAGAAGCCAGAAGAAGGTGCCAGATCCCCATAACTGGGGTTATTGACAGTTGTGAGCCAGCACCTGTGTGCTGGAACCAAACCTGAATCCTCTGCAAGAGCAGCAGATGCTCTTAACGGCTGAGCCATCTTCACAGCCCCATTTGTATATGTTTTTAAAGGTTTATTTTTATTTACATGTGTCTCTGTGTGTGTGTTCCTGTGGAGGCCAGAGGAGAGCTTTGGATCTCTTGAAGTGAAGTCACAGGTGATAGTGAGCCACCCAGCCTGGGTTCCTCTAAAAGAGCCGTGCACACCCTCAAGCCTTCTCCCTAGCCCTGGGATAATATGTTTATAAAATCTTACTTTTCAAGGAGTTTTTATTAAGGAAATATTTTTGTTAATAAAGTGGTTTGTGAGTTTTTTTTTAAAAAAAGAAGTCAAAATAAGCATGTCAGTAACCCAGCACTTGGGGAGCTAGAAGCAGAAGGACCAGGAGTTCAAGACTAGCCACATAGCAAGTTCAAAACCAGCCCGGGCAACTTGAGACCCTGTTAAAAACAGACAAACAAACAAAAATCAAAACCAGGCAAAAGCAACAATCAAACAAACCATCCCAAAGTCAGAATGAGTGATGTTCTCACTGTAGAGGAAGTGACGTTTTTTCTTTACTTTCTTTGGTTTTGCCAATTTCAGTTGAAGAGAAAAGTCTGGGTGAAAATTTCAGCTCACAGTGTCTTTGTCCTGCTGAGAAAAGGTAGCTTCCCCTAGTGTAGGTTTGCAGAGCCTGCTGAGCATTCTGGAGGGGTTTCTCAGGAGTTGGAGAATTCCCAGCACAGACATGACTGCTCACAGCCATCCTTAACTCCAGTTCCAGGGGGATCTTCTTTCTCTCCTGTATGCTTGTGTATGTATTTGTAGGTGCACATATGTGGGGGGGAGTGTACATATATGCAAGTGTGTGTTGACATCTGGTATTTTCCTCTAGCACCATCTGCCTTGTTTATGTATTTGAGACAGCATCTCTCACTGAATCTGGAGCTCACTTACATGGCTGGACTTGGCTGGCCAGTGAACTCCAGGGCTCCACTGTTCTCCACCCCTGGGCTGGGATTACAGATGTGTGCCACAAAACCTGTCTTTTTGACATGGCTTCTGGGAATGGGCCTCAGGTTCTCTTGCTTGGACAGCCAGCTCTTTACTCTCCCCAACACGACCGTTGAAGATAGTGAATCATTCTCAGTGTAAGAGTGTGGTGGTTTAAAAGAAAATGGCCCCCAAAGGGTGGCACTATTAGGAGGTGTGGCCTTGTTAGAGGAAGTGTGTCACTGGGGGGCAGCCTTTGAGGTTTCCTGTGCTTGGAATACCACCCAGTGAGTCAGTCGACTTCCTGTTGCCTGCAAGATGTAGGACTCTCAGCTGTTCCTCCAGTACCAAGTGAGCCACCCCAGTTAAATGTTTTCATTTATAAGGGTTGCTGTAGTCATGGTGTCTCTTCATAGCAATAAAACCTAACTAAGACAATGAGTGTCTATGTGCACCATGTCCCAGCTTGGTGCCTGAGATAGGCAGAAGAGCCACAAGTGCCCTTGTACTGTGCCATTCTCCACTGAGTGACAGACTTTATGATGACCTAGCTATGCTGAGGTGTGCTATAGATCCTGCTTTTCAGACAGATTCTTTTTCACAGTGTACCTAGTAGAATGGAATTTAGTGTTATAGATTCTTTATTACAGCATAGCCAGTAGAACAGAACTTAGTGTACTGTTGAAAGCTTCTTCAGATAGAGCTATATACTGTGATCATAATACAGTAATTAAATGGTTTAGAAAGTGAAGTAGAGAATCAGAAACTTTTAGAATTCAAGTATGCAGAATACTTGTGTCTGCTGTATAACTAAGGACTGATTGTCTTAGAGTTAGAGGGGTGGGTAAATGTTTTTAAATGTAAGAGCTTATATGCACGGTGGTTCCAGATGGAGAGTAATAATGGTGGAAGAAGCATGCCAGCAGGTACCTGGTCAGGAAGAGATCACGTCTTCAACCACATGCAGATAGCGGAGAATTCAGAGAATTCAGAGTTCGAGGTTCATCAAGTGGAGAGAAATAGTCTGTGGCAAAAGTTCAGTATGGCCTGGTTTCAGCACAAGTAGCTACAGAGTGGAGCTGGGTTCAGATGGAGTAGGCTCTGGGTAAAGTGTTTGTCTCGCAGGCCTAACTGTCTGAGTTTGACCCCCAGCACCCACATAATAAGGTGAACATGGTGGCACACATCTGAAATGCTAATGCTGGCAAGGCAGAAATGGGAAGATCTGAGCGGAATATATGAATTCCAGGTTCTGTAGGGGGAAAAGGGTGAGAAAAAACACCCTGAGCTTAACTTGACCCCAGGACCAAGTCTTGAAACCCTCCCAGTCCCTGAGCTTGCCCTAGAGTCAGGCTACAGAACCTGCATATCCACTGTATCCCCCACCCCCAGCATGGAATCCCACCAATCCCTGAGATCCCTGAGGATGAAATCCCACCAATCCCAAGCCACTCTGGGAAAGCTCCTCTCCGCCCCCCTCCAAGAAAGCCTATCTAAGCTCTGTACTTTGCTTCATTTGCTGCTGCTTCTCCCGCTACAGGCAACCACCCTCCTGGACTTTTCCATCCCAATAAATTTTGAGCGAGGTTTGTTGTGTGGTATGACACTTTTGCCTGAGAGAGCCCAGCTGTATTAGAAATGTATGTAGAACATTTTTTAAACTTTCTCTGGAGTTGAAGTGGCGCAGAATTGTAACACTTTTGTTGGGGAAATTTTCGCCTAGCCAAGCCCAGCTCTGAGCAGAGCTGTAAAAACTTCACTGGGGACACCCACCCCCTCACCCGCTGGAGCAGGGTTGTTACATTTGCACTGAGGAAACCTTTCCCTGGAGCAGAGCTGTAAGCTGCAAAACTTACAGTGACTTTGTGGTATTCCTTGGCTCCCGACTGCCAAAATACCTTTCCATCTGAGCTCCAACACTTACAGGTTCAGAGAAAGACTGTCTCTAAATACTGGGTGGAGAGCAATAGGGGAAGACACCTGACATCAACCTCTGACCTCCTTGTTCATGCATGTACAACATGCATGCTATTTACAAGCATGTGCATGCACTCATACACACATGTGAATGCATACATGCATATGCTTGTGCACACATACAGATATGTGCATACATGCATGTATACATATATGCACCCATACACACCTTACACACACGTGTACACACAAAAAGAATAACAGATATTGGTGGTCTTTGGGCATTGGCAAACTCTGGAGGTAACAGCAATTTTCCAGCCCAGTTATTTGACCTGCAGGCCTTATAACTGCCTCAAGAGAATAGTGATTTTTTTTTTTTAGCCACTTTTCATTTGTATTTTTTTTTTTTAAAGACAGGGTCCCACCATGCAGCCTTGACCAGAACTTGTTCTATAGATCAAACTGGCTGGGAACTCATAGAGATCTGTCTGTCTCTGTCTCCTGAATGCAGAGATTAAAGATGTATACCACCATCCCTTGTTGAAGACCAGCTTCGACAAAACTCAAAAGTTCCAGGGTAGGAGCATGAGAATTAGAATTATTAAGCAAAAGGAACAGAGATATAAGAGAAATAAGAGACAGAAGCAGAGCAGCATAGGAAGGGACATTCTGCCTTGTTTATCTTCCACACGCTTGCATATTTCACTCTGAGAGGGGAGAAGGAGGTGACAGACTTCGTTAACGTGATATAAGGAATGGACTTGAATTCTCCAGCTTTTGGTTCAAGTGGAGCGGATCCATCTCCATACCTGAAATACTAATTAACCACACCCTAGGTCAGTCAGAATCTTTCGTTTGTAGCCACACCTGTTGTCAACAACTTTGAGAGAGGAAAAATAAGCTCGGACTCTTGGCTTCCAGTCAGGTGGAACTGGCTCACAACTCTGGGCCCTCACAATGCTCGGCTGTCCCTTGTGTCTTCATTTTATATATATATATATATACATACATACATATACATATAGTTTACTCTTAGCTTTTCGTGACTCTAGAAGAGATAATGGAGTTTTATGTTTGCTGTTCAGACTTCCGGTTCCGCTGCCCCATTGTTGCATAAAGGTCTAAGCTTGGAACCTTCATGGGCACGCCTGACCCACAGGCCTCGTGAAGCCAGTACAAAAGTGACCCTTACTTAAAACATTATCAAGTGTTCTGTGATTTGTTTTTGGTAATTCAGGGCTTCTTGATTTTGAACTTTGTAGATGACAATTTCACATCAATGTCAAAAGGTTATCGATTTAAAGTATCTTTGTGTATCTCTCTCCCTCCCTCTGCCTCTTTCTCCCTCTCTTTTCCTTTCCCTCCTCTCCCTTTTCTCCCCGTGGTCCCCCCTTCTTCCTTCCAGGATCTGCATATGTGAGCAGTCCACCACGGAGCTCCACTTCTGACCTCCTATACTTTGCATAATTTGCTAAAGTGCATTTTCTTTTAAAGTAGGACAGATTTTAAGTAGGTATGTTTGTAAAGAAAGGCTTTCAGTTTTTCCAGTTTCTGCATCTAATAATTACAACAGAGGTTTTAGATAAATCTGTGTGAACAAAGAACTCGTTTGTTTTTTCTTTCAGATACACTAAAGATTCTTCATCAAGCTCACAAAGCAAAGGTGTGTCATGGATGGGCTTCGGGTGGGTGGGGCATCTGATGGGTGGGGCTTATGGTGGGCGGGGTTTCTGGTGGTGGGGTTTCTGATGGGCGGGGTTTCTGATTGGTGGGCATATGATGGGCAGAGTTCCTGATGGGTGGGGCATCCAGTGGGTGGGGTTTCTGATGGGTGGTGTTTCTGATGGACAGGGCATCTGATGGGTGGGGTCTCTGGTGGGCGGGGTCTCTGATAGGTGGGGTTTCTGCTATACCAGCTTCACCAGTGTTGCTAGAAGCTGGAGTAAGCAAATAGACATGTGTGTCTAAAATCTCTCCTATTCTAGGAATTAGTTTTGGGAGGTGGCTCAGTCAATAGTGTTTACCTTACAGGCATGGGGACTGAGTTTGTTTCCCCAGTGCCCAGGTGAAAGCCAGATACCATGGTGTACACCTGTAATCCCAGCACTGGGAAGGTGGAGACAGAAGGGTCCCTTGATCCAGGTTAGCCTAGCTGAATTGGTGAGCTCCAGGTTCAGGAAGACAATGCCGCAGAGACCAAGGTGAACCAGCATTTTGCGTGTGGACTGTGACCTGCTGTCTTGAAGGTTGGCTTTAATTACCAAGCTTCCACCGTGGTAGCTGGTGGAGACCTGGTCAAGGCACGGTGATCTGTGTGCAGGCCGAGCAGCACCACGTACAGTGTCAAGGCCCAGACTGGCCTGGGTCACAGGTTTGACATCATGGATGCCAAGTGTGCTTTGCTCTCGAGTGTGTGAGTGAGGGAGTGGTGGAAGGATACTTTTGTAGGTCCATGAGGACATGGCAGCTCTTGAGAAGGGTAGTTCTGCTGACGTGGATAAGCAGAAAGAACAGGACACCGCTTCTCCCTCTGTTTCATACTGCTACCAGCCAGAGCCCCCAGTTTCAGCTCCAGCCGTAGCTCCTGGCATCAGTGCTTTCTGACCAGGTCTGTCTTTTCTATGTGGACCTGAGGAGTCTCCATGAATTCTCAAAGAAAGAAACGACAACAACAGGAATAGCAGAGAGCAATTGAAGACATAGCTGATATGGACATCTGGCATTTACATGCACACATACAAATACATGTTTGTTCACGTACCCCACACACATACAAAAGCCAACTCAGGGCCAGCAAGCTTGTTCAGGGTAAGGCACCTGTTGCCAAACCTGACTACTGGAATTCAATCCCTGGAACCTACATGGTGGAAGTTGTCCTTTGACCGCTGCTGTGGGATGCACACCCACACATCATACACACAGTAAATAAAATGTAATATAAAGGTTTAAAAAGCTAAGTCATGTGTACTTGCTACTAACATATCTTTAAAATAAAGTGTGAAATAGCCAGACATGGTGGCACATGCCTTTAATCCCAGCACTTGGGAGGCACAGGCAAAGAGATCTCAGTGAGTTCAAGGCCAGCCTGTAGCAAACTTTCTCGTCAGACTTTCTTTGGGACTGCCAGCTCCCCAATCATGACACAGATTATAAAATTATAATTACTATAAAATTATAATTATAAAAGCTTGGCCTTTAGTCTAGGTGTATTCCCACCTAACTCCATAACTTAAGTTACCATGTTTCTATTGATCTACCTTCTGCCACGTGACTGTTTACCTCCCTTCCACTCTGTACGTCTACTCTTGTGTCTTGCCAGATTCTTGTGTGCCTAGATTCATCCAGAGCTCCTCTCTGTTCCTGGAAGTCCCGCCTAGTCTCTCCCACCTTGTTGTCTCCATTCAGCTCTTTATTAAACCAATCAGAAGCCACTATAGGCAGAGGCACATCTTCACTGTGTACAGAAAGATCGTCCCACAACACCAGCCTCGTGTGCAAAGCAAGTTCTAGGACAGCTGGGAGCATATAGAGAGACCTGTTCTCAACAAAACAAAACAAAATTTAAAAACAAAAAACAAAAAAAAATGTGTGTGGGGGGAACTCCCACACATTTATACAGAATAGGCACAGGATATGCTAAAGACCCAGCTTGTGTAAAGAATCTGCTTGGCATCTGGAAACTGAATCTCTTTCTAATTCTGTAGCAGAAACAAATGCCCAGAAGCGAACGCTGGTGCTCTGTGTATGGGCACAGGCCACAAGAGCCCTGGTGGATACTTCCACAGAGGCACAGCCCACACTTTCAAGGTGTCCCTGACCTTAAGAGAGCTGCGTGTTTATGTGTTCTGTGTTTTCGTTCATATGTTCTTGAATACATGTGAGGTTTGGATGCTGCTGCTGCCAAAGGTGTCCTTCTCACACAGATGTGAGTGTCTTTTCTCCTAATCCTCTGTGGCCTTCCATAGACTCCTCATTGAAAATGTCAGCTCACTCTTACATAACTGCTCAAGGATAAGGGACACACTTGTGTGGTGTGTGTGTGTGTTTGTGTGTACCTGTCCATCTGTACGTGTGTATGGAGCCAGGTGTGCTCATGCTTGTAAAGACCAGGGTCAACACTGAATGACTTCCTCAGTTGCTCTCCACTTTTTATTGTTTTTTTTGAGTCAGGGTCTCCCTATGTAGGTCTGCATGCCTGGAACTCACTGTGCTATGTAGACCAGGCTGGTCTCAAACTCACTGAGCTCTGCCAGCCTGTGCCTTGAGAGTGCTGGGATTTAAGGCGTATGCCAATGCCACCATGCCTGGCTTCCACCTTATCTTTTAGACAGGATCTCACATTGAACCTGGGTCTTATTATATAGTACCCTGGCTGGCTTAACCCCATCTTTTCTCCACGTTGCCAACACTGGGATTGCACCCTCATGGCCAGCTTTGGAACTCAGGTGCTCACACTGTGTGGCAGACACTTTACTGACTGTACCACGTCCCAGCCCTGAGGGGTTATACCTTTTTATTCATGTCTCTTCATATCTTACCATCTAGTGTAATGTCTCAGTCATAGGAATTGTTATAATTTTTTAAATCTTTATTGCATTTTATTTATTTATTACGTGTGTGTGTGTGTGTGCGTGTGTGTGTGTACATGTTGTAGTGCGTGTATGAAGGTCAGAGGGCAACTCCCAGGAGTCTGTTCTCTCCTCCTGCCGTGTTAGTTACAAGATCTAGGTCTTCAGGCTGGGCCTCAGGTGCCTTTACTTCTGAGCCGTCTCACTGGCTCTCCCTAACAAGTTTTGAGTGAACTATTTATTGATGAATTGATTTCTTTTTATTCTTGTTTCAAGTCATTGGCACAGTTGTAAACTCAAGCTTTCAGATGAATGTGTCACAGGCGACACAGAGCAAGTGGCTGAGAGTGTCAGTCGGCTTCAGGTTAGGGACTTAGTGACATTTATTGCATATGAAAATTTGACAGTGTCTTAAAATGTTGGGCTGACACATTGAAGTCTGAGGCTGCAGTGCGGCACCTGCTCTTTTATGGGTACCAAGATGCTCCACCACAGTCTGCCCACAGGCTTCATCCGTGGGGTGTTTTCATTCTGATTTCTAAACAGTAGGGAAGACAAGGTATGGTTTTGTTTTCTGTTTTATTAGTTACATTTCTCTCTGATGGGGCAGACTATCTGACAACAGTGGCTTAAGAGAGAGAGTTATTTATTTCTTTATTGTCTTATATCCTGTGTTTTAGGACATAATCCTAAATGGAGGGGAAGCATGGCATTTATAATAAGCAGAGCCACGGATGCTGGAACTCAGCACCCCCATGTGCACATGTGCATGTGCGTGTGTGTATGTGTATGTACAGTGGCCGGCAGAGGGTGTTGCGTCTCCTGCTCTGTCCCTCTCCACCACACTCCCCTGACACAAGATCTCTCACCAAGCCTAGAATTCGACTGGCAGCCAGTAAGCCCCAGCAACTCCTGTCTACCCTCCATATAGCGCTGAAGTCACAGGCACCCTCTGCTTTTTGAAGGCACTGGGGATTTGAACTTAAATCCTAATGCTTGCACAGAACATGCTCTTACTCAGTGAGCCATCTCTCCTGCCCTACAGCCATATTTTTAAGAGAGAAAAAAATGTAAGACTTTGGAAGACAGTACATGTTACATTTGTGTTTGCACATCTATCTCCACATGTGTGACATGCATCGATGGTGTCAGGAAACACATGGCCAGGTGCAGTTTCTGCAGAGGACAGGTCAGTAGCTGGGGCATAGGGGTAGGAGATTTTGCAATTTTCATTCTCTATGTTCTTGGAGAATTTTGTATTTCGATTCTGTGTTCTAAAAGAACTTTTATTTTTGTGTTTTTTTGTTTATTTGTTTTGTTTTTCGAGGCAGGGTTTCTCTGTGGTTTTTGGAGCCTGTCCTGGAACTAGCTCTGTAGACCAGGCTGGTCTCGAACTCACAGAGACCTGCCTGCCTCTGCCTCCCGAGTGCTGGGATTAAAGGCGTGCGCCACCACCGCCCGGCTCTAAAAGAACTTTTAAAGAAAGCATTGAATTTTTTTTTCAGTGATTGTACTCTGGAGTTCAGGGCCCTCATCGGTACTGAGTGAAGTTCATGATCCATGGAACATGGAACATGGTCTCTGGCTTGTGGCTTGTGGGGAAGCCTTTCTGTTGAGTCTGTCTCACGTATATTCTAGAAACAGGGCAGGCGGGGCTTGGGCAGTGCTTTCAGCAGAAAAGTGTTTGCCTGGCAAGCATGAGGACCGGGGGCTCGGGTCCCCGGAACTCACGTAAAAAGCTAGGTATGGTGACAAGCACTATTGTCAGCACTGGGGAGGCAGAATAGACAGCTCCCCAGGGCTCATGCCAGCTAGTCCAACTAATCAGTGAGTTCTAGGGTCAGTGAAAGACCTTGTCTTGGGGTTTCTAGTGCTGTGAAGAGACACCATGACCACGGCCATTCTCAGTCCATTGTCATCATGGTGGGACGTGGCATGGTGCAGTGCAGGCAGACATGGTGCTGGCGAGGAAGTGAACTGAGCACAAGCCCGCTCCCACAGTGACACACTTCCTCCAACAAGGCAGCACCCACTCCAGCAAAGCCACACCTCCTGATAGTGCCACTCCCATTTGGGGGCTATTTTCTTTCAAACTACCAGAGACCCTGTTGTAAACAATACAGTGGAGTGGAGATTGAGCAAGCCACTCAGCACTGACTCCATTACACACGTACCCATGCACTCACATGCACACACATACGTAGAACTAGAATAGACTACTAAACGGCTGAATTCTGGTTGGCTGTGGGACTGTGTGCCCCATCTGCAGAAACTTCCAGGTGTTAGTCAGGGGAGACAACAACCCCAGATTGTCTCCAGTGATGTCCATCCAGATTTGCAGATATCTCTGGAGAACAGAATTCACCACCTCTCCAAATCACTTAGAAATACACCAGCAAATGAGACACAGTCTGAAATTTTTGTCAGCTTGGGCATGGTTTTTAGATATGTGCCCTTGGGGCCACTTA
The DNA here is from genome assembly GCF_018167655.1 of Microtus oregoni. Taxonomy (NCBI): domain Eukaryota; kingdom Metazoa; phylum Chordata; class Mammalia; order Rodentia; family Cricetidae; genus Microtus; species Microtus oregoni. The sequence continues at coordinate 50,281,806 of NW_024543062.1, forward strand.
AGGCCACCGTGGCTTCTCTCAGATGTCACATTGTCAAGAATGTGTCCTCAGTTCCGTCTCTGATGAGCCACATGCCCCAGGCCTGCATTTTTGCAATTCTTCGCAGGTTCTTGCAACAGGGTGACAGCAGACGTAGAGGGTGTACTCAGTACTGAGGGTCTGGATGGGCCATCGCGCATCCTCCTTAACGCCAGGAAAGGGCGAAGCTGCACTCACTTCCCCCGCTGTAGCTGCAAAGTAACTGAAGCTTGGAGAAGTTTTCAGTGTTGAGTGCACAAAGCTGGGCACCCAGGGAACCCGTGTTAGAATCCCAGCTTGTTCCCAAAGCCTGCTTGTAGCACTGTCTTTAGTGTAGCTTACAGGGCTGGCACTTAATAGGTCTATATTCTGCATCCTCTCTGTTGTCTCTTTACCACAGTAGAATGTCACATGACTTAGATTAGTGTGCGTGTGTGTGTATGTGGTATGTGCATGTTCAAGGGTGTGTACACATGTTCATGCTGGGTGCGTGCAATATGGAAGCCAGAAGTTGATGTTGGATGTCTTCCTCTATTGTTGTCCACTTTACTTTTTAAACTATTTCTTTCTTTGTTATTTGTGTGTGTCCGTGTGAGTGTGTGGGAGGGTGGCTGTAGAGTCCAGAAGAGAGTCTTGGATCCTTTGGAGCTAGAGTTACTGCTTTTGTGAGCTGCCTGACGTGGCGCTGGGATCTAAACTCCAGTCTTCATGATAGCGCAACAAGCTCTAACTCCTGGACCGTCTCTCCAGCCCCATCCGCATTCCTTCTTGAGACAGGGTCTCTCATTGCGCCTGGGACTTGCTGTTTGATTAGGTTGACTGTCCAGTGACCTCCAGGGATCCTCCTGTCTCCACCTCCCCATCACTGGGATTACATGGCATGGGGCCCCAAACCGCAGGCCCTCGTACTTGCGGGGTGAACACTTTGCTGACTGAGCTGTTCCTCAGCCCCTCCAAGTACCACTCTCAGGTCTTCAGGACATCTTGGCCAAGTGTGCTGACCAAGTGGGGATTCTTTCTCTCTAGACGAATGAGTTGGTGTTGGGTCTGGAGGACGACGACACACTCCTACTGAAGGAAGACAGAACGCTGAAGGACTCGGGGATAGGTGAGACGGGCTGGGGTGGAGGGAGGGGCACTGGGTTTCCTGGCCTGTGTGTGAGGGTGATAGAATCTGGAAAATCCTCCCAAAGCAACACCCCCTCCCCGTGCTGAGAGAGCTGCGTGCGCTCTGACCGTTTGACCGAGGCGAGGGCACTACAATTCGTCTGCAGATGTGCAGAACGCAAATGGTTCTTTTCAGGTTCCCTCGGAACTCTGGTGAGGGTCATTTTAAATGATTGGCAGGCTCTTAGTACAGTAACTGCTGACTGTCGTCAGCGCTGTTGGAGAGAAATGGCCTGGTGGAACTATTGTAGAATAATGAAATGAGATGTTGTTTGTACAACGCGCAGTGCAACTTCTGACACTCGCTCAAGACTCAGTGCGCAAGCTGTGGAATTTAGACTATCCGCCTGGTGTGTACAGTGGGAAAATTACCTGGTGTAGCCTTTCCACCTAGATGTGCATTCAGTTCTACTTGAGAGAAGTGCGGTGTGGCCCATCTCCTGGCCATTAGGTGTCAGTGTTCTTCTTCTTACGCCTTCAGTATGTGCATGAGTAGGAGCAGGAGTTCTGAGCAGAAGGCACCTGCTGCCTGTGACACACCTCTGTGGTTAGAGAGCAGGATAGCGTCCCGGTGCCCACTTCCTCCAGAAGTCCCCAGGTACAGTGGGTAAGAGGCATGGGCAGTGAGGGCCACACTGGGAGGCCGTACGGTTTCGTTGTTGTTTTGGACAACAGTTTCTGTTGTCACTTCCACCACGTGGCAGGAATTCACCTTAAAGGATTCACGTGGTTTATGTGAATTCCTGGCAGTGGTCTTTCCCTCGAAATAGGATTTAAAATAATAGGTCAAAGGGTTGGGGAGATTGCTCAGTAGGTAGGTGAGCTTGCTGTGCAAGCGTAAGAACCTGAATTTGATTCCCAAGACCCCTGTAAAAAAAACTGAGTGTGGTCATATATGTACCCGTAACCACAGCAATGAGGGAGATGGAGCTGGGAAGGTCTCTAGGGCTTGCTGGTTGCCAGCTTAGATACAGGTTTGGTGAGAGATGCTGCCTCAAAAGAATAAGATGGTAATCAGGACTACTGATGTCGTCTTTTGGCCTCTGCACACACAGACTCTTGCGTCTGTGAAGACTTGCATACACACAAACACACACGCGCGCACACACATGCATGTAAATAAATGGCAGGTTATGAAATCGTAAATCTGATCTCTGTGTTAAGTCTACACAATAAAAGTGCCCGTTCCTATTATGAATACAGTAGATTTATTGTTACTTGAGATTCAAAAACATTTTTCTGTCCCTGTGAATTGTGCACAGGAATTATATTCTCTGATACTTATATTATTTTCTGTAACTTCATCGATGATCAAGTTCCCTGGAAGTAAAATCAGATTTGGGACAATTACAATGACCTCTTTCTGGGTATGGTGGTGCGTGCCTTTAATCCTGGCACAGGGAGGCTGAGGCTGGGGGCCATGCATTTCAGGTCATCCTGGGTTACATAGCAAGTTCCAGACCAATCTGGACTATCTGCTGAGAGCCTGCCTGTAAATGAATACGTAATAAATTAATGTTTTTTGCTATTTGGAAAAAAGTCATCCTTCAAATAGGTATTGAATGTTTATGTCAGTGAGAAATGATTTTTTAACTTGATGCTTGGTGTGTCAAATGCTGCTTTTATAGCAGGTGGCACTTGTCTAATTGAGACTTCTAGAATGTGAGGAAGCCTGGCTGGCTTTGAAAGCCTACACTGAAATGAACATCACAGACTGGTGTTGAGGTGGGACTGGACAGGTAACTCAGTAAAACACTGTAAAATCCAATGCAAACTATAACCAGACTATGAGGTAATAAAAGTTGGCATCTCGCAATAAACAGGGAAGAAATGAATTAGCCAAAAACTATGTGAGTTTCTAGGAAACAAATTTCAAATCTCTAACTCTGTCTCTATTTAACAAAAAATTCGAGATGAATTGTTACAATATAAAAGTAAAATTAAAGTATTTTTACTTTCTGGGTGTGGTGACACACGCCTTTAATTCAAACACTTGGGAGGCAGAGGCAGGTGGATCTCTGTGAGTTGGTGACCAGCCTGGTCTACAGAGTGAGTTTCAGGACAGCCAGAGCTACATAGTGAGACCCTGTCTCGAAAAGACTCTTTTACTTATTTTTTGTATGCATCTTTGTATGATGTGTGGGGGCCTGATGATATGCACAGTGGTGAGCACATGGAGGTCAGAGGACAACCTGTGAAAGTTGGGTCTCCCCTCCCACCGCGTGTCCCAGGGAGTGGAACTTAGGACTTCAAGTGTCTTCAACAGTTGAGCCGTCTTGTCATCTAAGAAAAACATTAGTTCACGACCTTACAGGAAAGGCTGCAGAGGGGAAGAGGATGCCATGACCCTAAGAATAAAGAGCAAAGGGACTGTGCCAGCGAGTTTTATGTCAACTTGACATACCGTTAAAGTCATTCAGGGAAGCCAGAGCCTCAAGCGAGAAAGCACCGTCAGCAGGCTGGCCTGCGGGCAAGCTTGAGATGCATTTTCTTAACTGATAGCTGATGTGGGAGCCCTAGCTCGGTGTGAATGGTGCCACCCTGGATTGCTGGTCCTGGATGCAGAGAAAGCAGACAGCGCAAGCCAGTAGGCAGCACTCCTCCTCAGTGTCTGCTTTGGTCACAGTCTTCATCACAGCAGTGTAAACCCTAAATGAGACACAGCCCTAAAGGTAAACGGGCAAAGAAGGCATGAGTACGTGTGTTAGGTGTGTTACACGACACATGAAAGGTTGCTAGCCTGACTGAAGAGATCTTCAGGACTCGAGAGGTGATGGGTAAAGTGCTTGTTGGGTAAAAACCCGAGCTTAGTCCCTTGAACAAGCAGCAGTTGTTACAAGATTGGCAGTCATAAATAAAACTGGCAAGCCTCGGGGAGGTTACAGTGTGGGAAAGGACTTTCTCGTGCTCATCTGCCAAGAGCACGCGCTTCCCAGGCTCTGTAGTCAGGGACCACTTTCTGGCCTATCTTCCTAGTCTACAGGAGCAGGCCTGCTCAGGTTCCCATTCTGAAGGGCGGTAGGGGTCCCTCTTCTGTTCCTGTCTGAATCGCTGATGTGGGTGTTTATCCCACGGATGAAGGATATGTTGTGTGATGTCATCATCATGTAAACCCTACGTGTGGAGCTGGAGAGATGGCTCAGCAGTTACGAGCACTGACGCTCTTCCAGAAGACAAACCTGCATCCTAGTGCTCACACTGGGTGCTCACAGCTGCCTGTAACTCCAGCTGCAGTCTTTCTGGCCACACATACCCATACATGTACATACTCACTCAGACATGCATGCGCACATACATAGCCATATTAAATATTTTTTAAATAATAAAAGGTACACAGTTCATGTTTGTAGGTGTATATGGAGGAGGAATCACACAGCAGCCAGCCAGTGAGCCTGGAAACCTGCCTGTGTCCAGTCTCTGAGTGTGGGGCTTACAAGTGTGTGCTCTACATCTGGCCTTTTTAAAAATGTGAACTCTGTTCGGACTGATATTGAGGTCTTTAATCCATTTGGACTTGCACTGGCTTTGTGGGAGCCTAGGCAGTTTGGATGCTCAACTTACTAGACCTGGATGGAGGTGGGGGTTCCTTGGACTTCCCACAGGACAGGGAACCCTGATTGCTTTTCGGGCTGAGTGGGGGGGACTTAATTGGGGGGGGGAATGGGAGGCGGTGGCGGGGAAGAGACAGAAATCTTTAATAAATAAATTAATTAATTAAAAAAAATGTGAACTCTGGTGGGACTGTGGCGAGGCACGCCGTTAATCCCAGCCCTCGGGAGTCAGGCAGATCTCTGTGAGTTCAAGGCCAGCCTGGTCTACAGAGTGAGTTCCAAGATAGGCTCCAAAGCTACACAGAGAAACCCTGTCTGACGCCACCCCTCCCCCCAAAAAACCAAAGTGGATTTTGAGGATGGCACCCAGGTCCTGATGCTGGCAAGGCAAATACTTTACCATTCTCGTTTTAAGGCTTCGATCAGACTTTGATTCAAACTGGGTCATTTTTGCTGGGTCACCTCTGGGCTTGGAGTGGGGATCCCCAAAATGCCCTCTCGACCTGACAAGGCAGCATGTGGGTCCCTCCTAGAAACAGTTTCCTCTGCCTCCTAGAGCTGTGTTCTGTCCTCTGGGGAGCAAGCCTTGGTTATATCTGGGGGAGGACACAAGGTCCCCCGAGAGCAGCAAGGAATTACAAGTGGGAATCGAGTTGTCAAGTGTGATATTTCTAGGGAATTTTCCTTCCCCCCCCCCCCCCCCGCATCTGCTTAGGCTTCGGGGAGGTTTAAGAGGAACCTCAAAGTCAGCACTCGCTCCCCCTTCACTCCTTGATCTCGCTAAAGAGCTGTCAGTCTGCTATCACAGCCAGTTGCCATGGGAATAATGCCAGTGTGATAAATGTGTCATCCTGACTTTCTGCAGGAGTTGGAAAAGAAAGCCCGGGAGGGGAACTGAGAAAAGAGAGCAAGACTCTGTTCCTCTGTAGACTTTCCGCTTTACTGGGGCCCCACAGTATATTCCTCACAGTGGTATACAGTATATACCACACAATATACCCACACAGTAGTATACAGTATATACCACCTCACAGTACAGTCCACACAGTAGTATACAGTATATACCCACACAGTAGTATACAGTATATACCACACAATATACCCACACAGTAGTATACAGTATATACCACCTCACGGTACAGTCCACACAGTAGTATACAGTATATACCCACACAGTAGTATACTGTATATACCACCTCACGGTACAGTCCACACAGTAGTATACAGTATATACCACCTCATGGTACAGTCTACACAGTAGTATACAGTATATACCACCTCACGGTACAGTCCACACAGTAGTATACAGTATATACCACCTCATGGTACAGTCTACACAGTAGTATACAGTATATACCACCTCACGGTACAGTCCACACAGTAGTATACAGTATATACCACCTCATGGTACAGTCTACACAGTAGTATACAGTATATACCACCTCATGGTACAGTCTACACAGTAGTATACAGTATATACCACCTCACGGTACAGTCCACACAGTAGTATACAGTATATACCCACACAGTAGTATACTGTATATACCACCTCACGGTACAGTCCACACAGTAGTATACAGTATATACCACCTCATGGTACAGTCTACACAGTAGTATACAGTATATACCATCTCACGGTACAGTCCACACAGTAGTATACAGTATATACCACCTCATGGTACAGTCTACACAGTAGTATACAGTATATACCACCTCATGGTACAGTCTACACAGTAGTATACAGTATATACCACCTCACGGTACAGTCCACACAGTAGTATACAGTATATACCACCTCATGGTACAGTCTACACAGTAGTATACAGTATATACCACCTCATGGTACAGTCTACACAGTAGTATACAGTATATACCACCTCACGGTACAGTCCACACAGTAGTATACAGTATATACCACCTCACGGTACAGTCCACACAGTAGTATACAGTATATACCACCTCACGGTACAGTCCACACAGTAGTATACAGTATATACCACCACATAGTAGTATACTGTATATACCATCTCACAGTATACCCACACAGTAGTATACTGTATATACCACCCCACGGTACAGTCCACACAGTAGTATACTGTATATAGCACCTCTGCGGTATATTCCACACAGTAGTATACTGTATATAGCACCCCCACGGTATACCCACACAGTAGTATACAGTATATACCACCTCACGGTATATTACACACAGTAGTATACAGTATATACCACACAGTAGTATACTCTACATACCACCCCACGGTATACCCACATGGTAGTATACAGTATATACCACCCCACTGTGTACCCACACAGTAGTATACAGTTATTCCACTCCACAGTATATTCCTCACAGTAGTATACAGTATATACCACCCCACGGTGAACCCACACAGTAGTATATACCAGTATATACCACCCACGGTGTATTCCTGACAGTAGGGCCCATTTTTGATGGTGGTCTTGTATAAATAAGATGATTTGCTTTATGGCTAGGAAGATTACTCAGTGGGTAAGAGCATTTGTGGCTCAAGCATGAGGACCTGAGTTCAGATCCCCAACAGCTGTATAAAAAGCTGGGCATGGCCATACACATTCACCTATAACCCTGGAGCTGTGGGAGATGAAGACGGGAGATCCCTGGGGCTTACCGACTGCCACCGTAGCTCCAGTGAGAGACCCTCCGGAAGGGACAAGGTGGAGAGTGATGGAACAGGACGCTGACATCCTCCTCTGGCCTCTGTGTGCACCTGTAGGCAAATACTGCACACACCTACACAATACACATCAAAAAGAAAAGCACAGTTTACTTCTGGGAAGGAGGAGGGAGTTTCACCAAGACATTTATCCTACACGACTTAAAGGTTGCTCTTGATAATTAAAATCTCACGGACTGATTCACCTCAGAAAGAAAAGCACGCGAGCTTTGTGGAACTGTTTTATATGTCTCACTTTTCCCTGTGCCACTGTTGTTCTCTGGATCTGTTCTGCTCAGGATTCGTGGCCTGGTGGCCCTCACACAGCAGGCTGTGTTTTACTGGGAGACGTTAGAGCCGGCGACAGTGGGCCACACCAGCGCTGCTCTCTGGGGAAAGCCTCTTGCCGGCCTGGTTCTGTAATGTTCCCACAGCTCCCTGGGGTTGTTTCTCATCTTCTGTCACTGTGCCATCAGTGACTTCATATTAATGGTTGTAACAGTGGCATCTGGATTTCAGTAATGCTAGCTGGGGTTCTAAAACAGATTCAGAATGCACCCCTACAGACGCTTCTTCCTTTTGGTGGTGGTGGTGGTGTGTGTGTGTGTGTGTGTGTGCTCAGGTAGGTGTGCATATGTGTGCATGTGACTGTAGAGGCCTGAGGACAGCTTCAACTGTCATTCTTCAGGAGATGCCCACTTCGGTTTTCTGAGACAGGGTCTCTCCCTAGCTGAGAATCACCAGGTAGGCTAGGATGGCCGAGCTCCAGGGGCACCTGCTCCTGCTGCCGCAGCACTGGGGTTACAGTGCCCCACCTGGGGTGGAATTTAGAAAGCAGATCATCAAGTAGCAGCTTTGTCACTTTGTCAGCAGCTGAGCCTTCTCCTCAGCCCTTCTTGTTAGTCTTTGTTTGTGAAGGTTTTGTTTATGGTTTCCTTTTCTCTAGCAATGGCAGGGAGTAAACTTGGGGCCTCACACACACTAGCAAGCCTTGCACTACCAAGCTCTACTCCTGCCATATTTTGTGTTATTTTGAAGTATCACTTTTTGACGTGATTTTATGTGTTTGTATCAATTTTATATAAGTAAAGGCATTTGTGTACTCTGTGGAGTACAGGGCCATACTTTGATTCACCAGTACATGCACACATATGTATACATGCATATACATACATGCATGCATATATACGCATATACATACATATACACACATGCATGCATGCATGCATACATACATGCATACATACATACACACATAATGATCAACTCTGTCACTTCAGATATTTATTACTTTTTTATGTTGGGAACATGCCAAATCTGTCCTGCTAGCCATTTTAAATGCAGTATATCCTGACCCCTGCAAGCCTTCTAATTCTGTGAAAACAACTTTTTAAAATGTGTGTAGATTTTGTATGTGTTTGTGTCCATGGGTGTCTTAGTGAGGGTCTCTATTGCTGTGAAGAGACGCCATAACCACAGCACCTCTTCTAAGAGAAAGTGTGTAACTGGGACTGGCTTACAGTTCTGAAGTTTAGTCCACTGTCAGCACGGCAGGAAGCATGGCAGCATGCAGGCAAACCCAGTGCTGAAGATCATCGTCATCACTTACGCCCCGCAGGCAAACCCAGTGCTGAAGATCATCGTCATCACTTACGCCCCGGCCAAGCTTACGCATGTGTGGGCAGCCTGTTTCTGGTGTTCTCCAGTTGTTCCTATCCTGAGCAGTACTAGATGCTCGTGTTATTGTCATATCCAAGGTTCCACAGTCTTCCTTTTTGCTGTCTATCCAACGTTTTTTGGGCCTTCCTCTTGGCCTTATCCTGTGCACTCCTCCAAACAGTGCTGTCTTGGGGTATCTGCCGTCATTCTCATAACATGGCAGAAGGATCTCCAGCACTGTTGCCGTATCCTGTAGTTTACTTCCTTCTGTAGATGGAGGTGTTTGCTAATGTCATCGTTGTGCAGCCTGTCTTTGTGTGCGGCCTCAGCCGCTGGTCTTGGTGCTTGCTGAAGAGGTAGCTGAGAATTCTGTGTCTAGATTGGCAGACAGCAGGAAGAGAGTGAGACACTGGACCTTGCCTGAGCTTCTGAAACCGCAAAGCGCCCCCTCCCCCCCCCCCCCCCCCCCGTGACATACTTGCTCCAACAAGGCTATATTTCCTAATAGTGCTACTCCTTATTACCCTATGGGGCCATTTTTATTCAAACCACCACAGTGGGGTATGAGTTCGTGTGTGTGAATGTTTGTGTGAATGCCAGAGGTCAGCACACCTTTTTTTTCTTTTTCTTTTTCTTTTTTTTTTTTTTTTTTTTTCTGTTTTTCAAGACAGGGTTTTGCTGTAGCTTTGGAGCCTGTCCTGGAACTAGCTTTTGTAGACCAGGCTTGCCTCGAACTCTCAGAGATCCACCTGCCTCCTGTCCCTGAATGCTGGGGCTGTAGACATGGACCTCCATGCCCAGCTTTTTACATGGGTGCTAGAGATCCAGCACACGGCAACAAGATCTTTACCCACTGAGCCGTCCCTCCATCCTCAAAAAGTAGAGTGAACGCCACAGGTCCTTATCTTCTCCTGATGCCCTCTAGTTTATGCGTATTGCTGTACACATTAGGATTCCATCCTCTTTGTGGCTGGATTGCATTCCACTGCGTAGATGTTTTTTACCTTTCCAGCTCCAAGCAGCCACGTGCCTGGTGTATGGGAGCTCAGATGTCTCAGTATGTGCCGTCTTTGGTGTGTTGTTTGCTGATTTACATGGCCAGCCCAATACAGACATTCAAAGCAAGCATGACATGAAGATCCCAACTGTCTAGACCAATTCCTTTTCACTTCTGCCTCCACTGATCAAATTTAGAAGTAGCCCTCAGCTGTGAGTTCTGCTGTGAAGGGTTTGTAGCTTAGGGTTTTGTGAGCCTGTGGATCCAAGTCCAGTCCCATCAGATCCATGTAAGAGAACTAGGTGTGATGGAGCATACTTCTAATCCCAGCATTGGGAGGGAGGAAATAGGCAGGTCCCCGGGGCTTGCTGGCCAACCGGCCTGCCTGCTTGGCCTACTTTCATAGGCCAGTGAGAGACCCCACCTCATAAACAACCAGGTGGGGGCTGAAGAGATGGCTCAACAGTTAGGAACACTGCTCACTCTTCCAGAGGACCTAAGTTCAATCACAACACTCATATGGTGGCTCAGTGAGTGACTCACCCATAACTCCAGTCTCACAGGCTCTGACGCCCTCTTCTGGCCTCCACAGGCACTGCATGCATGCGGTGCACAGACATATATGAAGGCAAAAACCCATCCACATAAAATAAACAAAACTAAATCTCAAAAACCAGGTGTATGGTGTCTGAGAAGTGACACCCAAGGTTGACTTCTGGCCTCTGCATGCACATGCACACACATATGTACACACGTGTACATTCACAAACATACAAAAGAAAGGATAAAATACTTTCCTGGAGCAGAAGAGAGAGGGAGGCTTTTTCTTTTCACCTCACTTTGCTCTGAGAACTAATTTAAAAAAAAACAAGCAAAAACATACTGTTATCATCACTTGACAATCTGTCCTGGGTGTCCCCCAAAGCACACACGTGTCAGCTTTTCTCAGACTACGTAAGTCACAGCAAAAATGCAGGAATGTCGAGAGCTTGTAGTGTGTCTTTGTTGATAGCTGAGAAGTTTGTTACAATAGGTCAGAGGAGCAATTAAACTATATTTAATTTCTCTTGAGATTTCAGAGTTAGAGTAGATTATTCTTTCTCTTAATTGGAGTAATTATCAATCTCCCATGAAAGGTGTGTGTGCATGTATGTGTGTGCGCGCACATGCGTGTGAGTGGATGAGTGTGTGAAATCTGTTTAGAAGTGTTATCAAGTTATTAATGTTATATCCAAAGTCTGGATGTCCTGGCTCATGTTACAATGGCACACCAGCATTCAGAGGTTCCCCGGTGTATCTGGGGGGGGGGGCTCTCCTTGGTTTTATTTGATAGTGAAGACACCTGGTTTTAGATCTCACTCTCTCCAGATTCCCACGCCGACACTGTACACTTTTAATTTAAAGCCAATTGCCCTCTTCCTACTGACTCTTCTCTGCTGTGCTTAAAGAACTGTTTTAAATAGAACTCGGGGAGTAAGTTGACGGGAACTGGTGGAGAGAGTGACTCTATAGTAGTCATAATCATTTGCAGGAGGGGATGCAGCTCTGTTAGGACAGTGCTTGCTGATCGTCACAAAGCCCCAGCTTTAGCCCCAGCATTGCACAGGGTGGGCCATGTCTGTCTCCCCAGCATTTGGGAGGCAGAGGCGGGATAAGAGGTTCAGAATCAACCCCATCTACATAGGAAAGACTTGATCTACAGACAACTTTGTCTTAAAAAGAAAATCATTTGTAATTGCTGTTTAAATTATTAAAAAATTTTAAGTACATGAACTCATTCTCTCAAGCATTTCCAAAAGATATCCAGGTTTTTAAAAACCATCATTCCTTCCACTTGGAAACTATGTTGCTAAAGTCTAAAATCTATTTTTTTTGTTTGTTTGTTTAGCTGGAGTTTTTTGAGGCAAGTTATCCCTGTGTAATCCATGCCAGTGGCCTGGATCCCCCTGCCTCAGCCTCCACAGTGCTGGGATTTCGGGCATGCTCCTATGCCAAGAGTACAGCTGTCTTGTGCTTTATTTTGCGTGTGTGCATAAGTGTAGCGTGCTTGTATGGAGGTGCATTCGTAGAGGCCACAGGAGGGCGTCGGGTGTCTGCGCTGTCTCTCTCTACTTCATTTCCCTAAGACCTGGAGCAAGGGTGGTGGCTACCAAGTTCCAGCTCTGTGCCTCCCACAGAACTGGGCTTATAGGCATGTGTGAGCACACTGAGCCTTTTACATGGTGCCTCTTGCTTGCACAGAGAGTGCTCTGAAGCGCCGAGCCACCTCCCCAGTTCTTTCTGTCTTCCCTCTGATTAGTTCATTGTTTTTCAAAAAGCAAAGGATGAGAGGGAGGACTCAGTCAGGTGGCTCTTGCTCTGAGTAGGCTTCCCTTCAGAAAGAACGTTTTGTTGTGGTTTTGCAAAGGGTAGTGCCCCGATACCTTCCCCCGGAATAGCAAGTTTTCTGTGGCCACACCCGCATATGCTTGTGTGTTTATAGCATGCGTGTGGAGGCCAGAGCAGGACATCTAGAGTCTTCCTCTATTACTCTCGGCCTTATAACCTCCAGACAGGGTCTCACTGACTTAGACACTCAGTTTCACTGTTGAACTGTTTCAGCTAGGCTGTTTGCGCTCAGGATCCTCCTGTCTCCACCCCACATTCACAGCCATGCTCACTTTGACATGGGTGCTAGGGATTCGAACTCAGGTCCCCATGCTTGCAGAGCAAGTGCTCTTCTTCCCCACAGAGTCATCTCCCAGCCCCTCCAGCCCCCTTTTTACAGTCAGCTGATTCTTTGAAATGGGATAATTTGCCAAGAGGCTGAACTGCTTACTAACCCACTGGAGATGAGGGAGGCTCATCTCCAGCCTGCCTTTGATTCTCAGCTTCTTTCTGCGGTGCCTCCCCACCCAGGCTCAATGCCATGAGAGTTCCCAATCAAATTATCAATCACTTGGATTAAATTTAATCCCGGGGATGAAGTGTGTCTGGACCAAGAATCTGTGGGCATGATCATATCGTTTTTCTCCTCTCAATATTTGTTTATTTTCTCGAGAGCACAGGATAATTTATGGCAGAGAGATACTACATATGATATTCTTGCAAACAATGAAACCATTCTTAATGAAATGTCATGCTAATCTCTTGAATTTCATTCTTTTGTGATAGAATTTAATGATGAGATTAGAGCCAACCACTGCAGACCGGTGCTAATCCTCTGCATGCCTCATCCTGTTTATTTGGGGTGAAGAGTGTTCCTTGTCTCTTCGGAGCGCCTATGTTAATTGAGTGCTCAGTATTCATTACGAATAATCACGTCTGTTTTCTTGTTGAGCTTCCGAAGGCCCTTTCGCCTTCTGTGAAAGCCAAGCAGACTGTATTAACTCGTGGTTTAATTTTAAAAAGCCAGTGTGGAACTTGTGGGTGCCGACACCTTGAAGAACCATATGTTTAATAATGGGAAGGCTCTCCATCAGATCTGAATTAATAATGCTGCTGACTTATTGTTTTAGAAGACGGAGTCCTTGACCTGCTAGGTTGAAAGCTTCATGGCCGCCCTGAACTTCTGCAGGTCCTTTAGCTGAGCCATTTCCCCCGTGAATAATTAGAGGCATTTGAAGGTATTGCATAGAAGCCAATTTGTGTCTTTCACTTTGCATATTGCTGAAGCCTCATGAATTAGTCATGAGCGGGGGCCAAAAATTAACTTCTTCAGACACATATTTTGATGGGTCATGAGGGAGAATGTAAAGTGATCTGTAAAATATTCTACTGATCCTCTAAGTATTAAATTATTATACCTACGGGCTAATTTCGGGGGGCAGAGGGAGTCCTTTTCCTTCTGGAACTGACTATTTGAAAGAGATCAAGGTTTTTTATTTTCCAGGGATATAAATGAGCAATGTAGGTACCTCTTGAAAATCTTCACTCTTGTGCTAACTCTTGATTTTTAAGGAGATTGTTTTCAAATTTTGAATTGCATTTATTTGTGTGAGCACGCATGTGTGCGTGCATGCGTGCGTGTAAGTCAGAGGACAGCTTGAAAGGATCTCTCCCTCCACCGCGTGAGCTCTGAGGGTTGAACTTAGGCTGCCAGGCTCAGCAGAAAGCTCCTTAACCGGCTCACTGTCATGAATCACTCTTCCTTTTGTCTTTGAATTATTTGAGTTTTAATCTGTTCTAGCCACACTGATGCTTCTGGCTGGTTTGGTGGAAAGTTATCCTGCACTCCAACCGCCACTTTGTCTTTTCATTTTCAACATCCATGATAACAGACCAGCGTAATACGGATTTTCATACTTGCTCAAAACCTGGTTTCACATTAAAATAGTTTCTCTCCTTCCCCGTGCTTCTTTTCAGCCAGTGAGACTGAAATTGCCTTCTTCTGCGGAGAAGATTATGAGAGATACAAGGCTAATCCCACCTCGTCCTGGTGAGCGTGCCGGCACACCTTCCCATCCCGTCTTCCAAAGCGAGCTTTTTAAATTGTCAAATAAAGCTTTAAAAAATTAATCCTCTGCTTGATTTTTCCCTGTGGAGGTCTCTCTTTGCCGTTCTGGTCTCTTCTTTTCCTCCTTTCCTCCTTTCTTCCCTCCATTGCCTTCTTCTTTCCTTTCTTGTTCTAAAATGAGCAAAACACTTGAAATGTTTTGAAATATGAATGAAAATGAAATAAATGTTTGTTTTAAAAGTAGCACATCTGGGCTGGAGAAATGGCTTGGCCGTTAAAGGCCAGGCTCACAGCCAGAAATAAAAATGTCCCATCTGAGGTTCGGGAGTAGCTCAGTGGGTAGAGTGCCTAGTGTACTCTGAATTCTGTCCCCAGCCAGGAATAAGCGTGCGGTAGCAACCCCAGCACTTGAGAGAAGAGGGACAAAGACAGAAGAATCAGGAGTTCAAGGTCATCCTTGTCTGTATAGGAAGTTCAGGGCCAGCCTCGACTACGTGAGGCCCTGCCTCAAAAATAAATAATTTTTTTCTTCTAAAATTAGAAACTTTTTGGTGACTTAATGTGTTGGGTTCTTCAAAAAGACACAACCAGAGCTGGAGGGATTGTTAAGAGCACTTCCTGCAGAAGCACGAGGGAGTGAGTTCGAATCCCCACCACCAAGGTGGAAAGCAAGTACTGGTGAAAGACCCTTTTCCTCCAATGAAGTCCCCAGAACCAGGACACTCCGAGTCCAGACCACAGGATGCAATTAGCAAGAGGTTTATTGAGTAAACACAGGTACCTGCGGGCAGCAAAGTCTTTTGGAGGACTTGCGCACCTGCCAACTGGAGAGCGGGCTTTTTATAGGGAAGAGCAAAAAGCAAGTTTACAGAAGCAAAAGCGTGGTTATCGGAATGAGGCGGGGGGGGGGGGGGGGGGGGGGCATGACTGTTCCTATCTCATAGATATCCTGTTTTGCAGTCAACCTGCTTTGTTGATGTCCTATCTTATTGACATCCTGCCCTGCAGTCTTCCTATCTCATAGACATTCTGCTCTCTCAAGCATGTGGGATGTTCTTACGAGAGCAGGCTGGCTGCTGATCCGGAGAATTTTTTTAAAGCAAACAGAACGTTCCCCTGGGAGCATGCTAGCTGCGGGTTTTGAGGAGGGAGTCTGTAGGGTCTTTCACTGGCCAGGTGCTCCTGTAACCCCAGAGCTGTAGAGGGAGGACAGGAACGCCACCAGGCGTGCTAGCTGCCAGCCTAGCTCTGGGTTCAGCAGGAGACCCTTCTCAAAGGTATAAATCAGAGCAACAGAACAGGACTTCTGTACGTGCTAGGGGTGGGCACTGCCTGCGTGTGAAACACACACACACACACAAATTTTAAAAAGCCATAAAAATATTTAGATAAAACTGCAACCAAGAGCATACTGTTTAGATACTCTTTAGAGAAACTGCTGTTTTCTGTGACTGACAGAGACTGGAGGAGGCTCTTAGGGACAGTCAAGGTCATTGCTTACCCCAGGGGTGTGAGATGTGTACCCCCAAGGCATTGGGTAGTGATTATTTTAGGGAGCTTTCCTGGTGTAAAGGGTTGTTTTTCTTTCTTTTCTTCTTTTTTTCTATCAGTCTACACTAATAATGCTGCTGGCATTTTTGTGTGTGTGTGGGGGGGGGGCTATTTCCTGGCTTTTTTTAAAATAGCAAACTGTAATAGCAGCAAATTCATTTGTTGGGAAAGAGTAGGTAGCCGGATATGTGTACTTCCAGGAGAAAATTTTGGGGACGCTGTCTGTGTCCTGGAAGACGCTTTCTTCCAGAACAGTATAATTCTCCTGGTTCTTGGGTGCTGAGCCGTGGCTGCTTTGAAGGGGTCTCAGCCAGCACGTTGTGCTTAGATCGTCTGGAAGGGCTGGCTGGCTTCCAGTGTTGGCCTCTTCCTTTGCAGAGAGGGCAAACTGGATTCATTGAGGTGGGGGAGCTGTGAGGGAGTTAAGGTCTTTCTCGCAGAGGAATCCTCTGGAAGAGTCTGATTAGCATGGTCAGAAGCGCTTTGCTCTGTTGGAAGGTTTAATAGAGTCCTTCTTTAAAACAGAGACTGTTTGTTTTATTCATTCGTTCATTAAACAAAGTGCTGAGTACACAGATGGCCTCAGACATGTTCTGCCGCAGTAAGTGGGAAAGACAGGCCTACTTTTACTGGAATGGCAGGACAAACTGCCACAGGAACACAGACAAGGGGGCAGTCAGTTCTGTGAGCTGTTATTTTTGTTTTATCATTTTTCTAAGTCCCGGTTGAGCCGTCTTCAAGAATTGAACAGACAGTTTTGCTGAGGGAAAGAATTGCTGTTGCTGCTGCTGCTGTTGCTGAGTTGCTGCTGCTGCTGCTGTAGTTGTTGCTATTGTTGTTATTGTTGTTGCTGCTGCTGCTGTTGTCGTTGTTGGGTGTGTGTTGCCACAGTGTGCCTGAGGAAGTCGGGATAGCTGTGAGGAGTCAGCTCTCAATTCTTTCTATTTTTGTGAGAGTTCAAGGACCGAACTCAAATCCTCAGGCTTGTACGGCAAGTGCTTTGTCCACTGGGCCCTGTCACCAGCGGAAAAGTGTCTTGTCTTTGTTGTTTGTTTTTCTCAGGAGGCACTAGCCAGCATATAGGCAAGGTAGCATGAGAGAGCTTGGGCTTTAATAGAAAGTGCAGGCTCCAGGGGCTGGGAACAGGGACCATGATTTCAGATGGTGGAAATAAACATGAAAAATGATGAGAAGGAAGTTTGGATAAGGTGCATGACTTTGGCAAAGAGAAGACCTTAAATGTGGCTTCTGAAATTCATCAGATCTGGCATACAAATATAAAAAACTAGGTCGAAGATCACATTGGCTGGAGAGGTGACTCAACTGTTAAGAGTACATACTACCCTTCCAGAGGGCCTGAGTTGGGTTCTCAGCACCCACATACAGGGGTTCACAGCCTCCAGCTCCAGGGGAATCTCACAGACTATGTGGGCACAAACTCACACAGAAGCATACACACATACATATAATTAAAAAATGAATCTTTTTAAAAAGTCCCATGAAGGTCAAAACACAAATGGGAAGAGTCTATTTGCACATCAAAGTGAAGGATTCATTTCTAGATTAAAGGACTCTTGCAAATCAATGAAAAGATAACCATATAGTGGAAATTTACAGAGATTGGTGTAGAAGGAATACAGGGGCAGACAAGATGTTCGTCAACTCAAGTTGCTGCTGAGCCTGCATCCCTGAGTTTGATCCCCAGGAACTACATGGTGGTAAAAAAAAAAAACTGGCTGCTGCCAGCAATACACACACACACACACACACACACAAACACACACACACACACACACAGAGAGAGAGAGAGAGAGAGAATAAAAGGAACACTCGTATGTATGACAAATATGAAGATACACATCCTTTTTCCAGGGAAATTCAAGTTAAATAACAGGATTCCACTTTCTATTAACAGACAAAAAAGAAAGGGTTCGGCAGCCACTGACAGTGATGTGTGCCTGCACTGCTGATGGGAGAGTAAATCTTATTTAAATCATTTAAATGAGCAATTTGGAAGAGTGTCTATTGAGATAACTTAAATTATAGGGACCCAGAAGTCCAATTCTTGGAGTCTTTTTCCAAAGAAATCTCTAAGAAGGGAATTCGCTGTAGTGTTAAAATAGGAAGCTGTAACCAACCTAAATGATGGTAATAGAGCGTTGTATAACTGTGTCTCCATGTTCTAGATTCCTGCTTAGTCAACCGTGAGAACATCCTGTCACTTAGGGACATGGAGTCTGAGATATAACAATGAATGAGATTACAGAAGGGCTCAAGCAAACGTGTTACAAGTTTCCAAAACCACATTGGGCCCGTAAGAGAAGGCTTGAAGGGTAAAGGCGCTCGCTGCCAAGCCTGAGGACCAAGTTCAGTGCCCAGCACCACGTGGTGGAGGGAGAGAACTGACTCCCATGAGCTGTGAACAAAATACACGCAGGGATTTATACAATGGTCAGTATTGAGTTTCACTTCTACTGGATCTCGAATCACCAGGGAGACAGACCTCTGGGCATGTCTGTGAGTTTCTAGATTTGGTTAATTATGAGCAGAAGGCCTACACTAACTGTGGGCAGCAGTAGTTTCTGTGTTTGGGTCCAGGTGAGCTGAGCACCAGCATCCATTTCTCTGCTTCCTGACTGTGAATGTGTTGTGAGCGGCCACATCGTGCTCCTGCAGCCATGCCTTCCCCACCATGATGGACTGTGCCCTTGAAAACTGTGAGCCACAATGAGGTCTTTCCTGACGTGTTTTCATTGGGAATTTTGTCACAGCAACAAGACATATAACTTATGCGATATGCATGTGCACAAAAGGACATGCAGGAGGAAGCTAGGTTTGGAAAGCAAAGATACAAAAAGTCATATCTCTAATGCTTACTTTTACTAGAATACATTGCATTCAATGTCAGCAAAAACAAATCTAATACATATGCAACAATTTTTAAAAAAATGTGGAAAAAAAAGAAACCTATCAGGTAAATGTCATGAACATATTGAACATTTTGGTCTATGATGTCCCTCTGAATTATTTTCCCTATGTTAATATTTTAATGTTTATCTTATCTTATGAATTTTAAATTTTACAAGTAAAAGTTAATTCTTAGAAACCATCTTGGAGATGAAAAAGTAATAAGTATAATTTTATATATTTGCATTTTTACTGTATGCCTATAGTACCACACACACACACACACACACACACACACACACACACACACACGTATTATGTATGTATATCTGTAGTCTAGGCTAGCCCCAAGCTTGTTTTGTAGCCAAGGATGAACCTGCTCTTCCTGCCCTTACTTCCCAGTGCTGGCTTTTGGGCATGTGTCATACCCAGTCTGATTCTGGTGTGGGGAATTGAGCAGAAGGCCTCGTGGATGGTAGGCAAGTGCCCTACTAGCTGAGCCACATCCCTGGCCCCTAGATTCCCTTATTCTAAGGTTAGTTCTTTGCTCACCTTTCTGTACACATTTTAAGACATTTTCTAGACATATAGTTATGTATATAAACTTGATATAGGTACACTGGCCTGTGTCCCAAGTCCTCAGAGGCTGAGGTGGGTGGAGAACACACAAACATTTTGTCATTTTGTGCGTATATACATTTTAAATTTACTTATATTTAAAATTAATTATAATTTTTACTTTATAGTTTAGTGTGTGTGTGTTAGAGAGAGAGAGAGAGAGAGAGAGAGAGAGAGAGAACATGTGTGTAATCAACAACTCTTGGGAGTTCTCTTCTTCCACCACGTGAGACTGGGGGATCTGAAACAGCTCCTCATGGCAGTGAGCGTCCATTGAGCCATCTCTGCAGCCAAGGCTTGGAATCTCAAGAAAGGTTGATCCAGCACCAAGGAAGCTTGCTTTCCCCATGGAGAAGAGAACTTATACATCATATGTGTGCACACGTGAGCGTCAAGTTAGATACTGCCTGTTGTCCCCTAATAGGCAGAGCCTGGCACAAAGTAAGTTCTCATATGTGTGTCATGGTTCTTGCCGTGAACTGTCTCAGATGCCGCAACTTCATCTTGAAATAAAGGACTCTGACTCTCATAGATGGTGATCCACTTACCAGGGCTTAAGATGATTAGAGGTCTTTTGGCTTTATTTGGTTTTTTTTAGATTGCAAGAGTTGAGTCTTTTGGGTCAATAGAATATGGACATTTTGGGGCCAGCAAGATGGCTCAACAAGTAAAGGTGTTTGCTGCCAAACTTGATTTCCTGAGTTTGATCCCCCAGACCTACGTGGTGGAAGGAGAAAATCAAGTAGTGCCACATTCGAGCTGTGGGATGTGTATACGCACACAGACACCATGTGTACATTCGAGCTGTGGGATGTGTATACGCACACAGACACCATGTGTACATTCCAGCTGTGGGATGTGTGCGCACATAGACACCATGTGTGTATTCGAGCTGTGGGATGTGTATACACACATAGACACCATGTGTGCATTTGAGCTGTGGGATGTGTATACACACATAGACACCATGTATCCATTTGAGCTGTGGGATGTGTATATGCACACAGACACCATGTGTGCATTCGAGCTGTGGGATGTGTATACACACATAAGACACCATGTGTACATTCTAGCTGTGGGATGTGTATACGCACACAGACACCATGTGTACATTCGAGCTGTGGGATGTGTATATGCACACAGACACCATGTGTACATTCGAGCTGTGGGATGTGTATACGCACACAGACACCATGTGTACATTCGAGCTGTGGGATGTGTATGTGCACACAGACACCATGTGTACATTCGAGCTGTGGGATGTGTACGCACACATAGACACACATGTATACATGCAAGCTGTGGGATGTGTATATGCACATATGTGATGGGGAACCTCCTTCAGCCAATGAGCTTTAAGAAGCTGGACCAGGTTAGGGCGTGACCTTTTGGTTACCCAGAGAAAACTGCCTGCCTGCCCAGGGCTCTCTCTCTCTCTCTGGTTCCCGCGTTGCACACATGAGGTTGGACTTCTCGTTCCTGTTCCATTGAGTTTGCCCCTTATAATAAAGAATTATAACTGGAATCTTTTGGAATTAGTTTGGGTTATTTGACTCACGTTCTCACCCTCTTTTTCAGTAGCACATGTATACGTTCCAGCTGTGGCCTGTGTACATGTACAGAGACACATATGTACACATTCAAACTGTACCATGTATATATGCACGGAGACACACCTGTATATATTCCAGCTGTGGCCTGTGTACATATACAGAGACACATATGTACACATTCAAACTGTACCATGTATATATGCACAGAGACACACCTGTATACATTCCAACTGTGGCCTGTGTACATGTACAGAGACACATATGTACACATTCAAACTGTACCATGTATATATGCACAGAGACACACCTGTATACATTCCAGCTGTGGCCTGTGTACATGCACAGAGACACACCTGTATACGTTCCAGCTGTGGCCTGTGTACATGTACAGAGACACATATGTACACATTCAAACTGTACCATGTGTTTATGCACAGAGACACACCTGTATACATTCCAGCTGTGGCCTGTGTACATGTACAGAGACACATATGTACACATTCAAACTGTACCATGTGTATATGCACAGAGACACACCTGTATACGTTCCAGCTGTGGCCTGTGTACATGTACAGAGACACATATGTACACATTCAAACTGTACCATGTGTTTATGCACAGAGACACACCTGTACACGTTCCAGCTGTGTCATGTGTTTATGCACAGAGACACACCTGTATACATTCTAGCTGTGGCACGTATATATGCACATAGACACACATGCACATTGGTTCTGACTTCAAACCTCACTTCCGGAGATGTTTTGAAAACAGCGGCATTGGCACTTGAGAGACGTGATAGGAATGTCATCCACCCTGTACCAGTGGGCAGCTTCCAGCCATGCTGACCCGTAGGACTTCATGCCAATCACTGCCATCCTTGGTGGGAAGAACTCTCCCTTCCTGTGCCACAGGAGCGCACAGGCCCTGCCACTAGTCAAGTAGGTTATGTGAGCCTGGGGGCTCTTTTTCACCACAGCAAATGTGTTTATTTCAATGCTTTTCCAGATATGTGCAAAGACAGCAGTTCTGTCCATATGGCACACCTGAGGATGTAGTCCAGCCTGGGGGCTCTGTGCAGGACAGGAGGTGGGGCAAGGCATCCCTACTTCTGGTGATACAGTCGTCATTTGTGGTGGCTCTGAGATTGCTGCATTGCTTTCCTGATGGGTAGGTGAGGCCAAGGACAGCTCTGTGTGTGTGCGTGCACGTGTGTGTGTGCGCGTGTGCACACATGTTCATGTGAGGGGTGTGGGCTTGTGTGTGTGCGTGCATGTGTGTGTGTGTGCATGTGCGTGCGTGCGCACATGTTCATGTGAGGGGTGTGTGCACGTGTGTGTTATGGGGTATGTATATATACACGTATGTATGCATGTGGAGACTAGAGAACAGCAAACAGGTTCCATCATTGGGCTGGAATTAGCCCAACAGGCTAGGCCAGTGGCCATGGAACCCCAGGGATCCACCTGTCTCCTCTTCCCTAGAGGCTCTTTTATACAGAGTCTGTGCTTTGAACTTCAAGGTACCTTGTGCCTTTAAAAAAAATTATTTATTTTACATATGTGCGTGTTCATGTGCGTGAATGTGTGTTCATGTGTGAAGGTCAGAGGAAAATCTCTAGTGTCAGCCCTCAGCGTCCACCTTGTTTTGACAGGGTCTCTGTTGTGTGCTGCTTCTAATGCTAAGCTAGCCAGCCTGCGGCTCCTGGGAAACATTCCTGCCTTTGTATTCCATTCCACTGTGTACTTGCTGGGATTGCAGCTGCATGCTCCGGTGGGAGCTGGGGATTCAAACCTGGGTCCTCACGCCTGTGCAGCAAGCGCTTCCCTGGCTGGACCATCTCCCTGATCCCAGACAACTGGACTTCTGTTGTCCTTTTCTCATCGTGTGCACTCTGGGGGACAGGCTCAGCCCATGACTGCTGTTTACTGACTGTTTTACCTCAGTGTTGTTCTCAGAACCTCCTGATGGTCTGACCAGGAAAGTTAGCTCAATATGAAGATGTTCTCTTAGTTGATTTCATAGTGACTTGAACTCCACCATCAGGGCAAGGGGCTTAGGGCTCTGCAGGCTTCAACGTCCCCATGTCTTACAACAGTGACCCCACAGCATGAGACCTGTGGCTTTCCTCTGCCTTCTCCTTACTCGACACCTCCAGCATCTCTAGGAAGTGCTGGTATGAAGGAAAAGGTGTGACTCTGTCATTTCTTTCCGTCCAACACATTTATTCAATGAATCAGACCAGAGATCAGCCCCTTCTCCCAAATGTTCATTTTGGGCGAGAGCGTGAACATAAGAGTTTAGATAATGGCCTTTGGCGACTCATATCTCTCCCTATCTCTCGCTATCATTAGTCAGTGGGAGATCATACGATGTATAATGGCTACGAGAAGCTTCTCAGATGCGTGTCATACTGCTCACGTTGTGTGCTGTGGAAAGTGCCCCTGTCTGTTCTCTGCAGTTCTGAGTGACTCTTCAGACAATAGCAACATTTGTAGGCAGCCAGACTGAAGACGAGAAGGTCTACTTGGGTCCCAGATGATGCTGTATTTACTCTCTGGAAATAAGTAAAAGCAGGGTGTGATTCAGTGGGTAATGTTCCTGTAGCACAAGCATGAGGACATGAGCTCAGATTCCCAGAACTCACTTAAGAAAAGTAGGTGATGAGCTGGAGAGGTGGCTCAGTGGTTAGGAGCACTGGCTGCTTTTCCAAAAGACCTGGTTTCAGTTCCCAACGCCCATATGGTGGCTCACAACTGCGCACAACTCCCCCCCTTCTTGCTGTGGGACAATGGTCTTGTATTGTTTTAATAAAATGCTGATTGGCCAGTAGCCAGGCAGGAAGTATAGGCAGGGCAACCAGGCAGGAAGTAAAGGTAGGGCAACGAGAACAGGAGAATTCTGGGAAGAGGAAAGGGTCAATGTGCAGGCGTCACAGAGGAAGGAAGATGAGAATGCCTTGCTGATAAAAGGTACCAGGCCACATGGCTAACACAGACAAGGGCTGTGGGTTAATGTAGGATGTAAGAGTTAATAAGAAGTCTGAGCTAATAGGCCAACCAGTTCATAATTAATGTAGGCCTCTGTGTGTTTCTTTGGGACTGAAAGGCTGTGAGACCAGGCGGGACAGCAACCTCTGTCAACACCTCTGACTTTGTAGGCTCCTGTATGCATGAGTACATACATGCACTCAGGCACGCACATACATGCACTTTTAAAACAAATACTTTTAAAAAGAAAAAGCAAACAGATGGCCCAGTGAGATGGCTTGGTGAGGAAAGGTTTATGTGGCCAAGCCTGATGACCTGAGTTTGATCACCAGGATCTACATGGTAGGAGGAGAGAACTGGTTTCAGCAAAATTGTCCTCTGACCTTCACATGCATGCTGTGGTGTATGTGTGTGTGCGTGCACACACACCGGACTCACCTGTTCCTAAGAAGTTCCTCCTTTCAGCTAGGTACATGGAAGTTTCAGGTACATCATACACACACACACACACACACACACACACACACACACAAGTACGCATGCACACACCTAGTTTCCTGAGGAGGTTTAGAGGTCCTAGGTGACCAGCCCTTGCATCCCCTCAACTACAAGCTCTCCGACTTCAACTCTTTCTTGCATGAATGATTGACTTGAAGATTGTGTTTGGTTTTTAAAATAATCTTGGCAGGCCCTTCTAATCAATGGGTCTGTGTAGAAAGAATACATTTATATAATCAGTTTCATAAGCTTGAATGGACTGAACTCTGGAAAAAATTGCTCAGTGGTTCTGAGTGCTTATGTATTTCGAAAGGCGTTGAGAAATATGATTAAAAATTGGGTTAGAGGGGCTGGGGATGGCTGAGTTGGTAGGCTACTTGCCAAGTGCCCACGAAGCCTGGGGTCTGATCCCTAGTACCATATAAATTGGGCATCATAGTGCATGCCTATAATCCCAACATTTGGGAGATGTGGGCAAGAGGACCAGAAGTTCAAAGTCGCCCTTGGCTATACAGCAAGGTCAGCCCAGGCTACATGAGGCTTTGTCTCCTAAAGGGTGAGACTGAGGGCCGAGAAACAGGAATTAGTTAGTGTGTATCTCCTCCCGTGGGCACTGCATCTGCATCTCTGTGCGTCAGATGTGTTTTTCTGCCTGGAAGGAAGTTCCTGTGTGCCCAGAGGCAATTCTCTGCCTTGTGAGGATGTTTTATTTTTAATTTTTAATTTTTTTTTTTTGCCGTCCAGAAAACAAAACACTATTCTGATTATCCACCATAGGGAAGGTAGGTGTCCTAGACTGTCGTCTGTTTCCTTTTGACCTGCCCCTGGAAAGCAGAGCAGAGAGTCAGCCGCGGCTTCTAGAACTGCACACACTGCCGTGCCGTGTCCCTCGCTCGCCTTAGAGCAAAGTGACCTAGAAGTGAGCTTGTGGTGACATTTAAAACCACACAAATTACAAAAGGCAAATGGTGCACTTTTGCACGGGTTGTTATTTGTCTTGCCGTGTTTGCTTTAGGCAAGCGTGAGGAGCAGGAAGGAACATCTGCTTTGTACTCCGGCAGTGGCAGCATGAAGAACCAACACCCACCATCACTGACCTAGAGGTCTGACCTTGGAGCAGAAGCCTCAGTCTTCTGCTCCATTAAATGGGGATGTCCATATTGACCTCGCAGGATTGCCCTTGGGCTTGGGGAAATGACCCCGTGAGATCGCACATGTTATTCTAGCACATCTGTGCTTCATTAACATTAATCCCACTGACACTGGGGCTAGGGAGATGTTCAGTTGGTAGGGGGCTTGTCACTCAAGTGTCGGCCTGAGCTCTCGTCCCTAACAACCCACATAAGAAGCTGGGCGTGGTGGTGTGTGTCTAATTCCGGTGCTAGGGAGGCAGACAAAAAGGTCGCTGCAGCTCTCTGGCCAGCCAGCCTGGCCAAACAGGGGACCTCTGGGTTCAGTGAAAGACACTGTTTCAGAGAACAAGGCAGAAGGTCTGGAGAGATGGCGAGGTGGCTAAGAGCTCGTATAACTCTTAGAGAAGACATGAGTTCGATTCCCAGCACCCATGGTAGGTAGGGAGAAAATCAGATAGAGAGTGATTGAGAAAGACATTTGACATTGGCCTCATGAATATGCAGACTCATGCACACAGGTGAACACATGAACACTGCACACATGCACCACATACATATACACACTTAACAAAAGAAATTGTAGATGCTAAACAAAGTGCTATATCCCATACGAAGTAAGCACTCATGGTACCCGGACTTCCCACCAGGTCAGCACTTCTATCACCTGGATTGCTAGTGCCTGCCAATCAAACCCTCAGCTCTGCAGCTGCCCCCCCCCCATGTGTTCCCAGAGTCCAGGAAGGACTCTTATTTTCCCAGAACCCCTTGCTTCCTGCCACCCTTTCCAGATGCCTTATACCTGGGTACAGGCAACCCGAACACGTGGCCCGTCCCTTTTATATGTCTTCCTTTTTTTTTTTTTCTTGCTTTGTTTCCAGTTAGGAAAAGTGGGCTCATTCCAAACAGCAGAACAATTTACACTTCCTTTGTGCACAACTTGCTTCAAGTTCAGGCATTGAACAAATGGATGTAGAGAGGCCAAACATGGTTTCTGGGCAAAATGGTCTAGCAGAGTCAGTTTTTTTTTTTAAATTTATTTATTTATTAAAGATTTCTGTCTCTTCCCCGCCACCGCCTCCCATTTCCCTCCCCCTCCCCCAATCAAGTCCCCCTCCCTCGTCAGCCCAAAGAGCAGTCAGGGTTCCCTGCCCTGTGGGAAGTCCAAGGCGATGAAAGGAGACAGAGACAGAGACCCACATTGGAGCACCGGACAGAAATAGCAGAGTCAGTTTTACAGTTTGAATTTTCTAGGTACGGAGCTCAGTGCCAGCTGAGGACTGCCTCACCGTTGGTCTTCAGGCAGTGCGATCTTCATGCAATTTAGCCTGCGTTCCCTAGAGTCCCTGCAGTAGCCGGTGACTGATTTCCCGCTGTCAGCCACCAGGTGGCAGCAGAGTCTGCCGAGGACCGGAAGCTGGGGGCTGAGTCTGTGAGTCATCTCTTCATCACCCTAGAGTGGGTGGTTGGCCCACCTTCAAGTGACTGTCCTTGGAGTTCTCTAGCTCAAAGTCAAACACATTAGCTTGTGACTGGGGTAGCCCTCGACAGCGCTCAGGAGTGGCAGTGGGATGGCTGGTGTCTAAGATTTGTTTTCATGTAAAAGTCAGTACCTGATTACTCTAAGGTCACAGCACAACCTCCTTATTGGGCTTCTGATATTCCTGCTGGTGTGCATGTGTACGTGTGTGTGTGTGTGCGTGTGTGGAGGACAGAAGTTGACATCAGGTATTTTCCTCTACTGTTCTTCACCTTAGTTTTTAAGAGAGAGGCTCTCCCTGAACCCGGTGTTCACTAATTGGATAGAAGCTCTGGCCAGGGATTTGTGTTCTCCAGATGTTCCCGCCCACTTCTGCACTGGGGCTGTAGGTGTGCACGGCTATACCCAACTTCACGCGGGTGCTGGGGATCAGCCTTGGGTCCTCATGCGAGTACAGCCAGCACTTGGCCTACTGAGCCATCTCCCCGGCTGCATCTTGCTGGTTTCTAGAAGGTCAAGGAGGTGCTGACAGTACCCTGCTCTGTGTTGACAATTATATTCAAAGCAGCCTCCATTTGGCCAGGGAGGGTCTAAAATACACTGCTTCCCTAGCCAATGGCAAGGGTGATCCCTGCTCAGCAGGGGATGTGGGGGCTGTCCTCTTGTGCCCAGGCACTACAAGAGCTTTGGAGGCACAGCGACACCAGTGGCTGGAGTTACTTTGAAGAAGGGAACACCCTCTCTTTTTATCCTGAAGGCTGGAAGTTCTCATATAGGATGGGGCAGTGCAGCTGACCCCAAATCTTGTAGGAAGCTCCATGCTTGTCTCTCTTTAAAAACTAAGAAACTTCACATGTAGGTTGTGCATTAGAACCGAGAACGGGAATGAGTGTGTGTTGTTAAAAGGGATTCACTACATTGGTTTACTGGATAGTCCAGCAATGGGTGCCTACATTCTGGAGAAGCTGAGAACCCGGCAGGTATTCATTCCATGAAGCTGCAAGCTGAGGGCCTGGAGGATCCCTGGAGAGCCACTGGTCTTCTGTCCACATTGGAAGCCTGAAGCAGCTGGGTTCTATCGTCAGTGCAGGATGGAGTAGCGGCAGCCGCAATGACAGCACAGATGCACTCACCAGCAAGAAGCAGAGACAAGCAAACAACGGTGTTTGTTCTGCATTCTTTAACAATTTTATACAAGTAAATAATGTATCTTGATCATCTGCACCCCAGCTTCCCCCACCTACTCCCCTCAGATGCCCCCAAATGACTCCTCTTTCTATCTTCTCTCTCCCTCTCCAGCTCCTTTGGGGGTGGGGCAGCCCACTGTGCCCAGTCAGTGCTGCCTGCTTTTGTGCAGCTTCCCACAGCGGCGCTGAGTTCACAAGTGCACTGCTGGCTGCGTCGTGTCCTGAGCACAGCACTTCACAGCCCCGGCCCTGACCTTCATTCTTTCGCCTTCTCCTGTGATGCTCCCTGTGCCTTTGGTAGGTGACCCAGAGCCCTCTTTAGGGCTGAGCACTCATTGATCACTCATTCTTGACCCTCTGACCAGTTTGGAGTCCCTGCACTAACCCTGCCCACTGCAACAGAAACTTCTCTGGCAAGATTGAGAGCGCCACTAATCTAAATGTTTAGAAGGCAGTTTGACAACATGCATTGCACCTCTTTATGTTTGGGCCACACACTGGAGATGCCACCTGCTCTGAGGACGGGTCTTTCCTCTGCTCCTCCGTCTTGCCCTCAGAGGTGCCCAAGAGGAGGGTCTCCCAAGTGGTCCCAGATCTTATCAGGTTGTCAGTTGGGATGAACGATCACAGTAGCAAACAATAAAACCAAAGTGTTGTGTCCCTGTGGTTCTCTGTTTGCATCAGTTCGTGTCTAGCTGAGGGCAGGGAGTGGTGGTAAAGCCCAGAGTGTAGCTCAGGTGACAGAGGTGACAGGCCTTCCGTATGACTCCCTGAGTGTGTCAGTCCAAGTGCTGGTATTGCTCTGTAGGTATTTAATGCTGGTGCACAGCAGAAGAGGCTTCCAGAGAAGATCAAATCTTGCCGGGCAGTAGTGGCTAATCCCTAAAATCCCTGCACTTGGGAGGCAGAGGCAGTAAGCTCTCTCAGTTCATGGCCAGTCTGGTCTACAGAGTGAGTTCTAGGACAGCCAGGGCTACACAGAGAGACCCTGTCTCAAAAAACAAAACAAACAAACAAAAGAACAAATCTTATTAGAAGATTTTGGGAAGTGGGGAGGAAGGATGGCTCAGCAGGAAAGAGTGCATACTGCTCTCTCAGAGACTTGAGTTCAGTTGTCAGCACTCACCTATAGCATCTGACAACTCCCTGTAACTCCAGCTTCAGGAGAGCTTCCGCCCTCTTCTGGCCTCTATGGGTACTGCATGTACATGGATAACCTCCCCCTCCCACATACACATGATTTAATGTTTTTCCTTTTTTCTTTTTTTTTCTTTTAAGACTAGAATTTAAGCAATAAGAATTGGTTACCTTTTTAAAACTATAGGAGCTGAAGGCATGGTTCAGGTAGAGTGTTTGGGTAGCATTTTCTAGGTCCTGAATTCCAAGTCGAGGGACCTGAGTTCAATCTTCAGAACACACATTAAAATGCAAGCCATGGTAACACACACTTGCAGTTCCAGCACCAAGAAGGCAGAGAGCTGGGGGGAGCCCTGCAGCTTACTGGCAAGTAGGTGGGCTCCCGGCAAATGCGAAACCCCATCTCGATGGAACTCTACAGCATTCCTGAGGTTGGCATGAGAGCTGCCCTCTGACTGCCACATGCATGAGCACACATACACATGCATTTCTGTGCAGAGATAAAAAAGCACACACATACATACAGTAATAAAAACCACCAGGCTATTATTTATATCCTTCAGATTTAAGATGAGGTCTATGTTTTCTAGAAAGGCTTTTGATAAAATCAAGTTCTCCCATAACCAACAGGACCCCGTGTCACTCGGAAACTGATTGAGAAGAGGGCCAGTGAGGCGGCTCAGTGGGTGGAGACGCTTGCCACCAAGCCCGACAACTCGGACTGGATCCCTGGGACCCACGCATGGAAAGAGAGAACTGACTTCTACACGCATGCACACACATTGCCCCACAAACAAACAACTGTAACCTTAATAGCTCAGGCTAGGATCCACCTCTGCAGCAGCTCTCGCGGTCACACGCAGTGGCAGGCACCTTCCTGGGACGCTGTTGACAGGATTTTCTGCCAGTTAGCTCACATCAAAGGTGACTGATGTTCAGGTATTGGCGACATCCTCTTCCTTTCCACTCTGTTCCCGCCTCCTGCAAGCAAGTCAGAGAGCTGGGTGCAGGCTCTGGCTGTAAACCTCCCACCCCCACACTCAGAGGGTGTAAGAGCAGACCTTGCTTCTGCCTTGTGGGCTCTCTCTCTACAGACCCCACCATGCTCTCTGTCTCAGGTGCTGGGGCCTGAACTCTCCTTGGAGCCTCTGCCATGCTCCTCCTCTGTCTGTCTGTCTATCGAATCAATAACTCTTCCAATGGACTCCTTAGTCTGCAATGCTCCATTTCAGTGTCTTCTTGAACCACCACATCCAACACCTAACAGTGAGCAAGTGCTGGTGTTATGATGTGGTGAGGACTGAAGGGCACCAGGCCCGGTTCCTGCCTGCCAGATGCGCGCTGTCTTCCTGTTCACCTTTCATGAGCAATAGAAGCCACATTTCACAATTTTGATTTGCCCAGCAACAAGCTCTCGGGGGAGACTAAGAGACAGTGTGTGCGGAACGCTTACTGAGCCAGCCCTCGGTCTCGCACTTGATACACAGCTATCCCTGTAACGTCAGAGGACTTCTTCCAGAACCAGTGGCTGCTACATCCCAGGATGCTGTGGTGCCCTCCACAAGATGGTACCAGAGTTGCCTTTGATTTGCATGCATCCTCATAAATGCATTTTAACTTTTTGTGTGTGCATGCGCATGCGTATGCAGGTGCACATGTGAGTATGGAGGCCAGATAACAGCTTCTGGTGTCATTCTCAGGTGACCAAGTAGGCTCCACTGGCTGCTCAGCCAGCAGGCCCATCGGATCTGCATCTGCTCTACCTCTCCGGAGCTGAGATTACAAAAGAACACCACTGTATCTTGTTTTTATTTTATTTTTCTAAAGAAATGTGGGTTCTGGGATCAAAGTCAGGTAGATGCTCATGCTTGTTTGGCAAGCAGTTTACTGCCTGAGCTGTCTTCCCAGCCTCTGCCCTGGTGTAGTCTTCAAAGGGGTCTCTATTTCCCTCCTAATAGAGCACCCCCCCACCTCTTCTCTCACCTGCTTTGCCCCACTTTGTCCAACACTGCCCTCCAACCCCTCCACTGCTTTCCCGGGACACACCAGGTCACCACACTGCTCAGAATTCCCTCTGCTCTCTGGAATGCCCTGTTCCCCAGCCCTGGTCCAGATTCTTTTCTATTTTGTGAGCTGTTGCCCAGAATCACGTCCTTAAGACCTTGCCTGTCCCACCGCCTATCCCCATCCCTCCCAATTCCCACCCCACTGCTCCACCCAGCTCTCCCATCCCCCCACTGCTCCACCCAGCCGTCCCAACCCACCCCACTGCTCCACCCAGCTCTCCCATCCCCCACCACTGCTCCACCCAGCCCTTCCAACCCACCCCACTGCTCCACCCAGCCCTCCCATCCCCCCCCCACTGCTCCACCCAGCTCTCCCATCCCCCCACTGCTCCACCCAGCTCTCCCATCCCCCCACTGCTCCATCCAGCTCTCCCATCCCCCCACTGCTCCACCCAGCTCTCCCATCCCCCACCACTGCTCCACCCAGCCCTCCCATCCCCCCACTGCTCCACCCAGCCCTCCCAACCTGCACCCCACTGCTCCACCCAGCTCTCCCATCCCCCACCACTGCTACACCCAGCCCTCCCATCCCCCACCACTGCTACACCGCCATCTCTGGTCTGTAGACTGAACTCTGCTGCTCTCTTTCTCTGCTTGTCACTACCCTGCGTCTCCTTAGCTGGCCTGTCGAGGATGGCAGCTGATCCTAGCTTGTGAGGGCCACCAGTTGACTCTAGCAACTGCGGACACAAACCAGCTCTCACCTGAGCAGGCTTAAGAATTAGTTTATTCTGGGGCCAAACAGGAGTGGCCAGGGCTCAGGGACGCAAAGATAGGTCACTCCAAACTCTGTCTTCAAATGTGGAAGTCATTTCTGACGTTGTTATGGTAACAGAACAGTGATAAATCAGGGTATTTTTTCAAATACGTGGGTGAGACATCCCAGAGGTGGGTTATAGCCCATCAGAGAAACCTTAGCTGTTGGCCCCAAATGGTACTCTTCGCCCTTTGTTGGTGGAGAACAGGCTTTTGTTGGTACATCCCGAAAGGTTTAACCCCTTAGTCATGGATGTTAGGCCTGACGGAAATGGGCTAGGAATGGCTATTTAGAGGGTTAATGGTGGCACATAAGAGATTGTGATTAGGCTCTGGACCCTGAAACTTTCCAGCCACTCCATGTCACTGAAGTTCCAATTAGTCAGCCAACCTTTGTAGGCATGGCTTCTTTCTAGGAATTTTCTTTCGTAAAACCATGACTGTGCCAGTTTATTAGAAAACCGGTAATATGCCTGTCTGCCTTGTTTTATATGGCAGGGATGGGTCTCAGGACCTGATACCTGGTGGTCAAGCCTCTGCTACTGGACTGTATTGTTTAATATGGCAGGGATAGGTCTCAGGACCTGATACCTGGTGGTCAAGCCTCTGCTACTGGACTGTATTGTTTAATATGGCAGGGATGGGTCTCAGGACCTGCTGCATGGTAGTCAAGCCTCTGCTACTGGACCATGCTTTTTCTACATCTCCACTCCCTGGCACATACTGGAAATTAACAAAAGTGTGGATCTCTTTATCTGTGTATGGAAGAGTCAGTTTGGCTCTCCATCTTATATTGTATATTCTTCTGGAATTTACTGGACTTTCCAGAACTTACATTAGGAGGTTAAAATACCAGTAATAATCACTGGATACATCAGCCACTGCACAAATTGCTCAGTGAGATTATCTGTGCTTCACTCCCGGACCATAGTTTCTTTTTTTATTCCTGAATGTTTTTATTTTATTTTATTGAGCTATACATTTTTCTCTGCTCCCTTCCCTGCCTTCCCCCCACCCCTTCTATCCTCTCCCATGGTCCCCATGCTCCCAATGTACTCAGGGGATCTTGTCTTTTTCTACTTCCCATGTAGATTAGATCCATGTATGTCTCTCTTAGGGTCCTCATTGTTGTCTAGGTTCTCTGGGATTGTGATTTGTGGGCTAGTTTTCTTTGCTTTATGTTTACAAACCGCTTATGAGTGAGTACATATGATAATTGTCTTTCTGGGTCTGGGTTACCTCACTCAATATAATG
This sequence comes from Microtus oregoni, assembly GCF_018167655.1. Classification (NCBI taxonomy): domain Eukaryota; kingdom Metazoa; phylum Chordata; class Mammalia; order Rodentia; family Cricetidae; genus Microtus; species Microtus oregoni. Next base: position 50,315,457 of record NW_024543062.1, read on the forward strand.
TTTTCTAGCTCCATCCATTTTCCTGCAAATTTAAAGATGTCATTATTTTTTCTGCTGTGTAGTACTCCATTGTGCAAATGTACCACATTTCCTTATCCATTCTTCAGTCGAGGGTCTTTATTCTTGCAAAGCAAACACTTCACTGAATGAGCTGTCTCCCCAGCCCCAAACTCAGGTCTTTTAAACTTAAGTCTGGGACTGGAGAGGCAGCTTTGCAGTTAGCTGCTCCTGCAGAGGACCCAAAGAGTAGCTCACAGCCATCTAAATCTAGTTCCAAGGAATCCCTTCTAGCCTCCAGGGCTGCTCAGCATGCATGTGGTACACATACCTGCACGTAAGCAAGCGCTCATACACATAAAATAAAAAGAACTAAGTCTTTAAGGCTAGTTATTTAGAGAAAACATAATATCAAACTGTAGGGTCTATTCAAAAAACAGAGTAACAAGAAAATGCAGGTTCTCGCCCCGAAGCAGTGAACTGGTCTTTCCCTTTTGGGGATTGAGGAAGTCATGGCAACAGTCCTGTGGCTGTCTGTGGTGCCCAGTCTCCTCTCACACACAGTGTTGACTGAAATCAGTATTCCCTGCTCTGTCTAAGCACTCACGATGGGCAGCGTACCCTGCTGCTGTGGTCAGAGAAGTCGCTGCCTAGAGCCCAAGGTGCATCTTAGTTTCATTTGTTTACTATTTTCCTGTTGCCTTGATTTTGCATGTGTGTGCCTGTCTGTGTGCATGTGTGTGCCTGTCTATGTGCATGTGTGTGCCTGTCTATGTGCATGTGTGTGTGTGGATGCTTGTGCCACAGTGTGTGAGAGCTGGCTCTCCCCTTCCACCAGGTGGATCCTGCAGCCCAAACTCAAGTCATCAGGCTGGTGACAGCTTTAGCTGAGCTGTCTGGCCAGTCGCTTGTTTTCATTTAGTTTTTAAAATGTGAGAGCTACTTTATTGGGGTGGTTAGGTTAGAGAAAAGGAGGGAGGGAGGGAGGGAGAGAGAGAGAGAGAGAGACAGAGAGAGAGAGAGAGAGAGAGAGAGAGAGCGCAAGCACAGGGGAGGTGTGTCAAGCCTCCATCCTTCACAGAGTTCACTCCTGCCTTCATACAAGGAAAACATACAACCAAACTCTGTCCTGGTTAGTTACAGAGACTGTTGGGTGTTCAGAGGGATGAAACCATGTGCTCTAAGGAGCGACGGGAGTCCGATGTTTACGTTTTTTAGTGTTTGTGTGTATGTGTGTGTGTGTGTGTGTGCGCGCGCGTGTGTGTATGCGTGTGTGTATGCGTGTGTGTGTGTGTGTGTGTGTGTGTGTGTGTGTGTGTGTGTGCAGGTCAGAGGACAGCTTTGGGGAATTAGTTCTCTCCCACTGTCCCTGGGATTGAACTCAGGCTGTCAGGCTTGGCGGTTGGTGCCTTTAACCACTGAGCCAACTCACTACCCTGAGTGTGGTGTCTAAAAACTTCCTTCTTCTCTTCGAATAGCAGGGCATCTAAGAATCCGGCAGGGACTGCCTTCACTGTTCTCATGAAGGTCTAGGCCATTTCAGCCTGTGGTCAGCCAAGGCTGGGCTTTCTGGGAAGCTCAGTGTCAGATTTCAGATGTCAAAGTACCAATTTCTATTTCAGGATGGTGCATGACAATAGAGAGATCCTCAAGTTTGAATCCTTAAGTGTTGCAAAATTGAGATGGTTGTCAGGAAGGAAAGAGGGAGAGCCAGGCCGATGGAATGAATGCAGGAGAGATGACAGAGGGAGGAGAGAGCTGGAACCAGCGCAGAGGCTGGGCTGGGCTCCCAGGAGTGTGGGGAGAGGAGCTTGTAGCAGTGGAGGGTGGTGTGGAATTTCCCTGCCAATGTATTACATAACCCACAGGATGGGAGGGCAGGAGTGGCCACCCAGGCTGTTGGCTCAGCTCCTGTGTTTCCCCGACTACATGTCACTGAAGCCACCATGGGCATCCAGCCAGAGTTCCAAAGAGTTGCTCTCAGCATCTCTCAGGCAGCTGGGGATTCAGAAAGAGCTCTCTGTACGGACTCCCTGGGCATGCAAGGGACTATGATGGTTAATACTGATCTTCAATTTGCCAGGATCTAGAGCCACCTGGAGAGACCTCTAGACATGTTTATGAGGAGGTTCCATATCAGGATAATTGTGATGGGAAGACCCACCTTATGGGTGTCACCATCCCATGGACTGGGAGTCCCAGACTGATTAAAACATGAGGAAGTGAGCTTAGAACCAGCTCTTATCCCTCTGCTTCCTGACTAAGTTCCATGTGAGCAGCTGCCTCGTGCAGTTGCCGTGACTTTTCTGTCACAATGGACTGTCCCGCAAACTGTGAGTCAGAGGAACCCTTCCATCCTTAAGTAGCTTTGGTTAGTGCCTTAGTTACTCCTCTGCTGCTGTGATAAAAACAGCAGCTTATAAAAGAAAGCATTTAATTTGGGGATCATGGTTCCAGAGGGTCAGGGTCCATGACTATCAAGGTGGGGAGCATGGCAGCAAGCAGGCAGGCGGCAGGAATGGCAGGCAGGCAGGCAGGCAGGAGTGGTTCTGGAGCAGCAGGCAGGCAGGCATAGTTCTGGAGCGGCAGGCAGGCATAGTTCTGGAGCGGCAGGCAGGCATAGTTCTGAACAGTAGCTGAGAGCTCACATCTTTATTCACAAGCACGAAGGAAAGAGGGCTAACTAGGAATGCCATAGGCTTTTCGAAACCTCAAAACCCTCCCCGCAGTGATACACCTTCTCCAGTAAGGCCACACCTCCTAATCCTTCCCAAACAGTTCCACCAACTAGGGACCAAGCATTCAGTTATGTGCACCTATGGGGCCATTCTTGCTCAGACCACCAGAGTTAGGTAGTTTGTCAGCAAGGAGAATGGTAACTACCATAGGGGACTATTGGTAAATGGTTCAGGTAATGATTTGTGACACCCTTCCAAGCCAGTTGGAATTCCACAGTTTCTTCTGTGTATATCCTCAAAGAAAGAATGTCAGATGTGAAATTCCTTCTTAAAGAGGGACTTGGGTCAATTCTCCCAAGGGCAGGTAGGTTGCTTGCTACCTCAGGCATAGGTATTAAGAGAGTGAAAGCAGCTGGTGAGATGGCCCAGTTGGTAGAATGCTGTGGCCTGCGTTCCATCCTATAAGCCCCTATATATTTATATAGGTGTGGTGGCACACGCTTGAAACCCCAGCACTAAATAGTTAGGGACAGGCGTCCTAAGGCTTGCTGGGCAGAAAACCTAAACATGTTGGCCAGTCCCAGGTCAGTGAAAGACCCTATCTCAAAAATAAACACATTAAAAACCAAATTAAGGAGCATCTAAGGAGTGGCTCTGAGGTCGTCCTCACACGCACGTGCACACATGTGCATGTTGACCTGTGCACACTGGCAGTTCTGGGTTATGACACTTTTACCCGAGTCTCATTTCCCCATAGCCCTCAGCACCGCAAACCCTGGATTACTTTTTAATCTTCTTTCCTATGTTTGCTGTTCTGCTGTTGGGCTGGTTATGCAGAGCTACGCGTGTTGTTGATTCTGCAGCTCCTGTCCTCCAGGGACAGCGACGGCGCTCCGCTGTCAAACCATCCCCTTGATCCTCTCACAGAGCGATGCACCCGTGCTCACCCGTCCACCAGGACCCTAGAGAGTGACACTTTAAGTGGGCTTGTCACACGAACCACACCAGGCGGGGGGCTCAGTGGCACCAAGATCCCAAGTCTATTAATACCCTCCAGCCCTCCGTCTCAGATGGTGAAGAAATACATGTGTGGGAATGAAAAGCCAGCCTCTCTGCCCTGGAGGACAGAAGGCGAGGTGGCTGTGAAGGTGTCACCTGGAATCACCCCCAGGCAAGTGCTGTGTCACCCTGGATCAAGGCCAGCAAGGAGGCCTGGTGAGTGACAGTTCTCAAAGCAAAGTAAAAACAGAATCCTGCATAGGAGAAAGGTAGGTGTGAGAGCCTGCCCTGCTCAGCGTGATTGTCGTGAGTCGGGGTAAGGTAAGTTGTGAGAGCCTGCTCTGCTCAAGCGTGATTGTCAGTGATTGTCGTGAGTCGGGGTAAGGTAAGTAGTGAGAGCCTGCTCTGCTCAAGCGTGATTGTCAGTGATTGTCGTGAGTCGGGGTAAGGTAAGTTGTGAGAGCCTGCTCTGCTCAAGGGTCACAGAAGGTGCCTCCATTCATGTCTCATTTAGCTGGTTACTTGGGATACCTCCAACTCCCTCAACTTTTAAATCTTAATAGCCCTTCCAGAACTTTCCGGGACATGGACAGCCATGTGTAACCACCCCAGAAGGCAGGAAGATGTTCTAAAGAGACACTGTGCCTGTCACTTTGGTTATCAGTAGACCCCCCAAAATTAGAATTTCCCTAGCAGTCTCCTGCTGGGGGAAGGAAAAGACTCGGAGCAGGTATCTGTAGAGGGAGAACGTGTCTCCAGGAATAGTTCATACAGTGCTGACAGCCGGTCAGCCCACCTTGCTGCAGACACCGGAGCCCAGACAATGAGGGGTCAGCGCTGGGCAGAACCACACTTGGACCAGGCCGCTTTGTCTCTGCACACCTCTAGATCTCTGTTCAAACCTGAACCTCATGTCAGGACCCTGAAGATGGACATACAGGGCACCTTTTTATTTGTCCCTTTTCTCAATGTGATCTTGGCGAATCAATCTCTTTTTCCTGCTTTTCACTACTGTCTGTCATTCCTGGCCTCTTGAGGATGGGTTCCCAAGCTGAACCTTCCTGCCGGAGCTTGAGCCCTGACCCTAGCTGCTCAGTATTGCTGGTGAACTAGGGCGGGATCTCGGGTGATAGAACAAGGAGAAAGTTGCCCTGGGTTCTCTCGCAGGTCTTCTCACTGAGGGAAGAGGAAGACACTGTCTCGGCTTGTGTCACGGCTCCTCAGAACTCCCCAGCCCCTTTTCTATAAAAGTGAAAACATGTTCTCTGATAGGTTTTCTAGACAAATAGAATTTAACTTAAATATTTTCTGCCGTGTGTATGTGTGCACATGGGCACGTGGAGGTCCAAGAACGGCTGCGGGAGTCGTTTCTCTCCTTCCTACCTCATGGCTTCCCAGAGTGGCACTCGGTCGCCAGGCTGTGTGGCAAGCGCTTCACCAGGTGAGCCATCTCAGGTCACCAGGCTGTGTGGCAGGTGCTTCACCAGGTGAGCCATCTCAGGTCACCAGGCTGTGTGGCAGGTGCTTCACCAGGTGAGCCATCTCAGGTCGCCAGGCTGTGTGGCAGGTGCTTCACCAGGTGAGCCATCTCACTTGGTCACAAAGCTGTGTGGCAGGTGCTTCACCAGGTGAGCCATCTCAGGTCACCAGGCTGTGTGGCAGGTGCTTCACCAGGTGAGCCATCTCAGGTCGTCAGGCTGTGTGGCAGGTGCTTCACCAGGTGAGCCATCTCAGGTCACCAGGCTGTGTGGCAGGTGCTTCACCAGGTGAGCCATCTCAGGTCACCAGGCTGTGTGGCAGGTGCTTCACCAGGTGAGCCATCTCAGGTCACCAGGCTGTGTGGCAGGTGCTTCACCAGGTGAGCCATCTCAGGTCGCCAGGCTGTGTGGCAGGTGCTTCACCAGGTGAGCCATCTCACTTGGTCACAAAGCTGTGTGGCAGGTGCTTCACCAGGTGAGCCATCTCAGGTCACCAGGCTGTGTGGCAGGTGCTTCACCAGGTGAGCCATCTCAGGTCGCCAGGCTGTGTGGCAGGTGCTTCACCAGGTGAGCCATCTCAGGTCACCAGGCTGTGTGGCAGGTGCTTCACCAGGTGAGCCATGTCACTTGGTCACAAAGCTGTGTGGCAGGTGCTTCACCAGGTGAGCCATCTCAGGTCACCAGGCTGTGTGGCAGGTGCTTCACCAGGTGAGCCATCTCACTTGGTCACAAAGCTGTGTGGCAGGTGCTTCACCAGGTGAGCCATCTCAGGTCACCAGGCTGTGTGGCAGGTGCTTCACCAGGTGAGCCATCTCAGGTCGCCAGGCTGTGTGGCAGGTGCTTCACCAGGTGAGCCATCTCACTTGGTCACAAAGCTGTGTGGCAGGTGCTTCACCAGGTGAGCCATCTCAGGTCACCAGGTTGTGTGGCAGGTGCTTCACCAGGTGAGCCATCTCACTTGGTCACAAAGCTGTGTGGCAGGTGCTTCACCAGGTGAGCCATCTCAGGTCACCAGGCTGTGTGGCAGGTGCTTCACCAGGTGAGCCATCTCAGGTCACCAGGCTGTGTGGCAGGTGCTTCACCAGGTGAGCCATCTCAGGTCGCCAGGCTGTGTGGCAGGTGCTTCACCAGGTGAGCCATCTCAGGTCGCCAGGCTGTGTGGCAGGTGCTTCACCAGGTGAGCCATCTCAGGTCGCCAGGCTGTGTGGCAGGTGCTTCACCAGGTGAGCCATCTCAGGTCGCCAGGTTGTGTGGCAGGTGCTTCACCAGGTGAGCCATCTCAGGTCGCCAGGCTGTGTGGCACACATTTCACCAGAGGAGCTATCTCACTGCCTTTGTTTTTCTAAGAACTTCCTTCAAGTGATACCGAGAAATTCAGTATCTCTGCATTATTCTGAGGCTGATGACTCTGATTCTGGATTGATCTGGATCTTCTTTCTGAGACCGTCCCCACACTGGCTGGCAGTGTGGACAACTCCTGGAAGGCTGTGCGGTAGGGACAGGTTCAGTGGCACAGCGACCGTCTTTGGAGAGACTAATTGAGTTAATGGCTGCTGAAAGATGAAAGTGTACCTCTATTTTTTGTGTGCAGATCCTCTTTATTCTTCATTTAGACAAAGGAAATCCCAAAACATCATAAACCTACATGGCTTTAGATTCTGCTGTATAGTTCCCGTCTTCTTTGTGCTTCCCTGGATTAAAAACTGGGCTCAGCGCTGGGCTTGTAGCTCATCTGCTAAAGAGCTCACCAGCATGCCTGAAGCCCTGTGTTTGGGCCGCGGCACAGCATAAACCAAGTATGGTACACATACCCATAAACCTAATGATGTGGGAGTCTTCTGGAGGCTTGTGACTGAATCAGTCGCACCTCTGAGCTGCAGAGCAGCGGGCTGCTCTGGATGTTGGCTCCACCTCTCTCCAATTTGCTCTCCTGCCTGCTTAAGCCTGATCCCAAAGTCTGCCCAGGCGGGGAGCGCAGGCATAGTCTCAGAGTACTTTATTCCCAATCCCGAGAGGGAACACAAACACACCATAGCTAGAGTTTGCACCAGCAGCAGGGCCCAGGAAACTGCGTTTTAAAACCGCGCGGCTTTTTTTTTTTTTTTTTTTTTTTTTTTAAGGCTGCCACGCCACCCACAAACAGCAAAAAGCTGCGTTAAGTTCTCTCGGGTTTTATATGGATCCAGTTTAACACGTTGGGAGCCACTCTCTTGTAGGAGCTGTGGTGGGCTGCTTTCCCACCCAGCTCCGCATGGCTAGCTTTACCTGAAATAATTACATAGAAATTGTATTCTTTTAAACACTGCCTGTCCCATTAGTTATAACCTCTTATTGGCTAGCTCTTACATATTGATCTAACCCATTTCTAATATCCCTGTAACACCATGAGGTGTGGCTTACCAGGAAAGATCTTAACCTGCATCTGTGTCGGGTGGGAGAATCATGGTGACTACCTGACTCGGCTTATTTCTCCCAGCATTCTGTTCTGTTTACTCTGCCTACCTAATTTTCTGTCCTATTAAAGGGCCAAGGCAGTTTCTTTATTTAACCAATGAAATCAACACAAAACAGAAGACTCCCACACCAACCTAGCATTCGGCAGGTAGAAGCAGGAGGTATCAGAAGTTCATGGTCTCAGGTACACAGCAAGTTCTAGCCTGGGATACATGAGCCTCTGCCTCCAACAAACAAAACAACAGCAAAAACTATCAAGAATTTTTTTCATCTCTCTCTCTCTCTCTCTCTCTCTCTCTCTAAACGAAGTTTTAAAAATCACATATCTAGGGCTGATATGGCGCCTCAGCGGATTAAGGCCCCTGTTGCCAAGCCTGGCAACCTTCATTTGATCCCAAGACCTGCATGCTGGAGAGAGAACTGGCTCCTGCAAGTGCCCTCTGACCCTCCCATCAGCACTGTGAACACTGTGGCATGCATGTACACATTACATACACACAGTAAATTTTAAAAGAATAAATAAGTAAATATAATTTAAAAACATTTAAATCACATTGCTAAGTAATAAATGTTTGTCTGTGATTGTGTCTAATCATTATAAAAAATCATATTAAAAAGGATATCATCTATGCTAAATTTGTTTTTGTCTGTCATGCTTCCTTAAAAGAAAGCTTTAAAAGTCATGTAATTATGCATCCCTCAGCAATACATTGTCCAGCTTTTGCCTGGCTTCTGAGGTTTATGTAGACGGCAGCTCATGGTATACAGTATTCTCTTACTTGCCGTCCTTCTGCCCCGTGCTATGTTTTTAAGTTTCTCTCAGCTATAGGTTATTCATTGTCTAAATGGCACAATTTATCTGTGCAGGCTCCTCTAGATTAAACCTGAGTTGCTTTCCAGTTTGGAGTAATTATGTACAATAATGCTGTGTACCCTTAAAAATATGTGTGTGTGTCTGTGTGCGCGCGTGCGTGTCTGTGTGTGCACGCGCGCACGCACAGCATGTGTGGAGGCAGAGGACAGCCCCAGGGAGTCAGTTCTCTCCTTCCACTACAGGGGACCTAAGGATGGAACCTGGGTCATCAGTCTTGGCCACAGTGCCTTTCCCAACTGAGCCATCTCACCAACCTACTAGGAACACCGTCTAAAGCGACAAAGAGCAGCGATGGAAGAGACGAGACGGCAGGAAGCTACCAGACAGAATAGACCTAAAGAGTCCACACAGGGAGAGAGAGTGGGAGAGTGAGACGGTGGTGGTTGGACTTGGAGGCCTTGCTACACACAAGAGATTAGGGACCATTATCGTGCTCTGGGCTGGGAAGGGAGCACTGGGAAAGGGAGGCCAGGTTTATGGGGTCAGGGTAGGTTCTTTTGCATGGACTATGTGAAGTGTTCATTGTTCTGTTTTGCTAACCTTTGTCTTGTTTCACACTGAGTGCACACCCATGTGACAGTTATTTTTACAACTAGATGTTTTTCCTTTCAGTTCTTTGAATGTTAGACACGTCATTGAGAAGAAAGTTAGGGATACCGTCTTTCTTGGGAAGCAGGAAAAGGAGGATAAACTTTGACTATAAATATGTCTTTTGTTAACTCCTTGAGATTCTACATATGTATACAATGTATTTTGATCATATTTATCTCAGCTCTTCTGAGACCCACCTCAAGCGCTCTCTCTCTCTCTCTCTCTCTCTCTCTCTTTCTCTCTCTCTCTCTCTCTCCCCTCCCTCTCCCTCTCTTTCTTATCTTCTCTATAGCTCAGGCAGTTTGCCCTGACTCTCATCTAACACGCAAGGCAGCTGCACAGTGAAGTGTCTGTTGCTGTCTTTCAGAGATGTCTCTGGCTTACCACTGTCGTGTGTATCTACAATCCCAGTGACGTGGGAAGGTGAATTAGGAGAACTGAAGGTCAGGGAAGTTGCCAAGAGTTCAAGACTAGCCTGAACTACCATGTGAAACTGAGAGAGAGAGAGAGAGAGAGAGAGAGAGAGAGAGAGAGAGAGAGAGAGAGAGGAGGGGGAGAGAGAGAGAGAGAGAGAGAGAGAGGAGGGGGAGAGAGAGAGAGAGAGAGAGAGAGAGAGAGAGAGAGAGAACCAGTTGTTCATTTGCTTTGCAAGCATGAGGCCCGAGTTTGACCTCCAAAGCCCAGTTAAAAAGCTGAACATGGGCTGGAGAGATGGCTCACCAGTTAAGAGCTCTGGCTGTTCTCCTAGAGGACCTGGTTTGATTCCCAGCACCCACATGGTGACTCGCAGTCCATCAGTAGAATCCAGTTCCAGGGGATCTGATACCCTTTTCTGACCTCCTTAGGCACTGCACGCACAGGATATGCAGGCAGGCATGAAAGCAAGACTCATACCCTTCAAAAATGTTTTTAAAGTGGGACCTGGTGGCGTCCACTTGTAATCCCAGTGCTAGGCAGGCAGAGAGGGGAATCCCTGGGCTCCCTTGTCAGCCTAGTGAGCTGGTGAGCTCCAGGTCCCCGGAAAATGACCTTTCTCAAAAAGCAAGGTGATTGGCTCCTGAGGAGTGACAGCTGATGTTGTCCTTTGGCCTCTGTATGTATACACACATGCACAAGCGTGCTATACACACACACATACACACACACGTGCATATGCAGACATGGACACACACAGGCATGCCAGCACAGAGCCCACTCTTTCTCATGGTCATCTGTTTCCAGCACTAACCCCAGGTGACTGTAAATGTTTAACTCATTTCTGGAGTTCAGAAAAAGTTGATTCTGTCCATTTGGGGGTCAGTTTTTTCTTTCTTGTTTAATCTTTCTCTACCCACCCTCCTCCCCTTCCTGCCTTGATCCTTCTTCTCCATGGCCTTTTGTGACCCCAAAATCCTTAAGTAGAGGGGGTTTTACTCTCCACCAAAGAGAAACAATAAAGCTCTGTTGATATGTAATTTGGAAACCTATATTTTGAGGCATAATGAATACACTGTTGAAATGTGGATCCTCTGTGACTGTAGTCTCCATACAACCCCCACTCTTGCCAATATGACCCACGCATGCCCACCCACGCATGCCCACCCACACATGCCCACCTTCCCCCAAAGGTGCTCATGTCCTTGTCCAGTGGCCTCTCTTCCCATTTGTTACTGAATTCTTTCCCATGCCCCTCTACTTTGTCCTCTTCAGGCACGAATGGATTCTGAGTGTGTCCTTTCGTGTCCTTCTGTGGCTGCCTGAATGGATTCTGAGTGTGTCCTTTCATGTCCTTCTGTGGCTGCCTGAATGGATTCTGAGTGTGTCCTTTCCGTGTCCTTCTGTGGCTGCCTTCCTCTGGCCCAGCACGGGGTCTTTGCCAGTAAACTAATGGTTGTTTGTATCAGTAGCCCCATTCTTTCTACTACACAGGACTTTAATAAAAGTGATAAATTAGTTTGATGAACTATTTTTTTTCTGGAATTTTCTTCCATCCAACTGTGTAAGTATTCTATAAGTTGTAGCAAAGACACTTGCTTTCCTCTCTCCCTCTCTTTCATTTTTTAGGGTCTTCTGTACTCCAGGCTGGCCCTAAACTTGCTGTGTAGCGGAGAAGAACCTGGGGCTCCTGGTCTTCCTGCCTTGACTTCCAAGTGCAGAGATTACCACCCCCTCCAAAGTCCCTCTTCGGATTCTACCAGCAGGTAGCTAAAGCATGAGAACCCACTAGCTTCTTTTTATACTACTCCTTAAATCACTTCCTGTCTGAAAGATCAGCGCAAGAAGGGGAGTCAAAAAGTAGTGCAAGGGCTGGCAAGAGGGCTTAGCAGGTGGAGAGGCTTGCTGCCAAGCCTGAGGACCCGAGTTCGATGCCCGGGCCCCACATGGTGGAGGGAGAGAACAACTACTCCAACATGTCGCTGGCCTGTGTGCTGTGGCATATGTGTGCCCATGCACATATACACGTTTGCACACACACAAATAAATAAATGTAATAATTTTTTAAAAATCTAACATGCTGGTGGAAGGTAACAGTTGAGTAACTGCTAGCCAATGGTGCCGTGGAGGCTATCAACTGCAAGAAGTGTTCTAATTTCAGAGAAATTCAAATATGCAAAATATATGTCTCTGAATCAATAAAACGTGTGTCGGGTTTCCATATCTGTGTGGGTCTGTTTTTAGGTTTTCTGTTCTGTCTATTCCTGGGCTTCCACCACATTGTGTTAATTAGGATAACTTTAAAATACATCTTGATATTTGGTAGGGCGCATTTCCACATCTGATTTGTCACGAGGACCTTAACTTGCCTTGGGTCTTCAGTTTCTCTGCAGAGATGTTGGCACCAGGTTCCACACTTGTGGCTCCAGCTTCTCAGGAGCCGGCACTTCACACCCACCCTACCTCTGTTTGCCAAGCACACCTTATTTTGGACCTGATAATATGATCAAGGCACCTTGCCTTGGCTCCTTGTTTCTTTGTCACCGACCTCCTTCTAGGGTACATATTGTGTGTGTGTGTGTGTGTGTGTGTGTGTGTGTGTGTGTGTGTGCAGAAGCCAGAGGAGGATGTTGGGCATTCCATTCTATCCCTCACTATGCCTGGAGCAAGCTAGCACCAGCAAGCCCCAGGTGGTCCTCTCTCCTCCTCCCTATAGGACTGGCGTTTTAGAAGCACTTTTGTGTGCGTGGGTATTTTGCCTGTATGTCTGTGTACCACATGGGTGTCTGTTGCACAACAAGGCCTAAAGAGAATGTCAGATCTCCTGGAACTGGAGTTACAGGTAGTTGTGAGCCACCATGTGAGTGCTGGAAACTGAGCCTGTGTCCTCTGGGAGAGCAACTAATGCTCTTAGCTGTGGAGTCATCTCTCCAGCCCCCAGTCCTGGCTTTTTGTGTGGGTTTTGGGGTCTGAACTCAGGTCCTAAGGCTTGCATAGCCAGCACTCTTAGCCACTGAGCCATCTCTCCAGGCCATTTTATTTTAAAATAAAATTCTCACTGTGTTGGAGTGTCACACTTTAGGTCTCTCTGTACCCACATGGTCATCTTACAGCCAGATATTCAATACCTCGAGGCAGCCCATATTCCCAGAGCCCACTGATACCCTAAACCTGCTCTACCATGTCAGTTCCCTCTGGGGACACCATGATGAAGTCACTTGCCCATGCCCTCCCCCTCCCCCTCCTCTTGCCTCACTGACCCTAGTGCTCCCTTGTGTGGCCAATCACAGTGCAATGACTCTCTCTCCTCTCCTCTCCTCTCCTCTCCTCTCCTCTCCTCTCCTCTCCTCTCCTCTCCTCTCCCCCTCCCCTCATCTTTGAGTACAACAATGCACTATTGGCAGCACTATAACACAATAAGAATAAAACCTATTAAAATATCTGGACAATTTCTTTTCAAAAAGATTATTGGGCTTTGATCTCATTAAATATCTAGATACATTTAGAGAAAACTGGAATTTCTAACATGGGGTTTTCCTTCTCAGGATTATATATAATGCTTTCAATAAAATTCTGTCAATTTGTTACAGTTCTTCCCATATGTATTAGATTTTATTTTACATATCTTGTATTCTTGTTGTCATTCTAAAAGTCATTTTAAAGTTGTTCTTTTTCTAAATCACTGTTGTTAACTTATGAAAATTCATTCTTTGTTTGTTTAATGGCAGGGTTTCCTTGAGTAGCTCTGGCTGTCCTGGAACTCATTCTGTTTACCAGGCTGGCCTCAAACTCAGAGATTTGCCTGCCTCTGCCTCCCAAATGTTGAGATTGAAGGCATGCACCCCCACTGCCTGTCCATTTTTTCTTTTCTTTTCTTTCTTTCTTTTTTTTTTTTTTTGATTTTTGAGACAGGGTTTCTCCGTAGCTTTTTGGTTCCTGTCCTGGAACTAGCTCTTGTAGACCAGGCTTGCCTCGAACTCACAGAGATCTGCCTGCCTCTGCCTCCCGAGTGCTGGGATTAAAGGCGTGTGCCACCACTGCCCGGCCCATTTTTTATTTTCTTGAGAGAGGATCCTGAAGGTCTGTCTGTCTGTGTATCTGTCTATCTGTGTATCTGTCTATCTGTCTATCTGTCTATCCATCCATCTATTTATTTGGGGGCAGGGTGTCCCTAGCCCAGGATAGTCACAAACTCCCTAGACCACAGAAGCTGACCTTGAACTCCTGATCCTCCTGCCTCCACCCCTCTCCACAAGTGCTGGGGTTGAATCACCAGCCTTGTTTTTTTCTGTGCTGGGAATAGAACTCAGGAACTCAGAGCTTTGTGCATGCAAGACAAACCCTCTATGGACTGAGCTGCCTTCCCCCATCAACAGATCTTTATGTTAGTGAAAAGCAGGCTGGCTAAAGCTCTGCGTGGCTGAGAGCATTTACTTTCTTCCGACTTTCCAGCGCAAGTGAGAGGTGCATCTTCTACGTTGCACATAGCTTTGCCTCTTTAATCATTTGGTCCTTATGCCTTGGCTGCCATCTCTGCAAGCAGACACTGTCTTATGTAGAGTCCTCATGAAGAGGGCCCTTGTTTTGTTCTTTAGTTGATCAATTAGTTAGATCTTGGCCACACTGGGGGTGGAGTCCAGGGCTTTGAACATGCTAGACCAGTACTTGGTTCTGGAGTCAGATGTGACTGACGTTTCAGTACTAGATGATAGTTGCTGTAAACTTAGAGATGATGTGTATTGGGTTAAGAAAAAATTCTGTTGGCTTTCTCTTTTTCTTAGAAAATTCTCTCTCTCTCATTGTGAGTGATAGATTGGTGTGTTTTCTGCTGCTATAACTAAATAAATGAAGTCCAGTAATTTGTAAAGGAAACGGTTTTGTTGACAGGTTTGGAAGCTGAAAGTCCGTGACTGGACAGCTTTATGGATTTGGGTTTTGATAGCATTTTGGTAGATGGCAACTCAACCGTGGGAATAAGTGTAGAGGGAGAGATCTCGCGTGTGACAGAACCTGGAGCTGTGTGTGTGTGCTGAGTATATGTGCAGATGCATGTGTACCTGGTTGAGAACAAGTGCATGTGTGTACATATGGAGGCCAGAGGTCATACACCTGTTTTTAAAAACAAGGTCTCTTACTGGCTCGGAACTTGCCCAGTAGGCCAGGCTGCCTAGCTGGCGAGCCTGGGACTCTACCTGTGTTGTCACCACGGTGAAGAGACTGCAAGTGCACACCACCGTGCTCAGCGTTTAGAAAAGGTGTGCATGTTGGGGGCCTCTGGCTAACCAGACTCAGGTCCCCATGCTCGTAAGGTGAAGGCTTTACCAACTGTGCTGGCTAGTTCTGTGTCAGCCTGACCCAAGCTAGTCATCTGAGACAGTGAATCTCTAAGATAGAGCTGCAGGCAAGCTTGTAGGACATTTTCTTGAAGGGGAGGGCCCAGCCCCCAGCCCATTGCCGGTGGTGCCATCCCTGGCTTGGTGGTCCTGGGTTCTATAGGAAAGCAGATTGAACAAGCCAGGAAGAGCAAGCCAAGAAGCAGCAGTCCTCCACAGCCTCTGCATCAGCTCCTGCCTGCTTTGAGTTTCTGCCTTGGTTTCCCTCAGTGGACTGTGATTCAGGATATATAAGACAAATAAACCCTTTCCTCCCCAGGTTGCTTTTGGTCATGGTGTTTTATCACAGCAACAGTAACCCTAAGGAAGGCACCGACTGAGCTGCCTCACTGGGCCTGGTGAGTTTTTGTTGGTTTGTTTTTATTTTCTGTTATTATTATTATTATTATTATTATTATTATTATTATTATTTATCAACCAAGTCTTGCGGGACTACTTACCTCTCTTGAGACCTGTGTTAATTCCCCCTCAAGGGCAATGCTCAGTAATGACCTAGTCACCTTCCCCAACAGGACTAAAAGATCCCATCGCTTCTTAATAACACCACATAGGGACAGGCTTCCAATGCACGGACCTTTGGGAGACACATTTACACGATATCCAAACCTTAGCAAACAGATGATAGATTTTTATCATTTCCTTCTTTTTCTTTCTATTGAGATGATCAGAAGTATTGTGTGGTGATGTGTGATTGTTTAGAGTCTACACTAAGATACACCTGTATTCCTAGAAAAAGCCAACTTAGTTACATGTATGATCTTGGTCACATCACAAGATTAAGCCTGTTTTGCTTGCAATTTTCTTCTTCGTGCTGGGAGTAAGAATAGAATATAATTTATATATTACATATATTATCTTTGCCTATCCCTTGTTGTCTCATAGAGTAAGCTAGAGAATAGTTTGTTTTAAAAAATATTTTTAGGAGTCTAGAGTGCTGGCCAGTAGTTAAGAACAGTTGCTGCTCTTATAGAGGCCCCGGATTCAGTTCCCAGCCATGGCAGTTCAGAACTGTCTGTAACTCCAGTTCTAATGGATCCAAATGTTCTCTTCTGGCTTCCCCGAGTACTGCACACACATAATTATACCCTTGCTCATTCTGAACAAGTTTCTAAGATATTTGCATAATCTCGCATGTAAACTCTTTTTAAATTTTATTTCATTATTTTTGATTATGGGTATTGTGTAAGTCTGTGTACTTGAGTGCAGGAGCCCATGGAGGCCTGTGGTGCAGATCCTGCTGGAGCTGAAGTTCCAGGTGGTTGTGAGACACCTGACATGGGTGCTGGGAATTGAACCCGGGTCCTCTGGAAGAGCAGTAGGTGCTCTTAACCACTGAGCCGTCCCTCCAGGGTCTCTTAAACAAAAACTCTATTTTATCTGTACTGTTGTGTTTGCAATGGTTTATTTAAACCTTTGTCTTTCTAGACATTATCAACCTTATCAAAGATTCATTCATTTGATTAAATGAAAAAGAGGATCAGTTTCGCTGTCCCCTCTACCAAGTCTTTGTTTCTTGTTTCACAGATTTCTGCTCTTACATTTTGTTTATTGTTACGTGTACCTTGTCTGGTAAATTTTTCAGTTTTTACTTTCATGTATTTATTTGGTGTGTGATTGTTGTCAAAGCCATGGGTTTCTTTGATAGAGATAGTTAATAGTAATCCAATTAAAATTTTTGAAAAAGTTTCTCTTACAATTTTCTCTTTGAAAAATGACCTAATTGGAGATGAATATTTTAAATTTCAAAAGTTTGGATATTTAAAATACCACATTGTTTTTGAATGCTAGTATTTTTTTCATTGAACATAGAGAATGTATTCTAAACAAATATCTTTGATATTTGCTAAAAATTGCTTTATGGCATAATGTTTTCTTAGGAATAGAATTTTCCTATTATGATGGCAAGCTTGCATTGTTAAACACACATGTAATTCTTACTTGCTGGGATTTAGCATGGTGACGGCCCCTCCCCTCCTCTGTCCTTCCTGCTTCACTCCCTGCTGTGATGGCTAGTTGTTGTAATCCACTTGACACAGATAGAATCATCCTAGGAAAGGAACCTAGGGATCGCAGCCATCAGATTGTCCGTAGGCAACTCTGTGCCCGCTGTGGGCCAGGCTACCAGGGCTGTGTGAGAAAGCAGGCAGAGCAAACCACAGGAGCAAACCAGGGAGCAGTTGTTCCTGCATGGCTTCTGCTTCATTCCTGCCCCCAGGTTCCTGCCTTGAATTCCTCTTCCTATTCCTTCTCAGGTTGCTTTTGGTCATGGTGTTTATCACAGCAACAGAGAGCAAACCAAGATGTGTCTCTTCCTTTAAGTATTTAAAATATCTATCTATCTATCTATCTATCTATCTATCTATCTATCTATCTATCTATCTATCCATCCATGTTTTTAATTGTATGTATGTAAGTGTGTCTGTGTATGAACTTGTGCATGGGAGTGCAGGTGTCTGAAGAGGCCAGAGGGTTATTGGAAACCTCTGGAACTGGAGTTCCAAGTGGTTGTGAGCTTCCCAGTGTGGGTGCTGGGAGGAGAACCTGTGTCGTCTGGAAGATCAGCAAGTCTTCCTAACCACTGAGACATCTTCCTAGCCACTCTTTATGTATTTTGAAGCACATTATTTAATATATTCAATTCTAAATATTTTACCATTATGTCATGACCCTCTCTACCCCAAATAATGCCTTTTGTCATAAAGTACACTTTATATGATAATGTAGCCACCCCCATCTTAATGTTTCTTCCTAACACATCTCTTCCTACCACTGCCTTTAGTCTTTAGATACGCAGCTGTATGCATAATTAATTATATGCATAGCTATATTGACAAAAGCCAAACAGACAATCTCTTTTAAGCTATATTTTTGTTTATTCTTTCAGAATAGCATTTTTATTTTATGCATGCATACAATATGTTTTGATCAAATCTACCCCATCCCTTCCCCTTTAATTGCTCTCAGACCTCCCCTGTCTTGTTTCTCTCACAACTTCATGGTATCTTTTGTTGGACCCACTGAGTCGAATTAGTGCTGCTAGTATGTGCCTAGGTACGGTACCACCCATCGGAGCATGGGGATTTAACAGGGGTCGACTCCCTAAAGAAAAGGACGATCCCTCCTGCAACAGCCATCCCCTGCCCGTAGCTCCTCAGCCAGGGGTAAGGTCTCCTAGCCATGCTTCACAATCTCTATCTTTTGAATGAAGAGTGCAGTGTAGGGATAAGTCCCGCCCCTTGGGGGGCGTGTTTGCCTCGGGCTAATGTTTGCCTATAAATTTGGCAAGGTCGCTTTCCTGGTCTCCGCGTGAATGGTGGTTCTGTAAGTCTATTTCGCCATTAAAGCTGTATATATATATTTTTACAATCTGTCTGCATTCGTTTACGCTGTTACAGTGCAGTCTATCTGGGATCATTGCGGTGACTGCTCATAGGGCCTTGGCTAACACAGCCCCCTCTCTGTCTCTCTGTCTATATTTCTCCTTCCCTTCTTCTCTCCCTCCCCCACTCTGGGAGTGTGTATGTGATTTGGCACACATTTTTGTGTGAGGTGTGGGTTGTAGGTCAACCTCAGGTGCTGGTCCTTACTTTCCACCTTGTTTTGATACAATCTTTTGCTCAGTGCTGTGTACTCTAGGTTAACTTGATCTCCTAGGGAGTCTCCTGTCTTCCCATCTCCCTGAGGCACCCCTGGGACTACAGACACTACATACCCTGATTTTTATGTACAGCAATTGTTTTCATCCATTGAGACAGCCCCCCCCCCCTTCTTCCCTAAAGTTCTGGGAAAGAATGTACACACATGCAGCACCCCGACTTAGGAAGAGTTGTATAGACAGCTGAGCATTATCCTTGCTCCTCCCAGAACAGGGTGCCCTGCAGTGCCACAGCCCCGTGATCTCAATGGCTCCTGGATAGAAAACCCAGAGTGGACGCCTCCTGAGCTCCTCAGCTGTAGTGGGAAGGGGGCCCAGGGAGGCTGGTTTCTGTCCTTGTGGCATCCACATGCTGGAAGGCAGGCTCTCAGGGATGCGGGGCTCCTGTTCACTGTCTGGGAGCAGGAAACCCTGGAGCTGGACTCCTGGCTCTGCCTCAGTAGATATTGATGTTTAGTTTTATGCAAAACCTCAAGGCTGTGGATTTGTGTTGGAAAGACCCTGTCAGAGCTGGGGACTCGGGGGTTGAGAGAGTTTAGACATTGGTGAGTTCACCTCAGTGCACAATGACGTCCTCATTGTTTTCTGGAAACATACTCATTTTGCCCTCATTCTTTTTTTTTTTTTTTTTTAACAAGATTGTTTTCATCCCAGATTGGTCTCAGACTTTCTATAGAGCCAAGGATGATCTGGAACTTCTGATTCTCCTCCCACGTGCTGGAGTTGAAGGTTTGTACCACCATGTCTGGTTTATATGGTGTTGGGGATCAAACCCAAGGGAGGCTTCATGTGTGTGTAAAGTCCTAACTTGAGCATGGTGCATGTGTTTTCAATTCTAGCACTCGGGAGGCAGAGGCAAAGGCAGGTGGGTCTCTATTAGTTCAAGACCAGCCTGGTCTACATAGTCACGGGCTGGCCAAGGCTGCATAATAAGGCTCTGTCTCAAAGCATAATACATACTTATATTTGTAAATGTTAAATATGCAAATGACTATGCAAATAAATAAAGACGATCACTTCCTCTCTGTCTTTTAAGAGCTGTGATACTATTTTCTGTTTTCCGCCGACTTGTCAGGAAATCTCTTATGGTTCCACGACTGTAGGTGATCTGTCATTTTGTCTTTCCTGGCTGCTTCTCAGAGTTGCTTGCTGGGTCTGAATGTGGCTTACTTTTAATTTGTTTCCCTGCCTGCTGGTGAACACTGTGCTCTCTGCTTCGGTGAGATCCCAGTCTTACTGGCTTTAGCAAATCTTGGCTTTCCCCTCTTCACAATTTGCCTTCCCACAGTTCTTTTCATGTCCAACTCCAGTAATTGGTGGCGTGTGAGTCTCCTTTTCTATCTTAAGTTTTTTTATTCACTTTATACGTATGAATATGTGCCTGTGTGTATGGACGTGCCCCATGTGCAAACCTGTTGGAACCCCTAGAATAGGGTTTGCAGATGAGTGTGAGCCACCATGTGGGTATTGGGAATCTTATACAAGAGGACCAGGCATTATTAACCTCTGAACCAGCTCTCCAGCCCCTCCCCCTTTCACAGATTTTTATTTGGAATGTGTGTGCATTTGTGTGCGTGCTCACGTGCACGTGTGCACACCCAATTGCAAACCACGTGTACTCAGGTGCCTACTGAGACCAGATATGGGATCCCCAGGAGCTGGAATTACAGGTGCGTGTGAGCCACCTACTGTGAGTGCTGGGCACTGAACTCCCATCCTCTGCAAGAGCAGCAAATGCTCTTCACCTGCGCCACATCGCCTGCCCCAGACCATTAATATCTCTTTAGTTTAACAGCTTTTCCTTTTGAAAAGAAAGCATTATTTATTTTATGTGTATGGGTGTTTCACCTGCATGTTTGTCTCTGCATCAGATGCGTACCTGGTGCCTGCGGAGGCCAGAAGGTGTTAGGTCCCCTGGGACTGGACTTGCAGAGGGTTGTGAGTCATTCTGTAGATGTTGGAAACTGAGTCCCAGTCTTCTGGAAGAGCAGCAAGTGCTCTTAACCAAAAACTCATCTCTCCATCTCTTGTAAAAATACAACACTTTAATCAGTTTCTTGAGGATTTCATACATGCACACATGTATTTTGATCATATTTACCTTCAACTCATCCCTGTGTCTCCCAAATCCTCTCTTACTTGCTACCAACCTCATGACTTTGTTGTTGATGATTTACCAACCCACTGAGTTTAGTTTGTGTTGCTCACACATTCATGGGGCAGGGACCATCCACTGGAACTCGGCCGGTCTACCAGGACCACACCCTTGATAAAGGCTCTCCCTACTCCAGAAGCCACCAACTGTCAGTAACGCCTCAGCTGGAGGCAGAATGCCCTTGAGTGGCTCCATCTTGTTCAGGCAGCCATGGCTGCCGGGGGTTCCTGGGTGCAATGGTTCGGTCATGTCTGGAAGACACCAGTTCTGCTCTCTGAGGTCCCTGGGGATGCTGCTGTGCTCTCACCTGTGGTTTGTTGAAGGTGAGCTGGTGTGAGCAACGTTGTTTTTCACCAGGAAGCACCCAATAGGCAGTAGCCCTTTGTTTGCCCATTTATTTTCGGCCCCACTAATTTTTTTACTTCCTGAGAGTTCAGTGGAACCTTAAAAAGGATGTTTTCAAGGCCAGTGAGATGGTTCAGTGAGAAAAGCCATGTGCTCCCGAGACCTGAGTTCCATCCCAGAGTCTACATGGTGGAAGCAGAAAACTGACTCGTTTAAAATGTTTTTCTGGTTTGTGCGCGCGCGTGCACACACACACACACACACACACACACACACACACAATGTAATAATAATAATAGTAATAAAAAGTATCCAGTCCAGAGACCGGATGTAGCAAGATGGATCTTGGAAGCGGAACCCTGATGGGTAGGGAAACTTTTCGCTAATGACTAAGGCAGTGTTTTGAAAACTAGGTTCATTCTACATGGAGAACTTACAGAAACAAGCCAGGTTTCTGGTACAATAAATGAAATCAGCTCTTGGTAAAAGGGCCTCGTTATTCACCTCGTGGGAGGGGAGGTAGGGCTCACATGGCCAGGACATCCAAGTTTCTACTTGAGTATGAAGCAGTGGCGTTTCTGAATGCTATCAGATAAAGAGCTAATTCAGCAGAGATCAACTATGTGGCATTATAGAAATTTGTGAGGCAAAAACCCCCATACTTTATATGCTTCCAGGAAATATAGTTTCATGCGTGTGTATATGTGTGTGTGTGTGTGTGTGTGTGTGTGTGTGTGTGTGTGTAGGCTAGAGGGCAACCCTGCCTTTCATTCCTCTGGCACTGTGGTTTTTACAGCCCCGACTGTGCCGTGGAGACCTTGCCTGCTCCATCACTGGCCTGTCACTCCTCAGTAGCCACGTCCAGCACAGATTAATGCTCAGCCTGGCGACCCCTCCACCTAAGGTATGGCCGAGTGAGCACAGGCTCCGGCTACGGAACTGGCTGGATCCACAAAGGAACCAATGCTCTCATGTGATCCGATTGCCAGAGAGGAAAATCTGAAGTTTAAAAGGCAGCTGTACCCTGTCACCACTTCTGAGACAGCTCTGTACGATGAGACAGGGTGGCTGCACCCACCACAGACTGCATGCCCACTTCAGGCTTCGCCATTTAGTTCCTAGAGCACCGACCAGGCTGGGGCACTCTGGAACCCAAACAACAAAGACATTACCAGGCTTAGGGAGTGGCCAGCCTCCTCGAAGCTGCTGACTGGTGGGGAGGTGAGAAGCAGGGACGGGACAGATGCAAGATCTGGATCAAGTACACGGTCCACCTGCCATCCGTGAGCTGATTGACAAGTACCCACGTCCCATCTGTAAGCAGCTGTGGCAGATGTAGGGCAAGAAAAGGGGGGAAGTTCCACTGCTCCCCCGGGAACATTTCTCCAGAGAGACGGAGAAGGCAGTAGACCCTACCAGATGGGACCACTCATGGCTTCCACTTTTGCTATTTCCATTGTTCCTCCTGCTTTTGGTCAGCAGGGAAGTCATTGGCCCATTATGTTGAAATCTCTACTTTGCCTCCCGTGGTCTTCTCTGCGGACCATGTTTAGGTCCTAGAACAGGATATCTGCTGCCCATACCTGCAAGAAGCAGCCAGACTCTCCAGTGTGACACTTCTGCCCATCATGGGCCTAGTAAGGTTCTTGCACTGGACTCCTGTCCCTTTCTCACTCAAGGACCCTTATGATGCCTGCCTGGTGGGAAGAGGAGCATCTCATCCTGTGTACCTTGGCCAGTCCTTCTTCCTTCCCTGCATCAAAAGATGCTTCCTGGCCCAGGGGAGCCCCGTGGGATCACTGTTCTGTAATGGTGGCAGATCACTCCATCTCTGCAGGATTTGGGGGGACTGTGCTGAGTAGCTATCCCTCACACATGGATGCCTCAGGGCTGGGAGGATAGATGCCCTCTGCCCTGGGTATGTTCTGGCCTCCTGCCCCTCCCAGCTGTTTTGAATTATAATGTAGGGTGTATTCGGGACTCCGGAGACTGCATACAGACAGAAACACACATGCACACACTCACACGCATTAGTTACATTTCCCCTTACGGACCCATGGTTAGGTCTAATTAATAAACCAAGCACAGGAAGACAGCAATACGAGCAATGACAACGAAGGAAATTGTAGCTATAATAAAATGAGAGTATGATCTCTTTAAGAATTCAAAAAACATTATCTGCGGACTTTTGTGGTTGAACGTATCTGAGAGGGAAGGAGGCAAAAGCATGGACAATGGGGGCTGTGGAACCCCCATAGGAGGAGCATGAAGCCAATGTGGTTTCTGGGTGCTCAGAAGGCAGGCTGCCTGCCCAAAGGCAACAGAGGTGCCTGTTACTCTCCTTGGGGACCAATTTTATGAAGGTAGTCCCCCCAACCCCAGGGCGTATCCAAGGGGTCTGGCTGGCTATTTTCTGCAGGCTCTGATGCCCCCTACCCCCACCCCCCACCTTGGGCTGCTCTGACAGGCGACTGCTCCATGCCTTCCAGGGAGATGTCCAAGTTAATGACGGGAAAGGCGAGAAGGCACAGTGGTTTAAAGGAGGGTCACCACCGGCTTAATGGAGGGAGAACAATTAGACTTCTGGAGACCATGTTCATTAATGGCTCTGGCGAGGAGGCGACTTCACACCTTCAGAGAAGGAGCAATTTGCAGGTTCCACGGTGACTCTGGACCTTCAGGGAGGAGGGACAGTCTCCTCAGCTCAGCTAGGATCAGATGCAGCAGCTTCAGCTCCTTCCCTAGAGAAAGAACAGGCCTGCAAAAGCTCCTGCAAGGATTCCAGGGCCTTGGTGAGCCCCACCCCCACATGCTCAGGACAGCAGGAGGGTCTGCACCTAGTCCCTCTGTACCCTCAGGCCTCCTTCTTAGCCCTGGGGGTGGGGCAGGGCTGCATCTGGGGCAGCTCTAGGCCCAGCTCTGCACCGACTTTAGGCTGTAGTTAACAGGGAATACAGAGAACAAGGACTAAAGACCAGAACCCAACAAAATACAAATCTCTCCTATACCAAGTGTGCATCTGCCTCTGCCAATGTCACAAGGGTGGGATCTGCTACTCAATGTGTGGCACTTGCTTTGAAATACATAAGTTGAAATATAGGGACCCAGCTTCTTAGGTAAGAATAATAGCAAATCCTATTATATATGTATTATATGTGAATACATATCACACGCGTGGTGTGTCACTCTGAATACCATGGTGTAACCTGCATCCCAGGAATTCAGATCTCAATCACCTATGCACATATCATCATTCCATTTGCAGCATCTAGAAACTCAGCTCAGGGCCCCCACAAGCTGTGCCTGTCTCCATTTCCAGGGCTTCACACGTGGCTTGTTTTCTCCCCCCGCATGTGGTCGGCAGACAGCATGAACTTGACAGCACCATCTTTCTCCCAGCCTCTGCGGATCTTGGTGAGTCTGCGGCTGAGGCAGGGAAGGAGGAAGAGGCCCTTGGCCAGGATGATCACACAGGGCAGGAGCAGTGTGAGTGTGAACGTAGGTGGCAGGTAGAACTTGTAGTGGTTTTCTTCAAAGGCACGGGTCCAGCCATAGGTGAGTGTGTGCAGCGTGCTCAGCATCAGGGCCACGAAGCCCAGCGTGGACTGTGGGAAGAAAGGAGGCAGAAATGAGAGGAGGAGGACCACGGATGTCAGAGCCCTGCTGAATTCCAATCCCAGGCCCACTTCTTTCTCTTATAATTTTTTCCACGTTTTATTTGGCGTATGTGCGTGCGTGTGTGGAGGTCAGAGGCCAGCTTGAGGAAGTGGCTTTTCTCCTTCCTTATGTGAGTCCCAGGGATGAAACTCAGCTTGGCAGCCTTGGCAACTGGAACTGCCTCAACTACTGAGCCATGTTGCTGGTCCTGGCCCTCCACTCTCTCCTTCACTTCTTCTGAACTGGGCTTCTCATCCAGTCTAGCCTCAAACTCAGTATCTAGCTGAGGATGACCTTGACCTCCTGATCTCCCCTGTGGAGGAGAGAATGCAGGGCTTGCTTTGCCCACCACCTAAGCCACAACCCAAGCCCTCTGTTCTTTCTACGTGTGGCGCAATGGTTATTTCCTAAACCATCTGGGTGGGCTCCAGTGTCTCTGGATGAAAACTGGAGCTACACTTCCAGGCTAACGGCATTTAAGGATTGACAGACGACCATGCCTTTTGTCTTCTTTTGCATCTTCTTCCAACTATGGCATTTGGACTTCTGATGATTCCCAGGAAACTTTTAGACAGAATTATACCGAAGGGGCTTTTAAAAAACATTCTATTGATTTCATATGTATTAGAATAGAAACAAAAGTCTGCTAGCATGTCCAGACCAGAATCTGACAGATAATGCCTGGCTGAGGTAAGGCTGAATTAAGAAGGGAATTCATTATAAATTGTCTTAAAGAGAAACAGGGCATGGTGGAACTCTCCTTTAATGCCATCACTCAAGAGGCAGAGGTAGGCAGATCTCTGTGAGTTCAAGGCCAGCCTGGTCTACACAGTGAGTTCTAGGACAGCCAGAGCTTCATAGTGAGACCCCGTCTCAGACAGACATTTAGATGATAGAGAAACACAAAGTAAAGAGTTTGCTGATTTGTGTACAGGATTCAGCACCAGCAGTGACAGTGGCTCCAGGGGCCTGTGGTCTGGTGACCTGGCACTGTACAGAAAACCTCACACGGCCATCAGGAGGCACTATGTTTGTTGACTTCATCTCCTGCCCAGCAGTAACTTAGAACCTCGTCAGCCATATCTCTCACTTGGAAAAATTGAATGTTGTAGTCTTATGAGCATCGCGGCCCCAGACGGAACTGTCTGAACATTCTTACAGTAGTTTTCCACCCTTGCAGGTATAGGTGGCTTTGTGAGTTATTTCCAGGCAAGAGCAGCCAATGAACACTGGACTCTTGCTTTCTCTTCCTCCTCCTCTTCCTTTTTTTTTTTTTTTTTGAGACAGAGTTTTTCTGTGTAGCCCTGACTATCCTGAAACTTGCTCTGTAGTTCAAGCTGGCCTCGAACTCAGAGACCCACCCACCTGCTTCTGCTTCCCGAGTGCTGGAATTAAAGGTGTGCAACCTCCCGGCCCAGGCTGCATTCTCATGGACCACAGACAGGAGATACTGATCTTGTCATGCCTGCTGGGATTGACTGGCAGTGGTCCTGAGCACAGCATGTCATCAACTTCAGTGACAAGCAGGGGATTACAGCAGCAAGCCTGAGCAAGGTGTGGGTGTGGGTATAGTGAGCTGTGTGGAGCAAGAGGAGAGGTCTGG
Source organism: Microtus oregoni (assembly GCF_018167655.1). Classification (NCBI taxonomy): domain Eukaryota; kingdom Metazoa; phylum Chordata; class Mammalia; order Rodentia; family Cricetidae; genus Microtus; species Microtus oregoni. The sequence goes on from NW_024543062.1 coordinate 50,341,750, forward strand.
ACATCTCTGGATGAATGCTGACCACTAGAACCACTGAGGATTTAGGCTGGAGGATTATGTGGTGGTCATCATCAGGCAAAATGTGCTGTTTTCTTCAAGAAGCCGTCACACTGGTATGACCTAAAGAGGCTGCACATTCATGGGGCTGATGCTCCATAGACATTGGTTTGGGCTTTCTAGAAAAGCAACAACTGGCTCCTAGATTTCTTCCTAGCCAGGCCTGTCAACATAGCGTTGGGGCTTGTCTGTGATGCCTCCTTGTTTGAGCTTACCTCAGATTCCATTCTAAAAGGGACTGGGGTCTGGTGGGGCTGAGGGCTGGCTTAGTGGGAAAGCCTCTGCCTAGCCTAGCATGTAGAAGATCCTGGCGTCCATCCACAGCACAGGAAAACTGAAATAGTACAGATGAATAGATGGGGCTTATCCTTGCCACTTGCACCTGCTCTTGTATTAAACCAGGATAGTGAGTTCCAGCCAGAGAAAGATCATCACTCAGAAGGATTTGCTTGTGATATTCCAGTGAAGCATCACAACAAACATTTCCCAGTGGCTGCACACTGTATTCATGGGTAGCTGCCTGGGGATATTTTTTTCCATTTTCCATTTGTGTGCAGGGGACACACATGTATGTGAGTACATATGTGTACATGCATGTGTGTGTGTGTGCGTGCATGCATGTCATGTGGAGGTCTGAGATTAATGTTGGAATCATCCGTGATCGCTCTTCCACCTTATTTATTGAGGCAGGGTCTCTCAGTCAAACCCAGGGCTTGCTGATGAGCCTAGTTTCACTAGCTAGCTTGCTTAGGGTTCCCATCTCTATCTTCTGAGGTTGGAATTACAGGTGGGCCACCATGCCTACCCAGAATTCATGTGGGTTTTAGAAACCAAAACTCTGGTCCTCAAGTTGTGTGGCAAGCATTTTAACCACTGAGCCATCTTCCTCGCTCTGCTCCCACTCTAAATAAGATACCCACCCAAATGCGGTAAGAGCTCCCCTCCCCGGTCTCTCTCCACTGGATTTTATTTCTAAATGTTGGTCAGTTGGAGGCTGGTTCCAAACAGAAGCTGGATGTTAAAATCACCTAGGAAGCCTGTGGGGAAGCAGGAGTTGCACCAGCCCGGCCCTGGGGAAATTCAAATTCAACTAGTTTAGGGTGGAGCTCAGTCATCTGGTGTTTTCAGAGTTCAGCAGATGATGCAAATGTGTCACCAGGACTAAGCCACTAATTTTGGAAACCCTCTCACCCACACCCTTCTAGCTGGAGGTTGAAGAACCCACGCAGGGCCCAGCACCCAGGCTGCTCTATTGGTGAGGGCCCAGCTCTAGCTCTTTAGAGAACCACGGACCCCATGTGTGTCACAGGCCTTCCTGATACGCAGCAGTAGTAATACCCCACCGAGGCCAAGGACGGTGAGGGCCCAGCTTCTCTTCTGTGATACGCCAGTGTTTGACTCACGTGGGCTTCTGTCTTCAGCACTTCATCTGAAGACTGTGAAGACGAGCATGCTGGTCCTATGGAGACCTTCCCGGGGTCCACCAGCCACCAGCCACAGGCAGCACCTCATAGCCCCTCTTTTCTTTGTTTTCTGCGTCCCGTGATACCCGTGGCAGGAATCCCAACTTTGGGCTAGTAGTTTCTAGCAGGGCTGATAGCCAGAAAGCCTTTAGATTTTCCAGGCCTTCTGGGAAGCCTCAATGTTTTCAGAGAATTTGTTTTTCCTAAAATTCTCTTTGTCCTTGGGAACATTTTTTTTTTTTAAAAATTCTAGAATAACCAAAGGAAATTAGAAGAAAAAGAGTTGTCATGAAGCCATTAATAACCCCCTCAAGACATATACACCAAACTAGTGCCACTTTTATCACACAGAAGCTTGTTAGCCGTGGCTCCTGCTGGCACTCAAGTACCACAGCACGAAGGGTCTTCGGCCATCGTTCACCAAGTGTGGGTCAGGCTAGTCCTTGTCATTATTTCAGGCAGCGGCTGCATCAGGCAAGGTCAGAGGAAGTGCCTGTAACTCAGGGTCAGAACTTGGCTTTCAGGGCTGCACCCGGGTCATCTACGCAGGGGGCTCTGCAGACTCCTGGACACCACAATGCTATGGAGCTTGACTGAATAGGGAAGGTTCAATACAGACTATGCTAAACAAAAACACCCAAACAAACACTAATCTAAACTGAAAACTTCTAACCCCACTGTGGGGGTCTGGGGATATAGCTCAGGAGTGCACTGTTTGTCAGCATGTCTAAGTCCCTGAGATCTATCCCACCCGCCCTCCCCCCCCCGCCCTCCCCCCCCGCCCTCCCCCCCCCCCCCCCCCGCCACAGAAACAGGAACTGGTGCACACACACATAATCTCAGCATTTGGGAGGCAGAGGCAGGAGGGTCTATTCAAAGTCATCCTCAACTGTGTAGCCAGTTTGAGGCTAGCCTGGGCTTCATGGGATCCTGTCTCCAAAAGGAAACAAATGAGGTAAGGGTATAAGACAGCCCTGGATTTCATCACAGTCCCACAGAAACAGGTGTGATGGTACATGCCTGACCCCAGCACTTGGGAGGTTGAGGCAGGAGGATCAGGCAAGCATTTGATGTTTTCCATGACTACACAGATTAAGTTTGAGGCCAGCCTGGACTAAATGGGACCCTGCCCCCGAAACTAAAAGAAACTATACCCAAATCACCTTGGAAACAAAAGGTTCAATGCAGGCATATGGAGTCTTTTAATGAGATCAGTATTTCGATGGTTCTCAGCTCAGCTAAATAGAGCATTCCAGGCTAAGGGTTGGCCCGGGCTCTTCAGAACACTAATAAGTTTCAAATCCAATGGCTCTTCACTGCTCCAGAAGGCCAGAGCTTCCCTCAAAACCCCCAGCTGAGCAGGAACTGTCTCTTTCGCTGGCTTTTGGGACCCTGCTTCTCATACTGGGTCGCCTTGCCCAGCCATTACTGCAGCTTGTTCGATGTGCCATGCTTTGTTGACACTTGTGGGAGACCTGCCCTTTCCTGGATGCAGAGGGAAGAGGAGGGGATTGGGGAAGGGGGAAGGGGGCAATGCGGGAGAGGGGCTGGGAGGGGAGGATGGTGGGGGGAGGCTGCAGCCAGGATGTAAAATAAAAAGATGAATTAAAAAGAAAAAAAACCCAGCTGTTACTGGGCACAGAAAGCCCACGCTTCCCATGGATCCTGCTCCCATTCTTCCCTGTGGTCCTGGGTGGCTACAGGGAGGTGCTGAGTGGGAAGCTCCAAACCACGGAGACACGCGGCTGATGGAGCAGGAAGGCTCTGTTCCTGCCACTGGAGGGCAGCATGCACATTTAGGGTCACCCCGACTTCCAGGCTGTCCCTGAGCCCTTTGGTAGCAGGGCCCTATCTCTCTAGAAATGCTTTGTGCTTTAAAATCTCTCCTCACCTGCTATAGACATTTTTGATGGTGGCTGACAATAAGAAGTGTATTATGCATTATAAATGGCCAGGAGACAGCCATATAACCCAGCATCGAGAGGAAGACACACAGAGATAGTAATAGTTGGGAGTTAGTGCGCTGACATGAACGTCATCCCAGCTAGGAGGATCTCTTAGTCCAAGAGTTCAAGGCCAGCCTGTGTAACACAGTGAGACACCGTCCTCAAAACTAAAACATGCAGACAGTTGGTGCTTATCAGAGAGAGTAGGGCTGTGACCAGACACCCCAAGAAGAGTAGCCATGTGCTGTTTTCCTTTCACCCATGATTTTTCACGTTGTCTCACAAACATTTCTCTTACGGCATTAAATTTCATTTTTCAGGAGTACTAATTGAGGCTTGGGGGCAGGGGCATGGCTGGCCCACACCGCAGAGCAGGTGATGCTGGAACTGAGAGGCCCCTGGCAGACCCTCCTCCATACTGGGTTCTCGGGAGAGAGAGCACAAGGTTTCTGGGGCTAGAGTGCAGACATCAGACCCCCTAAATGAATCCCTGCCGTTCCACCCACTCGCTTCAATATGTAAAGCAAAGCATGGCTTCTGGAGTCCCAGTCAGCTTTTGCTAACAAAACCAAATCCATAGGCTTCCTCCAGCAGCCAGAGCCGGAGCATGTAATCTACAGCTGCTTAAGGGAAGAACTTTCTGGAAAGGGAAGCGACCCACAGCCTGTTTTAATTGTGACCGAACCACATACCCAGGATCCTTGAGGCGGCAAGTGAGAAATCCGAGATTTGGGTGTGAGACAAACAGGGATTAGTGGCAGATCAAGAAAATTCCTTCCCTCCCCACCCTCTTAGGCCAGGCTGTGTCAGTCCTGAGCCCTCTGCCAGGGGCCTTCTGGGAGAAGCACAGCCCTGGAGATTCACAGCCTTGCTTTAAAACTCAGCCACAACTGTTTGGTTCTAAGGTACGCTAAGGGTCTCAGTCACAAAGAATTAATTTGGATTATATAAGAGCAGTATTCTGTCACTGTCCCTCTGAGTCCTTGTTGAGCAGAGAAGCTGCAGATTGTGGTTGACAGTGGGGGTGGAGATGGCTGTTCTCTGCCCTGATACAATACGATTGGCAGGAGCCGAGATGAGTCAGCTCTATCCACCAGAGGGACGAGTTGCTCTGCCAGCACTGACCCTCTTGTACTTTTTGAAGAACACTGGGGGGTGCCCAGGGAATTTGAGACATGTCCCCATGTAGGCTGTGTCCCTTACAATCTCTGCTTACCTTGCTCCCAGCTGTATCTTAGCCTATAGTGATGCCCGGCACAGTGTGTGCTCAGACTGGCCACTGCCTTGAAAACTGCAAGGAGACCTTTTCCCTGCAGCATTGCTTCCCTGAGTGTTGGCAGCTGTGAGCTGAGAAACAGAATCATGGTGGTGGTGTTCACAAATATCCAGTTATCAGAAGTTTGTGTGTACAAACTGCACTAGAATCTCTGATATGCCATGGTACACTGTGACTCTCTTACAGGAAGTAATCCATAATTTATGTATTGGAGAACTGCCATCTGTCTGTCTACCTATCACCATCAATTCACACATGCATTCATTCATCCATCTGTCTATCCATCTATCCATTCACCTATACCAACACGAATCATCTATCTACTATCAATCAATCAGTCTCTATCATCTATCAGTATCTATTAATCAATATCTATATCTATCCATCTGTCTATTTATTGATCTCTTACAGAGATTGAAGCAAAAGACTTGCACATACTTAGCAAGTACTCTACCTCTGAGTGACACCCCAGTCTTCATACTTTTTTCTCTGAATTGGTCCAAGAAACATCATCATTTAGGAAACATTGCTTGATCTCATTACAGAGCAGTCCTCATACTAGTTCCCACCTGCCCCAAAGGGGAACCGGGCACCAGGGTGAGCTGAGGGTGTGTGTGTGTGTGTGTGTGTGTGTGTGTGTGTGTGTGTGTGGATGGAGGCTGAGCTGAGGGTGTGTGTGTGTGTGTGTGTGGATGGAGGCTGAGCTGAGGGTGTGTGTGTGTGTGTATGGAGGCTGAGCTGAGGGTGTGTGTGTGTGTGTGTGTGTGTGTATGGAGGCTGAGCTGAGGGTGTGTGTGTGTGTGTGTGTGTGTGTGGATGGAGGTTGAGCTGAGGGTGTGTGTGTGTGGATGGAGGCTGAGCTGAGTGTGTGTGTGTGTGTGTGTGTGTGTATGGAGGCTGAGCTGAGGGTGTGTGTGTGTTGGTGGAGGTTGAGCTGAGGGTGTGTGTGTGTGTGTGTGTGTGTGTGGATGGAGGCTGAGCTAAGGGTGTGTGTGTGTGTGTGTGGATGGAGGCTGAGCTGAGGGTGTGTGTGTATTGGTGGAGGTTGAGCTGAGGGTGTGTGTGTGTTGGTGGAGGCTGAGCTGAGGGTGTGTGTGTGTTGGTGGAGGCTGAGCTGAGGGTGTGTGTGTGTTGGTGGAGGCTGAGCTGAGGGTGTGTGTGTGTGTGTGTGTGTGGATGGAGGCTGAGCTGAGGGTGTGTGTGTATGGAGGTTGAGCTGAGGGTGTGTGTGTATGGAGGCTGAGCTGAGGGTGTGTGTGTGTTGGTGGAGGCTGAGCTGAGGGTGTGTGTGTGTTGGTGGAGGCTGAGCTGAGGGTGTGTGTGTGTTGGTGGAGGCTGAGCTGAGGGTGTGTGTGTATTGGTGGAGGCTGAGCTGAGGGTGTGTGTGTATTGGTGGAGGCTGAGCTGAGGGTGTGTGTGTATGGAGGTTGAGCTGAGGGTGTGTGTGTGTTGGTGGAGGCTGAGCTGAGGGTGTGTGTGTATGGAGGTTGAGCTGAGTGTGTGTGTGTGTTGGTGGAGGCTGAGCTGAGGGTGTGTTTAATGTTGAGGAAGGAGTTTCTAAGAGCACTCATAGCTCACTGCCTCCCATGGACACCAGGCTCCTGCAATGACTATGGGAGTACTCTGTCCCCTGAGGAAGTTCAGCCCAGGGTCCCATGCTCTGTCCACCATCCTTGTCAGAGCTCTACACGATAGACTTCCCAGGATCGGGAAGTCTAACTTGCCCAGGGCAAGCTGAAGCAGGATCAGGAGGTTGGGAGACCCTACAAGATGGGGAGTCCTCAGCACCTGACCCAGTGTCCTGTAACAACCGAGATCTAAGCTGAAATAGAGCAGAGAGCACAAAACTAGGCTGGCCCAGGACCAAGCCGCAGCTGGTGCTCAAGGGAAATCTGCTTTACCTGGACGAAGCTGAACTCCTTCCAGTTGAGTGAGTTGGCAATGGAGGGAAGTGAGGTGACAGCCAGCAGCGACAGCATACCCAGGGCCAGCACGCCCATGGAGAGGTATATCTCCATGCGCCAGACTTCTTCCTCAACCCAGAGGCGGCTCTTGTTGGCCAGGACCTGGCAAAAGGGAAACCATGACCACGATTAGCAAAAGCTGGTACCCGAGAGCACACATCACCGTGGAGCGCGGGTCGCCCTGGAGCGCGCTCCAGACACGTCCGTCACCCTGGAGCGCGGGTCCGTCGCCCTGGAGCACGGGTCCGTCGCCCTGGGGCGCGGGTCCGTCACCCTGGAGCACGCTCCAGACACGTCCGTCACCCTGGAGCGCGGGTCCGTCACCCTGGAGCACGTATGACTGAGCACCAAAGGACAAGAGTGAGAAAGCCACAGCTATGTTCACGCTCTGCTGAACAGCTAACGTGTGCCAGGCATATTCTAAGCACTCCCCAGGTATTTGAAAGCCACACTGGGTGGAGAGATGGCACAGCAATAAAAGCATTTGCTGCTCTTGCAGAGAGGACCCAGCTTTGGTTCTCGGCGCCCACGTCTGGCAGTTCACCACCTGTAACTCCCATTCCAGGGGCTCTGATACCTTTCTCTGGTCTTTAAGAGTTCTTACACTCACGTGCACATACCCATACATGAACATACAGGAGTTATTAAAAATAAATCTTTGAGCCAGGTAGCAGTGGCACAGGCCTTTAATCCTAGCACTTGGGAGGCAGAGGCAGTCAGATCTCTGAATTCCAGGCCAGCCTGGTCTACAGAGCGAGTTCCAGGACACCAAAAACCCCTATCTTGGAAAAGCAATAACAATAAATAAGTAAATAAATAAAATCTTTAAAAAGTAATTAATCTCATGATGTCTCCTTAAGACAGAGAGCACTCTACCCCCATTTTAGGGATTAAGGAAACAAGAGACAATGATTGGGCTGGTTTCTCAAAGTCCCAGCTCCCTTCCTGGCTGATGGTCAATCTCAGTTCGAGGGTAAGAGACCAGAGAGTCCCAGGATATACAGACCCTCAGCTGGGCCTGGGGATGCATGCCTATAATTCCAGCACTCGGGAAGCTGAGTCAGGAGGATCATTGTGCAAATCTAGCCTGGGCTACTCATTGAGGCTCTGTCTCATATCTTACCCCCGGCCAACAGAAGAAGCCTGTGTTCCCTATGCATGGCTATACCACACTGTTTTCCAGCCCCCAGTCAGGATAGTGGAAAGGCAGTGTTTCAGGGCTGTGTCCCCTCTGTCTATGGACCCACAGCCCTCCCAGCTGCCTCCCCTCCCAGCTGCCTCCCTCACCTGGAACCTTTCCACCCTGCTTCATTAGTGCCTCACACTTGGGACACACGATGACACTCAATGCCACTTCTCAACATCTCCAAACTCAAAACCCCAGGCCCCTTTCTTTCCATGTGTTATTTTCTCTCTCTCGGGGAGGGGGGGCACATACCTCTAGCTCATCTGTTGCCCGGCAACAGTCCGACATCCCCTCACCAGTTAGTTCAGCAAGCACTTAGAAAGTACCTACTGTGTGCTGAGCCCTGGACTACATGAGAACATCTGCCGTCATGACACTGGTGTCTCCCACTGAGCTCCAAGAGCACACATGTGCATCAGGGATGCCCTGAGCCCTGAGATGGCCCCTCCTCACCCACTGGTGCTCCCTGACCCAGCACCTGCACGGGGAAGAACTGGAATCAAGGTCCTTCCCTCAGGACTGCCATCATTTCTCCATCAGTCCTGAAGGCTAGCCCTTTAATCTGCTATCAGAAAAGCAAGAAAGAAAGGAGGCTAAGCAGGCTGCTCTCTGCCTCTCCTACAAGGAGACTGACTCAGACGTGTGTGTGTGTGTGTGTGTGTGTGTGTGTGTAACCACTTCAGCAGGAAGAAAAAAAAAACCTCGTGTAAGCCTGTTACTGGAATAGAATATTAAAAATGAATCCAAGGGCTAAGCAACAATGGCTGCAAAGTTTACAAAAGAAACTAAAGGAGTCAAGAAAATGCCATCTATGGCCACTGCCTGCACAGTGAGAAAAGATGGCCTGGTTTTTGTTTCTGTTTTGCGACAGGGTCTCCTGTAACACAAGCTCAAGCTGTCCTCCAACTCACAAGACAGCCAAGGATGACCTTGAATTCTGATCCTCCTGCCTCCACTTCCCAAGTAAGTGCCATAATTTCAAATTTGTGCCACACGGCTAGGCTGTGGGTGTTGCTGGGGTGGAACCCAGGGCTTTCTGTGTGCTAAACAAACACTACCTGCTGAGCCGCATCCAGTTTCCCATTCTGTATTATTGTAGGGCAGGCTGCTTCATATTGGTGTCTGAAGGCCATAAAGGACCAGGAGTTGAAGGACCTGTTTCTTTCCTGACCACTGGCCTTGTGGGTCTCTGAAACAGCATCTCTGGAACTGTTTCTTTACCTGACAGATCCCAACGAGCTGGGATTTTGGCCGGTAATTGCAATGTGGTAAAACAAGCTGGAACACCATTTGCTAGTGGGGAGAGACGGGTCTGACCCTGCAAAAGGCTCAGTCAGGTCCCTGCCGGAGCAGCCCCCAAACAAGACTGACTCATGGTTGGTGGTGTTAGCGAAGCGAGTCATCTCCATGTGCTCTGCTGTTTGCGCATTACTCAGCGGCTCGCTGAGCTCAGGTGGCTCACATCACAAGTCCTGCTGTGCCTGACTGCAGACTAGTCAACAGTGGCTAGCAACACTGGTGCTCCTCCCCGCTACCGCCTTGCCGAGCTGAGGAGGGAAACACTCCTGGGGGGCTGATCGTTATCACTTTTATGGCATGAGTGCGGTGTGTTTGAGTTTGTGTGGTGGCCAGGGGTCAACATTGGGTGACATTCTTCAGGAGCTGTCTACCTTGCTTATTAAGATGATTTCTTAATGAATGTGGAACTTGGCAAGTAAGCTAGGCTGCTGGCCAGAGAGCCCCAGGGATCTGCCTGTCTCTACCTCCCCAGCCTGGGATGGCAGGCATGTGCCGTCACTCCCAGCATTTTCATGGCTTCCGGGGATTGATCAAACTCAGATCCTCCTGCTTGCAAGGCAAGTTCTTTGTTGGATGACTCTCCCTCACTCTAGTGGTCCCACGCTGGTTAGCTTTGCAGTGAGGAGGACAGGGGGAAGCTGCCTTGACTTCTAACTAATCTGGAAATGCATGTCCAGGAGTAGCACCGGCAAGTCAGAAAGCCACAGCAGCTCCAGTCTATGTAGTGATGATGCTGTTGGAAAAGGTGGTCTTGAAAGCCTCCAGGCCGTACTGTCTTGGGATTCAGGGAAATCCCAGAGAGGTTTTCTGTGTCCATGTTATTGTGTGTGCTCCCTGTTCCTACAAGGCCCAGAAACAGCCAGTGTGAGCACTGGCCACAGGGAGGTAGCCAAGAGCAGTCAAGGGGACTGCTTCCCGCAGGTTAAAGCTTCAGGGACAGGATACAACGTTTCTCAACAGTGTCCAGGTCTGGGACCCAAAGGTGCAGCCGATCAGTGGCCTACCACATCCACGTTGAACTGGCTCAGCATTGCCAGGCTTTGGCATGCTAAACGCCAGACTTTCTCTGAGTGTCACCTCAGACATGTTCCATCAGCCTGGCTCTCCCCTTGAGAATTTGGCAACATAGCTGAAGCCCCTTTAGGAGTGAGACGATTCACCTGTGCCATCTGGGCCATGAAGCTGGCGTGACGGCAACACTGGGCTAATGACATCAAGGAGGGTCTGGGCCAGACAGAGAATTTAGAGAACGGCATACACTAAGAGGGAGGGGAGCTGCTCAGTCAACGGCACATGGACCTGCCTTGGATCACTAGAACCTAATCAGAAAGCTGGGTGCACGGCCTTGTGACCCAAGCACTGGGAAGGCAGAGACAGTGGATCCCTGAGGCTCACTACCCAGACAGCAGAACCTACTCAGCAAGTTCCAGGCAACTGAGAGACCTTGTCTTAAAAATAACAAAACAGATGAACAAAAAGTTCCCCACACAATAAGCACAAAACCCAAGCCGCATAGTGCTTCAGGATTGACAGCTTAGGTGGTCTCTGCCTCCATGTAGACAGGCCAACACTTTTATGTGCCCCACATGCGTGTGCACCTGCACACAGGTGAGCATGCTCATACACACAGAAAAAGGGAATTAGTTAGGTAGGGCTGGGGCGGGGCGGGGGTTAGTGGCTTCCTATGCCCTGGGGGAGGGTTAGTGGCTTCCTATCCTGGGAGAGGGTTAGTGGCTTCCTATCCTGGGAGAGGGTTAGTGGCTTCCTATGCCCTGGGAGAGGGTTAGTGGCTTCCTATGCCCTGGGAGAGGGTTAGTGGCTTCCTATCCTGGGAGAGGGTTAGTGGCTTCCTATGCCCTGGGAGAGGGTTAGTGGCTTCCTATGCCCTGGGAGAGGGTTAGTGGCTTCCTATGCCCTGGGAGAGGGTTAGTGGCTTCCTATGCCCTGGGAGAGGGTTAGTGGCTTCCTATCCTGGGAGAGGGTTAGTGGCTTCCTATGCCCTGGGAGAGGGTTAGTGGCTTCCTATGCCCTGGGAGAGGGTTAGTGGCTTCCTATCCTGGGAGAGGGTTAGTGGCTTCCTATGCCCTGGGAGAGGGTTAGTGGCTTCCTATCCTGGGAGAGGGTTAGTGGCTTCCTATGCCCTGGGAGAGGGTTAGTGGCTTCCTATCCTGGGAGAGGGTTAGTGGCTTCCTATGCCCTGGGAGAGGGTTAGTGGCTTCCTATGCCCTGGGAGAGGGTTAGTGGCTTCCTATGCCCTGGGAGAGGGTTAGTGGCTTCCTATGCCCTGGGAGAGGGTTAGTGGCTTCCTATGCCCTGGGAGAGGGTTAGTGGCTTCCTACCCTGGGAGAGGGTTAGTGGCTTCCTATGCCCTGGGAGAGGGTTAGTGGCTTCCTATGCCCTGGGAGAGGGTTAGTGGCTTCCTACCCTGGGAGAGGGTTAGTGGCTTCCTACCCTGGGAGAGGGTTAGTGGCTTCCTACCCTGGGAGAGGGTTAGTGGCTTCCTATGCCCTGGGAGAGGGTTAGTGGCTTCCTATCCTGGGAGAGGGTTAGTGGCTTCCTATGCCCTGGGAGAGGGTTAGTGGCTTCCTATCCTGGGAGAGGGTTAGTGGCTTCCTATGCCCTGGGAGAGGGTTAGTGGCTTCCTATGCCCTGGGAGAGGGTTAGTGGCTTCCTATGCCCTGGGAGAGGGTTAGTGGCTTCCTATGCCCTGGGAGAGGGTTAGTGGCTTCCTACCCTGGGAGAGGGTTAGTGGCTTCCTATGCCCTGGGAGAGGGTTAGTGGCTTCCTATCCTGGGAGAGGGTTAGTGGCTTCCTATGCCTTGGGAGAGGGTTAGTGGCTTCCTATCCTGGGAGAGGGTTAGTGGCTTCCTATGCCCTGGGAGAGGGTTAGTGGCTTCCTATCCTGGGAGAGGGTTAGTGGCTTCCTATGCCCTGGGAGAGGGTTAGTGGCTTCCTATGCCCTGGGAGAGGGTTAGTGGCTTCCTATGCCCTGGGAGAGGGTTAGTGGCTTCCTATGCCCTGGGAGAGGGTTAGTGGCTTCCTATCCTGGGAGAGGGTTAGTGGCTTCCTATGCCCTGGGAGAGGGTTAGTGGCTTCCTATGCCCTGGGAGAGGGTTAGTGGCTTCCTATCCTGGGAGAGGGTTAGTGGCTTCCTATGCCCTGGGAGAGGGTTAGTGGCTTCCTATCCTGGGAGAGGGTTAGTGGCTTCCTATGCCCTGGGAGAGGGTTAGTGGCTTCCTATCCTGGGAGAGGGTTAGTGGCTTCCTATGCCCTGGGAGAGGGTTAGTGGCTTCCTATGCCCTGGGAGAGGGTTAGTGGCTTCCTATGCCCTGGGAGAGGGTTAGTGGCTTCCTATGCCCTGGGAGAGGGTTAGTGGCTTCCTATGCCCTGGGAGAGGGTTAGTGGCTTCCTACCCTGGGAGAGGGTTAGTGGCTTCCTATGCCCTGGGAGAGGGTTAGTGGCTTCCTATGCCCTGGGAGAGGGTTAGTGGCTTCCTACCCTGGGAGAGGGTTAGTGGCTTCCTACCCTGGGAGAGGGTTAGTGGCTTCCTACCCTGGGAGAGGGTTAGTGGCTTCCTATGCCCTGGGAGAGGGTTAGTGGCTTCCTATCCTGGGAGAGGGTTAGTGGCTTCCTATGCCCTGGGAGAGGGTTAGTGGCTTCCTATGCCCTGGGAGAGGGTTAGTGGCTTCCTACCCTGGGAGAGGGTTAGTGGCTTCCTATGCCCTGGGAGAGGGTTAGTGGCTTCCTATGCCCTGGGAGAGGGTTAGTGGCTTCCTATGCCCTGGGAGAGGGTTAGTGGCTTCCTACCCTGGGAGAGGGTTAGTGGCTTCCTATGCCCTGGGAGAGGGTTAGTGGCTTCCTATGCCCTGGGAGAGGGTTAGTGGCTTCCTACCCTGGGAGAGGGTTAGTGGCTTCCTATGCCCTGGGAGAGGGTTAGTGGCTTCCTACCCTGGGAGAGGGTTAGTGGCTTCCTATGCCCTGGGAGAGGGTTAGTGGCTTCCTACCCTGGGAGAGGGTTAGTGGCTTCCTATGCCCTGGGAGAGGGTTAGTGGCTTCCTATCCTGGGAGAGGGTTAGTGGCTTCCTATGCCCTGGGAGAGGGTTAGTGGCTTCCTATCCTCGGAGAGGGTTAGTGGCTTCCTATGCCCTGGGAGAGGGTTAGTGGCTTCCTATGCCCTGGGAGAGGGTTAGTGGCTTCCTATGCCCTGGGAGAGGGTTAGTGGCTTCCTATGCCCTGGGAGAGGGTTAGTGGCTTCCTATGCCCTGGGAGAGGGTTAGTGGCTTCCTACCCTGGGAGAGGGTTAGTGGCTTCCTATGCCCTGGGAGAGGGTTAGTGGCTTCCTATGCCCTGGGAGAGGGTTAGTGGCTTCCTACCCTGGGAGAGGGTTAGTGGCTTCCTACCCTGGGAGAGGGTTAGTGGCTTCCTACCCTGGGAGAGGGTTAGTGGCTTCCTATGCCCTGGGAGAGGGTTAGTGGCTTCCTATCCTGGGAGAGGGTTAGTGGCTTCCTATGCCCTGGGAGAGGGTTAGTGGCTTCCTATCCTGGGAGAGGGTTAGTGGCTTCCTACCCTGGGAGAGGGTTAGTGGCTTCCTATGCCCTGGGAGAGGGTTAGTGGCTTCCTATGCCCTGGGAGAGGGTTAGTGGCTTCCTATGCCCTGGGAGAGGGTTAGTGGCTTCCTACCCTGGGAGAGGGTTAGTGGCTTCCTATGCCCTGGGAGAGGGTTAGTGGCTTCCTATGCCCTGGGAGAGGGTTAGTGGCTTCCTACCCTGGGAGAGGGTTAGTGGCTTCCTATGCCCTGGGAGAGGGTTAGTGGCTTCCTACCCTGGGAGAGGGTTAGTGGCTTCCTATGCCCTGGGAGAGGGTTAGTGGCTTCCTACCCTGGGAGAGGGTTAGTGGCTTCCTATGCCCTGGGAGAGGGTTAGTGGCTTCCTACCCTGGGAGAGGGTTAGTGGCTTCCTATGCCCTGGGAGAGGGTTAGTGGCTTCCTATGCCCTGGGAGAGGGTTAGTGGCTTCCTATGCCCTGGGAGAGGGTTAGTGGCTTCCTATGCCCTGGGAGAGGGTTAGTGGCTTCCTATGCCCTGGGAGAGGGTTAGTGGCTTCCTATGCCCTGGGAGAGGGTTAGTGGCTTCCTATGCCCTGGGAGAGGGTTAGTGGCTTCCTACCCTGGGAGAGGGTTAGTGGCTTCCTATGCCTTGGGAGAGGGTTAGTGGCTTCCTATGCCCTGGGAGAGGGTTAGTGGCTTCCTACCCTGGGAGAGGGTTAGTGGCTTCCTACCCTGGGAGAGGGTTAGTGGCTTCCTACCCTGGGAGAGGGTTAGTGGCTTCCTATGCCCTGGGAGAGGGTTAGTGGCTTCCTATCCTGGGAGAGGGTTAGTGGCTTCCTATGCCCTGGGAGAGGGTTAGTGGCTTCCTATCCTGGGAGAGGGTTAGTGGCTTCCTACCCTGGGAGAGGGTTAGTGGCTTCCTATGCCCTGGGAGAGGGTTAGTGGCTTCCTATGCCCTGGGAGAGGGTTAGTGGCTTCCTATGCCCTGGGAGAGGGTTAGTGGCTTCCTACCCTGGGAGAGGGTTAGTGGCTTCCTATGCCCTGGGAGAGGGTTAGTGGCTTCCTATGCCCTGGGAGAGGGTTAGTGGCTTCCTACCCTGGGAGAGGGTTAGTGGCTTCCTATGCCCTGGGAGAGGGTTAGTGGCTTCCTACCCTGGGAGAGGGTTAGTGGCTTCCTATGCCCTGGGAGAGGGTTAGTGGCTTCCTACCCTGGGAGAGGGTTAGTGGCTTCCTATGCCCTGGGAGAGGGTTAGTGGCTTCCTACCCTGGGAGAGGGTTAGTGGCTTCCTATGCCCTGGGAGAGGGTTAGTGGCTTCCTATGCCCTGGGAGAGGGTTAGTGGCTTCCTATGCCCTGGGAGAGGGTTAGTGGCTTCCTATGCCCTGGGAGAGGGTTAGTGGCTTCCTATGCCCTGGGAGAGGGTTAGTGGCTTCCTATGCCCTGGGAGAGGGTTAGTGGCTTCCTATGCCCTGGGAGAGGGTTAGTGGCTTCCTATGCCCTGGGAGAGGGTGGGCCTTTTCTTTCTCAGCTCCGCCTGAACTCTTGCCAACTCAGCACAGAGGACTGAAAACACAGGGCTCTGGCCCCTGCATCACCGTTTCCGGGGCAGGACATGCTGCCTGGCGTCCCTTCAGTAGGGCAGGGCTCCCACACCCAGGGGGTTCACCTTTTGTAGAGAAAAATGTCACCCTGGACTTGCTGCAGGTCTGTAATCTTAATTCCTTAGGAAGCTGAGGCAGTAGGATCACAACTTCTGGGCTACAGATGAGTTCAGGGATGCCCTGGGCAACTTAGTGAGAAAAAAAAAAATGAAATTTATGCCCTAGCAATGCTGAAGCATGCATGGGCAGCTCATATAGGGTGGTTCTGTCAAACTTGTCTGAGAAACCACTGGCAGGGAAGCAGGTGCCCGAGGTGGGCAGGGGTGGAGGCCTGTGATCCAGCAGTGACGTGACCTCACTCCCACGCCCTGTGTCCCTAGGGGACCATGTCAGGGTGGGCACTGGCCTCATGGAATCCCTGTACCCCGAGGGTGGATGAGATGAACTTCGCTAGCCCTAGGATGAACCGGGCTGGGTGACTGATGTCCTATGTGGGCAGCATGCAGCCACCAGCCTGGGGCCCAAGGCTGACATAGACGCCATAGTTCTGAACCAAGCAGGAAAGCAGGCGAGACAGTGGCCAAGCTGCTTCTGTATGCACTGTTGCCTGCTGATGCCACCATCCCTGCTCCTGTGACTCAAAGACCCCCACTGTCCCAGAACCCACTGGGCAGAGTGGTGCCATATGGCTTCTTAAGTGAGTAAATAAGACCACGCCTCAATTAAAAAGGAGAGGAGCCACCTCAGTTGGTAAAATGCTTGCCCTGCAACTGTGAGGATCTGAGTTCGAGTCCCAGAACCCACAAATAAGCTGGGTATAGGCTAGGGAGATGGCTCAGGGGGTAAAGTGCTTGCCACAAAAGCATGAGGTCACACGCGCGCAGACTCATGTGCACACACATACATGTGCACACACATACACATGCACACACATAATGTTAATCTCAGGAATGCAAAGGTGGGAGGTGGAGGCAGGTGGATCTGGAACTTGCTAGCAAGCTGTAAGATCTGACTTCAGATCCCCAAAGCCCACATAATGTGGGGTGCTATAGTGCACATCTACAGTCCCAGCATGCCTGTGGAGAGACGGGATGCAAAGATAGGAGTTTCTAAAAACTTCAAGGACAGCAGCTAGTCTAGGGTTTGTAGAGGCAAACAACAGACCTTGCCTCAAACAATGCAGAAGGTGAGGACCAACTCTGACCTCTTCAAGAGCTCCATGGCAAGTATATACCCACACTTATAGGCAGCAACACGCACACACGCGCACACACGTACACATACATGCACACACACGTGCACGTACACACACACACACACACACTGGCACTTTTTTCCAACTATGTCTTCCTCCATAGTGCTAAAGAACTAAGTACCTGCTCTCCCTTGACCTCCCACACTCAAGTCTGCATGAGTGAGGATAGCCAAGCCACAGTGGTACCCAGATAGCTCCAGGTGGAGGTGGTGGGTTGTACCTGCTTCACGGCCAGGTTGACCAGGTCGTAGCGGTGGGAGCGGCGCAGCGGCAGGCAGAAGCTGTAGAGCGCGTGCAGCATTCCGAAGAAGAAGCTGAGCAGCCCGATCTGCTTGCGATGCTGCAGCCAGAGGTCCAGCCAGTCCGGGAAACGCTGGTACTTGGTCCCCCTCCTCAGCTGAAGGGCGGCTGCCAGCACACCAGGCAGGTACACCAGGGACAGCAGCACATAAGCCACACAGGGCAGTGTGGTGTTGACCACAGACAAGGGCACCTTGTAGAATTTGTTCTCATGCTTCCGCACGTATGGCTGCAGTACGTCCCGGATGAAGTTGTAGGCATAGAAGCACACGAAGAGCCCCAGTGCCAGAAGGATGGGCACCTTCCAGGAAGGAAAGAGGCGCAGGGGTATGGCCTCTATCTCCCGGGCTGAGGCAAGCGATCCCATGTCCAGGGGTGTGAAACCCATGGCGCGTGCCATCTCTGAGATGGTGTGCTTGGCTTCCAGCTGGTCACTGCAGATGAGCACCTGTAGGAAGAGAGAAGGGGACAGTTGGCTGGAGTCACAGGTATGGGCATGGCTAGGCGATCACCAGGGTCAAGCTCCTTAGTTGAGTTGGAGAAACTGAGGCACGTGCTCTCATCAGCTGGTCACTCACTGGTACCTGCCCTCTGTGCCTCAGGTACCAGTGAGTGCAGTTCAGAGTGCAAGATGGTGCTGACGCTCAAGCCAAGGATTTGGGAACAGAGGCCCTGCGGCCTCCCCTGGAGAGAAGAGACAATGCCCTCCCTGCAGGTGTTCTGCTGGCTGCGTGATATCACTGTCATAGTAGATGCTCAGTCAGACAGCCCCTGTCGCCTCTGGAACAGCTGCTTCTGAGGACTAATTGCTCAGGGACCGCCTCTTTTGCATGTAGCCTCTGAACGTGAGGCAGCAGCTGCAGCTGCATCCTTCAGTGCAGAGATGTTTTCTATGGTGCTGTCCCTTGGCTCCACAGAGACCTCAGTCCCCAGCCATGCCTGCCCCATTGTCTTGGCCTGCAAGTCCACTGTACCCCCTGAGCTCCATTGGAAGACACATTGGTGTCTTTGGGTCCCCAAGAATCCTGAGCCATCTTGTTGACACACCTGAGGTCTAGCTAGTCTCCCACAGTAACTGAGCAGTTAGTCTGAGCAGTCACCTAGGCCTCCTGCCCAGCCTGCAGGTCAGCACTAATACACCCATCTTTCAGATGAACAGACTAAGGTCTGAGAGCCTCGGTTTTTACTCTGGTAACTTTGCAGGTTGTCAAATCAGCCTGGGATGCCCTCCCTGCATCCTGAGCCTGAGTCTAAGGCCAGCTGAGGGTCTTCTCCAGCAAGCCCTCTGTCCTAGTCAGCCACTAAGTCATCTAAGAGGAGTGCCTCAAGTGAGCCTGTGGGCACATCTATGGGGGATTGTCTTAATTGTTAATTGGTGCAGGAGGGCCCAGCTTACGGTGGGAGGCAGCATTCCTAGGCAGGTGGTCCTGAGCTGTGGAAGAAAGCTAGTTAGCAGGAGCAGGAATGAGGCAGCCAGCAGCAGTCCATGGTTTCTGTTGTACTTCCTTATCAGGTGTGAGTTCCCAGCACAGCGGTGATGCTGCACGGAATAGCACAGAGGCCTGGGCTCTTACTCTGACTTACTCTGTGATGGACTGGGACCTGTAGGCTGACATATGCCCTTTGCCCCCTGTGTTGCTTTCAGACGGTTTTATCACAGCAATGGAAAGAAAATGAGAGCACCACATGAAAACCTGTCCCCGTCCCTGTCCTGAAAGTCCCATGATGCAGTCACACATCTAGGTCACACAATGATGGATAGCCATGTACCTTGAGATTCTCTCAGAGATGGGCCCTGGATAGTTTATGGATGGACATTCTACCATACGTGTGGAGTCCTGCTTTCTTTTGGTCATGTGTGGTATTTGTGAGGATGTATGTATGTGGGTACATATGAGTTCATGTGTGTGCATATGCCTGTTGAGGGCAGAGGTAAAGTCAGGTGTCTTAATCTATCCCTTTCCATTTTGTTTGTTAAAACACGGTCTCTCACTGAACCCGACACTTGCCTTTTTGGTTATACTGGTTGGCTACCAAGCCTTAGGGGTCCCCCTGTTCCTGCCCCAGTGCTGCTGGGATGACAACCACTACATAGTTTTTATGTGGATGTAAATTTAGGTTCTAATGGTCT
Organism: Microtus oregoni; assembly: GCF_018167655.1. Lineage (NCBI taxonomy): Eukaryota > Metazoa > Chordata > Mammalia > Rodentia > Cricetidae > Microtus > Microtus oregoni. Next base: position 50,360,771 of record NW_024543062.1, read on the forward strand.
CATAGCATGCATCTTACCCACTGCACCAGCTCCCCAATCCCAAGATATCTCCTCCTTGAACCCCAAGTCAACAGCCATCATCCTTTCCTTCATACTGAGGAAACCAAGCTCCCATCTCAAAAAAAACAGGGATCCCATGTCCATAAAAATAGCGTTCAAGCTGGGCGGTGGTGGTGCACGCCTTTAATCCCAGCACTGGGGAAGCAGAGGCAGGTGGATCTCTGTGAGTTCAAGACCAGCCAGGTCTACAGAGTGAGTCACAGAGCAGCCAGAGCTACACAGAGAAACCCTGTCTTGAAAAACAAAAACAGAATAATAAATAAATAAATAGGATTCAAATCCCAACTCACCAGTGTTGGGCTAACATCATTAATGTCTCTGAGCTTCGACTTCCTGCTGCGTAAGATGAGATTTTTAGGGTAACATGAGGGATGCTGGCTGCCATTCCCTAGCACCTACCTGCCTGTTCCCATCCCTTGGGCCAGCCTGCAGGGCCCAAGCAGAGATGACATTGAAGGCCTTGACCACAGTGCAAGCAGGGAAGAGTGAGGCCAGGTACTCGGCGTTCGACTGGTGGTTCTGAAGATGCTCCTTCTCCGTGGGGTTGCTTACATCCACTAGGATCTTGCCAGCCAACTGGTCGCCCAGACTGCACAGCGAAGAATAGTGCTCCCGGAACACGGCTACAAAAACGACCTGTGGAGAGCTCACGGCCTCCTCCTGAAAAGTCACGTGGGCTGCGGAGGGGAAGAGGCCAGCTGTGCGTTTGGGGTTACGACTCCCCACTACCACGCTGAAGCCAGAGCTCACTAGGCGTGTGGCTAGGGAACGGGCAAAATCCCCACTGCCCAGTATGCCCACTTTGGGGGCCTTGCTGGGGATCTCAGCCAGACTGCCATCACTGTCCACCAGGCGGCGACTGATCAGCGGCTTGTCCATGTCCCCGGACATTGCGGTGACTGTAAGAGAATGCAGAGATCTGGTCACTAGAGGCCTCCCAGGGCATCTGGTCTCCTACCTCCCACCTTGTGTCAAACATGGCTGGTTAGGTCTTCATCCAGCAGACACCAAGTATTCCAATTTGCAAACAAGCTGAGCAAGAGCAGCCCCACCGGATGAGGACTCCGACCTCCTGAGGAAGGCTGGGAAGACAGAAAATGAAGGCTGGGAAGGTGGCTCAGCAAACATGGAGATTAGAGCTTGGATCTCTGTGCCCACATAAACACTGGGTAGGCATGGACTCAGAAAGCAGCGAGAGGGGATTCCTGGAGCAGGCTGAGTAGCTAGCCTGGTCATAATGGTGAGCTTTGGGTTCACTTTGAGACCCTGCCTCATTGAGTAAGGTAGAGAACAACAGAGGGTATAGGCCAGTCTTGGGCCTCCGCAGGCATGTGTATACATATGCATACATACATACCTCAACGTGGGGAAAGAAAAAGGACAGGGACACTTAAGAAGACATGGGAGGGGCTGGAGGCTCAAAGGTTAAGAGCATTGGCTGCTCTTTCAGAGGTCCTGAGTTCAATTCCCAGCAACCACATCATGTCTCACAACCATCTGTAATGGGATCTGGTGCCCTCTTCTGGCCTGCAAGCATACATGCAGACAGAACACTGTATGCAAAATAAATTTTTTTTTTAAAAAAAAAAAAGGGACATAGGAAAGGGGAAAGAAATCTAGGCAAAGCCTCTCACCAGCCGAGAAGCGTAATTCCAGTACATGAGCAATGTTTGTCATGACGCTGCTCACATGATTACACTCAGTACATGAGCAACGTTTGCCATGATGCTGCTCACGTGATTACACTTATACCCAGAGAAAATGCTAAAATAGCAATGACCTGAGATGCGGAGATGGCTCAGAGGCCTAAGTGTTTGCCGCACGAGGATCTGAGTTTGACTCTCTAGAATCAATGTACAAAAGTCAGGTGTGGCCATGTGCTCACATGTGCAGAGACAGGCAGATCCCTTGGGAACCACTGGCAGCATGTGCTCACATGTGCAGAGACAGGCAGATCCCTTGGGAACCACTGGCAGCATGTGCTCACATGTGCAGAGACAGGCAGATCCCTTGGGAACCACTGGCAGCATGTGCTCACATGTGCAGAGACAGGCAGATCCCTTGGGAACCACTGGCAGCATGTGCTCACATGTGCAGAGACAGGCAGATCCCTTGGGAACCACTGGCAGCATGTGCTCACATGTGCAGAGACAGGCAGATCCCTTGGGAACCACTGGCATGCTAGTGCAGCTAAACTGGTTTCAGGTCCCAGTGAGAAACCCTGTCTCAAAAAGTTAAGGTGGGGACTGACTGAAAAAAAGACACCTGACATTGATCTCTGGCCCCCACACATACCACACACACACACACACACACACACACACACACACACACAAATAAAAAGGAGATAATAGCGCTTTCCTTACAAGGTTGCAGAAATAAGCCAAACAGGGCTGTGCACAACTATAACCAGACTCAAGCCATAAGCACTGAGCAAGCACCAGCGGCAGAAGACCCCTCGGCACTAATGCCAGGTACCTGTCAAGCCCTAGAGATCAGAAATGGGTTGGTGGGGGGAGCAGGAGTCAGGAACAAGCACCAGCGGCAGAAGACCCCTCTGCACTAATGCCAGGTACCTGTCAAGCCCTAGAGATCAGAAATGGGTTGGTGGGGGGAGCAGGAGTCAGGAACAAGCGTTCTGCAGGTTGGCAATAGAGACCCTCTCTGCTCAGCCACCTGGAACCTGGGACCATCCCACCTGACCCCACAAGGCTTCCAGGCTAGGGTGTCCACATTTGCTAACCATTTGTGTGACCTCAGAAACCTGGATGAACAGAAGTATGTCTTCCATCTCTACTTTCAAATTGCTGAGGCAGGAGAATAAGGAAGAAAATAAGGTTGGGGAAGGCTTTGGGCAAAATCTTACAAAATTCGCATACAAAAATTGGCAGGAGAGCTGGGTGATGACAATGGCTCATGCCTTTAATCCCAGCACTTGGGAGGCAGAGGCAGGCAGATCTCTGTGAGTTCGAGGCCAGCCTGGTCTACAAAGTGAGTTCCAGGACAGCCAGGGCTATGCAGAGAAACCCCGTCTTGGAAAATAAAAAAGAAAGAGAGAGAGGGGGAGAGAGAGAGAGAGAGAGAGAGAGGAGAAGAAAAAAAGAAAAGAAAAAGAATGACAGGAAGAAACCTTGAAATCCCTTGACCTTGGCAACTAAATCAGGCCACTGGCACAGGTATGGGTGTATGTATGTGTATATGTGTGATGTACATATGTGTGCACATTTATGAGCCTGTATATGTGTGGACATAAGCCTTGTATGTTGGTTCTCACTCTCTGCCATGTTTGACACAGGGTCTGTTGTTTCTTCTGCTCCCACACAAGGCTAGCTGGCCGAGGAGCTCTGTCTTACTTCCCATCTCCCCATAGGATGCTGGAGTTACAGACATTCATATTGTACCCAACTTTTTCGTGGGTTCTGAGGATTCGAACTCAGATCCTCATGTCTGCAAATGCTTTTTACTTACTGAAGCACCTCCCCAACCCCTGCCCTCACAGTTTTTCATGGGTATGGCCACACCCAAGCACAAGACCTGCCACTGTTCTGATGGCTGTGGGGAGGGACAGAGTGGTTGGCACACATTCTGGAGTTTTGAGAGGCTCAGAAGTCACTGCTGCCTGTGTGTTTGGTAGAGGTCAGAGTCTGAGTTGTCTGGTCTCTAGATGTGCCTGGCTCTGATGTGGGATCTATTTATAGACTGAGGGCACAGAGGGAGAGGGGATCTGATTGCAGTTGATGGACCTAGGTCTGTAGCCTGGATACAGATCTACTCACCTGCCTGCCAAGCTATGGCTGGGGTGACCCGGCCCCCTCAGGGTCTTTGCCAGGCTCCTTGTCCCCTCTCGATTCCCAGCAGAGCCAAAACATGGACTGCAATTTTGGCTCTGATACACAACTGACCAGCCTGCTCCTGCCTGCTCTTGGAGGCAGGAGTGAGAATAGTCACGGAGATAATGGCCCTAGCCTTTTCTCAAGGGTCGTGCCACCCTTCGGATTCTAAGTGGTCATGGATGGCCACCAGGCATCCCTTGGGTACAGTTATCCTCACAAATTACGATAGATCCTATAAGGAAAAGCAGACTCCCACCCAGAACCCAGGGTTACCTCAGACTGCCAGGATGCCCATGTGTTATCTTTGGGTGTGTGTCCACACTCTTAAGGATGAAGCCCAGGGCTTTGAACACACGAAGGCTCGAATTCATTCTGCCACCAAGCTACATCCTCTGCCCACTTATGGGTTTGATTCCTTTTAAACCTTCGTGTGTGTGTGTATGTGTGTGTGTGTGTGAGAGAGAGAGAGAGAGAGACGACAGGTGTACAATACAATTGAACATATGCAAACTGTATGCTGGAGTGGTGGCTCACTGGTCAGGAGCTTGCACTGCTTTTGAAGCTGTGAGTTCGGTTCCCAGCACACACGGAACGTGGCTCACAACTACCTGTAACTTCAGCTCAAGGAGAGTCTGATACCTCCGACCTCCACAGGTGTTACATTCATATGCATGAATCCACACACACACAATTAAAAATGAAAAATAATAAAAAAAAATTAAAAGTTTTTATAGGCTTGCTCAGCATGTAGACTCTGGGTTTAATCCCAGGCATCACACACACACACACACACACACACACAAGTTGTTTTTGTTTTTAAAGAAATTGAGTCTCCAAGGACTATTATTTCTGTGACTGAAAAGCAAACATGCTTTGGGGTTAAGTCTGAGTCTGTGTGTGATTCATTTGTCTCGGCATTCAAAGCTTCTTTCCTTGTTTTCTGCCTAGTTGAGCTCTTTAAGTCCCATGACCCGCAGAAGTCAAACTTACACAACAGCCAAAGTTAACTGTTGGGGAGGAGCCATCGTCTCTGGGACTCGGCTTGTCCTGTGGCTTCTTTCTACCATCATTCCAGGGAGGTGTGGCTGGATCTGTGTATGAGTGCTGAGGTCTCAGGGCCATTCTGTGGCTCCCAGAGGTATCCTCCGCTATCCACTGCAAGGCCTGGAGTTTAAATGAGGCCATGCAGCAGGATACGGCACACAGCAGCCAAATCTTCCAGGAGGTGCACTGCCTCCCATTTCCCCACGGGTGTGAATCTGCTCTGTCTCCTCTGAAGCTCACACTGAAATGTAACCATTACAGGGCATGAAGGGGAAGGACGTCTAAGAGGTGGATTAAAGGGGCTGGAGAGAATGCTCAGCCGATGGAATACTGTGCCTTGCAGACATGAGGACCTAAGTTCAATACCTAGCATCCATGTTAAAAAAGCCAGCATGGTGGTTGCCTTAGTTAGGGTTTATTATTGCAGTGAAGAGATACCATGGGCATGGCAATTCTTATAAAGAAAACATTTAACTGAGGGGGCTTGCTTACGGTTTCAGGGGTTCAGTCAGTTGTCACGAAGGCAGGGAGTATGGCAGCATTCAGGCAGAGGTGGTGCTGGGGCTGAGAAACAGGAAATCAACTGACTGTCACACTGAGTGAAGCTTGAGAAAAGCCTCAAAGGCTGACCCCACAGTGGCACACTTCCAACAGAAGGTGTGATCCAGATTACAGGTGTGCCCTTCAGTCTCAAGGTCTGGATTAAAGGCGTGTGTCACCCAGTGTTCTCCAACTAGACCACAATTCTTCCAACAAGGCCACAGCTATTAATAGTGCCACTCCCTATGAGTTTATGGGGACCAAATACATCCAAACTATTATAGAGTTGCTCACCACAGCTGGGGAGGAGGATCCCTGGGGCTCCTCAGGTCATCTAACATAGCCAAATCAGTAAATCCCACGCCAAGGAGACAGGATATGGGTCTCATGAGGTGGCTCAGTAGTGCAAAGCCCAGGTCATCTATATGTCTAGCAATGAGCTCAAGCTGGACTACAGGAGGATTTCTGGCAGTTAGATAAAAGCCAGAACTCTTCAGGAACTTATTAAGTGGGTTCCTGTTCCCCCAAAAGGAGACATTCCAGCTCATGGGCTTCCCTACCCCCAGCCACACATCCTCCTTATAACCCACAGGATTCTTCCTGCCCATGTTCTCTCGCCTCTCTTGAAGACAGCCTTGGCCATGTCCAGGTTACTTCTTTCTCTCTCTGCTCTGGACTCTTCCAGATGACTCTGGCTATTTTCTCTCTTATTCATAATAAAAACCTTCTAGTGGAGTGGCCATTCTGGCAGTTTCCTTGCTGTGTCCCCTGCATGCTAGTGTATATAGTGGGTAAAGGCACGTGCCACCAAACTGGACCCCTGAGGTCTATTCCTAGGACCCACTGGTAGAAGGAGGGATTCTACTGCAAGTTCCCTTTGTCAGAACCCAGCCTTTTCTCTACGCAAGGGACCATGGTGCTTCATGGTAAAGGATCCGCTCTGGGCTTTCTCTGTCTGTCTCTCTCTAAGACAGTCTTACTGTGCAGGCCTGGCTGACCTGGGTTAAAGGCTTGAGCCACCATGTCCAGACTTTTGGGGTTCTTAAATTAACGTTCTCATTTTACTCCTGTCTAGAATTTGAAAAATTTAGCAAACAACAAGAGAACCCCCCGCTTTGTCTGTTGTAAAGCAGAAACAGATCTCTTCAAATCAATGGGTTGCATTTTCTAAAAATGTGCTCTGAGATAATGGCCTTGAAGGCACGCATGCATTTCACCTTAAGCCAGTTTAGTGGGGCAGAGGTAGGATGGGAATGTGGCTGAGTCAGCAGAGCGTTTGCCTGGCATGCTATAAGCCCTGGGTTTGACCCCCATGCAGTAATCTGGAAGTGGTGGTGCATGCCTGGAATCCCAGAAGCAAGAAGATCAGAACTGTGAGGTAACTGCCATGTACACAGTGAGTTCGAGGCCAGTCTGGGTTACATAAAGAAAACAAACACAAAGACAGCCAAAAGGAAGAAGACATTGTTGCCCGACTCTCAGAAGACAGCCAGGTGGAGCCTGGGGTGGGGGGCCAGCAGGAAGATGGGCAGGGCACCAGCAAACTCTGGAGTAGCGCCTTGGGGTGTCTGCTAGCAACAGTCCTTAAACCACGGCATCCCCAGGTCACCCTTCCCTGCCAGGATCCCCAGTTCTCAAATTAAACCCACAGCTGCTTTGCCTGTGCCTCCCTGGCCCTGGAGCGCTGCCTCTGCTCTGTGAGGTAGTCTTTCCAAGGTGGGAACTCAGTGCAGTTTACTGTTGGGACCCAGCACATGAACTTCAGCTAAAGTCTCACTGGCATCTGCAGAGGTCACAGAACCCACTGCAGAGCTCCTATGGGACCCACTGCAGAGGTGCTATGGGACCCACTGCAGAGCTCCTATGGGACCCACTGCAGAGCTCCTCTCCCAGATATTGGGGTCCTGAAAGTCCAGGGGACATACTCCGAATGCCACTGTGGTAGGTCTTCAGTGAAGAACTGGGGAAAGCGCTAGGTGTACTCAGTACTTGCCTAGGGTCTTAAGTACTTTCTGTCACCATGATGAACACCATAGCAACGTGGGGAGGGAGGGTTACTTCAGCTTTATAGTTCCACATCATATTCCATCACTGACAGTCGGGGCAGGAGCATAAGGCAGAAACCCGGAGGCTGGAACCGAAGCAGAGGCCATTAGAGGAACACTGCTTCCCGGATCGCTCCTCATGGCCTGCTCAGCCTGTTTTCTTATAGCACCAGGACCACGAGCACATGGGTGACACTGGCCCCAGGGGGTGGGTCTTTTCATGTCAATCAAGAAAATGCCCCACAGACTTGCCCACCTGCTGGGGGGGGCATTTTCTCAATTGAGGCTTCCTCTTCCAAAGTGACTCCAGCCTGTCTGGTTGACTGAAATCTAGCCAGTACAGCCAGCATGCACGAGGTCCTATGTTTGCGCACCAGCACCACACAGGCTGGGCAAGGCAATCCCAGCACTCTGCAGGTGGAGGCAGGAGGATCTCAGAAGTTCTCGGCTACAGGGCATTCTCCCATACACGTCCATCTTCGAAAGACCTAACATCATTATCGTATCACTTGTATTGTGGTTTTGGACAACTACCCTGGCCCATGTTTATAAGAGTTCATTTATTTGTTTGTTTGTTTGTTTTGAGACAGGGTTTCTCTGTGTAGCTCTGGTTACTCTAGAACTCCCTCTGTAGCCCTAGCTGGCCTTGAACTCAGAGATCTGCATGCCTCTGCCTCCCAAGTGCTGGCATTAAAGGCGTGTACCACCACTACCACCTGATGGGATTTCTTAGAAGATGGATATATTCCTGAAAGGGATAACTGGTTTGACCTGACTGGGAAGGAAGATTCATCTCACTCCATAAATATTCATAAACATCTCTTTAAAAATCCACAACAAGAACCTACTAGGTTTTTCCCTGCCTTGGGCCAGCCTACTCAAGTCTCTCTTCAGAGTGTTTGATTTGCTTGACTTTAATAAACTTCCAATACTATCAACCTGACAGGACCTGGACTCCTTAGACAAAGCTCTGGCTATGTGTGAGGGAGTTTCTGGATTAGATGAACTGCAGGGAAAGACCCTCTTTAAATGTGAAGGGCAGCATCCCATGGGCTGTACCTGGAATAAATTAAAAGAAGAAAATGGAGTACGCAACAGCATCCATCTCTTTCCTCTCCTGACTAGATGCTTTATGCTCCTGAGGCCGTACGTTCCCCACCTTTACACCATGTACCCCCAAACTATGAGCCAAAATAAACCTTTCTTCCTGGGGCTGCTTCTCCAGGGGCTTTGTCACAACGATGGGCAAGGTCACTAATACACCACTCTTAACAAATGTGGGGAGAGGAGGATGGGGGATGTGGTGGCGCTTCCGCCAAAGAAGCAAACTTGTTGGTCTCCTTTTCTGCCACTGGCATGTCACCAGGCTCACAGCAGGCTGGCGAGAAGTGTAGCATTAGGAAGTCACAAAAACTGGAGGACCAGGACATTAGCAGACACCCTGGCTAGGAGGATGTCCCCGAAAGATGGCTGAAGAACCCACATGGGTCACCTCCCATCCATTCAATTTCACTTCTTCAACAGTGAGAGTCAGAACAGCTACTCATTAGGACAGCTCACTTCACCCCTCGGCCATTAGACTCAGTGTGATGGTCAGTGCTGGCCAGGAGAGGGAAGGGGGTGTCCCTGACGTCAGCACTAAGACCAGGGGCTCTAAGCTTCGGGATGAGCCAGCTCCTGCATCATCAGCACACAGTATCTTTAGAGTAACCCATGTGCACAGCGCCCCCTGTGGCCCATCAGTGCTCAACAGCACTCAGACCCGCCATGCCTTCTCAGAGGAATCCCCTCAGCCATTCCTTGAATCCCCACGGTGTACACAGGGGAAACAAGATACAAGATCCACAGCGGATATTTTAGGAGATGGGCAGACTTTGCAATGCAGCTGGAAGCAAAAGACTCTGTCTTCGTTTCTTTCCCTGTTGCTGTGGTAAAATATCATGACAAAAGCATCTTAGGGAAGACAGGGTTTATTGTGGCTCATGTCCAAGGGTTCCATTGAAGGGATGGTGGTGGCTAGAGAGGAGGGTGGTCACATGGTACCCAGTCAGGTGAGAGATGACTGCTGGTGCCCAGCCCACTTTCTCCTTTGTCAGGACTGGGTCCTCCCATCTCAACAGAATCTAGATAATCCCTCAAAGGCAGCAGAGGCAAATATAGGGAGTCTTCTAGGTGTTTCTAGATCCTATCTTGTTCACAATCTGTGTTAAGCATCACGGATTTCAATGAGAGCCTGGCCAGGCACCAGGACAGCCAGGGAGGGCCAGTTTAGCTGTGCCAGGGGAACTCCAAGAGGGGCCCGAGGATCAGCCAGATCCTCTGCTCAGGTTGGAGGCTATGGAGAAGCAGCACGGGACCTGCAGCCTCAGCTCCTGAGATGAGGCAGTCTCCTGCTTCCCTGGGGAAACTGGAACTGCAAAACCTGGAGCCCATGTGCCCCAAAGGCTGTGTCTGCCTCTTCCCTTGCCATGGGGAGGGATTCGCAAAATCAGAAAAAGAGGTCTAGTCCAGCTTTGATCCTGAGCTGGGAAGCGTGGGGGTAGAGAGAAGGCAGAGGTAGTCAAGACACACAAAGACAGCAGCTGGCCCTCCTCCTGGGGCTCAAGCTTGATGACATCACTTCCTCCTGTTCCGTCTAGTTGAGTTCCTTTCCTAGAAAGTCTTTGGGGGAAACTCCCCTGGCCCCGAAGAGCCACTCCTTCTGGACTCCAAAGGACACTGAACTTGGCTTCCACACTCTGCAGATGTTCGCGGAGGACCAGATCATACAGCCACTCCCCAGCTCTGTCACGAGCCAGAGGAGGCTTTCTCAGAGGACTAACAGCAGGACTGGCTCTTGGTTTCCTCCTGGGCCAGGGCCTGGGACCTTGGGGTCCTCTGTCTCCTTACTGACCGCCTCACCTTTTGGCTCACTCCTCTGTCCCTGAGCCAGGTGGAGGCTCCTTCTTACCCATACACACACCTCTATCACTTAACCCATTGCCTGACATCCAGGAGATGCTCAATTAATATTTGCTTGAATAATGGGACTTCTGGATTCTGTGCCATGGGCGGGGTGTGCTTGTGACTCTTAGCTATTCTCCCAGAACCTAGCTGGGGCTCTGCATCCCAGCAGTGATGAACTAGCACAACTCTCTCTCCCTGCTCTCTCCCCACCCCACCCCCAGCCCAGTGCCTGTGGTTGCACATGGAAGGCAGGGAGCAACCTCAGATGTGGTTACCGAGGCTCCATGTACCTCCTTGAAAGTCCCTAACTGCTCTGGAGTTCAAGTTTCTATACCACAGCCACGGAGTGATGATTTTAGAACCTAACTGCCACCCAGGCACTGCACAAATGAGTTTAAATACTACAAATAAATATAAAGGCTGTGGCACCCATCCCTTGTTTCTAGTGCCTCCCGATCAGAACTCTGGGATCATGTTTAGTTTTCTGAATTAATCTTTTTTTGCCTGCAAATCTTCTTCTCTCCAACTAACAAAACTCGAGGTCTGTTCTATTTTTGCTTTGGAGGTCGCATATCAGATATTTACATGACAGTTTACATCAGTAGCAAAATCACAGTAATGGAGTAGCAACGAAAATGGCCTTGCGGTGGTGGGGGTGGGGGATTACGACAACAGGAGGAACTGCCTTAAAGGGTCACGGCATTTGGAAGGTTGAGAACACTGATGTAGTCCTATCTAGCCTGAAATTCAGAGCTCCACCTCCCTCTGCCTCGAGAGCACTGGCACTAAAGCTGAGACCTGCCATGCTCAGCACTTTATTTAACTGTACGAAGGTCCGTTTTAAACATAGAATCTTTGCCTAATGAGCTCATATCCATGAACTCGGGTTGGTCCGCTTCTGTTGCTTCCACCACTATGCCATACCCTTAAAATCCACCCGTGCACAATTCCTCAGACTTCCGCTTGCACAAATTAGCACACTGATAGCACACCTCTTTATGGACCGCACTTTGCTTCTCCTCTAGGAGCCTGCTTAGCCTGGAGTCCCATTATGCTCTAGAGACAATGGTTTACGGGACTAAGGGACATCAGCATTGTCTTGGCCAGCAAGGATGAAGAGGGCAATCCTGCAGAAAAAGGAAAGGGCACATCTTCTATGGGAGGAGAAGCTACTCCCTCAGATGAAGAAATCTGAAGATTCAATGCCCTCAGCCACCTTAGGGTCCTCCCCCACATCTCCATCCCGAACCACAAGGTCCCCATTTTGTTCTCAATGTCCTCACTCCACTGTATTGGCTGACACCCTTGAGGGTTGGGGCCTGAGGTCTGGAAGGAAGTCAGCTGACCTTATAAAGAGGGCTTGGTCTGATTTCTGGCAACTTGAACTTTATTGCTTCTGGAGAGATTTCTTCCATGACATACCTAAGAAACTTCAGCCAGTCTGTGTACGTCTGGAGCTGGGGAATTTCAGTGTTGAGTTCCCTCTTTTCTTCTGTCACTTTATCTGGAGATTCTGGAAGTCTCCAGCCAGCATTGTTATTTTCTGCATTTTTCCCCAAATGGCCAAAGGTTTTATGTACAGTGTCACTAAACTACTTGTTCCTCATGAGAGATAAATCGAGATCATTTGGTAACCCAACAGTGGCTACCTCGTGCTAGAGAGACCAGGAGTTCCTCAGTCTGCCGGCTGGGTATCTCAGCAGTCCCCAATTGTCCCTAACAGTCAGGAGGACTCCCGGAGAGCCCTGGTTTTTAGTCTATGATGGAAACTCAAAGACGCTGGTTCTAGTGTCACCGGAGGGTGCTGCAGCAGAAAGATAAGTGAACATGGCAGCAAGAGTGAGGCAGCAGGCAACAAGTGTTCCCTTGTCCCGCGTCCTCTTACGGGGTGCCACCGACATTTACGGTGAGTCTTCCCAACTCAGATAATCTGATCAAGAGAGTCTCTCAGTCTAGCATGATGGCACACACCTTTAATCCCAGCACTTTAGAGACAGAGGCAGGCAGATCACTGTCAGATTGAGGACAGCCTGGTCTACATTGTGAATTCTTTGCTAACCATGGCTACATAATGAGAACCTGTCTCAACAAACAAACAAGCAACGAAACCAGCCAAGACCAAAACAAAGTCCTTCGCAGCTCAGTCCAGTAGCTTTCAAAATTATCTGATTCCGAGTCCAGTCAAGTTTACAACTAAGATCGTCAGTTACAAGGCCCAACAGAAGGCCTGGCTGCTGAGGCTGGGGAGATGGCTCAGTTGGTAAAGGGCTTGCCTAAAAAGTGTGAAGCCCAGAACATGATCTCCAGCACCCGCATACAAAGTGGATCGTGGTGGCAAGGACTTGTAATACCAGTGCTGGGGAGGCAGACAGGATTGTCTCTGGGTTAACTGGTGATCTCCCGAAGGTGACACCTGATGTCTTCCTATGGCCTCCATATACAATCCCCAACACACACGTGAGCACACACACACTTGTTAGTGAAAACACGTGAAAACACACACACACACACACACACACACACACACACACACACCTGCATTTTTAAAGAGAAGGAAGAGGAGAAGCTTCCCAGTTCCTCTTTAAGACAAAAATCAATGCTTTTGTTCTCTGATCCCGTAGGCTTTCTGCCACAGGGGTGGAGCAAGTGTCCAGTGCCAGGTACCTTCCTTCCCTTAGAGCTGGGAAGCCCATAGCCTCCCACCATCCCTTCCCACAGATTTATGTCAATGTTAGACCTAAGGCCCTCTGATCTGAGTAATTCACATAGAAGGTGCCAAGTAGTAATGTCTAGAAAGTCTTTCTGGGCTGGGGAGAGGGCTCAGGAGTATAGAACATGCCAGGAAAGCAGAAAGACCAGAGTTTAAATCCCCAGCACCCAGGTAACGCCAGACAGGAGTGGCAGCCTGCTTGTAATCCCAGAGACAGCGACAGGGATTGCCGGTAAGACTAACAGAATTGAGAAGCTATTGATTCAAGTCACAGGCTCTGCCTCAACCTCAATATATAGTGGAGGGTGACTGAGAAAGTTCTCTGACTTCCACGTGAATGTGATTATATATAATCTCACATGTGTGAACATACAGACACATACAAGTGACACACATAAATCTTGCTCATTTCAAAGCCCTGAAGACACAGATGTTCCTTGATTTAGGGTAGGGTTGCAGCCAGCAAATCTATTGTAAACTGATGATACTGTAAGTTTAAAATGCCTGGGAAAAGTTCCTAATTGAAAATCTGAAGTACAGTTTCTACTGAATGTTGTTGTTTTTGTACCACCATGTCAGGCCATCATTAAGCTGGGGCTTGCCTGCTCAGCCTGAATGAAAATTACACCCTTGCTATGCAAAGGAAGCAATTCCCAGGGACAACTCCTTCTCCCCATTTCTGCCACATGCCTTCCCCACGTAGTGATCCAGGGTTTCCCTGGGGCATAAGCTACTGAGGGAGGCAGCCAGCAGATCCCAGCACTCTGTATGTGTCTGGTACCCATACAGCCCAGATCCCCAGGGTCAAACGCTAAGAGATTAGAGAAGACCAGATTCACTGCAGCAACCATAACCTCAGATGCGTGCTGTGATATGATCTACAGATGACAGTCACTGCTTCCATGTTGCGCACCCCAAAGCAAGGCTCAGACAGGTTAAGGGACTTCCTCCTGGACCCAGAGTTGCTTTGATTTAGTCTCTGCATCCAAATGATCTTTTGGCCGGTAAAGACAGTGGCTCTGTACGTGGGTGTTACAGATGTCACCTTGACAGCACCGGTTCTAGATTCCTATCTGTTCCCTTCCGGTGTCCTTTATCTTCTCTATGCGCTGCTGGGAACGTTTCCCAGTCACTCCTCTGGCTGTTCCTGTAAAGTGGGGCTGTCCTCCATCCTAGGTCTTGAACTGGGGTTAGCTCAAACCTGGGATCTCGCTCCTTCCTATTCTGTCAAGCTTGGGAACCTTGCCCAACCCCTACTTCTACTCCCCAAAGCAAGGGGAAGAGAAAAGAGACCACGAGTCTCAAGCATTTAAAGGCTGGCAGTAGATATGGAACTGTAGGGCGGCTGGTAGAGCACCTATATAAATAACACACACGAAGCCCTGGGTCCGATCCCCAGAACCATACAAATGACCTGGTGGTGTGTGCTTGCCATCCTCATATAGGAGGTATAGAGGCAGGAGGATGAGAAGTTCAAAGTCATCTCAGTTACACAAGGTAGAGACCAGCTTGGGCAGCGGAGGCTCTGTTCCAAACAAAAGAAAACAAAACAGCTAATAACAGACATACACATTCTAAGTGGCACACTTCTGCTTTCTCTGTGGGCATTCCTCCTATCTGATGGACTCTTACAAACACTTTGCTATTACATTTCTTGTAATACTACCTGGAATTATCTAGACATCATAAAAATCATTATGGTTTTTTAAAGGAAGGCAGTTTTTTTTTCTATCGAAGAAAAAGCAAAGCTCATGCGCATAAACCAGTCTCCTACCCCCACCGCGCGCGTACACACACACACACACACACACACACACACACACTGATACACTCTCATGCGCACAGGTTTGGTCTGACACAAAACAAAATTTTCTCCCCACATCACTTTGCAAAATAAAAGTGGATGAATAATTGATAGGGCTTTTACAAACATCTAGCTTTTCAAATCCTTCTAGAAAAATCCAGTTCGATTACTTGCAGCCAGCATTTCTGTGATAAACCAAGGCAGAAATGGTTACCAATTAAGTAAAATTTATAATTCCCAGCAGGCCCACATTCCTCAGAAATACATCAAGAACATTAACTTTTTTTTTTTTTAAAGGAACACACACTAAAACCCACAAGGCTACTGCTTTGTGTGTGGAAACTGAAGCCCTACACTCTGAACAGGCTCCTGTACTTGCTGTCTGGATGCTCTCCCTGAAAACGGGTCTTGAGGTGTGCACAGCAGACAATCTCCCACTTTTGTCAAGATCCCCTTCTCCTGTGCTCTTTGCCACCCGAGGCTGTGTAACCCTCAGGGAAACACTGCCCTCTCTGGACTCTGGCAAATCACACATCAGGGGAACTCTCTCAAGTGGGCAAGGGGGCGGTGTACTAGTGAGTGAATGAGGTGGCTACCTCAGAGCCTCGATCAAACTTACCGCTGGCAAGGGGCAGCTGCGACATCGGGCCTTCAGGTGAGTCCCTAGACAGCCCCTCTGCAAGCCATAAAGCGTCCTCCTTCGGCAGCCTGACTGTGGTTTTTCAGAAGTGGGGCGGCCACAGGCCTTCTAGGGTGTGGGTGACTGGGACACCTCCCCTCTCAGCTTGCCCGCCTACAGCTGGCCACAGGACCGGCCTGGGAGGGGTGACTGATGCTCCCTTAGAGAGAGCCCTGAGAGAGCAATTCTGCTGGAGACTTCCTGTTTGGGGAGGAAACCTCACTGTAGTAATTAGTGGCTCAGACTCCAGTGCCTCTGCTACAGGAATTGAGGCGGGATGGCCAGCTGAAGCCAGGATGCGTAAAATGAATAAATATCATCCAACATAAAGGAGGGGGGTGGTGGCAGAGCCTGAGCCACCAAGACCCTGCAAGGTGCAAAGCAAGCATAATGGTTACATAAAGTAGCAACTGATCAATTTCTCACAGGGTAATCCATTGCATTCACCACGGCTGTCACCAGCCTAGCGATGATTCTCTCAGCATTTTGTGCTGAGAGAGGAGGCTGCTCTGTCACCGCATGCCAGACAATGCCCATGGCGGAATGATGACAGACAGCTCTACAATCAGAAGAACATTTTATCCGAAATGGTAGATAAAGACACCCTCCACCCGCTGCTGGTGGCTTACCGCAGCCTCCCAAGGCTGCAAGGGCAGCCCAGAGTTCACGAAACTTCTATATTGTTGAAGGGAATCACGCTATCTGGGCTTGTGGATGGGCATATCCGATTTTCTTCAACCTGTCAGAGAACTAGCAATTTTGCAGTCTAGTGAAAGCTGTTGACATGCACACCACGTCCCAGACCAACCACCAGAGCAGGACCCACACTAATGTCTGTCCTGCAGTCCTCCGCACCTATCCCTAACACTGCTAAAGCCTCAGGAGGGCAGGGCTAGCTTCTGACAGCTCCCGGAGTCCAGCACAGGCCAATACAGAGACTGGTGTGTACTCTCGTCCTTCCATGCCCTGACCTGTGACCCCCCCACTTCACTTAGTCTATTACTTCCATCTGAGTTTTAACATGCTCCTCACCCACCCAAATCCTCCTTCTTTGGAGATCCAACCCACGCTGTTGGATAATATTTAAGGCACCTGTCAGCTCCTGTAACCCTGGACAGCATTTACCCACTCTGTTCTGACAAATAAGGCTGGGTTAGCAGTTGGCAGCTGCACTTAGACAGTCTGGAGTATGAACTTGAGTTCAACAACATGCTAACATGTGACCTTGGGCAGGCTTCTTTCCCACTCTGACGGGGAAACTCTGCAGATCAGGTTGGCCTTAAATTCCCTGTGTTGTAAAGAATAACTACGAATTCTTGATTCTCAAGGCTCTACCGCCCAAGTGCTTAGATTACAGGCATGCTCTACTGTGCCCGGTTTATGTGGTTCTATGGTTGGAGCCCAAGGCTTCCCATGCTAAGTAAGCACTCTTCCAGCCGGGCTACACCACCAGTGAGTGTTCCCTCTGTGTTTTGAATGTTAAGTAAAACAGTGGCTACGGACACCCTTACAGACAGAAGTTACTCAGGTACTATTGTTTGTACATGTCTGCCCTGAGTCTGGATCTCCTCGCTGCTGCTGGGAGGTACCACATGTTCCCTGGCCAGCATCAGCTGAGGATGGAGACCCGTGCGTTATCTCCCACAGTCCCTCACTCTGAGCTGTGCTTGCTTGCTGGAAGATGCCTGTGGGGTCAGGGGGGCTCAAGGAGAACTCTCCATCACCAGTGAGCCCCAGTATTACCCAGAGAGCTGGAGCAGCAGGACTTGGTGCAGAATTCCCGACTCAGAACAGGGGCCTAAAGCATACTGTATCCCAGTCAAGGCTGCTGGTGATCTCCAGGTTCCTCTGGAGAAGCTGCTTTGAACAGAAGGGATACTTCCCAGGAAGGAATACCTGCTGGGTGGAGGGGAAAGGAGCTGACTAACTCTCTCTCCGGTTTCTTAGGGCTCCACCTGCTCCATGGGACTTCTCTCATGGAGACCCTGAAAACACAGGTGCACTATGGTCCCCGTCTCCAACCCCAGGAGGGCCTTGCTGTCTCTTCACATAGCTTGGGACCGCCCACTCCATCCTTCACTGGCCTCATATTCCTCTACGTTTGTGTCACTGGCTGGTGTGATGCTCTTGGGGCCATCTTCTTGTTTGTACAGATTCATCTCCTATGCTAAGGAGGCTGGGAAACAAGCAATGGGAGCCAGGGAGCAGCTCAGTGGAAGAGCACTTGCCTAGCAGGCTCCAGCCCTGTGTTAGTTTCCAGCATGGAAGGAATGTCTACTGAACGGGGATATTCACGGCTGCTCCTGTGGGTGACCAAGGTGACGGGTGGGGATGTGTTGTGGGAGGAATAACTCTCCAGTACAGCTGCAGGGACAACTGGACAGAGGTCTACTCCAAGAAGCGCTCTGGAGAACGAGGCACACGGAAGAGAAGGCTTCTCCTTATTTGTATTCAGAATTATAGAGGACGTGGGAGAGCCTGGGAGTGTACCAAATGGCAGTCTCATGTCTGCTGGTCTGAGGGTCTGACATCAAGTTAGTATCACTAAATGTTGGAATGAATAATTAATGAAGCAGGATTTGGGCAGGCATAGAGCGAGCGGTAAGGAGCCTGGTTTGGGGTTAAAGAGGCTGGAGTCTAGTCTGCCCCTGGGAAAAGAAATCGTGTGGTTGGGAGAATAACATCATCTCCTAAGAGCCTCAAGGTGCAGTGAACTTGTGTGTATAGACTGCTTGGTCCAGGCTCGGGTGTGTGGGAAGCTAAGCGCTCAGGAAAGAGGATTGTCATTTTGGGTAGGATGGCATCAGCACATGGCAGGGCAAGGATGGAAGGGTGATGAGCTGGAGGGCGCTGTGAGAGGTGGAGAGGGACGGAGAGCAGGTCCAGTTTCCCGGGGCCAACCACTCACAACCTTCACAACCCGATTAGGATGGAGTTTCATGGGTGGGGCGGGAATTTCCTACAGGCACGTGGGCAGGTAGGAGGGATCAGCGGGTAGAGGGCTTTCTGCACCAGCCCAGTGACCCCATGACCTTGTAAAGACCTAAGCAGAGAGGCTCTGATCTCCACACGCGTACCCACGCTGCACACATGTCTTCACACATCACAAAATAGAGGCACACATCTATCCCTTCACAAAGGAGGAAAGGGACAAACGACAAACGTAGGTTCTAAAAGGATAAACTTCCTTCTTCGAAATCCAGAGGCCCTTTCCTTGTCCAGAGACTCACCAGATTCCATAGAACACTTAGGTACTCAGCTCCTGCCTGCCCAACCCAGAAAGTCCTGAGCACTCTGCAGGGAAGGGAAGGCACCCAGAGGCAGATCCAGTTTCAACTGGAAGGCAGAGAACTCAAGTCCCAGAAGACCTTCCACCCCTGCCCCCTCCTACGAAGGTTTCTGTCTGCAGCAGCAGGAAGTGCAGAGAAATCCTCCTGGCCTGGAGGCAGGTGTCCAGACTCTCAGAAGGGTTCCTGGGGCCTGGAGCTAGGGCCAGGCCTGTCACAGAGAAGGGCATGTCAGAGTCCGCTCTGGGCCCCAGTGGTCTACCAAAGAGCAAAAGAACCCAGAAGTTCCGACCAGATTAACCCTCAAATCTACATGGGGAAACAGCTCAGTTGATAAACTACTTGCCTTGAAAGCATGAGGACCTGAGTTCAATCCCAGAGCCCACATAAAGCCTGGCATAGTGATACACACTTGTAATCACAGAGCTGGAGGAAGCAGATGAAACAGACAGACCTTGGGGCTCCCTGGCCAGTTGGCCTCCCTGAATTGGCAAGTCTCAGAGCAGTGAGAGAGCCAGTCTTGAAAAACAAGATGGTTTCTGAGGAATGACCGCTGAGGTCAACCTCTGGTCTTCACGCTCATGTGAGCACACACACGTACATGCACACATACTTATACCCACATGCCTCAACACAGCCATCAAACACACAACATTAATATTCAAATCCCCGGGAGCAGAGGGAGGGGTCTGATACTTAAAGTCCTGCGGTTCAGAGTGATAAAGAATTTCTGCCCAGGGCCACCACTCCCTCTGCCTTCTGGGGATGTAGTGTCCAAAGCCCTGGGCAGGGCTCAACAATTGAAGAACCAAGTTCAGGTACCCAGATGACTTCAGTGTGGGCTGAGGTTCAGACTCCCGCTTGCTGACTGCAAAGCCAGACTCCCCTATCAGTGGTTACCTGCCTTGTGCTGTGGAGGCTTGTGGCTTTGGACTCTGCTCAAGAACTTTCACTTTTTAACACCCTGAAACCCTGTCTCTGATAAGCCTGAGGAAGGAAGAGCCATAAAACAAGGCCAGAAGACAGGACAGGCCAGGTCCTGACATCTGACGTCTTCAGATGGAGAGACACAAGTTTAAGCAGACCAGGCCTGGAAGACCTCAGCAGGCTTGGGGGAAGTCTAGTCAAACTTCACGTGACCAGCTGGGCCAGGCTGAGCTCCCAGCTGGCCCTGAGGCCAATAGCCTCCCTCGACGATCCCATTCCAAGGCCTCTTGCAGAAAGCCTTCCCGTCCACCACTTCCCCCAGTGACGTCGCCTGTCCCATTCCATCTATGCATCCACCAGACACTGATTAATCATTTGCTTGCGGTCAACCCCTGTGCACACCCCTGGTGACACACTCAGCTGTGCCCTCCATGTGCTTCTGACAGATTCAGATGGTTGACAGGGGTGCTGGGCACCTGTGTTTTTGACATCCTTTGCAGGGGAGATGGTTCAATCAGCGAAGTGTTTCCTGTGCATGCACAAAGAACTGAGTTTGAATGCCTAGAACGAGGTGAAAAGCTAGTGCGCTCATTCACACTTGCAATGGCAGTGTTGGGGAAGTGGAGACAGGGATTCCCAGGGCTTGCTGGCCACACAGTTTAGTCAGTAGGTGAGCTCCGAGTTCAGTGAGCGATCCCACCTTTTAAAATGTGCACACCAATAAAGGAAGACATCCAGCATCCACCTCTGGCCTCAACACAGACACACTACGCAAGTGACTTGAGAGGGCCCTTTGGGGACATTGTGCCACCCAGCACTGAATTCACTGGGCTGTCCAGACATTCCGAGGATCTGGCCTGCTTCTAGAAGACCTGCAGCTTCTACTACGTGCTACCTGTGTGTCCTTGTAAAACACCAGGAATCTAGAAGGCTTAGCATTCCCCTGAATATCCAGAAATAAGAACAGGCATCCTGGCTGCCGGAGTGGCTGGACTAGAGCGTGCAGAGCCCCTAGCAAGTGCCTGAGAAAGGTTGGCTTCCGATTATGTCATGGCAGCCCTCTGCCGGGCAGACACACCTCCCAAGGGAATTTCGCTAACCCCTACTTCTGGAGCCTGTTTCAGAAGTGACTCTGAACACGTGTTAGACCTCTCGGTGCCTTGTACCACCCTCACCCAACCCCTCCTTGCCCGCACCAGCACACGCTGCCTGTTGACCCAAACAGCCTAAGACACAACATTCACTTTAGCTAACCATAGTGACCAAAGTTACCACTACACTCCTGCCGGCAGCCGGCTCCCAGGTTTCTGTGGGCAAGACGAAGAACTTTCCAGACTAAGGCTCAGCGGGCAGAGGCGGGCACCGGGCAGACCTGCCAATTGGGTACTAGGTACTTCCTCCCCTGAAAGCCGCTGAACAAAAAACGAAGAGCACGTGGCACCCATGGTAGTCCAGGGCTGCCCGGAGGGTGGCTGACAAGTGCAGCGTGGACTCTGGAGCCTGCTTCCCCCTTGTCTGTGACTACCCCGCTGGGATCTTCTGCCACCAGGCTCGCGTGGTTGCCCGATCTGCAGCGATCGCTCAGGGTGCATCAGGGGTCCCGGGGACAGTGCACCCGAACGTGGAGAGGGTCACTCACCTCGGCGGCCCGCCTCTTGGAGGAGCCGTGGCAGCTGCAGGTCGCCAGCGGAGGTGGTGGCTCGGCCCTAGACTCCTCCTTTCCTCGCGCCCCGCCCGCCGGTGGGGCCGGACCTGGCCGGGTGGTGGCCACACGCCCGCTCTCGGCCGCTAATCCAGTAATGCCACCCCTCCCGCCCTCAATCGCGAGCTCAAGGCTCTCGGTCCCCGCCCTGCACTGCAAGTGGAGGAAACCACCAGCCACCGTCCTCCTCCATTCCCCTAGGGAGTCTCAGAGCCGGTCTTGTCACTTCCTGGTCTGCCCACAGTAAAGTGAGCAGAACCGAGCTCCCCCCCGCCCCCCACTAGGAGAAAGAGTGGGAAGACAGACATCGTGACCTCTGCCCGCCTCCCCCACTTGAAGAACTCAAGTCCCTGTGTAGTTTATGATCAAGGTCATGGGGGTAGTTTAGGCCGCAGACTAGGGCTGCCCAGGTGAACAGAGCCCAAGGTGACAAATGGTGGGTTTCTTCCCTTGTCTGCAGTTAAAGCAGGAACAACAGCAAGTGTGCACAGGTTTACAACCGGAAAGGAGTGTGGGGGTAGCTGTAGCTGGGTCACATTTCCATCCCTTACTCCCCTTAGAGATGACTTTTGACCTGCCCTCAGAAGTCTGCAGGTTTCAAGCCCCGTTGGTTTTGTGTTGGGCGGTCATGGCTTCCTGGGAACTACTGGCTAACCTAGAATCCTACACACACCTCTGAGTTCCAAGATGGCACCTTTCCCTGTCAAAGGTGTCCCCAGCCCTAGGACACTGCCTAATGCTACTCTCCCAACACACAATGTCCCCAGCTTTGTTGTACAGCAACACACTAGGGCACAACACAAAGTTGTTGTTTCAGACTTCTGCTGGGGGGCGTTAACTTCACACTCAGTTTAAGGAAGTGAAAGTGTGGCTTTCCTGATTTATGGGACGTTCCTAGAGGTCGGATTATCCCATTAACTGCTGATAGGGGGCTTTGACTTTTGCAGCAGGTGGGCAGGCGGGTGAGGGACCTTGGAGGTATTTGTATATGGGGGGGAGGGGGTGCATGCACAAACGTGCTTGTATGTGTGTAAGGGCCACAGGCTAAAGTGAGGTCTTTTCC
Source organism: Microtus oregoni (assembly GCF_018167655.1). NCBI lineage: Eukaryota > Metazoa > Chordata > Mammalia > Rodentia > Cricetidae > Microtus > Microtus oregoni. The sequence continues at coordinate 50,383,411 of NW_024543062.1, forward strand.
TCAATTGCTTTTCCACTTTCTGAACAGTGTCCCTTGAAGAACCTGGAGCTCTCAGCTAGGCTAAACAGACTGGGAAGACCAGGGAAGCCCTCCAGCCTCCTACCCTTGTGCTGGGATTACAAGCATGCTGTGCTGACTTTTTATACACAGGTTCTGATGACCAGAGCTTAGATCCCCAAGCTTGTTTAGCAATGCTTTATCAATTGAGCCACCAACTGTTTTGGAAACAGTGACTCCCTAAGTATCTCAGACTGGCCTTGAATTTGCAGCAACCTTCCGGTCACAGCAGGGATTACAGGTGTGAGACACCAAGCCTCCTTTGAAGTCACTTTGAGGAATTCAGAGAATCCTGTTTTCCAGGAAACCCCTGGGTATCAGGGAGACAAGATTTAGAGAGGTAGGAAGTACAACTGTCTGGGCCTCAAGTATGGCCTTAGACCAGCTGCTTAAAGGTATCAAGGGAGACCCAGTAAGATGGCTCCGTGGGTAAATGCAATTCCTGCTAACCCGAGTTCAGTGTGCGACCTACAGAGTGAAGAGAGCCGACTGCTAAGAGTTGTCCTCTGACCTCCATATGTGTACTGTTCAAGCTTGTGTACACATACAATAAATGTTTTTTTTTCCCCTTAAAGGTACAGTAGGATAAAGAAGCAGAATTCTGTGCTCTGTGGAGGGAATGCTACTCTTAGGGGGTTCCCAGGAGCCCAGAGCTCCCAAGAGCATCTTGAACTTTCTCTTGGCTAGAGGGTCCCTTCTTTGTTCCGTAATCCCTCCCCCAGCTCTTTATTCTGTCTGCCCCAGGGCCTAGAACCTTCTCTAATTCCATTCAAGGGTCTCAGGGTCGAAATATGCCCAGCAAACACATCTCAGATCCCCTATGGCCATTCCGAAATTTCTCTATCCATTCAGATTATAGCGCTGGTAAGGTGTCACACAGTGTTCAGGAGGGCAAGGCGAAGTGCCAAGGCTGGCCCCTGCCCTGGGCAGACAAGAACCAGTGTCTGGAGCTCGCTGATGGCCCTGGGCACACTGCCTACACACAGCGCTGGATCTGGAAAGTCTGTCTAGGTAAGTTGAGGAGATGACTCAGTCAGTAAAGTACTTGCTTTGCAAGCATGAGGGCCGGAGTCTGATCCCTAAGAATTTACATTAAAAAAAAAGTCAGGCATAATGGCACAAATTCCTAATGTCAGCTCTAGGAGGCAGATTCTGGGGCTCATAAGCCAGCCTCCTTGGTAAGCTCTAGGCTAGTGCAGTGAGAGACATTGCCTCAGAAAACAAGGAAGATGGCATCCTGTGAAACAACACCTCAGGCTGATCTCACGCCTCTACGTGCAAGCACATACATGTACAAACACCACCACATTCTACTCCTATATAAAACAAAACAAACAACCCAAGGCTTTAGAGTAGGCTCTAGCCTACTCCCTCCTTTACCACGAGGACAAGGACACAGAGTTTTGCTCCTGACAATGCTGTCCTTATTATTGCTATTACTCCGTTGGTTGGCTTTGCACTGTGAGCCACCCATGTTACTTTCGGGTCAAGCTCACTCCATAAGCAAACAATACACTGTCAGTTCCTTACTTCTTGCCTGTAATCCAAAAAGAACGGGGTGGGCTGGGGAGATAGCTGGGTGAATGAGTAAAGTTTTTGATATGCAAGTATGAGGACCAGAATTTGATTCCCAAAACTCCCCCCCCCCCCCAATACACAAACAAAGCCAGATTTAAAAGTGAACCCAGCTTCAGAGAAACAGAGACCCATAATCCTTGGGGCTCTCTGACCAGCTAAATCTAGTGACCTTCAGGCCAAGAGACTCTCTCAAAAAAGTTAGGCAGACGACACTTGTGGTTGACAGCTCTTGTATCACACACACACACACACACACACACACACACACACACACACCAGGCATGAATCCACACATGCACACAAATAAAGGGAAAGAGGGTGTATACTTGCTTGGAGGAAGCCTGCATAGATGGGCTTCTGGGGTTCCTGAGAAAGGAGCTGGAGCGGCTGGGCTAAGTCCTTGCTGGGAGAGTTGTTTAGGACACCTACTCTGTTCTGCCACGCCCTGCCTCCTCTCTGGCCCACAGACCCCAGCTCACCAGGTCTAGAGAAGGTTGCACCGCCCTCCTTCTCCGATGAGGGGATGATGGAGCAAGCAGCCTGCTGACCATGGGCCTTGGCAGCCATGTCTTTGTATGTTGTTCTTCTGGAGCTGGGTCCCCTTGAGCAGTGGAGAACTGTACAAGCCAAGCTCCAGGCAAGCAGGTCCTAGCCCCGCCCAGGACCTGGTGGGATGTGGAGGGTGTTGGCCAATGGCCTTGGGTCATCTGCAACCACAGGGAGTTCAAAGGTGGACAGAAAGCCTCTAGAATGTAGGTTGTGAACCCCCTACTCCCTCCCCCCACCCTGCTGTTCTCTGCTTCCTGGGACTTGGCCCTGCAAAAGGAGGGGAGAGAAGGGATGTGACATTTGAGCTGAGCTGGTAACTGCTACTTTGAGAACTCTGCGAAATGAATAGATCAGAGTTGGCTGTGGAGGCCCGGGCCTTTAATTCTAGCCCTCAGAGGCTGGAGGTAGGCAGATTTCTGTGAGTTCAAGGCCAGCCTGGTCTACACAGTGAGACCTTGTTAAAATAAAACAAACCAAAAAGAATAGACCAGGCCAATGAGAAAACTCAGGTGATTGGCATCAATCCTTACAGCTTGACTTCCATCTCTGGGACCAACATGGTGGAAGGAAAGAACCAACCCTTTCCTCTGACTTCCGCACATGCACCCCACACTGCACACGATAAGTAAATAAAGGCAATACAATATTAATGCAATAAAATTTAAAGACAAAAGAATAGATCAGGCCTGTCTTTAGATAACAGAGCGACACACCATCATAAAGCGAGATGTGGCACACGTGAGAATTGAACCAGGTTCCTCTGAACCCAGGATCACCTTTGCTCCTTCCCAGGTGAAGGGCTCCAGCAGTCAGTGGCTTCCTCGCCTCTGGAGACTCCTTTAGCTCAAGGTCTAAAGTGGTGATAGTGAGGCCTCTCAGGGTGGTGCACGCTGACTGACAGGAAGGAGATAATGCTCTCCACAGGCCCCACCCTGCTTAGGGAGATCTCAGCAACTGTCCCCAGTCTCTTAACAAGGTGGCAGCTCGTGCTTCAACTCGCTTCCCCCATCCCCTACCCCTCCACCCTTACCTTCCCCCCTCCCACTCCTCCACCCCTACCCCAACCCATCTTGGTGAAAGCTACTTGGACAAGGCTCCACCCTGTGACAGCCTGGGGGACCTTAAAGGATCTATAACTTATGTCCAGGCAGTAATGAAGATATTCTAAAGAAACTCTCTTTAGCTATAAGACTATTGAAATAATGGACTCCTAGAAATTGGAATTTCCCCGGGCATCTTATACTGGGAGAAGAAAAAGCCCGAAGCCTGGTGGCCTTTGGAGGAACTAGTTTCCTAGAAAGAGATGTCCCACAGATCTGACACCTGTCAGATCACCTTGGCAGGAGAGTCGAAGACCAGACGACCAAGATAAGCAGGGCCACGTGGCCAGGACTACCTAGCTATACACACCTCTTGCCCGCTGTTTAAACCTAAACTGCCTGTCGGGACCTGCAAAGAGGGACTTGAAGTGGCACTGGACCTCTTTGTTCCTCTTTCCAATGTCTCTGCTGTGCTGTCTGACAGGCTTTTCCTGAGGAGATGCAACACACAACCTCTACTCATCCCATATCGGGAGCCCACCACAGACCAAAGTATGGAAACACCAGAGTTCAGCTTATTTGGCTAAAGTCTTAGACACTCTTCTGTTGCTGTGAAGAAACACCATGACTAAGGCAATTCTTATAAAAGAAGGCATTGAATTGGGGGCTTGCTTACAGTTTCAGAGGTTTAGTTCATTATCATGGAAAGGAGCATGGTGTTAGGCAGATGCTGGAGCAGTAGCTTAGAGTCCTACATCCTGATCTATGAGGTGGGGGCAGGGGGGGGGGCAGAAGAGGGAGAGGGAGAGAGAAAGAGAGAAAGAGAGAGAGACCTGGCCTGGGCTTTGGAAACCTCAAAACCCACCCTCAGCAACATACTTTCTCCAACTAGGCTACACCTCCTAATCCTTCTAATCCTATCAAAGAGATCCACTCCCTGGTGATTAAGCAGTCAAATGTATGAGCTTATGAAGACCCCTCTTATTCAAACCAGCACAGGTTACTTACAGGAATATGAGTGAGGGGTTACATAGAGCAGCAGAGACGATCCAGATAGAGCTGCATTACCAAAGCCCACTATGCAGTAAAGTCCGAAACCTGAAACACACTGCAGAGCCTGTAGGCTGATCAACAGGTTGGAGATGTTCTTTTTTTCTTTCTTTTTTTTAAATTGATTTTATTGAGCTATACATTTTTCTCTGCTCCCCTCCCTGCCTCTTCCCTCTCCCATGGTCCCTATGCTCCCAATTTACTCAGGAGATCTTGTCCTTTTCTACTACCCATGTAGATTAGATCTATGTAAGTCTCTCTTAGGGTCCTCATTGTTGTCTAGGTTCTCTGGGATTGTGATTTATCAGCTGAATTTCTTTGCTTTATGTCTAAAAGCCACTTATGAGTGAGTACATACATATGATATCTGTCTTTCTGAGTCTGGGTTACCTCACTCAATATGTTGTTTTCTAGATCCATCCATTTGCCTGCAAATTTCAAGATGTCATTATTTTTTCTGCTGTGTAGTACTCCATTGTGTAAATGGAGTATGTGTACCACATTTTCCTTATCTATTCTTCAGTCAAGGGACATTTAGATTGTTTCTAGGTTCTGGCTATGACAAACAATGCTACTATAAACATAGTTGAGCACATGTCCTTGTGGTATGATTGAGCATCCTTTGGGTATATACACAAAGTGGTATTGCTGAGTCTTGAAAAAGGTTGCTTTCTAATTTTCTGAGAAATCGCCATACTGATATCCAAAGGGGCTGTACCAGCTTGCATGTCCACCAGCAGTGCAGGAGTGTTCTGTTTACCCCACATCATCTCCAGCATAAGTTGTCACCAGTGTTTTGATCTTGACCATTCTTACAGGTGTAGGATGGAATCTCAGAGTTGTTTTGATTTGCATTTCTCTGGTGACTAAGGATGTTGAGCATTTCCTTAAGTGTCTTTCAGTCATTTTAGATTCCTATGTTGAGAGTTTTTTGTTTAGGTCTGTACTCCATTTTTTTATTGTATCATTTGATGACCAATTTCTTAAGTTCTTAGTATATTTTGGAGACCAGACCTCTGTCTGATATGGGGTTAGTGAAGATCTTTTCCCATTCTGTAGGCTGCAGTTTTGTCTTGTTGACGGAATCCTTTGCTTTACAGAAGCTTTTCAGTTTCAGGGGTTCCATTTATTAATTCATTGTCTATGCTACTGGGGTTATATTTAGGAAGTGGTCTCCTATGCCAGTGTGTTCAAGTAGGCTTCTCATTTTCTCTTCTATAAGGTTCAGGCTTTATGTTGAGGTCTTTGATCCATTTGGACTTGAGTTTTGTGCATGGTGATAGATATGGGTCTATTTCCATTTTTCTACATGTTGGTATCCAGTTATGCCAGCACCATTTGTTAAATATGCTTTCTTTTTTTCCATTTGGTATTTTTTTTTTGCTTCTTTGTCAAAAATAAAATGTTCATAGGTGTGTGGATTAATATCTAGGTCTTTGAGTTGGTTCCATTGGGCCTCTTGTCTGTTCTTATGCCAATATCAGGCTGTTTTCAGTACTGTAGCTCTGTAGTAGAGTTTGAAGTCAGGGATTTTGATGCCTCCAGAAGTTCTTTTATTGCCCATGATTGTTTTGGCTATCCTGGATTTTTTGCTTTTCCATATGAAGTTAAGTACCATTCTTTTGAGGTCTGTGAAGAATTTTGCTGGGCTTTTGATGGGCATTGCATTGAATCCGTAGATTGCTTTTGGTAAGATTGCCATTTTTACTATGTTAATTCTATCTACCCAAGAGCATGGGAAATCTTTCAACGTTCTGAAGTCTTCTTCAATTTTTTCTTCAAAGATTTAAAGTTCTTGTCATTTTACAGGTCTTCTACTTGCTTGGTCCGAGTTACTTTGAGATATTTTATGCTATTTGTGGCTATTGTGAAGGGTGTTGATTCTCTGATTTCTTCCCCAGCCCTTTTATCATCTGTGTACAGGAGGACTACTATTTTTTTTTTTTTTAGTTAATCTTGTATCCTGCTACATTGCTGAAAGTGTTTATGAGTTGTAGAAGTTTCTTGGTAGATTTTTGGGGATCACTTATGTAAACTATCATATCATCAGCAAACAATGAGAGTTTGACTTCTTCTTTTCCAATTTGTATCCCCTTGATCTCCTTTTGGTGTCTTATTGCTCTAGCTAGGACATCAAGAACTATATTGAATAGATATGGAGAGAGTGGACAACCTTGTCTTGTTTCTGATTTCAGTGGGATCGCTGGGAGTTTCTCTTCATTTAGTTTGATGCTGGCTGTTGGCTTGCTGTATATTGCCTTTATTATGTTTAGGTATGTTCCTTGTATCCCTGCTCTCTCCAAGACCTTTATCATGAAGAAATGTTGTATTTTATCGAAGGCTTATTCAGCATCTAATGAGATGATCAAGTGGTTTTTATTTTTCAGTTTTGTTTATATGGTGTATTGCTGCATTGACAGATTATTGTATGTTAAACCTTCCTTGCTTCTCGGGTATGTAGCCGACTTGATCATGGTGTGATGGGGGGAGAGTCTTCTGTTTTGTGTTAATTTCATTGGTTAAATAAAGAGACTGCCCTGGCCCTTTAATAGGACAGAAAATTAGGTAGGAGGAGTAAACAAAACAGAATGTGGGGAGAAAGAAGCTGAGTCAAGGAGTCGCCATGATTCTCCTACTGGACACAGACGCAGGTTAAGATCTTCCTTGGTAAGACACCTCGTGGTGTTACAGGGATATTAGAAATGGGTTAGATCGATATGTAGGAGCTAGCCAATAAGAGGCTGGAACTAACGGGCCAGGCAGTGTTTAAAAGAATACAGTTTCCATGTAATTATTTCAGTGCATAAGCTAGCCATGTGGGCAGCTGGGTGCCGGGGATGTAGCCTGCTGCTCCTATTACAACAGAGTGGTGCTCTAACGTGATGGACTAAATCCACTTAAAAACCTGAGAAGGCTTAAAAAAGGGAGCTTGCTAGGACATGCTGTAGAGAGATTTCCTGATTCAGCAATAGCAGCAGAAAAAAAGCTGCGTCATTTTAAAGCGTAGCTTCCTGGGGCTGTGCCGCCAGTGCAAACTCTGGCTTTAAAGCATTTCAATGGCTTTTAGGGGACTTGATGTTTGTGTTCCCACTTGGGATCGGAAGGAGAGTGCTCTGAGACCATGCTGATGGCTCAGTGCTCCCTGCCTGCACCTGGGCAGATGACAGAATCGGGCTTAGGCAGGCGGAAGAGCATGGCGGATTCCTGCCGCCGTACACAGAGGTGTTTTCAGACAGCACAGTGCTCTGCGTGTCAGATTTGGATGTAACTTGGATGAAAAGAATTTCAGTGCTGCATGCTCAGTCTCAGAGTTAAAGTGCTGAGTGCCGCTCCTACCTGGCGGCCCCAGAGCTAGCACAAAATAGTACGTCCTCCATTTTGAAATTTTCCTGACTCAGCAGCAGGAAAAACTGGCTTTTTTAAAATGCCGGCTTTCTGGGCTGTGCCGTCATTGCAATCTCTGTCTGGCTCCTGCGCAAGACAGAGTCTTTGATGGCAACTAGACTCGCTGTGTGCCTAAAAGGAAGTCATTGTGTGCTGTGGCTCAGAGGCACATGAAGCTCCACCACGCTACTGGTGCAATGTTCAAGGATTAGAGGCACAAGCGGCTCTGCCATGTTGGACTGGGCAGGGCAAGCAGGCAGTACCTGTTTTTGACCTAGGAATTGTCACAGCTTAGATTCTTAAGCGCTTAGTGATTTAAAGGCACAAAACAAAGTGCTCCTGGATAGTAAAAAAAAAAAAAATTACAGATTCACAATAAAACAGATTCAAACACTGTTGGATGAATGTACGTAGGCTTGGGAGAGAGAAGAAAAAAAAATAAAGAATAAAGTTAATGTCTTAAAAAAAGGTAAAGTCTTTGAAGAGACAGAGTACAGATAGTTAAGAGATTAAAAGAAATAAAGAAAAATAAGCCACGTAAAAATGGAAAATTCACAGAGAGTCTGGATTATGTACATTGTGTTTTCTTTAAAATTTTTGACTGTGAAGGAGCTAAGTACAGAGAGACATTTCATTACATGGGCTGCTAAGCTAAACCAGGACGGATATAAGGGTATTACGATTTCAAAATTTGGGTCTAAGGATATGATGCTTTGGAAAGGGTCTTCTTTTGTTTTCACAGAGGACCAGACCCTGTGGATTGATTCTATCCCAATATGGTATGATAGACCACGACCTCCCGAAAAGTTGCTGTGAACACCCTCAAAAAATTATTTAACTGCCAACTGAGATAAACCTGGCACACAGGTTACACCCTAAATGATCTGATTAACAGTGCCCCCATTCAGCAGGAAGCAGTTTGGAGAGAAAAAACTGTGCCCATGTTCCCAAAATATTGTTTATAAATGTTCTTTTACATTTAAAGGGGGAAATGATGTAGGTATGAATAATTTGCATTGGTATGGATTTTAAGGTTAATTTTGTTATATGTATATGTATTTCTGATCTTGATTAAGGAATTGTGATTGTATAGTTCATTTTTAAAATGTAATGTATAATTAGGAAATATAGGTTGTTGATGGATAATCATAAATAATAGTCAAGTTTGTAGTCATGTTACTTAGATTTTCTAGATATATAGAGATATATTTCAGATAGGCATTCCTCATATCTCTCAAAGGCTGCAGAATATGGCATTTAAAATATTTTAATAACTTAGGACTTTTCATGACAATGAGACATGTCTGCTCCTGGTGGCACCAATCTACTTCAAGAGGAAAATGGGCATTGAAGAGGCTCCTTATGGAGTTTGATAGCCATTTGGGCAAGAAACTGTTCTTGCCTGGACTGTTGCATAAACTGGACACAGAGAACCCGCAGAGAGAGGACTGCTGAACTTGCCTAAGGTGAAATGATCTTTTGGGGTTCCTGATTCATGAGAGTCTGCGAGATATTCTGCAGGACACAGCAGAAAGTGACTGAACTGTCTTTGAAATTTCCTGCTTCGTGGAAATGTCTGCTGGATACTATGAGCCTGAAGGCCGAAGATGCATGCCCCAACAGTACAGAGGAACTTTGGGTGACTGTCTAGGCAGCAAGATGTCTCTATCATTTCTAGAGTTTTGGATTTCTTGTTTGCTTAGGTAATATTATATCCTTCTGGATTCTTTGATGGATTTGAAGAATGGTTACTTATAGTTTTCCTTAGTTATGATAAAAGATAAAGTAGATATAAATATTGTAACTATAATTCTTACTTGATAACTGTTTTGTTATATGTAATCTTACTATGTTAAAGTGAAAGTCTTTCTTTTTTGTTTAAACAGAAAAGGGTGAAATAATGGGGGAAAGTCTTCTGTTTTGTATTAATTTCATTGGTTAAATAAAGAGACTACCCTGGCCCTTTAATAGGACAGAAAATTAGGTAGGAGGAGTAAACAAAACAGAATGCGGGGAGAAAGAAGCTGAGTCAAGGAGTCGCCATGATTCTCCTACTGGACACAGACGCAGTTTAAGATCTTCCCTGGTAAGACACCTCGTGGTGTTACAGGGATATTAGAAATGGGTTAGATCGATATGTAGGAGCTAGCCAATAAGAGGCTGGAACTAACGGGCCAGGCAGTGTTTAAAAAAATACAGTTTCCATGTAATTATTTTGGGTATAAAGCTAGCCATGCAGGCGGCTGGGTGGCGGGACACAGCCCCGCCGCTCCTATTACAACAATGGTGCGTGATTTTTCTGATATGTTCTTGGATTTGATTTGCCAGTATTTCATTATTTTTCTGTCAATGTTCATGAGTGCCATTGATCTGTAATTCTCTTTCTTAGTAATTTTCTTAGTAATTCCAGCTTCTTTATGTAGGCATTTAGTACCATGAACTTTCCTCTTAACACTGTTTTCATTGTGTTTCATAAATTTGGGTATGTTGTGTGGACATTTTAATTAAATTTTAAGATGTCTTTAATTTCTTCCTTGACCCATTGAGGATTCAAGTGAGCATTGTTTAATTTTCATGTGTGTTCTGGAATTAGTGTTGCTGTTGATTTCTAACTTTAGGCCATGGTGATCTGATAAGATACATCGAGTTGGGGCTGGAGAGATGGCTCAAGGTTAAGAGCATTGTCTGCTCTTCCAAAGGTTCTGAGTTCAATTCCCAGCAACCACATGGTGGCTCACAACCATCTGTAATGGGGTCTGGTGCCCTCTTCTGGCGTGCAGGGATAAACACAGAATACTGTATGCATAATAAATAAATAAACATTTAAAAAAAAAGATACATCGGGTTATTCCAATTTTCTTGATTCTGTGATGTTTGTTTTGTTACCTAGTATGTGGTCAATTTTTGAGAAGGTTCTATGAGGTACTGAGAAGAAGGTATATTCTTTTATGTTTTGATGGAATGTTCTATAAATGTCTGTTTAGTCCATTTGAGTTATAACATCTGTTAGTTCCCTGTTATTATTTCTCTGTTAATTTTTTGTCTGACTGACCTGTCCAGTCGTGAGAGGGGAATGTTGAAGTCTCCCACTATTAGTGTGTGGTATTTAATGTATGATTTAAGCTTTAGAAATGTTTCTTTTACATATGAGGGTGCCCTTATATTCAGGGATGTTCAGTATTGAGATTTCCTCTTGATGGATTTTTTCTGTGACTAATATGAAATGCCCTTCTTTGTATCTTTTGATTGATTTTGGTTTGAAGTCTATTTTGTTATATATTAGGATAGCTACACCAACTTGTTTCTTAGGTCCATTTGATTGGAAGTTTTCCCAACCCTTTACTCTGAGGTGATGTCTGTCATTGAGGTTGAGGTGTGTTTCTTGTATGCAGCAGAAGGATGGATTCTGTTTTGTTTCCAATCTGTTAGCCTGTGTTTCTTTATTTGATTCCATTTATATTAAGTGATATTAATTACCAGTGATTGCTATGTCCTGTTGTTTTAGTTTTCATTGTTGGTGATGTTATTTTGTGGTTTTTCCCCTTCTTTGTATTTGCTGCTGTGAGATCATCTATTGTCTGTGTTTTTGTTGATGTGGTCAATTTCCCTGGGTTGGAGTTTCCCTTCTAGTACTTGCTTTGTTCTTCTATGGTGATTGAAAGTTTTGCTGAGTATAGTAGTCTGGGCTGGCAACCATGGTCTCTTAATGTCTGCATAAGGCTTGACTATTGTTTCTAATGAGAAGTCAGGTGTATTCTGATAGGTCTGCCTTTATATGTTACTTGGTCTTTTTCCTTTACAGCTCTTAATATTAATTCTTTATTCTCTGTGTTTAATGTTTTGATTATTTTGTGGTGAGGGAACTTTTTTACCAGTCTATTTGGTGTTCTGTATAAGCTTCTTGTATCTTCATAGGCATACTTTCTTTAGGTTGGGAAAGTTTTCTTCTATGATTTTGTTAAATATATTTTCTGTGCTTTTGAGTTGAACTTCTTCTCCTTCTTCTATACCTATTATTCTTAGGTTTGGTCTTTTTATGGTGTCCCATATTTCCTGGACATTTTAGATTAAGCTTTTGTTAGATTTAATGTTTTCTTTGACAGATGAGTCTATTTCCTCTATTGTATCTTCAGCACTTGATATTCTCTCTTCCATTTCTTGTTTTCTGCTGTTTATGCTTGTATTTGTGGTTCCTGATCATTTTCTCATGATTTCTGTTTCTGTAATTCCCTTCGCTTCTGTTTTCTTTATTGTCTTTATTTCAGTTTTCAAGTCTTGAATAGTTTCTTTCATATGTTTGATTTCCTTTTCTTGGTTTTCTTTAAAGGATTTATTGATGTCTTCCAATTTTTTGTTTGTCTTTTCTTCCATTTCTTTTTGGGATTTTTTTCATTTCCTCTTTAAGGGTCTCAAACATTCTCCTAAAGTTATTTTTAGGTCATTTTCTTCTACTTCATCTATATTTGGTTGTTCACATCTTGCTGTTGTAGGGCCATTAGTTTTTACTGGTGTTGTGTTGCTCTTTGTGGTGTTGCATGTGTTCTTGCCTTGTCTACCCATCTTTTTCTCTGATTGGTGTGGTTGGGGCTGTCTGTGTCTCTGGTGATCAATCTTCCTGGTGCCAATGGATACAAGGCTTATATGGTTGCTCCTTGTGGTGCAGTCAGGTCCACAGTTCCAGTCACCCTGTTGGTCACTCAGTGTTCTTGGAGGTTGCTCTGCACTTGTAAGGTTCCCTCTGCAACAATACTAGGGGTCGTTCAGGTCTGCTCCCACAGAGATAGCTTGCTTGGTGCTTTTTCTGCTGAAGTTTCTGCCTTGGGCCTGCTCTGGTAGCAGTCCTGGCTCAGGCCTATTCCCTCGGAGGTTCCAGATTCATGCCATGACCCGCAGATCTCTGGTTCCAGGCCACTCCCTTGGAGGTCCCAAACTTGCGCCCAGATCTATAGAGGTCTGGTTCCAGCCTACTCTCTCAGCAGTTGCTCCCTTGTACTAGCTCCTGTGGAGTTTGTTGTTTCAGGCCTGGTCTCTTAAAGGTCTCTGGCTCCAGTCTACTCCCTTGGAGATCCCATTCTCGTTCCCAGACCCACAGAGGTCCTGGCTCAGGTCTATTTCCTTGGAGGTCCCAGACTCATTCCCATACCGGCAGAGGTCTTGGTTCCTGCCTATTCTCTCAAAGGTCCCAGACTCACACCTAGACCCACAGAGGTCTCTGGTTCTGGCCTACTCCTTCAGCAGTTGCTCCCTTGAGATGTACTTTTTGTTGGTCTAAGCCCCTTCCAGGCAGCTCAACGGGTTTCTGCTTCTTCCAGGTAGCTGGTCTGGTCTCAGTCTTCTTTGCAGCTTGTCTGAGAGTGACTCTCTGCTGTCTTTATTGTTTCCTCTTGGGAAGGGGAACCCTGGTGAATCTGGTCAGTTTCATGGACTTCCTGAAGCTATTTTGAGTTGTCTGCCTTCTGTCATATAGAACTTCCTTGCAGGACAGTGTTTTGGTCTCAGAAGAAGACTTATGCAACAGGTTTTTACTTATGTGTTTACTTGACCTTTTGAAGACTGGTAGCCCAAACTGGCTTGTGATATCTGCCAGGACTCCCATAACTCTGCAAGAAGGGACTGGGAAGAAAAGACATGGTTTGTCTTTGCTACCTTAGGCTAGCAGTGAAATTCAGGTGAAATTACCTGGCGTGAGTGAGAAAGAAACATGGAACACAGGACAAACCCGCTTAGGAGTTTATTAGAGGGGGCTTGCACAGGCCTGGGAAGTCAGTGTGTAGAGTGAAGGAGAAAGATGGTACATCCAGCTTTTAAAAGCTGCATAGCATATGTGCACAGGGGGTTGACATAGCTACATCATACTCAGATGACAGGGCTCACACATGCACACAAGGGCTTAGCAGAGTCATATGTGGATCATGTGGGCCCTTTAGCATCCCCAGGGCCATTAGGCACTTCTGCCTGAGGGCTGGTCTACACCTGCACGACCCCTAGAACCTGGAAGTATCGGCCTTATGTGGTTGAAATCATTACATCAAGGAAGGTTGAAGAGGGTCAGAATCTGTGACAGAATAGCTGGCATTGTTTTGTCCACACTTTGCATTGTTAGCATTGTATTTACAACTTTAATCTTTCTAGGGCATTTAGCTCATTTTCAAACAAGGACATAAGAAGGTTATATCGGCTGTCTGGTACACACAGTATGACATCTATGGGGCATCTACTCATGCCTTGCCCACCCTTGTGTTCTAGTTGTCTATGCTCACTCCAGAAATGACTCTGTTCCTCCCACTATGAGACAGTGGATCCAAAATGGACGTTTGGGCATGTGGCTCAGTGTTTGCTTAGTGTCTTATTTGAGGTTTCTATTACTGTGAAGAGACACCATGACCAAGGCAACTCTTGTAAAGGAAAATATTTAATTGGAGTTGGCTCACAGTTCAGAGGCTTCGTCCATTATAGTCATGGTGGGAAGCATGGCAGCACAGGCAGACATGGGACTGGAGAAGGAGCTGAGAGTATTATGATCCACAGGCACCAGAAGGAAACTGTGTGCCACCCTGGGTGTAGCTTGAACATATATGACCTCAAAACCTGCCTGCACAGAGACACACTTCTTCCACAAGGTCACATCTTCCAATAGTGCCACTCACTATGGCCAAGGATTCAAACATATGAGGCTATGGGAGCCATACCTATTCAAACCACCACATCTAGCATGCACCAAGCCCTGGTTCTATCCCCAGAACTGCATTAACCAGGCCTGGTAGCACTTGGGAAATGAAAGAAGGAGGCTCAGAAGTTCAAGGTCATCCTTGGCTAAATAGCAAGTTCAAAGCCAACCTAGCGCTACAGGGCTACAGGACGCTGGGTTACAAAACAAAACAAAACAAAACAAAACAAAACAAAACAAAAGCAGAACAGGAAGCAATGAGGCCGGGGTAATTAGCAACAGTCAGATGGGTGAGTCCTTGTATCTTGAAACTTTTCAGAAGACACAGTTGGTCTTATGTGTCAGCAACCTGTCCTCAAGGCTTACAGTGAGTGACACATTGAGCATTTCAAACAGCAGCAGCTCTTTGGCCCAGACTGAGCAGGCAGCTTAGTCAAGGTCATATCTCTGTGATGCCTACAGGAGGGAGAGGTGACTGCTGCCCACCCATCAGCTTCTTGCACGGAAAGCTCTCCTTCAGCTCATGCTTCTCTTGTCCGTGGCCAGGAGAAAGGATTACAGAAGCTGCTCCCGGAGTACCGAAGCTCCATGAGGTCAAAGAAGGTCTCACAGGAGTACACCAAAGAGGCAGAATTTGAGGATTTAGATTCTTTATTTCAAGTATGCACTTGCACGGGCCTGAGTGTGTGGTGTGTGTGTGCTCGCATGTGCGTGCATGTGCTCATGCGTGCATGCACACACACACACATGTGCCCATGCATACTGGTAAGCATGTGTGTAAAGGTCAGAGGGCATCATCAGGAGTCATTCCTTAGGTGCTTGCAACCTTTCATCTGTGACAGGGTCTCTTGTCAACTGGAACTCAGTAGCTGCCCACCCCTCAGGTTTTCAGGGGTCACCTGTCTCCACCTCCCATCTTGCTACTTCTGGGATTGCAAATGTGCTCAATTGTGCCTGGCTTTTTACGTGGGTTATGGAAATCAAACTCCTACCTTCACACTCATTAGGCAAGTGGTTTACTAACTGAGTCATCTCCCGGTCCCATGATGCTCCTTTATGGAAGGCAGAGCTGCCCGCATGAAATGCTAGGCTGTAAGACCCATGGGGAATAGGGAGCTTGTGCAGAGTTATGCAAATGACATGCAAATGAAACTGCCCTTAGGGTGGGTACCCAGGGATAGTGGCAGCTGGTTGGGGATGGGGTGCCCCCTCTCTTTTCCTACTGACTTTGCCTTGAGCCTCTGAGGACTTTACAGGGACAGGGCCACTGGCTTCCTTCTGCACAGCTCCTCTTCTCAGTGGGCGTCAGCAGGAGACAACAAGCAATTGTAGAGCATTTGCTGTAAGTAGGCTCTATAGAGCAAGGGTTCTGAGAGACAACAGACAGGCAACCTCAAGTACACCCTTAGGCCCAGCACAGTGTGATTGAGGAGTGACCTCATTTAACAGGAAACGAAGCTGTGGTACTTAGGAAGATGGCTGCGGGTTTTCTTGTCCTATATCCGAAGGGCAGGGTACTGCAATCCTGCCACACCTGCCTGCTTGGTGGCTTGCTGTCATTATAACATCACAATCGAAGGTACAGATGTAGTATGGTCATGGACATTTGTGCTCTGGCCTAGCTCGCATGAGGCCCTGGATTCCATTCCCAGCACCAGAATGAGAGAGCTAGGGAGGGAGAGAGGAAGAGAAGGAAGGAATTAAAAGTTGGAAGTAGCTGATGTGCCTATACATGGCACATATATATGGAGTCACTATATATCCCTTGGATACTCTTTCTTACCTGCAGAAGACCCAGGCCTGCCAAACCACAGCACTCTGAGATTCTCTTTATGCCATCCCAGGGAATGTTTTTCTTCAAGTATGAACAGTAGCTTGCCACTAGAGCCTTGAAGTCTGTTTTAAGTTTGCTTTGTTTGCTTATTTTTTTTTTTCATGGAGGGGAGAACCCCATGTCTTATGTGTGCTAAGTGAGCGCTTTTCTGTTGAACTGAATCTTTGCTGCTGCTGGTTTATTGCGACAGTTTGATTATAACCCAGACTGACTTGGAAGTCACTATGTAGCCTAGGCTCTATGATTACTAATGTGTACCACAATGCCTACCTGTTAACTGTTTGAAGTTAGTCCTGTCCATGTTGGAAAGTGTGCCCCAAGGTGGATGGAGTTGGGTCTTTCAGCTGCAGAGAATGGGGGTGTTCAATAAACTAATCTCTGGGGAAGAAGTTAGTGCTGGAGCTTGGAATAGCCTTTGACTTGGAATGGAGGTCTCTTGGGGCCTGAAGGCCTTAGCCTATAGACAGAAGAGAAGAGTCTCTGGCCCTGGAGGTTGAATGGCTATCCCCCTTGTTGTATATATTCTTCCCCCTCAGGTGCAGGAAGCCACGTGGATACTGGTAGGAACCGAGCAGAGCTATACAGCCAGACTGAGACCTCAGAACTTAGGGCTGACCACAAGCACCCTCGGAACTTCAGAGGCATTTGGCTCAAAGTCATGACCAGATGTTTGAACAGTCAGAGATGTCATTTTTCTCCCAGGCCAGCAGGCATTGTAGTCCTCATTAGAGAGCCCTCGTGTCCTGGAGTCACCCACCTCATGAGACACCAGTGGCAGGATCTGAGGCTGAAGGAAGGCTCTTTCTCAGAAGGCAGTTCTTTGGGAGGAGACACTCCAATCACAGTGGAGAGGCGGGGTGAATGTGTTATGTGGAAGGAGGTAAATCTCTGGGCAGGCAGTAGGCCTGCAACCCTTCTAACATGAATGAAGATATTCTAAAGGGCCACTTTGGTTACCAGACCATTGAAGAAAGGGAAAATTAGAATTTTCCCAGGAATCTCATGCTGGGGAAAGGCAGCGAGCCCCGTGGTACCAGCCAGGGAGCTTGTCTCTTGGAGAGAGATTCCAGACAGTCCTGAAAACCTGTCAGACAGTTTGAGGGAGAGACTGGAGCTGAGGCAATGATGGGTCAACAACAGGCAGGACCCCTGTTGTTAGATGTCGCTTGTTTGTTTCCCCGGCCACCCAGACTCTCAAAATAATCACTCAGAAATGATATAATTTGCAATACTGTTTGGCCAATAGCTTCTTCATATTTCTAGTTCACTCTTATCTCTTAAATTAACTCATTCTATTATTTTATATTTTACCACGAGACTTGTGGCCCACTGGCAAGGTTCCAGTTGGCGGCTTGCGTCTTTCTCCTCTGGCAGCTCCATGGCATCTTTGACTCTGCCTACTCTCTCTCTATATATATCTCTTCCAGCCTGGCTATATTCTGTTAAGCCATTGGTCAAAAGCAGCTTCTTTATTCATTAACTAATAAAAGCAACATATATACAGAAGGACCTCCCATACCAGACCCCCACCTTGACCAGGATTACTAAATCACACATATACCTCTTGCCCTCTTCTTAAACCTAAACTTCACATCGGGATGCTGACCATGGTCTCTGGACCTTCTTGCTGTTCTTCCCACTGTGGCCACAGTGAGTAAATTTCCTCCCTCCATTTTCCACTGTTACCCATCTAATTGGATTATCATGGACCAGAAGCCAAACTTGGTTTGTTAGGGCTGCTAAGGCCCAGGTTCTGACCATGACAACTCTAGTAATAGAAGGAGCTTATGTTATGGAGATGCCTCTCTCAGAAGTTAGAGTGATGCCTGTGGGGCCACAGGTCGTGAGCCCAGACACCTACACACCTCAGCTTTGCTGTGTCCCTCGGACCAGTGAGCCAGAGTGTGGCAGGATAATAGTGAACGAGTCCAGGATGCTGGTGACCAACCACAGGCCAGAGCTGGCCAGAGTCAAGAATCCTCTCAGCAGCCTATGGTCCCCAGGTTCAGCAGTGGGGCTCTTCCCCGGCAAACTCTGAGTACAGAGCTGCTCACACAACCTTGGCTGATTCTGAATTTGACTGTATCCAACTGTTTCATTTCCCAGGGAGCAGGTAGAATTATGGGCATCCCAAAACACCAGACTCCACAGCAAAGTCAGGAGTTCTTTGAGTAGGACAAACCAGAGCTGAGTGCACTCTGGGAAGCAGGGTTGTCCTTGACTTATTGCCCCATAAGGCAGGGTTGGGAGAATAGGATACTAGGGCATGGGTGGCATACTTATCTCACTTCACAAACCGTTAGCAAGGCAAGGGCCACTGAAAGTCAGCCACACACCTTGGACTAGGCCGTGGAGAGGGGCTGAAGCTCAAGTGCTCATAGGACAGTGTGGCCCACGCTGCACACACAGGCAGCTCAGTGCTGTTTGAAACAGGAGTGAGTAGGAAAACAGAGCCTGCTCCATGCAGGCTTCCTCACCAGTGTCTCTGGGCAGATAGCCTGAAGACTGGAGTGTCCATGGTGTGGCCAGGCCCAGGAAGCTGGAGTGTTCATAGTGTGGTCCAGGCCCAGGAAGCTGGGGGTGTCCATGGCGTGGTCCAGGCCCAGGAAGTTGGAGTGTCCATGGCATGGTCCAGGCCCAGGAAGCTGGAGTGTCCATGGCATGGTCCAGGCCCAGGAAGCTGGAGTGTCCATAGCGTGGTCCAGGCCCAGGAAGCTGGAGTGTCCATTGCATGGTCCAGGCCCAGGAAGCTGGAGTGTCCATAGTGTGGTCCAGGCCCAGGAAGCTGGGGGTGTCCATGGCGTGGTCCAGGCCCAGGAAGCTGGAGTGTCCATTGCATGGTCCAGGCCCAGGAAGCTGGAGTGTCCACAGTGTGGTCCAGGCCCAGGAAGCTGGAGTGTCCATAGCCGTGGTCCAGGCCCAGGAAGCTGGAGTGTCCACAGCGTGGTCCAGGTCCAGAAACACAGGAGATCCATGACATGACCCAGATTCAAGAAGACTGGAGTGTCCATAGCGTTGTCCACACCCAGGAAGACTGGAGTGTCTATAGCATGGCCCTGGCCCAGGAAGCTGCCTTTATTCCTCACCTGAGGCTCTGACTTCTACTCCAGGGGTCTTGTACTTGGTACTTACTCTGAAGAAAAGTCCACATTCACAAGTTATGTGTGTGTGTGTGTACATGTTCACAAGCCTTTGTGTGAGAGAGTCCGCATATATATCCAGGTGCACATAAAACTTTCATGCATGGCAGTTAGAGGTGCAGGTGCCAGGGACAGTCCACCTTTTTTTTTTTTTTTAATTTTTCAGGTGCTGGAGAGATGACTCAGTGGCTGCTCTTGCAGAGGACCAGACTTTCATTTGTAGCACCCACATCAGGCAGCTCAGCTCACAACTACCTATAACTCCAGCTTCAGGGATGACCTCTGACCTCCTCAGGCACATGCACATACACAGTCGCACACATATGCACATAAATAAATAATAGTAAAAATATGAAAACTTTTTTCTTTTTTTTTTTACTTTTATATGTACGGCTGTTTTGCCTTCATATAAGTCTGTATACTTCATACATTCGGTGCCTGCACAGGCCAGAAGAGGAGGTTGGATTCCCTGGAACTAGAGTTATAGACAGTTGTGGTTGTGAGGTGCTGGGAATGGGATGTTTGGGGGTGGGGGAGGGGTGTGCTCTGTGCACATACTAAGTTATGACTTAGGAAGTAAGCAAAACTTACAAGGCTCACAAAGCTCTGACAGGTACGAGATCCATAAGCTCCTCTCCAAGGCTATATTAGCAGCAACAGTTGCCATGGGGAGGAGGCTACTGTGGACCTGACTCCAAGTCCTGCAGGGGCTCCAGACTTGCTTTTTTCCATGAGTCACCACCCGCCCATGTTGTCGCCCATGGTCCCTATTTGACCAAGAACCTCTTGTAAGTAGCCCTTCACCTATAGTAAACACCCTGCACCCTCTCAGCCAGCCCATACATTCTCCAAGCTAGACTTGGGTGGAACTGTTTCTGTGGTCTGTCCTGGCACTTTGTCTGGGTAGAAAGACATTTGTTCTGGTTTCCCCAGGAAAACTTACACAGCAACTCTGTTGTTAGAAGAGCTCCCAAATGCCCATTTCTCAGTTGAGAATACTTACATTCTAATATTTTTTCTTAGTTTATGGCGCATAGCAGAAAATAAGTTGGAATTTTCTTTGTCTGTGCATTCATAGATTCCATTCATTCAGTTAGTGCAGTGTTAGGAATGGAAATCCAAGAACTTGTGCAGACTAGAGGCAAGTACTGTACCCTAATGTTTTTGCTTAAAATGCTTCACATAGTATTTGTTAAAAACAAACATATACAAATAGCCTTTTAGGGACTGGAGAGATGGCTTAGTTGTTAATAGCAGTTGCCTTATGTGATTGAAAGAAAATGGTCCCCAAAGGAGAGGCACTATTAGGAGGTATGGCCTTGTAGGAGTAGGTATGGCTTTGTTGGAGGGAGTATCTCACTTGGAGGCAAGCTTTGAGTGAGGTCCCATATATGTTAGATACCACCCAGTGTCTCAGAACACTTTCTGTTGTCTGAGAGTCATGATGTTGGAATCTTAGCTACTTCTCCAGCACCATGTCTGCCTGCAAGCCACCATATTTCTCTCTGTGACAATAATGAACTAACTAACCCCAACTAAATGTTTTTCTTTTATAAGAGTTGCTGTGGTCATGGTTGATGAAGCTAAAGGGCCAAGCAGTGTCTAAAAGAATACAGTTTCTGTGTTGTTATTTCGGGGCATAAGCTAGCCAAGCAGGCAGCCGGGGTGCTGGGGACGCAGCCCCGCCGCCCCTATTTACTACACATGGTGTCTCTTCACAGCAATAGAAACCCTGACTAAGACACTGTTTTTACAGAGAACCAGAGTTTGGGTCCCAGCATCACTGTGACCAAGATCCAAGAGCTCAGATGTCTCTTCTGAGTCCACAGCCTGTTTCATGCACACACAGACACATACGTACATATACGTCTTAGAATTACACACCTTGTAAATGCTTCTATGACATCACATGGCCCTCTTCATTGGGATTCCCAATTGCTGCTACAGTTTGAAATAGACTTTTCTTTGTTTTTTTTTTTTTTTTTTTTTTTTTTTTTTTTTGGTTTTTCGAGACAGGGTTTCTCTGTGGCTTTTGGAGCCTGTCCTGGAACTCGCTCTGTAGACCAGGCTGGTCTCGAACTCACAGAGATCCGCCTGCCTCTGCCTCCCGAGTGCTGGGATTAAAGGCGTGCGCCACCATCGCCCGGCGACTTTTCTTTGTTTAAGCAGCACATCTAAGAAAATCTAAAAGAAATAAAGAAACATACATATAAACAATTGTATCGCCGGACACTTTAACTGAAAACAGTAAAGAAATGAAAGTCAGAAATATTATGAAATATACAAATGTTCAAAATGAAATATAGAAGTATACAAAGAATTAATCCTTGAAGCAGTATTTTAAAACCATCTTGTTCATGGAATCTCAGTTGTTAATTGTGAGGGCTATTTCCTGAGCAACTGGAGTCCTGCTGGGAAAGCAATTGCTTATGCCAACTGTGTCAGAGTTCTCTGAAGGAGTGCACTCATACACACACTCATACACACACACACACACACACACACACACACACACTAGAAGGGGATTTATTAGAGTGACTTACAGGCTGTGGTCCAGCTATTTCTACAATGGTTGTTTCCCAATAGAAAGGCCAAAGTGCAGTAGTTGTTCAGTCATGAGGCTGGATGACTCAGCTGGTCTTCAGCCTATGTTGGAATCCCATAAGTAGGTTCTAATATCAGTGGAGCATGCCTCAGCAACAGGATAGATAAACTTGCTGGTGGAAGTGAGGGCTAGCAGGCATGTCCCTATGTGGGCTGCCACAAGAAGATGTGGTCCAGATGTAGGGTAGGTCTTCCAATCTCAAATAATCCAGTCAAGAAAATACCCCCACGTGTGCCCAGCTACTATGGTTTTGGTTGACTGTAGTTCATCTAGACTCAAGCTGACAAACAAGATTAACCATCACACCGGCATCTTGGAATATTTCCTCTAACACCCCCCCCCCCCCACACACACACACTAGAGCTTACATCAAAGCATTTGATCTAGTGGGAGCTGGTTTCTGTACAGTGTGAGAGATAGGGATCTAGTTTTGTTCATTTGCATGTTGATATCCAATTTCTTGGCACTTTTTGTGTCAGAGACTATGTTTATTTCAAGTGTCGTGGCTTCTTGTCTTTGCATACATTTTGTTTTGTGTTCCTATTCCAGTCCATTGATCTATATTTCTGTTTTGAGACAAAACCATGTGATTTTTGTTACTGTAGATCTGAAATACATCTTGAAAATCAGGTAGAGTGTTACCTCCAACACCGTGTGTATTTTGTTGTTGTTGTTCAGGATTGCTTTGGCTAGCTGGGATTTTTTTTTTACTTCCTTGTGTATTTTAGATTATTTTTCTAGTTCTGTGAAGAATGACATTGGAATTTTGATGAATATTACATTGAATCTGTAGATTGGTTTTGGAAGTACAGCCAGTTCACAATACTAAAATTTCTAACATCAAACCTAAGTCCTGAAAAAGTACATACAAGTAACATTATATAGACTCAACAGGTTATATTTAGGAATGTATATGTATGCACAAATACATATATGCATACAATAACAGTTAATGAAAGAAAGAAGTCATGAGTTTGAAGGAGAATCGGGAGGGGCATACAGTAGGATTTGGTGGAAGGGAAGGGAAAGGAGAAAGACTGCAATTAAATTAATGTCTCAGAAATAAAAAACTACATTGCTTCAAATTCTCAAAATATTAATAAAAACATTATTATAAACAAAATTTTCTAGTCTAACATCGTGTGAGGTCCTTTCATCTTTTAATAACTTCGTCAGTTTCTTCAGTGTTTTAAAGTTAAAACAGCAAAGAGAACAATCAATTGAAGACAGGGCCTAAAGAATTGGAGAATAACATTGCTACCTTGATATCTGACAGAGAACTAATATCGATAACATAAAAACAACTAAAAATAAGCTACATTCACACACTCACACACAAGCACACAGGCTCACTTACACACGTGTGCAATAAAATCAATTAATAAGCAATCAATAAAAATTGGCTACAGAAATGAATTAACAGGAAATTCTCAAAATGAAGTACAGGATGCTGGAGAGATAGCTGAGAAGCTAAGAGCTCTGGCTCCTTTTCCAGAGGATGTGTTTCCAGTTCCTGAGACTACATAGTGTCTCAGCCGTCTGTGACTCCAGTGCCCTCTTCTGGCCTTTGGGCATTGCACACAGGTGGCGCACAGGCATAATTCAAACACTCATACATAAAACAAAAATAAATAAAATCTAAAAAATTAAAAAAGATGAAGTACAAATAACCAATAAACTCAGGAAAAGATGTTCAATGTCACCCACCATGAGAGAAATGCAAATAAAAACAAACCATGAGAGTTCATTTCACACCTGTCAGAATGGCAGTCATTAAAAAATAAAACTAATGCTGATCGGGATGTGAACAGAAGGGAGCCTGATTCTCTGATGTTGGAAGAATAAGCTAGGTCAGTCACCATGGACATCAGTATGAAGGTTCCTAAACACAACCCGTATTTACTGCAGTTCTATGGACAACAGCTAGGTTATAGAAACAATCGGAGGTGTCCATCAACAGAGGACAACATGTAAGAAAATGCGAGATGTATACGTGAGGAATTATTTTCATCGAATGAAGTTCAGTGGTCGTCTTGGTTTCTTTCATGATGCTATGGTAAAATATTCTGGCAAAGGCATCGTAAAGGAGACAGGGCTGATGTTAACTCACCTGTCAGGGTGCAGTCCATCATATAAGTCAAGGCAACAGGAGCCGGAAGCAGCTGCACATATTAAATCTTCATCCGGAAGAAGAGAGCAAGGATAACATGCATGATAGTGCTCAGCTCCCCCTCTATACACAAATGCACACTCCAGGACTTCTGTTCCAGGGAATGGCCCCACCCACAATTGTGGCGGGTCTTCTCACTCAGCTAATGCAGACCAGACACTCCCCTACACGTGTGCCAAGTGGCAGGTCCCCCAGTGCTTCTTGGTTCTGAAGTTGACACTGTCATCACAGTGGTTTGTAGTAAAACGGATGAACCGGAGATAATCATATGAAGAGATTAAGCAAGTCTCAAAAAGTCAAATATGGCGTGTGTCTTGGTTATGTCTTCGACAGTTTTCAGCACCCACAAGATGACTCAGAACCATCTGTAAATGCAGTTTCAGGGGATCTAATGCCCTCTTCTGGCCTCTTCAGGTACCATAAGCATTTGAAGCACATACATACAGTAAACATTCACACGTATAAAATAAATAAATAAGCATTCTCTCATACGATTTCTTACTTACATCTACAAACAAGCATTCTAAAACTCTTACAGATGCCAGGCTGTTGTTTTAGACAAGATTGGACATGACAAGTGACCTCCATTCCTTTCCTGTGGTGGGAGTCATCGCCTGAGTCTTGGAGGTAGTTCCTGTCCCTCCTCTTTGTTTGCGAATGTTCATGTCTGAAACTTTTTGTTGTGTTACTTGTTTGTCACAGAAATGTATGGCGATGGCGTTCAAGCTTTGGTCAAATGATTACAGGATCTGGCCTATTAGATCCAAAGTGTTAGGGGATGTAACTTTCTTTTATGATGTGATATGATGGGACTTTTGAAAATTTTTATTCTATTTCATTTTATTACTTTTCATTAAAAGGAAAGGTAAATGCCTCACCCCATAATTAAGTTGTAAAGAAGTTTCTGTACACAGCTGGAAGCAGCCAGCCCAGATGCAGTGTCTTTGAGTGTCCCACAGCTGCTGCCACTGCAAGGGTCCTGGACCGTCCTGCATGCTTGTCTGCTGTTCAGCGCAGTGTCAGACAAGCCATAGACCAAGGGGCCCACTGAAGGTACAAAGGGCACTGGGGTCAGAGGGTGACCACAGGGGATGAGATGCAGAGGGCGAGTGGTCAGCCCAGAACACACATGTGGCCATTAGGGGCAGTACAGTCTTGGCCCTGGACCCACTTTTCCTTACTGTCTTCTTGTGACAAGCTGAGTCACAGAGACAAAGGCGCTTCAGATGAGGAAATGTCTCCATGAGATCCAGCTGTAGGGCATCTTCTCAGTCAGTGGTCATTAATGAGGGAGGGCTCAGCCCATGGAGGGTGGTGCCATCCCTGGGCTGCTGGTCCTGGGCTCTATAGGGAAGCAGGCTGAGCAAGTCAGGGGAAGGAAGCCAGTAAGCAGCACCCTTCTGTGGCCTCTGTGCCAGCTCCTGCCTGCAGGATCCTGCCCTGTTTGAGTTCCTGTCCTCACTTCCATTAATGATAAACAGCAACGTGGAAGTGTAAGCCAAATAAATCCTTTCCTCCCCAACTTGCTTTCTGGTCACATGTTTCATCACAGCAATAGAAAGCCTGGTAACTGAGACACTTACCCAGCTGAAGAAGAGACTTGAGGGACCTGTGCAGAGGTGAAAGGACTTTAGGTAATCCAGTCCCACAAGCACAAAGCAATGGAGGAGTATGTAAAAACAGAGCAGATTTCTTTTCTGTTGGCTTGTTGCCTGATTGGCTTTGACCTACCAACCCTCAGAGATCCTTCTGCTTCAGCCTGGAGAGCAGCTGGGACTCCAAATGTAAGAAACATTAAATAGGAGTCTTTTCTAGCAAGCACGAAAACTTATATTTGTGACAAGGAACTCAAGCTCTTTATCTCCCCACATGAAAGACTTTTATGCAAATGTTTTAATTTCCTCCCCTTCAATAAAACCTAGTTTACACAAAGGCCCTGCTGTATTCTCAGAACTGAAGTGAATTAAACAGGGGCCCTTTTCTCTTCTCCTTCTTTTCCTTTGTGCCAATTCTTTTAAAACTAGCAAGTCGTCAAAGACTGTGAGGTCAGACCTCAGCCAATGGAAAAAGACACAGCCACCCCCTGTGTTAGGATAAAAGCAAAGTGCATTTTCCTGTCCCCATGTGTTTGTGCGTTTTCCTGTCCGCATGCGTGTGTGCATTTTCCTGTCTCCATGTGTTTGTGTGTTTTCCTGTCCACATGTGCTTGTGCATTTTCCTGTCCCCATGCATGTAAGCATTTTCATGTCCGCATGGATGTGTGCATTTTCCTGTCCCCATGCACTTGTGCATTTTCCTGTCCCCAGGCACTTGCTCTTTGGACATACCTTCTTGATTAAGAGCGAAGTTTTGTCTACTTCCCATAGCCAAGAGGATAACTATATGTTTTTCCTTGGGTTCACCTTCTTATTTAGCTTCTTTAGGTTAACCAATTGTAGTCTCCGTGACCCTTATTTATGGATAGAAACCAATTATGAGTGAGTACATCCCATGTTCATCTCTTTGGGTCTGGGATACCTCACTCAGGATAGTGTTTTCTATTTCCATCCATTTGCATGCAAAATTTGAGAAGCCATTGTTTTTTACCACAGCGTAGTACTCTAATTTGTACATATTCCATACTTTCTTCATCCATTCTTCCATTGAAGGGCATCTAGGTTGTTTCCAGGTTCTGGCTATTACAAATAATATGCCTATGAACATAGATGAACAAATGCTTTGGTCATATGATCGGGCATCTCTTGGGTATATTCCCAAGAGTGGTATTGCTGGGTCCAGGGGTAGGTTGATCCCGAATTTCCTGAGAAACCGAAACACTGATTTCCACAGTGGTTGCACAAGATTGCATTCCCACCAGCAATGGATGAGGGTACCCCTTCCTCCACAGCCTCTCCAGCAAAGGCTATCATTGCTGTTTTTGACTTTAGCCCCGGGTAGAAAATTGGGATCTTGGGGGTGGGGTGGGATGAGGGTAAGGGGAGATGGGGAGAGAAAAGTGAGAAGGGAAGGAGGGGGGGAACTTGGGGAAACAGGAGGATTGGGATAAAGGAAGGTTGGACAGGGGAGCACGGAAACACAATTCTTAGTTAAGGGATCCACCTTAGGGTTGGCAAGAGACTTGACCATAGAGTGGCTCCCAGGAGCCCAGGGTGATGTCCCCAGATAGTCCCTTGGGCAGCTGAGGATAGGGAACCTGAAATGACCCTATCCTATAGCCATACTGATGAATATCTTGCATATCACCATAGAACCTTCATCTGGTGATGGATGGAGATAGAGACAGAGACCCACACTGGAGCACTGGACTGAGCTCCCAAGGTCCCAATGAGGAGTGGAAGGAGGGAGAAGATGAGCAAGGAAGTCAGGACCACGAGGGGTGCACCCACCGAGACAATGGGGCTGATCTAATGGGAGCTCACCAAGGCCAGCTGGACGGTGACTGAAAAAGCATGGGATAAAACCGGACTCTCTGAACATGGCGAACAATGAGGACTGATGAGAAGCCAGGGACAATGGCACAGGGTTTTGATCCTACTTCATGTACTGGCTTTGTGGGAGCCTAGCCAGTTTGGATGTTCACCTTCCTAGACATGGACGGGGGGGGGGGCGGACCTAGGACTTTCCACAGGGCAGGGAACCCTGACTGCTCTTTGGGCTGGAGAGGGAGGGGGAGAGGAGTTTGGGGGGAGGGGGAGAAGGGTGGGAGGAGGGGGAGGGAAATGGGAGGTTGGGAGGAGGGGGAGGGAAATGGGAGGTTGGGAGGAGGCGGATACTTTTTTTTCCTTTTCTCAATAAAAAAAATTAATAAAAAAAAGAGCGAAGTTTTGGCTTGTTGAGATGCTTCAGTTGAAGGGGTGGTGTCTTTCTTTGTTACCCCAAAGTTATTTCTAATACATGCATATACCACCACAGTTCTTGGACTTATTAGGGTCAGAGCCTTGTCTCTGCTAGCCCTACCAGTTAGGGCTTGGCTACCAGGCCCCAACAAGTCAATTAAACAGAAAACTAAGAGTTAAAAAAGCAGAGAAAAACAATTTGTTCCCTGTGACCACAGGGAGGAACAGGAAATAAAGGGGTCTGAGGAACCTGCCCCCACCTCTATTTCAGAGTGCTGCCATGCTGCTTAGGCCTAAACAGATAGCAGTAGTTATACACACCTGCTCTAGCTGTGGTCCTGCCCATCACTGACCCTTCATTGTCTGGGCCCCAGTCTCTCCTGCCGTGGGGTCTAACAGTACTGTGTGAAATCTCTTCCTGGAGACATGCCCCCCTCCACTGGCATCAGGTTTTAGCATTTTTCACCCTCTGAGCATGGGACTCTTGGGGGAAATTTCAATTTCTTGGGTTCCATTGTCTCTATAGCCTATAGCCTAAGGGAAGGGCACAAGTGTCTCTTTAGAATTTGGCTACAACCTGCTTGTTAATTCTAGCCCAAACTTTCCCCTTAGAAATGAAAGAACTGAGGTTTGTTTATTCATTGGTTTAACAATCACATCCATTTAATGCCATTGGGAAGTGTGCGAGGCTAAGTAAATTGGGGAGGTGGTGTAGTAATAGGGGCGGCGGCGGGGCTGCGTCCCCAACACCCCAGCCGCCTGCCCGGCTAGCTTATGCACCGAAATAACAGGAACAGGAAGTGAGGTCAGTCTCGACAGCTCTCCTCTCGGGAGCAGATGCCTGAGAGAGACGCCATGCCCCGCTCCCAGCATGAAGCTCCAACCCAGGATGGACATAGGCTAGAATCTCCCTGGTAAGCGCACCTTGGGGTGCTACACACAGATGATTAGAAATGGGCTAAATTAATATGTGAGAATTAGCCTAGAAGAGAATGGGCCAAGCAGTGATTAAATGAATACAGTTTCCGTGTAATTATTTCGGGCATAAGCTAGCCGGGCAGGCGGCCGGGGTGCTGGGAACGCAGCCCCGCCGCCCTAATTACTACAGTTGGCACCCCACGTGATGGACTAAACCCACTTAAAAAACCTGAGAAGGCTTAAAAATAAGGGAAAGAGAGTTTAACACAGATTTTTGCTGTTTGTTCGTGGCGTGCTGTAGAGAGATTTCCTGATTCGGCAACAGTAGCAGAAAAAACGCTGTGTCATTTTAAAGCACGACTTCCTGGGACTGTGCCTCCATTGCGATCTCTGTCTGGCTCCTGCAGGAGACAGAGCTTTTGAATAGAGCATTTGGAGTAAAGTGCTACGATTTGTTTGATGGCAACTAGATTCCCTGTGTTCTCGGGTCTGCTCTGCTTGTTAGAGGCAAGCATGTGCTTTCATCTAAGAGAGGCTTCCTGACTCAGCTTTAGCTGCAAAGCCTGCAGCTCATTAAGAGGTCCTGCCATGAAACACTTAAACGGTGTTGACGAAAAGCTGAACACATGCTTTTCGGTTTTCAGCCATAGCAGGAAAAAAGCTACGCCATTTAAAAATGCCGGCTTTCTGGGCTGTCCTGCCAGGGAAAACTCTGACTCTTATACGCAGGCGGTTTGTGCGGTTTGCAAGCACAGGCTGCTGAAGCTCGCTTGCTGGCTACAGCCAGTACCTCAGCCATGAGGCTGGAAAGCTAAGGAATGGGCTGGATCCAGCCGGCAAAGCCACGCCTTTAATCCTACTGATATTGCTTGGTAAATTAAAGACTCGTGTGATCAGAAAAAGAGAGATATACAGTAAAGAGAGATTCAAAGACAAAGAAAATTTCTAAATGGTTTGAAGTGGGTTAAAAATATATGCAGACTAAAATTTAAAGTTCTTAAAGTAACAAAAAAAAAAGGAAGAGAGTTGTTGTGTGTGGTACACACCTTTAATCCCAACACTTGGTAGGCAGAGGGAGATAGACCTCTGTGACTTCAAGGTGTGGTAGCACACGCCTTTAATCCCGAATGCCTGGGAGGCAGAGAAAGGCAGATCTCTGAGAGTTCAAAGACAGCCTGGTCTACAGAGTTACTTCAGGTCAAAGATACAGAGAACCTATCTCAAAAAGCAAAAAGTTAAAAGTAAAAATAAACAAAATAGAGGTTAAAATAAAACGAACAAAGATGGAAAATAAACAGAGAATCTTGATACTGTATGCTATTATGCTCTCTTTGAATTGTTTAAATGCTGAGGAAGGAGCAACAGATGCTAAAAGATATTTATTTATAAATACTGCTGAACTAATCCAACATAGATATTTTGAATTTGGATCTAAGGATATGATACTTTGGAAAGGAGTTTCTTATTTTGTTTTCACAGAGGATGAGATGCTGTTCATTTCTTCTATTCTGATTTGGTATGATGGACCACGTCCTCCTGAATGGTTCCTGTGCACGCCTTCAAAAAATTGCTCCGCGGCAGCGGGCACAGAGGCGCAGCGGCGGCGGTGCCAGACGCACAGAGGCGCAGCGGCGGCGGCGCCAGACGCACAGAGGCGCAGCGGCGGCGGCGGCGCCAGACGCACAGAGGTTGTGGAGAAAGGGGTACACTCACCCATTGCTGGTGGGAATGCAAACTTGTGCAACCACTCTGGAAAGCAGTGTTTCGGTTTCTCAGGAAATTCGGGATCAACCTACCCCTGGATCCAGCAATACCACTCTTGGGAATATACCCAAGAGAGGCCCTAACATACAACAAAAGTATATGCTCAACTATGTTCATGGCAGCATTGTTTGTCATAGCCAGAACCTGGAAACAACCTAGATGCCCTTCAACGGAAGAATGGATGAAGAAAGTATGGAATATATACATATTAGAGTATTACTCAGCAGTAAAAAACAAGGACTTCTTGAATTTTGCATACAACTGGATGGAAATAGAAAACACTATCCTGAGTGAGGTAAGCCAGACCCAAAAAGAGGAACATGGGATGTACTCACTCATATTTGGTTTCTAGCCATAAATAAAGGACATTGAGCCTATAATTCATGTTCCTAGAGAAGCTAAATAAGGTGAATCCAAAGACAAACACATAGGCATCCTCAGGAATATTAACCTTCATCAGGCGATGAAAGGAGACAGAGACAGAGACCCACACGGGAGCACCGGACAGAAATCTCAAGGTCCAAATCAGGAGCAGAAGGAGACGGAGCACGAGCAAGGAACTCAGGACCACGAGGGGTGCACCCACACACTAAGACAATGGGGATGTTCTATTGGGATCTCACCAAGGCCAGCTGGCCTAGGTCTGAAAAAGCATGGGATAAATCCGGACTAGCTGAACATAGCGGACAATGAGGAATACTGAGAATTCAAGAACAATTGCAGTGGGTTTTTGATCCTACTGCACGTACTGGCTTTGTGGGAGCCTAGGCAGTTTGAATGCTCACCTTACGAGACCTGGATAGAGGTGGGCAGTCCTTGGGCTTCCCACAGGTCAGGGAACCCTGATTGCTCTTCTAGCAGATGAGGGGGGGGGACTTGATCGGGGGAGGGGGAGGGAAATGGGAAGCGGTTGTGGGGACGAGGCAGAAATCCTTAATAAATAAATAAATTAAAAAAAAATTGCTTCGCTCAACTGCCAACTGAGATGAAACTAGCACACAGGTTATACCATGAAAGACCTAATTAACGACGCCCCCATTCAGCAGGAAGCAGTTTGGAGAGAAAAAAACTGTGCCCATATTCCCAAATATGGTTTGTAAACGTCCTTTTACATTTAAAGGGGGATATGATATAGATATGAATAATTTACATTAGTATAGGTTTTGCTTTATTGATAGAGATTTAAGGTCAATTTTCTTATATATATATAAGTGTTTCTGATTTTGATTAAGGTATTGTGATTGTGTAGCTCATTTAAATATGTACTGTATAATTAGGAAATATAGGTTGTTAATGGATAATCATTGATAATAGTAAAGCTTGTAGTCATGTTAATTAGATTTTCTAGATATATAGAGATATATTTTACATAGACATTCTTCATGTCTTTCAAAGATTACAGAATAGGACATTTAATGTTTTAATAACTGAGGACTTTTCATGACAATGAGACACTCTGCTCCTGGCAGCACCAATCTACTTCAAGAGGAAGATGGGCATCGAAGAGGCACCTTATGGAGTTTGATAGCCATTTGGGCAAGAAACTGCTCTTGCCTGGACTGTTGCATAAACTGGACATGGAGACCCCACAGAGAGAGGACTACTGAACTTGCCTAAGGTGAGATGATCTTTCGGGGTTCCTGATTCATGAAAGAGTCTGCGAGACATTCTGCAGGACACAACAGATAGTGACTGAACTGACTTTGAATTTTCCTGCTTTATGGAAATGTCTGCTGGATACCATGGGCATGAAGGCTGAAGATGGATGCCCCAACGATACAGAGGAACTTTGGGTGACTGTCCAGGCAGCGAGATGTCTGTCATTTCTAGAGTTTTAAAAATTGCTT
Source organism: Microtus oregoni (assembly GCF_018167655.1). NCBI lineage: Eukaryota > Metazoa > Chordata > Mammalia > Rodentia > Cricetidae > Microtus > Microtus oregoni. The sequence continues at coordinate 50,415,850 of NW_024543062.1, forward strand.
TTTTCTTGTTTGCTTAGGTAGTAATGTATCTTTCTGGAGTCTTTGATGGAGTTAAGAATAGTTAGTTATAGTTATAGTTTTCCTTAGTTATGATAAAGATTATTGTAACTTTTACTTGATAACTGTTTTGTTATATGTAATTTTGCTATGTTAAAGTTAAAGCCTTTTTTTTTTGTTTAAACCGAAAGAGGGGAAATGATGGAGGAAGGTCATTGGCTAATAAAGGAACTGCCTTGGCCCATTTTATTGGTTAGGAGATAGGTGGGAGGAGTAAACAGAACAGAACGCTGGGAGGAACAGGAAGTGAGGTCAGTCTCGACAGTTCTCCTCTCAGGAGCAGATGCCTGAGAGAGACGCCATGCCCCGCTCCCAGCATGAAGCTCCAACCCAGGATGGACATAGGCTAGAATCTCCCCGGTAAGCACACCTTGGGGTGCTACACACAGATGATTAGAAATGGGCTAAATTAATATGTGAAAATTAGCCTAGAAGAGAATGGGCCAAGCAGTGATTAAATGAATACAGTTTCCGTGTAATTATTTCGGGCATAAGCTACCGAGCAGGCAGCCGGGGTGCTGGGGACACAGCCCCGCCACCCTTATTACTACAAGGTGGCACCACTAGGTCCTAGAAAAGTATGTGTGTGTGTGTTGGATGAGGGAGGGGAGACAGTAGGCAAGGCAGGCTTCCTGCGCAGACCTTGAGAATCACAGGGGTGAGTCCTCATAATTGCTGATGCATCTAGATAGATCTAGGGCCTTTCTCAGACCTCAGTCATCATCATCATCATCATCATCATCATCATCATCATCATCATCATCATCATCATCACTACCATCATCATCACCAGTGGTATTCAGAGACAAGATCTCATTTAGCTCAGTCTGGCTTTGAATTTGTTACGTACTCAATGATGGCCTTGGGCCTCTGATCCTCTACCTCATCCTCCTAGGTGCGGGGATTAGTGTACCTCATACCCAGTTTTATGTGGTGCTGGGGATGGAACCGGGACTTCCTGCTTGCACTCTTCAGATTGAGTGACAAACCCAGACTTTTATTATTATTATTTATCTGCAAATGCATGCTGAAATGCAGAAGGTGTTGAGCTCCCTAGGAGCCTCCCAGCAGGACAGGTTCTCACCTTCTCCTCATGTACACTTCCCATTTTTTTCTTTTTTTAAATTGTTTTTCCTTTTCTTTGTTTCTTTGTGTGTTTATTTCCCTTTTTTCTGTTTTTTTGAGACAAGGTTTCTTGGTAGCTTTGAAGCCTGTCCTGGAACTTGCTCTGTAGACCAGGCTGGTCTTGAACTCAGAGATCCGCCTGCCTCTGCCTTCTGTGTGCTTGGATTAAAGGTATGCACCACCATCACCTAGCTTTTCCTTCCTTCCTTCCTTCCTTCCTTCCTTCCTTCCTTCCCTCCTTCCCTCCCTCCCTCCCTCCCTCCCTCCCTCCCTCCCTTCCTTCCTTTCTTTCCTCCTTCCTTCTCTCCCCTCCTTCTTTCTTTTCCTTATTTGGACTGGGTCTTGCTATGTAATCCAGGTATGCCTCAAACTCACTACATAACCTATGCTAGCCTTGATTTTGGCAATCCCCCTGCCTCTCCCATGTGCTTCTGAGATTAATTATCAGCATACGTGAGGCAGGACAATGATGTGGAATTTTCCTCTGTATGCTGGGAATATGCTTTATTACCATTGGTTAATAAAGAAGCTGCTTTGGGCCTATAGCAGCAAAGAATAGAGCAAGACGGGAATTCCAAGCAGAGATAGAAGAGAAAAGAAGGCGGAGTCAGTGATACCTAGCTGCTGAAGGAGACAGATGCCCGGAAAACTTACTGGTAAACCACGAGCTTCGTGGTAAAATACAAAATAATAGGAATGGGTTAATTTAAGATGTGTTAGTTAATAAGAAGTCTGAGCTAATAGGCCAAGCAGTGTTTTAATTAATATAGTTTCTGTGTGACTATTTGGTTTTGGGCAGCCTGGAAATGAATGAGAAGTATCCACCTTCAGGACAACATTTTAGACTTAATAAAAACACCAAGAAAACTCACTTAGCATGAAAGCGTATAAGAAATAGTGTCATGGATCCAATGAAGGGGGACCTGAAGTGAGGGGACAGAGAAGGAGAGAGTGGGGTGCTGCTTTGCTAACTTTCCCTAGGGGTAGAGAGTCTGGCCATGGTTCAGCCAGTTTGGGGGCAGAGTTCATGTGTTCAGAGCTGTAGAGCTGTGTGGGCAGCAGAGATAAGGAAGCAGGCATGGTGCATCCACCAGAGATAGCGAGGAGAGTGGCAGGGGAGGTGTCCTTGCTGGGGTTACTACTGCTTTGAAGAAACCACTGGCAAAGCGACTTGTAGAGGGAAGGGCTTAGTTGACCTATGCTTCTGCATTGCTGTTTGCCATGGAAGGAAGCCAGGGCAGGAAGTCATACTGGGCAGGAACCTGGAGGCAGGAGTTGATGCAGAGGCCACAGAGAGGTGCTGTTTACTGGCTTGTTCAGCCTGGTTCCTCATCGAACCCAGGATCACCAGTCCGGGAGTGGCCACACACACTGTGGGCTGGGTGCTCCCCATCAATCACTGAGAAAATCCCTCACAGGACTGTCTTCAGCCTGATCTTATAGAGGCGTTTTCTCAGCTGAGCTTTCCTCCTCTCAGATGGCTTCAGCTAGTGTCCAGTTGACATCAAACTAGCCAACATGTACCTGAGGTGTACCTGATTTCTGAGTGCATGCGGGTGGGGGCTGGGGGAACTGGAATGAATGGTCTGTGCCACCATGCCTGGTTCTAATTACCTCTCTTAAAGATGAAGAAACTGAGGAGAAAAAAATGCGGAGCTCTCCCCAATGTTCATAAGAAAATGCAGAAGGCAGACAATTAGCGATGTCGGGAGACGAGCCTCAAAGCAGAGATGTGGAGTGGAACTAGAGCACTGGTGAAGGAGGTGACAGGCAGGTCCTTTAAATCAGAACCCATGCTATCATCTGAATCCTGTAACAAGGTGTAGTGGGTGTGCTATGGTGTGGTGGTGGTGTATGTGTGTGTGTGTGTGTGTGTGTAAGTAATCTGAAATCCCAGAAGCTCCACTGTCTGTTTACATCATGTTTCCCTTCCCTTCATCAGGGTTCCATTTATACAGATGGGGCTCTGATGACCCGGCATGAGAGAAGGGCTTCTCCCCAAAACTAGGGAGGATGAGGGGAGATAGGCAGGAGTCACAGACAACCAGGGCCTGGGCTGGAGATTGTAAGTAGAACACTGCAGCCACCTATGTAGGCAACAAGTGCCACCACTCACTTCCATCTATGCACTTGGGTGCTGGATGAGACCTGTTCTGTTAGGACTTCTGACCTGACCTGCTTCTGGGAGTCCCTGGCTGGCTCATCTGCCTGCCTGGACACGGGATACTGCCTGCTGCTCAGAGGCCCAGGCAGAGGCCAGCAAATCAGGGCCTTCTCAAAATTTCCCCATACTTCCCGAGACCCATTCTGAAATCCAGGGCCTCCTCCTGTATGTTCTGTATCTCCTGATCTCCCTGCATTTGCCCTGAGCCCTTCATTCCATGTAGGGGTATTTGTAATGGGGTGGCGGGGAAGGAAAAATGTTGTTGAGTGTGCCAGCATTCCTCTGAGCCCACTGAAAGGGCACTGCCCACTGGCTGTGAAGCTTTTTTCATAGTCATTTAATTGGACTAGGAATGTTAATTTCCTGAATACAAAATATTGTGCCAGGGTTTTTCCTCTCTGATGGCAGAATTGGCCTCAAAGGCCTGTTAGCCCTCAGGATGACAGTTGTCAGGGTGAAAGAGGGACATGGGAGCTTTCCTCTGGCCATGCTCTCTCTTGCATTTGGAGCTGAGAGGCCCTGTAGTGTTCTCATTGCTCGGCCAACAGGAAACGGCAGTGGCCCAAATAGATCACTCTGAGGTAAGTGTTCCTTCACTTGCTACTAGCAGTATCTGTCTATCATTAACCTGTCCGTCTATCCATCTATTCATCATTCATCCATCCACCTGTCCATCTATTCATGCATGTATCTATCCAAGCATCCACCCAGCTGTTTATTCATCTTACTGTCTATCCATCTATTTGTCCATCTGTCTCTCTGCTAGTGGAGAGAAGGGCCAAGAGGTAGCAAGTGTCAGACAAGGGAAGGAGAGCTTTATGTGGGTCATATATTGCTTGGAGGTCAAGGAAAGCGAGTGTGGTGGTTTGAATGTCTTTGGCCCCCATAAGCTCACAGGAAATGGCACTATTAGGAGGTGTGGATTTGCTGGAGTAGGTATGACCTTGTTGGAACAAGTGTGTCACTGCGGGGGTGGGCTTTGAGGTCTTACATATGCTCAAACCATGCCCAGTGTCTCAGTTCACTTCCTGTTGTCTACAGATCAAAGACGTAGGATTCCCAGCTCTTTCTCCAGCCCCTGTATGCCACCATGTTTTATCGTGATAATGATGATAATGAACAAAGCCTCTGAAAATGTCAGCCACCCTAATTAAATGTTTTTCCTTTATAAGAGTTGCCATGATCAAGGTCTCTCTTTAGACCTTGATCTTTAGTAATAGAAACTCAAGCTAAGATAGAAGTTGGTACCAGGGTATTGCTTTGATAAGTTTGACCACGCTTTTGTCTGAAGGAATATGGACCTTGGGACTGTGGATTAGAAAAGCAGTTGAATATTTAAGTGCTGCTTTATGGGCCATCCTAGTAGGAGCATGGAAGACAGTGGTGCTGGGTGTGAGTTGATGGACTGTGGGGGCCTAGAGTAAGAGGTTTCAGAGAAGAATTTTAGTATGTTGCCTAAAGATTATTCTTGTGATATTTTGGTGAAGAATGTGGGTGCTTTTTGCTCTTGTCCGAAGAGTCTGCCTGAGCCTAAAGTGAAGAAATGTGGATTAATTCCATTGTCAGAGAAAAATCTCAGGACAGCCAAGTACAGACTCTCTTGTGTGGTTACTAGTGTCCATGCTTATAAGGATTTATAATGAAAAAGAGCAAGCTAAACAAGGAAAAATTAAAAAATGTACAATTTGAGGAGTAAAGGAGTACCAGGAAGTGGAATGGAGGTAAATCCTGTGTTTGAGGAGAAAAACGGATTAAGAATGAAATTAAGGGAGTGGTGACCTCAGGGCAAGATCCTACTCAGCTAAATTTATCCCTTGTGAAAAGGAATTAAAGAAATTCTTAGAGGCAGGTGTAGTGGTGCACACCTTTGAGCCCAGCACACCAGAGGCAGAGGCAGGTGGATCTCTGAGTTTGAGGCCAGTCTGGCCTACAGAGCAAGTTCCAGTGAAGGGAACCATGGAAACCAGAAAGCTGGTGAAGATGAAACTGAACAAGGGGGCTGTGTTCCAGCCCCAGCAAGCAGCAGAACTTGACAGCTTTGGCCATGTGGTTCTGGTTTTACAGTCAAGGATAAAAGAAAGGAATTATGGAATCTCTTTCTGTGACTAAGTAAAGCTGCTGAGGTCAGGCGTGTGTTAGGGGTGTCCCTGAAGGGAGGCCTAAAGTGGCCCTGGCATGAAGCTGTGAAGTTGGAGCCTGGATTACCTTGGAGATGCCAGAGCCATGGGATACCCACCGAGAAAAGCTGCTAGCAGGGAGTGGAACCAGGCCAAGAGAGAGAAATATGTTGCTGTCAACAAAGCTGAAAGGAGCTGAAGGTCTGAAGAGCCTTTTGACATCAGACGTGGAGATGTGAAGTTTGGAGTTTGCCCAGCTGGTTTTCAGTCTTGCTCTCCTCACTGTGCTCCCTTCCCTATGTTTTAGAATGGTAATGTATATCCTGTGTCATTGTATGTTGAAAATTTGGGATCTGTTTTTTGGTTTTTGTTTTTGTTTTTTTTAAAATAGGGAATCAATTATACTTAAGAGTTTCCATAGCCAGGCAGTGGTGGCGCATGCCTTTAATCCCAGCACTAGGGAGGCAGAGGCAGGTGGATCTCTGTGAGTTTGAGGCCAGCCTGCTCTACAAGAGCTAGTTCCAGGACAGACACCAAAGCTACAGAGAAACCCTGTCTCAAAAAACCAACCAACCAACCAACCAACCAACCAACCAACCAACCAAATAACCAACCAACCAACCAACCAACCAACAAGGTATTTCATAAATCTCTGAAGACTCTTTGAATTTAGGACTTTTAAACAATGTTGAGACTGTGATAGACTATGGGGACTTTTGAAGTTGGACCAAATGCATTTCGCATTGTGATATTGTTACAAGTTTGTGGGGGCCAGGGAGTGGAATGTGGTAGTTTGAATGTAATAGGCCCCCATAAGCTCACAGGGACTGGCACTATCAGGAGGAGTGTAGGTGTAACTAAAGAAGTGCACAGAGCCCGGAATAAAGGATAACAAATATTTATTTTAGGGGGAAAACTCACAATAAGGATAGACAGTCACGGTCCTCTGCTCTGTGGGTGCTGGAAGCTGCGAACAGAACTCAGACCACTACCCAAGAGAGTGAGCATACCTCCCATCTCTGCTATCAGTCCACATGTAGTACCTCAGGCCACGCCCTAATGGGCTAGTACCCAAAAGGCTATCGGCTGAAAGAATTCCCACAACAGAGGTGTGGCTTTGTTAGAGTAGGTATGACCTTGTTGGAGGAAGTGTGTCACTGTGGAGGTGGGCTCTGAGGTCTCATATATGCTCAAGCCATGCCCAGAATCTCAGCTCACTTCCTGTTGTCTGCGGATCAAAGGTGTAGGACTCTCAGCTTCTTTGCTAACACCATGTCTGCCTGCAGGCCATCTTGTTGTATCATGATGATAATGGACAAAACCTCTGAAAATGTAAACCATCCAATTAAATGTTCTTCCTTTTATAAGAATTGCTGTGGTCTCTTTACAGCAATAGTAACCCTAACTAAGACAGTGAGCCTTAAAGAGTGTTGGACTTGGAATTGGGATAGTCCTAGTGGTTGTGGTGGTTAGTGAAGATAATGGCTTAGAGCTGGGCTTCCTCCTCTGATGCCCTTGTGGCCTTTGAGGAATCACTGGCTTCTCTGGTCTCTGTAGTTGTTGTAAGAGCACTGTGGTAGTTTAAATAGGAAGGCCCATCTACCCTCCCCATAGGTTTCTATTGGAATGTTTGGTCTCTATAAAGTAGTGATACTTTAGAGAGATCAGGAGGTGTGGCCTTGCCGGAGAAAATGTGTCACTGGGGTGAGCTTTGAGGTTTCAAATGCTCAAGCCAGGCCCAGTGTCTCTCTCTTCCTGCTGCCTTTGGATCCAGATGTGGAACTCTCAGCTACATCTCCAGCACCATGTCTGCCTGCACACTGCCATGACAACAATGAAACCTCTGAAACTGTAAGCAATTCTCAATTAAAAGCCTTCTTTTATAAGAGTTTCCATGGTCTCCACTTTTGGGTACGTATCCAAAGGATGCTCAATCATGCCACAAGGACACGTGCTCAACTATGTTCATAGCAGCATTGTTTGTCATAGCCAGAACCTGGAAACAACCTAAATGCCCCTCGACTGAAGAATGGATAAGGAAAATATGGTACATTTACAAAATGGAGTACTACAGAGGAGAAAAAAAAATAACAACATCTTGAATTTTGCAGGAAAATGGATGGAGTTAGAAAACATTATTTTGAGTAAGGTAACCCAGACACAGAAAAACAATTATCATATGTACTCACTCATAGGTGGTTTTTAAACATAAAGCAAAGAAAGCCAGCCTACAAACCACAATCTCAGAGAAGTTAGACAGCAATGAGGATACTAAGAGAGACTTACAAAGATCTAATCTTTGGGAAGTAGAAACAAACAAGATCTCCTGAGTAAATTGGGAGCATGGGGACCTTGGGGGAGGGATGAAGGGGGAGGGGAGAAACAGGGAGGGGAGCAGAGAAAAATGTAGAGCTCAATAAAATTCAATTAAAAAAAAAGAAAAAAAAAGAGTTTCCATGGTCTCTTCGTAGCTATAGAACAATGGCTAAGACAGACATAGTGCTTGTCACTTTCACCTTACCATGGAGACCATGTGGCTGGTGTCATTGCAGCAGAAGCAGGGCAGGAAGAAGATAAAGAGTCTATCTTATCCTTATTTTGGTTAACAGACCATTGCCAAAATGGACCCCAAGACACTGGAATTCCCCCAGGAATTTCATGCTGTGAGAAGAGAAAGCTTAAAATCTGGGTTGGCCAGAGAGGGAACTTTTCTCTGGAAAGAGACTCACAGCTTGTCAAAGAGAGAGGCATTGGTGGGTCAATGTGGTGGAACCACACACCTTGCCTGGGACTGCAGAGCTGTGCAGAACTCTGGCCTTGATTTAAACCTTAACTTCATTTCAGAACCTTTAAAAAGACACACTTGGATGTGGGGATGTCATTGGATGTATTTGTCCTTCTTTTCAGTGTAAACACTAAAGAAATTTCTCTCTCTCTCTCTCTCTCTCTCTCTCTCTCTCTCTCTCTCTCCTGTTCCATTATAAATTTGGCTATTTTAGTTGGCTTCTTGAAACTTGGTGTCAATAGAAGCCACATGCTTGAGATGCCAGAGCTACAGGTGGAAGGAACTGGATCTCTCTAACTTGGAGGCAGAATGCCAGGGAACTCATGTCTCAAGGTCAGGATCGATTTTCTTCCATCACCTTTATTCCTGGGCAAATGATCCAGAGCGCGAGCCTCCTGACAGCCACTCCAGTGTCCCCCAGGTCACACCTCCCTCTCATCTCATGGCTTTCTCTGCACCAGCATTCATTTCTCTCTGCTTCCTCAGTGTGGATGTGACTACCAGCGGCTTCAAACTACTGCTGCCAGCCTTGTCTCCCAACAGACTGTATCCCCAACCTGAAAACCAAAATAAACCCCTCCCTCATTAAAAAAGTAATAATTGGCTCGTTGGGGGCACACCTGTGATCTTTGTGAAGGGCACCATTGCACCCGTCCTCTGAGGAGAAGAGGGCTCAAGAGTGGGCAGAGGGAAAGACCGAGTCATGGAAAGAGGACATAGGGCCTAGGGGCAGTGGCACGTGCATAGGCTCAGAAAGAGGAGAGTCTGGAAGTTTCTGGGGTCCCTGCATGCTCAGAGCAACAGCGTTCCTTGCTGGCACTGATCTGAACGGTTTCCCATCATCATGAGTCTGCCCATGGCCGTAAAATATGAGATGACACTAGATTTGCTCATTAAGTAAATGGGATAACAAAATAATTGAAAAATGGATCCCTGTCCGGAAGGAGGGGAATTGTTCCCGGGGCTATTGTCTGTGTCCTGCTCTCTGAGTAATCTGCCAGAGACAGGCAGACAATGTCAGGTTCAGGAGTGATGAGAAACCATGTGTTGAAAAGAGCCGGAAATTACCCACAGCTGTAACAAGAGCCTTTGTCTCCTGAGGAGAAGGAGCTAAAAGGGTCCTGAGTGTTCCCCAGGGGAGGGTGGGGGTGGGGAGTTGGATGCAGAGAGGAGGAGGAGGGTCACAGTGAGGCAGAATGCCATACCTGAGTCCCAGTGCTCTGCCTAGTGGGAAGGAATGACCCTGCTGCGTGCTTGGGTGCCCCAGGCTGCAGAGGCTAGTTCTGTGTGCTGAGAAGAACTGATGGCCAACTCATCTGCCTGTTGTCTAGGCTACTGAAATCGGCATCCTCCAGCTCAGGCCTCAGCACAGCCATCAGGCCACTTTTGGGACCCAGCAGAAGAAATCTGGGGGACCATCTAGGAGGTAGATCTTGTGGGGGAGTCTGGTCATGGGCAAGATAGGTGATGGAATGGCTATCTTTATCAGCTTGACGTAACCTAAAATCACCTGCAAGAGAGAGAGAATCTCAGGGCAGAACTGTATACATTGGGTAGGCCTCTGGGCATGTCTGTGAGAAATTGTCTTAATTACTTTAACTGGGGTGGGAAGACTGAGCCCAATGTGGGCAACACCATTCCCTAGCTAAAGGGGCCCGAACTGTCTAAGGATGGAGAAATTGAGCTGAGCACATGCAAGTAAGTAAGCAGGTGAGCATGCGTGCATGTATTCATCTCTCTTTGCTTCGAGCTATAGCCGTGAGGTGACCAGCTGTTTCAAACTCCTGCCACTGTGACTGACTCTGATGATGGCTGAGAACCAGGAACTGTGAGATGAAGCAAATCCTTTATTCTCAAAATTGAATTTTGTAAGGGTATTTTATCACAGCGACAGAAATGAAACTAGAGCCCACGAAAATTGTCCCCCCCATTCTTATGACGTACCCACTGTGGTGTGTCCCCCCATTCTTATGACGTACCCACTGTGGTGTGTCCCCCCATTCTTATGACGTACCCACTGTGGTGTGTCCCCCCATTCTTATGACGTACCCACTGTGGTGTGTCAACACGTAACAGGCATGGGTCTGAGTCTGGAGGGCTCTGCCGAGATGTACGGGTCTCTATGTCTTGAACAATGACTGGATCAGGGACACAGAGATAATGATAGAAATAATAGAGGCAGTTTATTTATTTTTTTTAATATTTATTTATTTATTTGTTATGTATACAATAGTCTGTCTGTGTATATGCCTGCAGGCCAGAAGAGGGCACCAGACCTTATTACAGATGGTTGTGAGCCACTATGTGGTTGCTGGGAATTGAACTCAGGACCTTTGGAAGAGCAGGCAATGCTCTTAACCTCTGAGCCATCTCTCCAGCCCCGAGGCAGTTTATTAAAAAAGAAGAAAAGGCATCCGTGAGGATGGAAGTGGAGGCTAGTGAGTGGGAAGAAGACACACCTGAGTCTGTTCTGGTCCTTTACTGGTCATAGCATAGTGCCCCTGCCGTGTTTGTGCATCCTGGCTTTCCTCTTGTTTCCTTTGTTTCCTGTTGCCTAGTCAGGGAAGGGTTTCATGTTTCTCTGCTGACTGGCTTCTCTCCACACCGTTAGTTTTCTGCTACGCAATGACAGCCTGAATTGGTAGCACTCGGAGGGCATGCCGGCTATGTGAGCTTTTAGACTCGAAGCCTGCACCTTGGTAGCCCCAGTAAGCAAGCCCCAATATGCCGATGAAATAGAGGAGTAATAGTGAAAAGCAGAGAAAGGAGATTGTCCTGTGGCTAAGTCTCCTTTCCTGTGGGAGCTGTAAACAATGCCTACCCCTCCTACAGTCCAAACCACAAACCAAGGCACCAAGTTCTCTCTGAGGAACAGATGAGCTTACTAGACTTGCATACAGAGCAGTGGGGAAGGGTCATGGGCAAGAGCACGGATGACCTTACAAGAGCCACACTGGAATGTCTGTGCCCACATAGATGCTGACGACCCCATGGCTATGCAGATAGAGCCCCTCCCCTAGTCTTTTCCCACCTATAAACTCTAGCCCTTCCCTGAGACCCTCAGGCCACATACACTTGGTTGGAAGGGATGTCTGAATACTCAGGGGGGGTCCCATGACCCTCCCTGTCTCATCCTTCTATAGGGGAGCTTCAGGAGTTAACAAGTCTAACTCTGACGATTATGGTAGTTTGAATAAAAATGGCCTCCATAGGCCCATAGGGAGTGGCACTATTAGGACGTGTGACCTTGTTAGAGAAAGTGTGTCACTGGGGGACAGGCTTTGAGGTTTCAGAAACTCAAGCCAGGCCCAATGCCACTCTCTTCCTACCACCTGCCAGTCTAGATATAGAACTTCCAGCTACCTCTCTAGCACCATGTCTACCTGCATGTCACCATGCTTCCCACCATGATGACAATGGACTAAATCTCTGTACTGAAGCTAGCCCCATTTAAATGTTTTCTTGAATGAGTTGCTGTGATCACACAATAGAAACCCTAACTAAGACAATGATCTTCTATGAACAGACCCAGATGAACTCCCAAAGATGGCAGTGTGACAGGGAAGAAATCCCTGTACAACAATTCAATGTGGACACATTGGGAAGAGGAATAAATGAAGAAGTCTAGTGACTAAGTTCATCATTGGGGAGCCAGCATGAGATCAGGGTTTAAATAGAGGGCATGAGGTGTGCCAAGCTAGTCCAGTGTAGTAAGGAGCTGCGGGCAGGCCTGCTTTTCATCCCACCCGGCTCCTGCACGGCTAGCTTTATACCCGAAATAACAACACACAAACTGTATTCTTTTAAACACTGCCTGGCCCATTAGCTCTAGCCTCTTACTGGCTAACTCTCACATCTTGATTAACCCATTTCTATTAATGAGTGTAGCACCACGAGGTGGTGGCTTACTGGGAAGGATCTTAACCTGCGTCCATCTTGTAGAGGAGAGCTATAGTGTCTGCTTGACTCAGCTTTCTTTCTCCCAGAATTCTGTTCTGCCTACTCTATCCACCTAAGGGCTGGCCTATCAAATGGCCAAGGCAGTTTCTTTATTAACCAATGAAATCAACACAAAACAGAAGACCCTCCCACATCAGTCCAGTGTCTCCAGCTGGTTTGATAAGCTGTCAGACCTGTGTGAACTCTTCTTGGGAGACAAGTTCACCCTCTAGAGGACACCATGGTTTCAGCCTTTTCCTTTCCTTAGCATGAGATTCCTGAGGAAATTCTGATCCTTTGGGGTCCATTGTTTCAAGAGTCTGATAGCATAAACATCTCTTTAAAATACAAGCTCTCCTACCAGGAAGACTACACAGCAGGAGTACCAAACACACATCCTGCCCAGTCCTGTGCAATGAGCTGAAGTAGAAGTGTTCTTCTCCTCTTCTCCTGGCACTCCATGGCAGCAAGCTGGCAGCGGGATCCTGCTGGTGTTTCTGAAGTTGTCTCTACTTTTAAAAAGTCTGTGACAGGCTCAGTCATGGTGTGGAAGTAAGACGTGTGCCACAGACGCGCATGAATGCACGGGTATGTGCGCGCGTGTGCGAGTGCATTCGTGTGTGTGTGTGTGTGTGTGTGTGTGTGTGTGTTTGAAACATGGTCCCCAGCAGGTGGTGCTGTTTCAGGAGTTTGTAGGACCTTAGTGGGTGAAGCCTTACTGGAGGAAGTGGGTTTCTGGGAGCTTGAGTTTACAGTGCTGGTCCCATGTCTGCTCCCTGTCTGCTGAGATATGAACTAGCAGCCCTGTGATCCTGTTGTCACAGCTGAGAGCTACTCTGCAACCATCCATAGCCGTCTCTAAACACAGCCCTACAGTCAACAGAGACAGACAGAAAGAGGTGCAAAGTTGTCTCTGTGGAGATGCTGCAGTTCTTCAGGCAGGAGCCTGGAGCCTGGAAGATTTTTTTGTGCTTTATGTTAAACACAGAGAACAAAGGATGTACTCAGAGAGAGATGAGATTTGGATAAGGAAGTCGGTGACTGGAGGGGGCAGGACAGAAAGGGTTTTTTTTTTTTTTTTTTTTTTTTTTTTTTTTTTTTTTTGGTTTTTTGAGATAGGGTTTCTCTGTAGCTTTGGAGCCTGTCCTGAAACTAGCTCTTGTAGCCCAGGCTGGTCTTGAACTCATAGAGATCCACCTGCCTCTGCCTCTCGAGTGCTGGGATTAAAGGCATGTGCCACCACCGCCCTGCTAAGGGAAGGGCTTCTTTTACATCATTCTTGGCCTCACCCTGTCTCCATCTGATACCCATCAAAAGCCATTTCATGCTTTAAACAGCAGGAAGACATTTACTGCTGCAGGTACCTTAGTGGCTTCATGTATGTTCTGGCTAATATTGTCAAGTTGAGAGAACCGAGAATCCCCCTTGGCCGTGTCTGTGGGGAAGTTGCTAGATTGGGGTGATGGAGGTGGGAGATCCACCCTGAAGGTAGGCTGTACATCACATGGACTGGAGAGGGCTGTGGAAAAAGGTGAGCCTGCAAGAGACCATGTTTTAGGCCCTGGAGTGCCCCCTAAGCTCTGCAGACAGTCTGTGTGCCTTGCTGAAGGTGTGTATTTCCTCACTCCTAATAAAAAAGCCTTTCATTATGAGAGAGAGAGAAAGAGAGAGAGAGAGAGAGAGAGAGAGAGAGAGAGAGTTGAGTAGCAACTGTCTTCACTCTCTGCTTCCTGACTGTGGCTGCCGTGTGACCAGCTGCCTCACGCTCCTGCCATGATGGATTATATTCTCAAACTGTGAGCCAAGGCAAACTCTGCCTTTCTTAAGCTGCCTTTTGTTAGCAATTTTGTCACCACCGTGAGAAAACTGATGCAATGTACAAGAAATACAGTGTGTGTGTGTGTGGGGGGGAGTTAGCGAAAACTGCAAGCGCCAACATTGCTGTTGCTGCTAAAACACAGAATTCACGGTGTCAGCTTCTGCATGTGAGTGTGAAAACCCCTTGTACTTCATGGAGCTTTCCAACAGTCAGAATGCCTTGCTCGGACCAGTGAGATGGCTCAGTGGATAAGGGCGCCTGCTGCCAAGCCTGATGGCTTGAATCCCTGGAAGCCACATGGTAGAAGGAGAGGACCACTTCTCACAAGCTGTTCGGAGCTCCACGTGCTCACCGTGGCATGTGCACTTCCACAGGGTGTCCTTCTCACCATTGGTTTGATGGAGGACCACTTGCTTTTTACTTGAAAACCTCACGGTGGAGTCATCTGCCTCGCCCCTTCCCCACCCCTTCCAAACTAATACGGAAGTTCTTCTCAGGCCTGTTCTTTTGGCGATTTCAGGATACAGCAAGTGTTGGTGTATCGTCAGCGCTGTTAAACAGAAGGTCCTGCCTCTGGCCAGCCGTGCCTAGCAGCAGCCCCAGGAGGAGATCTTTTCAGTCCCCTGGCAGTCCAGCCTCCTGGGCTGAGACTTGGGTTGGGCAATCTGGTTTTCCGCTCCTCCAAGCCACCTTCACCTTCCTTTCCTCGCAGCTTCCACTTGTCAGAGGCCACAGAATCTCAACAGCTATCCCTACCGGAAAAGGAGAAAACAGCCACCGACTGTCTCTCCCTGTAGGGTTAAGCCAGCCCCTTTAGGGGGCGGGTTTGCCTCAGCGAATGCATACGGATAAATCGGCATGCCGGAGGCAGCTAGGCCCTTTCTTTCCTGTCTCCTGTGCTTCGCAGGAACCTCGGTTCTGTAAGTTTATTTAATCACTAAAGTTGTATATATTCTTTAATATCTGCCTGCATTTATTCACGCCGCTACATCTTCCCTTCTTTACACACACAGAGACAGCAGCTTTGATGGTTAATGTCATGTGTCACCTTAATCCCTCACCATATCTGTTGTGGTTTGAACATAAAATGTTTCCTACGTGTGTTTGAATACATAGTTCCCAACCAGTGGTGCTGACTGGGAAAACTACGGGGCCATTAGGGGGTGGAGTCTTGCTGGAGGAAGTGTGTCACTGGGGGCAGGCTTTGAAGGAGGATAGTGTGGCCCCACCTCCTGTTGTCTCTCTGCTGACCTCCGGTTCCTGTAGGTAGTCATGCTTACCCTGCCATGTTAGACTATGCTCCTCTGAAACTATGCGCTAAAGGCAACCCTTATTCCACAAAATGCTTTTTGTTCAATATGTTTTCACAGTGACAGAAAAGTGACTCAGGCCAGCCGCTGGCCACAGCAGTGTCCATGGGGTGGACCGTGGCAGTGTCTGCTTCCTTTGTCCTGTTCTGATTTTTCCTTTACTTCTTAAGCTTCATTTTATTCTTTTTTTTTTAAATTATTTATTTATTATGTATACAATAGTCTATCTGTATGTATGTCTGCAGGCCAGAAGAGGGCACCAGACCTCATTACAGATGGTTGTGAGCCACCATGTGGTTGCTGGGAATTGAACTCAGACCCTTTGGAAGAGCAGGCAATGCTCTTAACTACTGAGCCATCTCTCCAGCCCCATTTTATTCTTAATTTATGTGTACAGCCCCATTTCTAAATTGATGAGGTCCAGAAGGGCAGACGGGTGACTTGGTCAAGGTCACACACACTGTCCATCTGGTTCTGGAGTGTGTGAGCACTCTGCTCAGGCGGTCAGTACTCAGGGCTGAGTCATTCTGTACTGACAGGACTTAGGAAATGAGTGCATCCTAAACACCGCCCCCTCCCCCCCAGCGTAGGTAGGGTTTCATATATCTCTGGCTGGCCTCGAGCCTACTATAGAGCCAAGGATGACCCTGAACTTGCAATCCTTCCCTTCTACTTCCCAAGCGCCAGGATTACAGGTGTGTGCGACCATGCTCAGTTTATGTGGTGTGGGGATCAAACCCAGGGTTATATGCATGGTAGACCTGATCCCCAGTCCCTCCTTGCCTCTTTTTGTTTTAATCTGAAATAGTTAATTTGTATTTTGGGAGGTAAATTATTTATCAGTATCATTGGCAATAGACATAGCTTGGTTGAGTTTTATTTTCCAGCTAACTACATCTTTAAAAAATGTTGTTTTGAAATTTTATGATATTTGTTTATCTGTCTGTCTGTTTATGTATCATCTATCATCTATCTATCTATCTATCTATCTATCTATCTATCTATCATCTATCTATCTATCTATCTATCTATCCATCATCTATCTATCTATCCATCCATCATCTCTCTATCTATCTATCTATCTATCTATCTATCTATCTATCTATCTTCTATCATCTATCTCTATGTGTCTGTGCACCTTTGTATGTGTGGGGGCACATGCATACAGTGCCTTGCATGTAGAGGTCAGAAGACAACTTACAGGCGAGTTCTCTCCATCACCATGTGGGTCCTGGAGTTGATCTCAGATTGATAGGCCTGGTGGCAATGCCTTCACCCACTGAGCCATCTCACCAGCCCTTAATTACTTTTGGTTGTCACCTTAAAAAGCAGACACTTTACTGCTGGGAATGTAGTTCAGTGGATGGGCACTCGACCCGCATGCACGAGTCCTCAGCTCAACCCCAGTATGGGGTCGGAGGGGCAGAAAGTTGGCCGTCTTCTGGCCCCTCCGCAGTCAGCACTGCCCTCTGTACTTCGCCTGCCCTTGTATTCCTCGGAGAGCAGCAGCTGTCTCAGTCTCCCACGTGTGAACCTGCCACCTCCCTGGCATCAATTAAAGCAAAATGGATGGTTCAGCTGCATGTCCGAGTGCCTCTGTAGCTGCTTGATGCAGCAGAGAGCTTTGCCCTTGAAAGACAATAGATTCAGGATGATAGAATGGCACAGGCTGAAGTCTTCCTTTCAGAGTCATAAAGAAAGGGAGAAAAATGATAAGCACCAACCCAGGACTAGTTTTGAGGAGAAATCAGGACGATCTCTTGGCTCCTGTGTATCCAGAACGTAAAACAGGAATAGATGAGGGGCCTTGGGGTCAAGCTGGGAGATGTAACCCTTTCTGTTTTGTAGGTATCTATGTGGAAAGAATACACTTTCTTAGCAAACAGATAAGACTATCTGTAACATGGACGTTAAGTTCCAAATCTTTTTTCCCCTTATTTAGTTTAATTCCAAATCTTTAGTTACACTAAATGTACTAACATCAATGACATTGAAGCGGTGCTTTCTGCTCCCTTGAGATTCTTCCCTGAGACAAACACTTGTCTGCTCTTCATAGGTTCCCAGGAACAAAGCAAACTAGGTTTCCACCCAAGGGTTCACCCCAGAAACCAGTGAGTTTATTAGCATGAGCATATTTACAGAGGCGTTGCTTACAGATGCATGGGTAACCCCAAAGCGTGGATGATGTACCCAGTAAACAACCCCCAAGGGGCTAAAAAGTAAAAAGACCACAATGACACTGGAGGGAAGCAGGTGGACATGCAGATCCACCCCGCAGAAGACACTAGGTGATACTGCTTCTGGGTAGAGTCTGTTCCGCGTTCAAGGAGGAGCTAATGGCAATCGTAAGCAGCAGCCAGAGTGCACAGAAAGTGTGCAGAGCTGCTGAACTCAGGTCAGCCTATTAGCATACCAAACTTGATTGGCAGATCCAGCTGCATTCTGCTGTCTGCTCCCAGACAGAGCACACTGAACTTGTGTGTGTGGGGCCGTCCCTTGAAAACACTGGAGACTTGTGTGGGAATGAGAGCAAGAAAGCCCACAGCCTCTTGGTATGTTAACTGAGATGGTCTTGACTTTATGAGTGCTCAGACACCAGCTTAAGACAGAGTTCCTGCGCACACTCGAAGACAGTGCAAGCAGATCAATATCAGTCAACACGGATTTGTGTTTTTAACAATATTCTGAACTTGGCGCTTTAGTCTGGATTCTGTCAAGAGCATGGCACAAGAGATTGCATTCAGGTAGTTTATCTTGGGGATTGATCCCGGGGTGATGTGTCAGGATACTGGGGAAATGTGCTGGGGAAGTCAAGGAGTCCGTTATTACTGTGGGGACTCTCAGGGAGCTCAAGTGGAATTTGCCTTAGAAATCTGCAGCTGACCTGGAGGTGTGCAATGTTTATTCACTGGCCCCTCTCCGATTGGGCAAGAACTTCCCTGAAACTTCCCGATTTGCCAGTGAAGCAGAAGGCTGGGTGGAATGGAAGATGGGTGTATTTGGTGTTGCTAAGGGGAAGCCAGTAGTCACACCTGGGAAGAGCTGGTTGCCACAGTAACCTTTGTGTACAAATAAGCCAAGAGAATGTGAGACAGGGCTGGAAAGATGTCTGACATTATGTGGGAAATCCCAGAATATTGCAAGTAGCAAGACAGCCTCTCTGTAGATAATAAAATTACCAAATAGCATCTTTTCTCTCTGTATGCGTAGTCATGTGTTGCATAATGAGGTGGTGAAGAAGGGATGCCTAGAGACAGTGGTCCCATAGTATTTATCATTTAGTGTCATCATCACTGCCTTAGTTTGTGTAAGCGCAAGCTGATGTTTACACAAAGATTAAATCATCCAACCAGGGCTGGGGATGTGTCTGAGTTGTAGATTGTTCAGTTAGCATCGTTGTGTGATGCTAATCCTGCTGAGATATGAGAAGTGTATTCACCCCAGATAGGAAACCAAAGACAGACCAAACTACCCGTACCACCGAAGTCAAACTTGGGAAATGCAAAAGGGAGTTGGAATAGGCTGATCAACCCTCCTCTAGGCCACGGTGTAGGTCTGGGCTAGGGAGGAGAAAGTTCAGGCAAGGATGACTTTAGACAGGACTGTGCCCTGTGCTTGAGAACACTACCAGGGGTAAGCGGTGCAAAGCGCTTGAGAAGCTGCTGCCCAGACTGTCACTCAGAGCCTGGAAAAGGGGACCGGGTAATGCAGAGCTGAACGTCATGAGAGCAGGGTTGGAGCCATTTCTTGGCTGTGCCTGTAGAGTTCTGCCATTCTGTAAGTCAGCCGTTCTTCCTTACAGTCCCAGACGGGCTGTGGCGGTGGTGGTAGAGCGTCATGTTGAGGTTTAAATGTGAAATGTACCTCTTAGGCTCATGGGTTGGACACTTGGTCCCCAGCTGGTGGAGCTGTAAAGGAAGGCTATGGGACCTTGAGGGGTGGAGCCTTGCTGGAAGAAATGAGTCATCACCTCGGTGGCATCTTGATGCTCTATAGTCCTGGCCCAGGCAACACAAGGTGACAACCCAGCGTAATGCCCCTGCCTCTGTGCCTTCCCTGCCATGAGCTGTAGCCCCCTTGGAAGTGCCAGCTGGAATAAACCTTTTCCCTTGAGTTGCTTTGGTTGGGTGTTTAGTCACAGCAGTGTGTAAAGTAGCCAAGGCAGCTAGCCTAGAACAGACCAGGCCCTGTGTTTGTGTTCAGTCCCCAGTACTTCATTAACTAGAGTTGGTGGCCCTCGTCCAGGACTAGGGAGGTGGAGGCAGGAATTGGAACTACGAGACTATCCTTGGCTACAAAGTGTTAACTTGAGCTATATGAGACTTAATTGCCAAAAAATTGCATATAGTTGGGGTCTTTGATTCATACTTACAGATATTTGAGAGACTAAGATAGAAGGGTCAAACACCAGGGGTTTGAGATTATCTTGGGCATATAGAAAAACAAACAAATATGTACATACAGAAGTCAGTGTAGATATATCTAAATGTTTCTTATTTTTTCTATTTTTAACTAATTGTCTCACGTGACCCTCTCCATAAATGTTTTAAATACAGATAAAGCACATATAAACGCCACACACACACACACACACACACACACACACACACACACACACAGGCTGCCACGATCTCTGTGAGTTCTATATGCATCAATCCTGTTGTAATTGGAAGACACTTCTTTGGAGTCATCTATCCCTTCTGGCCCTCCCAATCTTTCTGCCTCCTCTTCTTCATAGTTCCCTGAGTTCTGAGGTGAGGGGATAACCCAGTTTTAGCCAGGTGTTCCTGCAGCTCTGTGAAGTCATGTAGATAGGGAGAAGCTGCTCGATGACGCAACAGATCTCAAGGAGGTGTGTAAGTGTGCGCTGGAGCTGGGGGGAGAGTTGACATTTGGGGAGCATATTAAGTAGGGCTTCTATTGTTGTGATAAAACACTATAACCAAAAGCAACTTTCAGCTTACAACACTCAGTACACACTCCACCATGGTGGGAAGCCAGGGCAGGAAGTCAGGCCAGGAAACTGGAGGCAGGAACTGAAGCAGAGGCCGTGGGAGAACTCTGCTTTCTGGCTTGCTCCTCATGGCTTGTTTTGTCCACTTTTTATACAACCCAGGGCCACCTGCCCAGGTGTGGCACTGCCAGCAGTAGGCTGGGCTCCCCTCTACCAATTAGGAATCAGGAAAACATGACACAGGCTAGGGTTATCTTGTGTGTGTGGAGACATTTTCTCAATTGAGGTCCCTCTTCCTAAGTAACTCCATTTTGTGTCAAGTTGACAAAAGCAAACAAACAAACAAATGAACGAACAAATACTGACAGGACAGGGAGGAAGACAGCATATGATGCTGAGCCTCTTAGCACAAAATTGTCCCCCTTACCATGCATGTGTGTGTGTGTGTGTGTGTGCACGCACACTCACACATGCATGCTTGCATGAATACATGTCTGGAGAGGACAAAGGTCAACTTCAGGGCTCATTCTTCAGGAACTATGCATCTTTTTTGTTTGTTTTTTCAAGACAGGGTTTCTCTGTGTAGCCTTGGTTGTTCTGGAACTCACTCTGTAGATCATGTTAGCCTCGAACTCACAGAGATCTTCCTGCTTCTGCCTCCTGAATGCTGGGATTAAAGGCGTGCACCACCACTGCCTGGCTGCATCTTATTTTTTTTGAGACAGGGTCTTTTGCTGGAAGCCAGGGCTCACTGTTTTTAAGATAGGCCAACTGCACAGTGAGCCCCAGGAATCCTCGTGTCCCCACCTCTCCAGCTCTGGAACAATAAGTGTATACCAGGCGTGGCTTCTCCATGGGCGCTGGGAAAAGAACTTGGGGTTTCATGCTCACATAGCTGGTACTTTACCAACTAGCCATCTCCCCACTCCATGGATGGGCTTCACGCGGAAAGAGACCCCTGATATCCCATGAGACTTTCATGTGCGTGAATACCCTTTTAAGCCTCAGACATCATTCTGTGTGGTATTTAAGCTGTGGGCGGCCTTCTGCCTGGCTTTAATCCCCCGGCTCTCCTAGGAACACAACCACTCTGCCATTCAAGAGAGATCGTACTGTGTTTTGTTCAAAGTGTCGCCAGATCTATTTGCCACCTTGGAGTGTGTTCTATGAATGCCAGTGACCTTGTGCTGGCTGAGTCATCCTTGCATCCCCCTGTAGTAACACTGGTTCGGCCTTGGCATTTCCAATACGTCTGCAAGCACCTGCCTCCCTCAGTGCGTCTTGCAGTGTCCTGAGCATCTGTTTGGCGAAAGATCGTTTATTCTAAACTGTTGGTGTTGTTATTTGCAGGACAAGGATCAAACCCTGGGCTTTGCTGGCACTGGGCAAGCTCTGTGCCACCCAGCTACACCCCCAGGTCATAAATTACTTTTAATTCTCTTTTTATTACAACAGGGCTTTGTTCTGGTTGTTTTTTGAAATGTGTCTTTGCAGGTGGATTGTATTATCTATGAATTTTGGTTTGGGGATTGACAGAGCCATTCTGAGAACAGTCATTTTCTGAAAGAGAGGGGCTGGAAGAATATCATTTTTAAGAAGGGCAGTCTGCTTGGACAGCCTGCCTGCTCCAACAAGTTCAAAGTGCTCTATTTCCTTTGACAGAGATTGTTTTGGTGATGAATTTTTTATGTGCTTTTGTACAGTGAGATAAATGGGGCGAGGGGAGTCCTTGAGTAGCTATGGGGGCCTTTCTTTCTCTCTTCAATTGTTTTTTCATTTCCCCCCAAAATATTGGAGGTTGAACTCAGGTTCTTGCACATGTTAGACCCTCTCACCACTACTCCTGAGCTACATCCATAGTGTGTGTGTGTGTGTATATATATATATATATATATATATATATATATATATATATATATATATATAAATTTGGAGACAGTCTTGCAAACTTACCCAGGTTGGCCCTGAACTCATTGTGCCACTAAAGCTGACCTTGATCTTATGGTCCTCCTGCCTCAACTCTCAGACAGCTCCGATCATGGGCCTGGATCACTGGGCCCTGCTTCCTTTTCTTCTTGAGCAAGATTCTGGTATATAGCCCAGGCTAGACCTCAAACCAGAGATCTTCCTGCCTCCATCTCCTTGGTGCTAAGTTATAGGCATGGATCACTATGTCTAGATTTGTGGGTTTTCTTCACTCCTAAAAATGGAAGGGAAGAGATGGCATCTCCTCCCACCCCCAGTTACACTCTGAACTCTGGGCCATGAGGCTAAGAAGTGAAGGACGGGGTCTGGACGATGAGGTGGTTGAGCTCAATGAAGCAGAGGCCACATCACCTGTCATGTTCGCTGCTAAACAACCAGCCCCCTGGGACCACTCTTTATTTGTATTTAATCTGCGTGTAAACCAGAAGTTATGAGAGGCTCTGGGAGGGCACAAGGACTCGATGGCACCACCATTTCCTTTTGTTCCTGTTAAAATTTGCCTCCCCAGACAAAACAGAATCAACAAAACCCAAATCTCCTGCAAGGGAAAGAAGCAATAACACACCTGATTAAAGTGAAACATAGTGAGGAGCTGCTTTCCTCCTAGCAGACGCCAGTCTGGCCTCCAGAGGCAACAAACGGCCCCAACCTTTCGCACGTTTTTCTAGAGATAGTCTGTGCACATCCAAGCATGTACATCTATGTATATTCATACACATGCATCTGCCGGGGCTATGTCACGTTTAATCCAACGTCAGTCAAAAACCGTGAGTAAGTTAGCTGAGCATGGTCACACACAACTTCAACCCCAGTACTTAAGAGGCAGACGCTGGTGGATCTTTAAGATCAACCTGTCTATATAGTGAGTTCCATGCCAGCCAGAAGTACACCGAGACATTCTGTCTTTAAAAGAGGGGGTTGGGGAGATGGCTCAGAGATTAAGAACACTTACTTTGGCTGCTCTAGGAGAGAACCTGAGTTCAGTTCCCAGCACCCACACGCAGACTCACATCCAGCTGTAACTCCAGTTCCAGAGGATCCAATGCCTCGTCTGACCTCTGGGGGCTCCTCCACATATGCACATACACTTGGGCACACACATGTACACATAAAATAAATAATTTCTTTCAAAGAGAAAATGTGGCTGGGAAGATGGTGCAGGGCCAGTCTGGGTAAGTTTGCAAGACTGTCTCCAAATAAATAAGAGTACTTGCTATACAAGCATGAGGGACCTGGGTTTTAATCCTCAGCAGGCACTGAAAGCCAGATGTGTCTGTGCACAACTGTAACCCCAGTGGGGGCAGAGATGGCCTTGTTGGGCGCCAGCCTATCTGAACTCCTTGTCTCAAGGGAAGAAGGCAGAGAGTGATGGAGGGTGGGTACCAACATCCTCCTTGGCCCCTGCACACTCTCACGCCCCCCCCACACACTATATATACACAAAATGCATGGGTAGGAAATTCTCTGGACAGATCTGGCCACAGGCCCGTGCAGCCTGCTCCAACTGCGGCCAGAGCACTGCCGTTGGCTGACAGCTGGCGAATCATCCAAAACACATCTGGGTTTTCCTTTTCTTTTTTTAAAGTTTTATCTTTTAGAGACAGAGTCTCCTGTGTCTCAGGTTAACCTCAAACTTGCCAGGCCCCCCAAGAGTGACCCTGAACTTCTGATTTTTCTTTCTCCACTTCCTGAGTGCTGGGACTACGTGTGTACAGGCTTTCTTTTAGGCCACCAACCACTCTTGAATCACGACACGGAGACTTTTTATCAGTTATGAGTGCTCGGCCTTATCTTGTGCTTGTCCCACCAGCTCTTATAACTTTATTTACCCTGTTTCTCTTCATTGATGTTTTGCCTTGGGGACCACTTGACCTTTGCTTCATTCTGTTGGTTCTACTTCCCTGCTTCCTCCGAGTCTGTCTGGCAGCTGCCTGAATGGCTGGCTCTAGGTCTCTCTATCTTTCTCCCTTGTTCTCTCTCAAGTCTGGATTCCTCCTCCTGCTTATCCTTTCTGCCTTCCAGTCCTGCTGATCCCTCCACTGCCTAGCTATTGGCCGTTCAGCTTTTCATTAGACCAATCAGGTGCCTTAGGCAGGCCAAGCAACCCATCTTTACATCACTAGACAAATGCAGCATAAACAAATGTAACACATCCTTATATAGCTAAAGTAATATTCCACAACATGTCACCAAGCCTGGTTCTGTGGTTGGGGATGGAACCCAAGGCTCTGTGCATGCCAGGAGAGTGCTCTACCAACTGAGCTGCACCCCAATCCACACAGTCTGTTTTATGACTAGTGCTGAGAAGCTCGCTCCTGTGATTTACTGAACCTTGGTCATCCGAGATATGCAAATCTTGATCTGCCCATTATAGAACTAAAATTTGACCGAATGTGGTGGTTCATGCCTTTAATCCCAATGCTCAGCAGGCAGAGGGAGGTGAGTCTCCATGAATCCAGATCTGAACTCAGGTCCTCATGCTTACATAATAAACACTCTTCCTCTCTAAACCACCTCTCCTCCATACACAGACATGTGTGTCCATATACGTATTATATAGATGCACATATTCCAATATATGTACATTTACTTAATTTATTTACACATGGATACATGTATTCTCAACTGTATAAAAATGGAGGACTGAAAGGGATGGCTCGGTAGTTAAGAGCTCTGGCTGTTCTTCCAGAGGTCTAGGGTTCAGTTTCCAGCACCCACATGGCAGCTCACAACTGTCTGTCATTATAGTTCCAGGGGATCCAATGCCCCTTTCTGGTTTCCATGGGTACTGCATAAATGTGGAATAGATACACATGCAGGCCACACATACACATTAAGTAAATTAAAAAGAGCTGGGCAGTGCCCTTAATCCCAGCACTCAGGACGTAGAGACAGGCAGATCTCTGTGAGTTTGAGGCCAATGGTCCACAAGAGCTAGTTCTAGGACAGGCACCAAAGTTACACAGGGAAACCCTGTCTCGAAAACCCAAAATTAATTAACTAATTAATTAAAAAAGTCTTTCAAGAGTGGGGAAATTTATCTGGGCAAAGCAGGCATGCATTAATTCATTGCTGTATATTTTCCACTGATGTGGGATTCCCCTCTGTATGCTGTGACTATGTTTTATTACCACTGGTTAATAAAGAAGATGCTTTGGCCTATGGCAGGGAAGAATAAAGTCAAGCAGGAAAACAGAACAGAGATCTGTAGAGAGAATGGTCAGAGCCAAGGAGATGCCATGTAGCTGCTGAAGGAGAAAGACGCCAGAATTTACGGGCAGGCCACAGCCTCATGGTAATACACAGATTAATAGAAATGGGTTAATTTAAGATCTAAGAATTAGTTAATAAGTAGCCTGAGCTAACAGGCCAGGTAGTGATGTCATTAATATAGTTTCTGTGTGTGGCTGGGAAACAAACAAGCAGTCTCCGTTTACACTCAACTGTGGCTATGATGTGACTAGCTGCTTCAAGCTCCCGTCTCTTCAATTTTCTACCAGACTGGACTGTAACCTGGAGCTGCATGAGCCCTGGGACTCTCAGCAGCCATGGTTACCTACATGAACCTGTACAAGATAGGGTTCATCAACACTCTGTCACAGAGTGGGGAGGGGCTCACTCGGACCCCTCCCTGAGGTCTTCTAGGCGGCTAATTATTGTTGGGAGAGGGAGGAGCATTTTCTCCAGTGGCGTAGCTACGGACAAGGTGCCCATGCTCCTGTAAATAACCCCACCCATGCAGCTGTTAGCAACCCTTCTGAAACTCACTGCTACGCATGAACACACCACATGTGACAGTGGTGGGTGGGAGTTGGGCAGAAGATGGTCATTGGGAGAGGGAGGAGGATGAGAGAGGGTAGTTGGGGTGAATAGGATCCCAATGCATTATGTACATGTGTGAAATTGTCATAACAAAACCTCCTGTTCTGCATAATAAATAGACTAGTCAAAAATCGTCTTAGAAGATTGACAGAGTTGTTGTAGTTAGAGGAGGGCACAGGGGATTTCTCTGTATAATTTTCTTTCTGTGTATGTTTTTATTGTTTCCGTTGGAAGAAGGAAGAATTATAAAGAGAAGGTTTGAGATCAAACTGAGTTTCTACACTAATATGCCATAGTAGTCACACGGAAGCATGGGCAATTTCCTTAATCTTTCTGATACCTGGTTTTCTTTTCTGTAAAATGGGTATGGCAGCAGGTACCTACAGTGTTATTAGGCTAAAGTGGGTTAATTGAATTTATAGGTCCCAGGAGATGGCTTAGTAATTGTCACATAAGCATGAGGACCTGAGTGTGATCTCTTAGAACCCACATACAAAAAGCCAGGCATGGTACCATGTGCTTGGAGTCCTAGTACTGGGGCGGAAGAGACAGGAGGAGCCTTGGGGCTCTGTGGCCAGTCACTCCAGGTTCAGGGAAGGACCCTGTCACAAAATAAATTTGAAAGTGATGGAGGAAGACATGCAGTGTCAGCTTCTGGTGTCCTTACACGTAAGCACACACTTGCAGACACACGTGAACACATTTGACCATTGCGGGAAAACATGTTTTTAATACTGTGCTCTAATGTGGTAATAGCTCCATGAAGCTTTTATAGTAATAGAACAAAAGGAAGCCATGAATCTCATCGCTTTTCAAAGACATTTGAGGAAGGACAGAGAAACAGTGGAGACACCGGAAGAATATGTAGGCCCTCCCCAAAAAGCCTGGTGGAAGTCTCACTAGCTGAGAAGCAAGAATTCCGATACAATCAGCATTTGCCTTTGACCTTAGTCTTTCCCAACCATGACCCTCCCGTCTTTTGGGAATCTCACCATAGACCCCATTCACAGTAAGAGCTCTGTCCTGAGGTCCCTGGCCAGCCCTGCTGGCTCCTGGACTTCCTTTACCAGATTATAATCCCACCTCAGGTACCTCTAGAGACATCCGAAATCCTGCCTGTCATAAAGAGAGAGGAAAGGGGAAGAGTGTCTCGGGACCCCTCTGAGATGCAGTTCAGGATCCACTGAGATGCTCTCTATGGGTGATGCCAGCAGGACACTCACTTGTGACTCTCCTTGAAGAGCCCCACCTACACTCCAGTGTGTCTTGCTTTCTCCCTCAGCGGCTCTTTTTCTCTTAGCCCCCATAATTAAACTTGATGTTCAGCACTCTTTCAACAGGACCGTGGACATGGCTCAGCCAGTACAGTGCTTGCTTCATAAGTATGAGGACCCAAGTTGATCCCCAGAACCCAAGTGAAAAGGGGGTGTGTGGTGGTGCAGGCCTGGAACCCTAACTGTTGGGGAAGTGGAGACAGCTCAGTTCACTGGCCAGGCATTCTAATCAAACAGGCAAGATCCAGGTTCAGTGAGAGAGAGAGATTCTGTCTAAGAAAAAGAAGGTGGGAAATGAATGAGAAAGACACTTGATGTCAGCCTCTGGCCTCCATGTACATACACACACACACACGCACGCACGCACGCACACACACCCACACACATCTTAAGAAAGTGCAACTCTTCCTTGAGAAGGTCACACCCATGCCCCTAGCCTCCTCCACCGCCGCTGCTAACACACTGTGTTACAGTTCTCAGGTGCTCCCTGAAGGCATCGTGTTAGCGGATTTCAAACGGATTTACCTGGTAGTCGCAAGGATTAGGTCTCTTAGCTCCCACATTAGATCAAACCCAAGTATCTATGCAAAAACTGCAGTTCTTACCTCAAAGGGGATAACAGTTTATACTGGGGCCAAATATGAGTGGCCATGGCCCTGGAACACAGACTTAGGTTACCCCAAATTCCGTGCTCCAATGAGATAACAGTTTCATGGAGTTTTTTGTAGAAAGAGAACAAAGAAAGCCAAAACTGAAACACTTGTGGGCGCACAGGGAGTGGGAGTGGGGTGGGGGTGGGGCTGGAGGGGACGACAGCAAGATGGTGGGACTCTGTGTCAGATAATACTCTCAGCTCTTGGTGGAAAACTAGGGTTTTATTAAGTTAATGCATTCCCAAAGGTATTTATCCATTTGTCAGGGTGTTTGCTGTGACTTCCTCTGTTGACACAGGATGTTAGGTCTGACACAGAGGCAGGCAAGAAAGCATGGCTTCGGAGGCTGAAGATAAGTTGTGGCTTCCTTCCTGAAATTCTTGTTCACACGAGGATGGACAACCGAGAGCCATTTGGTTCTGGATCTGCAACATTCCCACCCTTCAGTCCTGAACGTGATCGTCAGTCAGTCATCCTCGAAGAATCTTTAGCCCAGGTGTGGCTTTTTTTCTTTTTGTTTCTGGGAACATCAACTCATACTTGCATGTCAGTATCTCAAAGCGGCATAGATGTCACTGTTTAGGTGGAAGCCCCACCTGGCCTCACTCCTCTCGTTCCAGACCCCATCCCTGAGAAAACCTGCCAAGGGTCAGCTCCTCCCCCTGAGATGCTCAAGACCACGCCTATAGGCTATTTAAGACAAGGCCTGTGTTCTTGTGTGTCCCGTGCTCCCCCGCCCCCGCCCTCTGCCATGTGGTTTCCCCTTTATGGTTTCTCCTCTTCCTCTGGGACCACCCGGGAATGCTTTGCTCAGATTAAAGCCTGAACTTGAATTGGGCTTGATTGTTTTATTATATCGGCGGAGTTATCCACTTTGGGGGGGGGGGAGTATTTTTACTTATCAGTCATGAGAAACTTTCTCAGGGCACCGTGTTTCACACAGTCATCCCTGCCAGGTCATCAACAACAGGCCAGAGTAATGATTCCTCCCGAGTCCAACATGGAGAACCGATGAGTTTGTTGGGGTCTTCACGGAAGCATGGGAAACTTAAAGACAGCATCCTGGAGGCCACTCTACCCTGAGTGGCTGAAGGGGGCTGTAGCTGGGAACATTCATGAAGCTGAACAGGTTGGGGGCTCCTCCAGGCGACTGGGCTCCCTCCCCAAACTGTAGCTCCAATTTCTCTGGCTTCGGAGTGGGCCTTGTGGTGAGTTTTGTTCATCTCGCTTCAGGGTTTCGGGATTTACTTCACTGATCCTAGGTCTCCCTTTAGCACAAAACATCTCAACTCAGGAAACTGCTGGACAACACACGGGCCAACTCATGGGCTCCCGCACCAGTGTTCCTCATTTCCTACTGAAAGGCTTGGGTACGAGGGGACATTGATATGGACTGTCTTTTTGGATTAGCAGACTTGTCACCAAACACACAGCAGCATGGGAGGGGCGCTCTGGGGAGATTTGAAGCCCAGCTTCTTAGAGAAGACAGCAGAGACAGAAGATGATCCCTCTTGTCAGTCTCGGAGGAAGTGGGGAGATTCAGTGTCAGGGTTAATGCAATCCACAGCACCCACTGTTCCCAATTCCTGGGCCACTGGAAGGGGAGGGAATTCTGAGGAAGGGTGTGTGGGAGGTGTACCCATTTTACAGGTGGGGAATGTGCCAACCTGAACTCAATGAGATTCTTTAGGAAGCGGCAACAACACACGCCATTCTTCTGGAATTCCAGCATTTGGAGTCTGTTGGGGAGTCTGAGATCACAGGTTTTTGGTAGGACCTTGCCATTTCCTTATGCAGGCTGTGACTCTAAGAATCAGGATGCAAGTGGGCGGGCACAGCCTATTAGCCTGATTGGCTTATCTGTCTGCCCTTCAAGTCTTGGGCGGCAGGACCAAGGCATCAGATCACTCCTCCCTAAATCTAAGGAAAGGACAAACAGCTCCCCGCTGTCCTCCCCCCTCATAATACCCCCACCATCTACTTCCCAACCCACAACCTTTTGTCCAGTTCTTTAAGGACAAAACCTGGCTCTCCTCTGACTCGGTTTAATTGACACCACTTGGATTTAGCGTAGGACCGAGGGTTAAGGGCTCAGTTTTGCAAGACTGCCTCCACTTCAGATGCCAAGCACAAGTCACAGATCACACGTTGCTCATGACATCTGTCCCACCTGGTTCAGAGTTCCCGTGACCCCTTTGTGGGTTTGCTCATTTGATAGAGTGGCTCACAGAACCCATGAAAACAGTTCACTTACAACTGCAGACTTATTACAAAGGATATTATAAATATTTAATGACAGCATTTAACAAAGGATATTTTAAATATTTAATGAAATATTTTATTTCATTGCAGATGAACACTAGATGGAGAAATCTGTAGGGTGGGGTTCAGAAGGCCCCTCAGTCTGGACACATTTCATCTCAGAGTTGGGGTAAACTGACTCCGTCATTTTTGGGCTTTTTAACAGACATCTCATTATATAGGTTTGTAGCTTAAGTAATTTTTATTGCATTGAAAAATTTATTCTCTTTCTCATGTTTGTGTGTTTACATATGTATATATGTGTAAACACACATATATGTGTGTCATATCATGCATGAGGAAGTCAGAGGGACAACTTTTAGGACTCAGTTCTCTCCTACTGAGGATACCAGGGACCATCTCAGGTCATCAGGTTTGCCTGGAAATTGCTTTTTACTGTGGAGCTGTCTGACTGGCCGGATGGAATGACTGTTTTTGTTTTTCTTTTGTGACAGGGTCTCACTGTGTAGCCCTGACTGCCTTCAAACTCACTAGGTAATCAAGGCTGGTCTTGAACTCACTGGAACCTGCTTTTCTCTGCCTCGCCAGTGCTGGGATTAAAGGCAGATGAAATATTTTGACCTTGGTGATCAACTCAACCTTGAGCCGCTCTCCTCTCCCTGGAGGAAGGCGGGGAGGGGGGAGCTGAAAGTCCCCACTCTCCAATACCCAGTTGGTTCTCCTGGCAGCCAACCCTCAGCCTGGGCTTAACTAGGGCCCTCAGTCATCTTGCTAGCATGTGAAAAGACACTGGCTGGTGGAGTTGAAGTTCTCTGAAGAAGACAGTTGTGTAGCAAAGATTCAGAACGTCATTGACCCTCATCTGTGGCATCATGGGTGTGGAGAGACGAAATTTTGCAGATCGAGACCCGGAATTAAGTTGGACTATCTTAAACCCTTTGTAAAATAACCGTTCACATGGGAAAGCACAGAAGTCCCAAGAGGTTTGATTTAGAAACTGCCTATTATCCCACTCCATGGAAAATTGTTAACCTTCCGCATAGTTTATGCATTCATTTAGCATAACTCAGATATCACAATTATATAACAACTCATATCCGGCTTTTTCAATATATCATACCTTTTCCCTCATGCTAATAAAAATTCTTTGTAAGCATACAAAACATAGCCACTTGTGAACTGGAGAGGTGGCTCACCAGTAAACAGAGTGTACCGCTCTCGTGGAGGCTTGGGTTTCAGTTTTTAGCACCTGTCAGCAAAGCTGCTCATGATGACCCTGTAGCTCCAGCTCTAGGGGAACTGATGCCCCCTTTGGACACTATGAGCACTGCACTCAGTTGCACAAACACACAGATACACATAATTAAAAATAAAAATAAATCTTTTAATAACATAGCCATTTGCTTTTAGCCTCTATCGGATTAACATCCTCATGACTACTGTGCAGATGTCTCACAAGGTGCTGTTCAGCTGGTCAGGTCCTGAGCATCTACACACCCTGTGTCTAGCTAGGGTGCTATATAAGGGCATCTGAGAGACGGTTTTTCCCAGGAGCTGGGGAAATCTCTCAGTCGGTAAAGCCATTGCCATGCAGGCCCGAAGACCTGAGATGGGTTCTTAGAATCATGTAAAAAAGCAGGATGTAATGGCCTGTGGTTCTAATCCCAGCACTGGGAGGACAGGGACAGGTGGACGCCTGGGGCCTATCCTCTGGCCTTCATACAGCAGGGGTGAGGGCAGAGGTGCCCACTTTTGCTGTAGACAGCTCACTTGATGTCTACCCACAGAAATATTGCTAGCTATATTGATTTATGTATTACTTCATTTGTTTTTTATCTGTAAAATATTGTTCT
The DNA here is from genome assembly GCF_018167655.1 of Microtus oregoni. NCBI lineage: Eukaryota > Metazoa > Chordata > Mammalia > Rodentia > Cricetidae > Microtus > Microtus oregoni. The sequence continues at coordinate 50,447,970 of NW_024543062.1, forward strand.
CTTTTATAGAAAACATATTATTTAGATTAACTTGAATCTTGTTTTAGAGTTATGATTCTCCTTATCTGGCTAGGGCTAAATCATGTTGTATTTCCTTTAGAGTTTTGTTCACACTGACTCGCACATTGGCAGTCCTGATCTAGAACCGGCATGGGATGGCATCCGATGTCACCTGGGGCTGCTGTCACACGCTGGAGGGTGTGGCTTTACCGTGACTGTCTTATTTCTTTTTCTGTAGCAGTGATAAAATGTTCTGGCGAAAGAAACTCAAGGGAGAGAGGGTGTGCTTTAGCTCCCAATTTAAGGTAGTCCACCGTGGTGTGGAAGTCAAGATGGCAGAGCTGGAAGCGGCTGCTCACTTGAAGTCTGCCGTCAGAAAAGAAGGCTGAAGCTTGCTGGTGCTCAGCTCAGTTTCTCCATGTCACAGAGGCTAGGGCCTGACTGTGAGAAATAGGTTATGGTCTTTTTCCTATATGGGGGTGCATTTAGAATTAATCCCGGTTACAGAGAACAGAACACCCTGGGGCCCTCTCTCCCCAGCTGCCAGCCAGAGCTTGTTCATTCGTAATCTAAGAGTTGGAGAGTTACAGATACTCTGCTGTGTGACCAAGCCCACCTCAGGAAAAGGGGGCAGTCTTAAGGCCCAAGACACTCATTCAGTAAGGTACTGAGTCCTGAGTCTGGGGTGGGGTAGGGAAGGGGACAAGCCCCAGCCTATGGGAGAAAAGAGCAGGAATTCTCCAGGGTCTTTAAAAACCATGGTCTTGGCAGAGACCCCAGCCATTCTTGCTTTTTCTCTGTGATGGGTATCATGTGTAGAACTGCATATTTTATTTTTGAGTTTGCTATTATCTTATTTCCAACACATCCACAGTTAAGATGGGGCTTCCCACTTCAATGACATAATCAAGATAACCCCCACAGGCAAGCTCAGAGGCCCATCTCTCAGTGACTCTAGATTCTGTCAAGGAGACTATTAATACCAACATCAGGTAGCTGTGAGCCATGAGGGTGCTATGTCAGAAACATAGCATGGGGTCCTCGCTTGATCACTTCACATGCTGGACAGTCTGCAGAGACAGACATCAGTGACCAATAGTGACGCTAAGGGTCACACACGTGAACCAAATAGAATTTCAGAGCTACCACGTGCTCCTGGAGGACCTCTGTCAGACCCAAGAAGGGAAAAGAGAAGAGATCACTACATTTAGTCAGGGCTGACATTTATTCGACTTATTGGTGATACTGTATATTTGAATCAATATCTTTGCATGTGGGTGGGGTGTGTGATATATGTACGTGGTGCATGTGTGTGGATGTGATTGCACCCACCCATGAATGCACACATGCAGGTCAGAGCAGGACATCAGATGCCTTTCTCTGTCACTCTTTGCCTTAGTACCTTGAGGGAGGATCTCTCTAACGACTCCATGCTCACCATTTCGGCCAAACCTGCTGGCTAGTAAGCTTTTATGGCCTGCCTGTCTCTAGTCTCTGGTACTGGGATAACAGACCAGAGCAGCTATGCCCAACTTCTTACAAAGGTGCTGGGGATTTGAACTGGAGGCCTTGTACTTGCAGAACAAGCACTCGTATCCACTGAGCCATCTCTCCAGCCCCTATTTGCAATGTGTGTGTGTGTGTGTGTGTGTGTGTGTGTGTGTGTGTGTGTGTCTATGTGGGTGTGAATGAGTGCAGTGCCCGTGGAGGCCAGATAGATGCTCTGGATTTGGAGTTCCAGACAGATGTGAGCTGTCCAATCCTGGTGCTGGGAACTAAAGCCTGGATGCTGGGAACTGCCCTTGGGTCCTCTGCAAGCACAGCATATGTTCTTAACCACTGAGCCCTCTCTCCAGCCCCTACTGTTAATATCTTTTAGTGAAACTATGCAAAGACTTATTTGCTAACAAGTACAATGAAAACATTGCCTTGGAGGTTTAGGGTTGTAGCTTAGTAGGGAGTGCTCATAAATCCCTACAAGCCACTACAGTCCAAGCAAAGCATTGGAAATACCCATTGTTATAGCTTCCTGCTGTTTTCTGTATGTTCTGCTGCTCTGGCCATTACACCCAGCTTCTGTGTGCTGTCAAATGCTCTACCACTGAGCTGTACCCTCGGCCCTTTTGCTGAAGCATATTTTGCATGTTCTTGAAATGTACATTACTTATTAATGCTCCAGTTCCCAGGGAAAGAGATGTAAATATGCATATCATGGTGGGAGCAGGGCTTGGGATGAGTTTAGAATCATTAAAAGCTGGGGTTGGAGCCCTGCAGCTACTACAGTCTCCCAGTTGGGGGGCAAGGAAGCCCAGGGTGCCGCCACCTGGACAGCACTTTGAGGAGTCAGAGGGCAAAGGCAAGGCAATCACAGTCTCTGGACAGGCTATGTTCTCCTTTGGCATCAGGAAGCTGCCATATGAGGGAAGTGGGCGCCGCTGCAATTCAGTGTGTGTGTGTGTGTGTGTGTGTGTGTGTGTGTGTGTGTGTGCGTGCATGTTTGTACATGTGCACACATGTATGAACCACGACCTGCACAGCTTTGGACTTGATCTGACTGGAACGACAGGGAATGAAGAAATGACAGCCGCAAGTCATAAACATAGCCTAAAGTTGGGACTGGGTGGGCTCTGTGCTTTACTGGAGAACACCAGCAGCCTGGATCACTGAGTTTATTCCATACAGTTGGACGAGACAGTGGGTTAGTTAATCTTGGTAGTGGGGTCATTAGCTATATTTACCTTGTTTTCTGAGGTAAGCTCTCTCAGTCATCTTGGGGCTCACCAGTTTGGCTAGCCTGGTTAGCCAGAGAGCCCCAGGTATCCTCCTGTCTCTACTTCCCCATTGCGGGGTTACAGGAACATACTGCCACACTCAGCTTTTCACATGGGGATTGAATTTCGGTCCTCATTTTTGAGTAGCAAGCAGTTTTACTGACTGATCCATCTGCTCAGCCCCTATAGATTGGATTTTAAAAGTTCCCTCAACACCCATGTTGAAGGTTTGATCCCCAGGTTCTGGCACTGCTGGGAGACAGTGAAAAATTTAGGAGGTGGAGCCTCATAGAAGGATATCAAATTGTTGACAGACTCCAGTCTCTTTCTGTTTCCTTGGTTTCTCAGACATGGGGTGAGATGCTTTGTGTGGCCGAGGGTAGTCTCTAGGGTACAGCTCTTGTCAGCTGTCACTCATGCTGGGGAGGGCTTTCTGGTGACACAGCTGTCTTTGAGTTACCATGATCTGTAAGTGACCCCAGAAAACTCCCTGGTTCCCTAAGATAGGCCTGGCAGACTTGTTTCCTTGGCTTCTTGTCAGTGTCCCGTCTAGGACACCTGTTGTCAGTGTCCCGACTAGGGCTCCTGTTTTCAGTGTCCCCTCTAGTGTGCCTGTTGTCAGTGTCCCATCTAGGGCGCCTGTTGTGTCCTGTCTGGGATGCCTGTTGTCAGTGTCCTGTCTGGGACGCCTGTTATCAGTGTCCTGTCTAGGGTGCCTGATGTCAGTGTCCTGTCTAGAGCGCCTGTTGTCAGTGTCCTGTCTAGGGCATCTGTTGTCAGTGTCCTGTCTAGGGTGCCTCTTGTCAGTGTCCTGTCTAGAGCGCCTGTTGTCAGTGTCCTGTCTAGGGCGTCTGTTGTCAGTGTCCTGTCTGTGTCTAGGGTGCCTGTTGTCAGTGTCCTGTCTAGGGTGCCTGTTGCCAGTGTCCTGTCTAGAGCGCCTGTTGTCAGTGTCCTGTCTAGAGCGCCTGTTGCCAGTGTCCTGTCTAGAGCACCTGTTGTCAGTGTTCTGTCTAGGGTGCCTGTTGCCAGTGTCCTGTCTAGAGCACCTGTTGTCAGTGTCCTGTCTAGGTGCCTCTTGTCAGTGTCCTGTCTAGAGCGCCTGTTGTCAGTGTCCTGTCTATGTCTAGGGTGCCTCTTGTCAGTGTCCTGTCTAGAGCGCCTGTTGTCAGTGTCCTGTCTAGGGTGCCTCTTGTCAGTGTCCTGTCTAGGGTGCCTGTTGCCAGTGTCCTGTCTAGAGCGCCTGTTGTCAGTATCCTGTCTAGGGTGCCTCTTGTCAGTGTCCTGTCTAGAGCGCCTGTTGTCAGTGTCCTGTCTAGGGCCAGTAGACATTTGTTACTTCTCCCTGGGAGAAGTTGCACAACAATCCAATGGCCTTGGATTGGGATCAAGAGTGCAAATAAAAGTCCCCTTTCTTTAATTTTCTTAGGTATCCTGCCATAGTAACAGACAGTTGACAAGCACACTAGGACTTCAGGGTAAGGTCCCTGTAGTGGGTTTGATTTACCTGAGAGGGTCACTGAGAGTCATTTCACAGTGTTAGGTAAGGAGTCAAAGGTGGACTAGGGTGAGAGTAGGAAGGGAAGACAAGAAACACGCCACCCTTTAGGACCCTGAAGAGAAGGATCAGACCAGAGAGGAAGCAGCTGGTACCCCCACTCCTGGGTGGAGTTTATCGATACCTATAGGCTGCCAGGAACTGCTTGGACAAGCATGGCTTCAAGGAATCTTTCATTCCTTTAGTAATTACTGCCTCTGCGATGGGGAATTGTCATTGTCCACCTGACTGAATTTAGAGTCAGTGTGGGAACACACTCTGTACACATCTGTAAGGGGTTTCTAGATCTGGTTAAGTGAGGAGGGACGGCCTACTGTTGTGGGAGGTTGCTCGTTCATTCCAGGCTTCTCAAATATGAAATAATCACTCAGAAACTATATTAATTAAATCCCTGCTTGGCCTATTAGCTCTAGTTTCTTATTGGCTATCTCTTACATCTAGAATTAACCAATTTCCATTATTTTGTATTTTTTACCACGAGACTCATGGCCTACTGGCAAGATTTGGAGTGGCAGCTCGTGTCTTTCTACTGGCAGCTCCATGATGTTTTGTGACTCTGCCTTCTTTCTCCCAGCATTCAGTTTAGTTTTCCCCACTTAAGTCTATTCTGGTCTGCATAGGCCCAAAACAGTTCCTTTGTTAACCAATGGCATTCACAGCATATGGAAGGGAATCCTCATCGGTCTGCCCTAAGTGTGGACAGCCCATCCCATGAATCCTGAATGTCATGAAGAGGAGAAAGAGAACTGAGCCCCAGCATTCACCTCTCTTCTTCCTGACTGTTGAGGCCATGTGACCAGCTGTCACCTTCTCTGGCATCCATGCCTTCTGCACCATAATGGACTAGCCTGTGGCCTCAAACTGTGAGCCCAAATGAACTTTTCCTTCCTTTGGTGTTTTTGTCAGGCATTCTGTATCAGCGATGAGAAAAGTCACTAACACACTACTCATCCCTCAGCTTCCTTCATTTTCTTTGTTTCTCATTCTTCATGATTCCCCTTCCCCTCCAGTCCTTTTTCTTCTCTGCCTGGTCCTGACACTTCTCCTCCTGTCCTCTGTCCCTCTTTTCTATAGCTGTCCCCTCTCCCTTCTCACCACCTCTCCACCTGTCCTGGTTTCTTTTCAGTCACTCTGATAAAATGACCTCAAATGTGGCTGGAGGAGGGAGTATGTGTTCTGGTTCCCAATTCGAGGGTGCAGTCCATCACGGTGTAGAGAAGGGGATGGTGGCAGGAGCTTGGAGCAGCTGGTCACAGCTACTCCACAGTCAGAGAGCAAAATGAAAACGAAGGTTCCTTTTTATCCAGTCTATGGAATGGTGCCACCAACCGTAGACAGGCCTTCCTACCTCAGTGAACTTAATCCAGACACCCCCTCACTGATGTCTCCTAAGTGGTTCTAGACCCCATCATGTTGGTAATTAACTCGGCCATGTGCCTGGTTCTGGGTATCACCTTCTGTCAGGGCTCCATCACCGGAGACAGGAGATGGAATCCCAAGAGGAGAATGGAAGGCAGGTTCCTGCTTGTGCCGTGCTCCTTGCCTGCAAGTCATTTGGTGGTCTTCCTGGGTTGTGCTTTTGTTACTTTTAAAAGTTGTGTGTGTGTGTGTGTCTGCATTGTGGATATGTGTGTGTGAGTGTAGCTGCCTGGATCCCCTGGAACTAGAATTACAGGCATGTGTGAGCCTCCTGATATGGCTGCTGGGAGTGGAACCAGCAAGAACAGCAAATGCTTTTAACCACTGAACCATCACTCCAGACGCTCCCCCCTACCACCACCACTGCCACCCGACCAGGTTCTGTTTTGTTTGTATCTTTCAAGATAAGAAAAAAACAAATGTCACCTTTAACTATTTCTCAGCGTTTTAAAGACTTTATCTTATTTTTATTATGTGTGTGTATGTGTGTTTGTGTATAGAATGTGCATGTGAGTGTTGGTGTCTGTAGAACCAAGAAAAGGACATGGGATCTCAGAAGTTGGAATCGCAGGTGGTTATGAGCCATGGATTCTGGGAACAGAACTTGGGTCTCCTGTGAGATTTGAATGTGAGGCTGAGCATAGTGGTGCACACCTTTAATCCTAGCACTTTGGAGGCAGAGGCAGGCAGATCTCTTTGAGCTCAAGTTAGCTTGGTTTACATAGAAAGTTTCAGGACAGCCAGGGCTATATCGAGAGACCCTGTCTTTAAAAAAGAAAAAAAAGTAGCATGTGCTCTTAACCACTAAGCCACCTCCCTAGTTCCTCTCCCAGTGTTTTTTTTTCTTTTAAAAATTAAGAGTTAAAATTTTAGAAATAAACCAAATAGCAATATATAGGAGACCATGTGGATTGAACAGAAAATATAAACGTTCTGTTGCTGTAACAGCATGCACTTTGCATAAAGGATGAAGGGATTAGGAAATTGCTATCAGCGAAGCAGTTGCTATGCAGGCCAGGGGATTGGAGTTTGAGCCCCAGAACCCACATTTTAAAAAGCTAGGTGTGGTGGTGTACATGTGTAAATCCAACACTGAGGAGGCAGTAAGAGGTAGGTGTTTGGATGGAAGCCACACCCCAGCACCAGGTATCCATATTTCCAGAGTCTGGAATGTTCGGGTGGGCGTTCCACCCCAAGCCTCCTCCCTGGGGAGTTGCCTCAGTCCAGACTCCACCCCCAAGAAAGCCCACCTAATGATGTCCCCTCCCCAGAGATGCTCAAGACCACTCCCAGAGGGTATTTAAACTGCTCCCAGAGAACGAACACGTGGTTTTTCCGGTTTCCCTTTTCTATCTCCTCACTGAGGGGCTGGAAAGCCATCCGGGAGTGTTTTTATCTATTAAACCTGAACTTCTTCTAATCTGGTTTGATTTGATCTGGTTTGGAATATTGCATCGGCAGAGAGGCTTATGGGGTGCAGAAACTTTTCCGCAGGACCTTGGAGCTTGCTAGCCAGGCAGCCCAGCCAAATTGTTGCATTCCAGAAACAAAACAAAACAACAACAACAAAAAAAAAAAACCCATCTCAAAAAGCAATGTTGGAGGTTGACCGCGGGCCTCCACACGCATGTGCATGCATAGGTACTATCACACACATGAGCTTGTGCATATACCCTCACAAAATACCCTCAGGATGAGTCTGAACCATGTGCCAAATGCAGAGAGATATGTGTGCGTGCTTGGTTCTTGGGAACTGTGAGTAACTGAGAAGTTGCCAGCATCATAAACAGTATAATATCTTTCTATATTTATGGCATCAAAACATTAGTATCCTTTAAATATCAGTTTTTTAAAGTTCATTATTTATTATGTATATGCATGTCCGTGGTATCATGTGAGAGTGTGAGTGAGTGCATCCCATTGTGTGCATGTAGATGTCAGAGGACAACTTGGCTAAATTAGTTCTCCTTCCATCTTCAAGGGGGCTCCGGGGATCGAACTTGGGTTCTCAGGCTTGCTTGCGAAAGGCCTTTACCCTCTGAGCCGTCATGCCAGCCCCACACCAGCTAATAATAGTGTCACCCCTGAGGATTAAGAGTAATAGAGAGAACAATGTGGGTATGCCTTTTGACTCTATTCTTGGGTCTTATTTAACTGTTATTAAAACAGATTCATTTTGTTATATAAATAATTTGGGGAAGGGAAGAAAAAAACATTCACTGGTCCTTCTTCCAGCCAGATCAATAATAGCAAGTGATGGTACAGCAGAAGCTGGGTGCTGGGAAGGAGCATAATGGGGGACGAGAGGGATTCTAAGTTCTATTCTGATATGCAACCGGCTCCTTTTGCCCTGGCCTCTGCTCTCCCAGGCTTCTTGCTCTCTGATTCTCTTTTCCTTTCCCAACCTTTTTCTTCCTGTGTGTATAGCTTGTGATAGAGGTGACAGGACCAGTCTTAGATGCATTTCAGTGCTCTGGCTGGGGGCACACATGCGAATGTCTCTGGCTGTCCTTATACCCTTGGCCCTCCCCGAGAGTCATATCTCTGGGGGCTATGCTGTGTTCCCTGGTTCCTGCCCCATGGCACATGGCTTTGAGAGCCTGGGCTTCCTTCCCCAAAGCAGGGCTTGGGCAGCTCCAGGTACAGCCAACATAACCAACAAAGCCCCTGGGATTCTCTACAGTGGTGTTGAACTCAGAGTTAACAGATGGAATCATATGGGCAAACTAATTATATTTTTTCCAGTTTTTTTCCTGGTATTTGTGAGTCTGCAGGAGCTTAATTTATGGATTAATTACACCTCAGAGCTAAACGAGGGGGCTGGGGCACCTCAGACAGCCTCTGTGTTGTATTAGGAAACACGGTACATGGAGTTGGGTTTGGAGGGAGGGAGAAACCAGTGGGCCTCCAAGAAGCAGAAGCCACCAGATGGTCCAGGGGGGTGGCCCAGGTGGAGCTCCTGTGTGCCAGGCTTCTATCTGCCTGTGGGCTGACTTGACACAGTCAGCTCCTCTGGGCACCTTCTCCACCCAGCCACTGCATCAGTTCCTAATGGCTCCAATGCCTGTGAGGCTCTTCCCTGATTGGCTGTAGGTGATTGTGTCCCAGTAAACTTCAGCCTTCCTGTTCAGACCCAGGGAGGCCATAGACTGGTCTTTGGGGCCTGAGGCATCTGGAAGGTATCTAACACATCTGTGTTAGATACCTCCACAGAGAGCCCCGTATGGACTGACCCTGGGGAGTTCCGGGGACCTCTTTGTCCCTCTTCCCAGCATGGCCACTTTAATGAATTTCCCTTATCTGCTTTCTACTATTAATGTGACTCTTTTAATTAACTTATTGAGGACAAGTAGCTGAAACTATCTTGGAGCACAGGCAGTGACCCCCAAGTTTGGTAACAGGTGCACTTCCTAAACAGGACTCAGGGAATCATTACAGGTTGACAGATAGGTACCCACATGGCAGAAAGCCCTGAACGCTGAGCTGAGACACCCCACCAGTCCATCTGGCTCTGGCTCATAGCACACCATCATGGGCAGCCCTCGGATGGCTCTTCCTATGGCTCTGACTCTTTCAGGGGCTGGGGATCCCCACAGGCAGACCCACTTTATGGTGAGAATGTGGACTTGCACAAGTTGTCACACTGAGAGGTGTGATGCAGTGAGCTCAGGACAGGGTTGGACATTCATGCGCGTCTAACAATGCAGGAGGATTATGTTGGGAACACATTTGCTCAGTGAGGTCCCTCTGTGGGGGATGTTTTGTCTGCTTTGTTCACTGCATTCTGGAGCTCAAGGCAATGGATAGGAATCAGAGATAGAGCACCTGACTAGAATCTCCCAGTGAGGTACTGATGGATGACTTAATGGCAGGCCGTTACCTTGCATTTACCCGGGGACAGGCTGGGGATGTGACTCAGCAGTAGGGCACCTGCCTAGAATCCTCACTAGGGGTGTGGTTCAGTGGTAGAGCACCTGCCTAGAATCCCCCAATGAGCGGCTGGGGTCGTGGCTCAGTGGTAGAACACCTGCCTAGAATCCTCCAATGAGCCGCTGGGGTCGTGGCTAGGTGGTACGGCACCTGCCTAGAATTCCCCAGTGATGGGATGGGCATGTGGCTTCTGCTATAGAGTGTTTACCCAGTATGTGTGAAGCTCTGGGTTCCAGCCCAGAACCAAAGGAAAAGAAAGAACCAAGTTTTAATTCAATTGCAAATGTATTTAAATCTAAGGTCTTGAGCATGCTAAGCAAGCACCTGTATAGTGGAGCTCCATCCCAGCCCTGCCAATATGATCTGAATTAAAACTGCCAAGAAACTGGGAAAACAATGCATAGAGCAAGCAACCTTCCAGTGAACATGAAGGAGGAAATTTGGGAGAGCTGGCTAGAGATGCTGCCCAATCATCTTTTGGGCAGAGTTAGTGACTAGTGAGTACTAGAGAATCCTTCCATTTCACCGGAGGTCACACAGCTAAATAAAGGCTGGGTTTGGCTGAAAAGTCTTGACCAGGACTCTTGGATTGATTTCCGTTCTTTGAGCCACCTGAGTCACATAGAACCTTTGCCTATGGAATTCACAGTTGCAGCTTCCAATCAGTTGAGCTAACGAAGTAACCTGCTTGGCCAGGTGCCTTGCGTGATGCTTAGGGTCTCTCTCTCTCTCTCTCTCTCTCTCTCTCTCTCTCTCTCCAGAGATGCCTCAAAGGCAAGGAATCTTCATGAGGGAAATTCTACCATCTCTGGAAGTGTTGCCTGTGTAGCAATGGAGTAGAAGCTAGGGAAATGCCAGGGGATGAAGGAATGGCTGTCATGTGTGTGCTGGCAGGTGAAGGATGGTAAGGGGTTCTGAGCCGGTAGGCTTCCTTCCTGGTGGTCCGTCTGTAGTCTGCTACCAGCTGCATCGCCAGCTTGCCTGTCGGAGTGGTGTGTGGCAACGCATCTACACACAAGTGTGCTCACCCGTGTGAACACATATAAACACACATGCACTCAAAGAAAGCCTGGCTCAAGGACCAGCAGGATGTGCTAGTACCCTCCTGGGATCAAAAGTCAGGTATATGGTCACGCCCCATGTAAGGCAGTAGAAGACACTGGCTTTGGCCTCTAGCTTGTCCTGACACTTCCAGCTCCCCTGAAGGTTTGTGAGCTTCTCCAGTGTCCTCCTTGGAGTCTCAGTCCCCAACTCTATAGCCCATGTGTATCTTTCACTTTTAAGACAGTATCTCATGTAGCTCAGGCAGGCCTCCAACTGATTGTGTATCCAAGGATAACCCTGCACTCCTTATCCTCTTGCCTCTCCCTCCCAAGTGCTGAAATTACATGTTGGCAGCACCACTCTGCCCAGTTCTATGGGGTGCTAGTTTGGAACCTAAGGCTTCGTGAGCTCCGGGCAACCACTCTACCAACTGAGCTACAGCTCCAGTCCACAGCCTTCTTACGATGGGATTGGAAGATCCTGCAAGATCTTGTGGGAGCTTGTCTGACAACAGTGCTCCAGATCAAGCCTGTCTAAATACATTTGTCTTGTCCCCTCGCAGGCCGCCAGCCCGGAGACAAGACTAACCCTTCGTGACAGAATCAGTTCAGCCCTGTCCTCTGAGCAGAGCCCAAGGTGGGCAGAGTCTGGCTGGGGCCAGCCGGGTGCTCTACGCGATAGCTGCGGGCAGGGTTAGGGTTTGATAGCCAGATGACCAGGATCCAGGTCAGGACACTGAGCAGGAGCTGGGAGAAGCTGAGGTGGGGTTCTGCCTCTACAGTTCAAAACTCCAGACAGCAGTCAAAAGAATAGGGAGATGGACTTCCTTTGTGTGTGTGTGTGTGATGTGTATGTATCTATATGTGTGTTAACATGGGAACAACATCCACTCTGTTCTAGGCATTAGCAAACTCAGCACAATCATGTACAGAATGCAATAATTAATGACTATACAGCTGCTTTATGTATTTGCGGTACTATATATTTAATCATTAATTTCTACTGCATTACTAGTTATATTGAGATATTATTCCAGGAAAGTGGCTCAGCAGGTAAAGATCCTTGCTGCTAAATCTGAGGAGCTGAATTGAATCCCTGGGACCCACCCTTGGGAAAGAAAAACTCTGCATCACCTGACCTCCATATGCACAGGTGGCATGTGCACTTCCCGCCCCCGCCCAAATAAATAAGCAAGTAAATGCAACTTAAAGAAAAACCCAGTCTGCTCTGGAAGTGCGGAGTGTGCAGCAGCCTCATGCTCCTCAGCTATCACACCTTTTTGTTGGTGATTGGTTTGAGACAGGGTTTCATGTAGCCCAGGTTGGCTCGAGGATGGCCTTAAACTTCTGAGCCTCCTGACTTCCCGGATTACAGGCGTGCTCCACCACCCCTGGTTAGGTTCTTTGTGCATGCTGGCCAAGTGCTCTAACCACAAAGCCACATGCTCAACCCTGCACCTCTCCTGGTGGCAGCAAACAGTCAATCAGTGACTACTGACCTGGGACCTTTCGGGTCAATGACCACACGATGACAAATCGTCTAACAACTCATCTCTCACAAGCTGTCCTGTGGTTAAGCACCAAGTGTCAGTTCGTTCCGAAGGTGAGGCCAGGAGATCCAGGAGAAGGCGGGGAGCGAGGCCATGATGTGTGTGCAGTGAGGAATTCAGAGTGGCCCTGGCCAAGCCCAAGAGCACACTCGGCCACCTCCCACAGCCTGGGTGTAGGGCCACTCTGCAGGGTAGTTTGACCTCTGTGGGTAAAGTTATGGAGTTAGATCATGTGAGATGGGTATGGCAGATGAAGCAGCTGGAGGGCAGGTGTGGCCATGAAGCAACTGGTTGGGTGAGTGTGGCAGTGAAGCAGCTGGATGGGTGGGTATGGCAGGTGAAACAGCTGGCTGGGCAGGTGTGGCAGGTGAAGCAGCTGGGTCGGCAGGTGTGGCAGATGAAACAGTTGGCTGAGCAGGTGCAGTAGGTGAAGCAGCTGGGTGGGTGGGTGTGGCAGGTAAAACAACTGGGTGGGCAGGTGTGGCAGGTGAAAGCATTGGCTGAGCAGGTGCAGTATGTGAAACAGCTGGGTGGGTGTGGCAGGTGAAACAGCTGGGTGGGTGGGTGTGGCAGGTGAAACAGCTGGGTGGGTGGGTGTGGCAGGTAAAACAGCTGGGTGAGCAGGTGTGGCAGGTGAAGCAGCTGGCTGGGTAAGTGTGGCAGCAAACTGGCCCTTTCTGCTGTGGAGCACAAGGGCACGGGTGCTGGCTGCAGGGTGGCCTGTGCACACAGAGAGGGACAGGCCTGTGCTAGCTGCTGTGGTCCGTGAGTCCCACTGCCAGGATAAAACTGATTCTTGCCGAGGTTGTCTGCCCAAGGCCCAGCTGCTACCTGCCATAAAAGGTTTTGCTGCCTAAGCCCATTTACTTTTATTTATTTATTTTTTGAGACAGAGACTCAAATAGTACGAATTACTGTAGAAATCACTTCATAGCCAAGGATGACATTGAATCCTTGATCCTCCTGCCTCCACCTCACGGCCTGAGTGTGGTTCCAGATCCCACATGGTGGAAGGAGAGAATTGACTCCTTCAAATTGTCCTCTGCTACATGTATGTTGTGGCGCATATTCCCCCAATAAATAATAATAGGTGTAAATTATTTTAAAAGCCAGGCATGGTGGCACATGTGTATAATCCCAGTACTGCCATGGTGGAGACAGGGGGACCCCTGGGGAATGCTGGTCAGACAGCCCTGCTATTTGATGAACTGCAGGTCTGTGAGAAACCCTGTCTCAGAGAAAAGGTGTATATGACACCTGACAAATGACAGCTGAGGTTGCCCTCTGGCCTGTACATGTGCACGCACAAACACACACACACAGAAGATATGTACACAAAAGCCTGTGGAGGCTTCACACAGAACTGGAGTCAGATATTACGCATTCTATTTAATAGCTGTGTGATTCTGGGGAGGATGCTCAACCTTTCTGAGCATCAGTTTTAAAATCTGTGAACTGGGGCCGACAGTATGTATCAAAAGAGGTTGTTTGGGGATTTTACAGAAGACCCTGGTGACATGGCCCATGTCCTCAAGGCTGCAGAGATGCCACTACTACTCCCCTTGTCCCTTCAAGCCTGTTGTGGTGTTTTGCTTTGCTTTGTTTTGTTTTATGAGGGTTTCTCTGTAGCTTTGGGGCTCTTGTAGACCAGGCTGGCTTCGAACTCACAGAAATCTGCCCGCCTCTGCCTCCTGAGTGCTGGGACTAAAGGCGTGCGCCACCACTGCCCGGTCCATTATGGTTTTGAATAGAGGTCTGAGATGTAAATACCCTGGCTGGTCCTGCTCTGGGCAGTTACTCTGCTACAGCAGGGCCTTCCTCATGCCTAGTGCTCCCTTGGTCTGGTGCTTGTTGTTGGTGGCAGGGTTCCTTGCCTGGCTCCCTTCTGGTCCCTACAGCTCTTCTGTGTAGGTTTTTGTTTTTCCTGACTGAAGAGCCCTCTATGACTCACATAGCCAGAGGCCTGGCAGAGAACTTTGGACTCTCTCCAGTCTTCCTACTTATGAGGACCTCATGGGGTGCAGGGGCCCACAAAAAGCTGCCCCTGCTTCCCATGGTATCTGTGGCCCCTTCCCCTTTTGTCTGTCTGGATACACCCCTGCTCCTCAGGCCATATCATATTAAGTAAATTTAAATTACATTTGTTTATATATGAGTGGGAAACGAAGCATGCATGACATGCATTACCCATGTGGGGGTCAGATGACAGCCTTCAGCGGTCATATTTCCACCACGTGAGTTCTGAGAGTCAGTCAAGTGTCAGGCCCGGTGGCAAGTGATTTCACCAGCTGAGCTGTCTGAGAATCCGGCCCCTGGATTCTCATATTTTACTCTCTTCAGCGTTCCCGTGCATTTTCAGAGTCTCAAAAGTCCCTCTTCTTTCATCTCATTTTTTATAGCCCCCTCGCCGTGTGTGTGTGTGTGTGTGTGTGTGTGTGTGCGCGCGCGCACGCGCGCGCGTGCACGCGCGGTGCTAGGGATGGAACCCAGGGCTTTGAGTATGCACTCTGACACTGAGATACATTTCCATTCCGTATCTTCGGTTTATAAAACTCAGATCAGATGGTCCTCCTGTCCCAGAACCTTTCTGACCATTGTAAGGCAGAAGGAACACTTTAGCTACCCAGGCAGTTTTAGCCTACTTAACCTAGGAAGAAAAATATTCTACAGCAATGGCAATATCTGCCACCAGGGGGCGCGCCGCACAGAAGCGGGTCAAAGCGCAACTCCAGGGGACCGCTTCCTAGACTGAATCTCAAGTTGCAAAGGGACGCTAGATCCTGCGTGCAGAGTGCTGGGACACTGGGCACCAGCAGAAGTCAAGAGGTTGGTCCTCAGGCTGGCAGAGAGTCCAGCTGAGGGGCCAACAGTGTCTGTTTGATTTCGCAGAGCACACGGAGTAGAAACAAGAGTTTTTCTCATCAAAAAGGTGGAAGAGAGCTGAAGGTTGTCCTTGGACGTTTGCCTGTGTGCTCTGTGAAAGAGAGAGCTGGAAGTTGTCCTCTGACTTTTGACCTTTTCCTGTGTGCTGGGTGTGGGTGTGGGTGCGCGCGTGCGCACACATGAAGGCTCGCACGTATACATGAACGCATGTACACAGGCACACACATACACAAAGAAATTACACTTGTGGAGGCAGGTGTGTGAGAGTTCCTCTGCATGTGAGATAGCCCCAAGCAGTCCCCACAGGTCCACGAGCCCATCTTTGGTGACAAATCTCTTCGATCTCGTCTCAAGTTGGTTTTGTCTGTCTGGCGGAGTTCTGTTCCAGCAGGTGCACTGGCAAGTTCCCGTTGTCGGGAGCTGATGCAGGAGGCAGGCTGGGATAGGGCCTGTGAGGGGCACTTACCAAGGGGCAGAGGGGTGCTGAGGCAGGTGTCACACGGAGCCGAAAAGCTCTTTCCCCTATTTAAACCATTTTTGAAAAGTATTTCGTCGTTTTGCTTGTAGGGTCGTCTTGGCTGATTTTACGTCTGTGAGTCACAGGTATGCCTGGTTCACAAGGCAGCAGCCGCGGGTCCCAAATCCCCTGCAGCTGGAGTTAAGAACAGCTATGAACCTCCATGTGGGTACTAGAAACCAAACCCTGGTCCTCTGGAAGAACCTCTGAGCCATCTTCCCAGCCCCCATTGTCCCCATTGTATAACTGATGATATCAAGCACCAAGCATACACAAGCGCTGGCCAGAGGCTCCAGAGTACATATCTTTGCCGACCTTGAATTGCTTATTGGAGGATGACCTGAATTTCTGGTCCTCCTGCCTCTACCTCTAGAGTGCTGGGGATACAGTTGTGTGCCATCAGTCCCACTTCCTGTGGTGGGGGGTGTGCAATACAGGGTTTAGTGCATTTAGACAAACACTCCACTAACTGAGCCACTCTGCCAGCCCACATGTGACTTTTAAAAATCAACACAGTCCATTAATCACACTTACATATCATGAGATGCTCGGCCATGTATCCATAGGACTGTCTGAGCCCATGAGAATACCTGGGCTTCCTAGGGACCAAGTCTGTCTACTGCTGACACCACTCATCCTCTTTACTTCCTGGTATTAAATTGTGTGTGTGTGTGTGTGTGTGTGTGTGTGTGTGTGTGTGTGTCTCACAGAGAGCACATGGAAGTCAGAGGACAGCTTGAACGAGTCAGTTTCACCATGTGGGTCCCAGAGATGGAACGCATATCATCAGGTTTGGTGATGAGCATCTTTAACCACTGAGCAATCCTGTCACTTCTCTCGCTTTTCTCCCAAATGGAAGGAAATGCTAAGGAAGTTTCAGTAAGAAATTCATATTTTAAAAGCTAGTACCTTGGGCAACTGAGGAGAGGGAACCTGAAATGACCCTATCCTATAGCCATACTGATGAATATCTTGCATATCACCTTAGAACCTTCATCTGGCGATGGATGGAGATAGAGACAAAGACCCACATTGGAGCACCAGACTGAGCGCCCAAGGTCCTAATGAGGAGCCGAAGGAGGGAGAACATGAGCAAGAAAGTCAGGACCACGAGGGGTGCACCCACACACCGAGACAGTGGGGCTGATCTATTGGGAGCTCATCAAGGCCAGCTGGACTGGGACTGAATAAGCATGGGATAAAACCGGACTCTCTGAACATGGCGGACAATGAGGGCTGATGAGAAGCCAAGAACAATGGCACTAGGTTTTGATTCTACTGCATGAACTGGCTTTGTGGGAGCCTAGACTGTTTGGATGCTCACCTTCCTGGACCTGGATGGAGAGGGGAGGACCTTGGACTTCCCACAGGGCAGGGAATCCGGACTGCTCTTCAGACTCGAGAGGGAGGGGGAATGGAGTGGAGGGAGGGGGAGAGGAGTGGGAGACGGGGTGGAGGTGGAAATTTTTTCAACAACAACAACAAAAAGGTATGTTTTCCCTGTTCAAGTTCACAGAATCCTGGTGACCCTTGATTAAGGGTAGACTTCCCTATTCTCTTGGAACCGGCTTGACAGATGAATTAACCAGCCTGGGGCTCAGATGGACTCACAGATGGAGTCCCAGGGGAGCACACAACCAGAAGAAAGAAACTTGCACAAATGGCCCTTGCATTCTTGACAGCTGACATTGCGCCGTGTGTATTATTCGCTCATCCTCTGATGTCATTTGGAAGTCTGGATCCATTGCTCCTCCCAAGTACAGAGGCTTCGCCGGCCAGCTCTTCTGTCAGCTTGGCACAAGCTAGAGTCATCTGAGAGGAGGGAGTTTCAAATGGGAAAATCTTCCCTAAGACCAACTGTAGGTAAGTCTGGAGGATGTTTTCTTACTGATGGATGGGGGAGGACCCAGTCCATTGTGGGTGGTGCCATCCTGCATTGGTGGTCCTGGGTTCTATAAAAAAGCAGGCTGAGCAAGTTAGGGTGAACAAGTCAGTAAGGAGTAGCCCTCCTCCATGGCACCTGTATCCGCTTCTGCTTCCCGGTTCCCCCCTGCTTGAGTTCCTGCCCTGACTACTTTCGATGATAAACTATGTGGAAGTATAAGTCAAATGAACCCTTCCCTCTTGAAGTTGCTTTGGTCATGGTGCTTTATCACAGCAGTGGAAACCCCAACTGAGACAGAAGTCATGGCTCCCTGTGTTTCTGTAGATGGTTCTTGTGTTTGTGCCTCAGAGTGGATGCACTTGGCCATTTGGCTTGCTTTGTTGCAGGCAGAGTAACTTTGCCAGCTGAGGAGGCTCAGGCAGTGTCTCTCAGTGGAGGTTTCTAGAAGGTCATAGGAGCAATGGAGTCCACTGTCCTGCCTCGCCTAGGAGCCTACTATTGGGCTCAGGTACAGCAGCTGGGGAGGCCTATCCTGCGGCCCATTGTGGGGACTCGGGTACAGCAGGTGGGGAGGCCCTCTGGACCCCACTTATTGGTGAAGCAGCTCTCACCACAGAGAAATAAAAAAAGAGGTAGTTTATTCTGGAATAAGATATGAGTACCCATGTCCAAGGGACACCTAGAGGTCTTCCCAATTGCCATGTCCCAATGAGGTAGTAATTTCACTAACTTTTTATAGTTAACATAACAAAGAAAATCATAAAACAACACCCGGTTTAAGCACACTGCTGAGAATATTCTCTCTTTTTATTTCTCTGTGGCGAGAGCTGCTTCGCCAATAGGCGTGTTACAGCAAAGCAGGGAAACTGTGCTACAGGCCTTTGATGCTGCCTGGCAGATTCTGAGCCCTTGGATTGGTGGAAACTAGGGGTCTGTGCTGGTTTTGTCAAGTCTATTGTCAGCTTGACACAAGCCAGGGTTATCTAGGAAGAGGACACCTCAATAGAGAAAATGCCTCTACCAGGTTTGGTCTGTGGGGGGCATTTTCTTGATTAACAGTTGATGTGGGTGAGTCCAGTTCCCTGGGCAGGTTACAGATTGTATGAGAGCAGGCTGAGCAAGCCACGGGGCACAAACCAGAAAGCAGTGGTCCCTCACGGACTCTGCTTCAACTCCTGCTTCCAGGTTCCTGCTGTAGTAGGATCGGCGGGCTGTGTTCCCGTGTTCCCTCTCAGCTCCCGCACGGCTAGCTTTATGCCTGGAAATAACAACACACAAACTGTATTCTTTTAAACACTGCTTGGCCCATTAGTTCCAGCCTCTTACTGGCTAACTCTCACATCTTGATTAACCCATTTCTAATAATCTGTGTAACACCACGAGGTGGTAACTTACCAGGAAAGATCTTAACCTGCGTCTGTCTTGGAGAGGATAATCATGGCGACTGCCTCACTTCCCTTCTTCTTAGCATTCTGTTCTGTCTATTCCGTCTATCTAAGCTGCTGTCCTATCAAAGGCCAAGCAGCTTCTTTATTAATTAACCAATGAAAGCAACAGATAGATAGATGACCCACCTACATCATCCTGCCTTTAGCTCCTGCCTTGACTTTGCTTTATGATTGACTGTATTAAGTCTGTGCTAAAACTTTTCTTCTCCAAGTTGCTTTTGGTCACCGTGCTTGTCACAGCAAAACAAACAAACGAAGGAAAACTATTAGTCACAAAAAATGTTAGGTCACTTTAGCAGAGGCCAATAAATGGCTGTTAAGAGTGCTAAAGAAGCCCCAACCTGCAACATTCCAACCCCTCCACATAACTGAGGCTCCAGTCAGTCAATGATTGGCCTTTGAAGATTTGGCCTCTTTGCAGGACACAGCATCCCATGTCCTTCCCTCTCACAGAGCTACAAGCCTCTCCGCAATGGGCCTGCCAGCATTGTGTCCTTCCAAATACTTTGTAAGTTGGGAAAGCACAACTTCAGATGGGTTTGCTTATGTCCTTCTGATCTGAAGTCAGAGCACCTAGTGGGCACAGAGAACCAAGGGGCAAGAAGAAAGCCACCTGTGCTCCATGCTCGGGCCAGCCTGCTGTGGGGGGATGTGCCTGGAAGGAGAGGCGTATATGAAGTGTCGGACATTTTCACAGAGTTCTGGTCTCACCTCCAAGTCAGGCAACATAAAATAAATTTTGAATCTCAGAAACCTGATTCCTTCCTACTGAAGGAAGCCGGGCTACCCACAGTGCTTAGCACTATGGACAGTGGCAGGACACGGGCAAACCTTGGGGGAAGAGAAGGACGAAGGTGAATCACTGGTGTCTTATATTCACTATGATGTAGTCAGAGGGTCATTGCGGGTGGAGACAGGATGAGGATGTCTTATCTGCACCTTTCAGGAGGGTGCAGAGATGATGAGTTTCGTTACCGGGGTAGCCACATTGCTCGTAACAACTCTCTACCCAGCCATAATGTGTTTTCAGTATCTGGTATTCAGCAGATAATCCAGATGATGTTGGTTCATTGAGAGGATGTGACCAGTAGACAGCTACATCTACTGACTACATCTAGAGTCACCTGGGAGATGAGCCTCTGGCCATACCTGAGAAAGAATTTCTTGATTACCTTGACTGGAGTGGGAAGACGGACTATAGCTACTACAGCGCCATTCCATGGCTGGGGTCCTGCTCGGTATAAAAAGGAGAAAGTGAGCTGAGTCCTGGCCTTCATCTCCTGCTTCCTGACTGCGCATGCAGTGTGACCCCTGCCTCACGCTCCTATCACGTCTTCCCGCCATGATGGACTGAGCATGCGGTGTGACCCCTGCCTCACGCTCCTATCATGTCTTCCCGCCATGATGGACTGAGCATGCGGTGTGACCCCTGCCTCACGCTCCTATCATGTCTTCCCACCATGATGGACTGTATCCCCACACTGGGAGCTAAAATAAACCTTGTCTTCCTTAAGTTGCAGTTGTCAGGTATTCTGACTTAGCAATGAGAAGTGAACGAATATAGGAAATGGGCCAGGATCTACTGCGAAGTTCTATGTCTGCATAACACAGGGCCAAGTCTTCTTCTAGGGGAAGCCCATAAGGTCTCACGTTAGCTTTTGACCAGAATCTGCCTTCCCAGCAACCCGTAGGTGTTTGGTGAGGATACAGAAGCTTACATGATTAACGAGGCTGCCAAGAATAAATAGCCACACCTTCCGGTGGCCCCTGGGGCTGTGACCAGCTTACTGTGCTGCCCAGGGACAAACATGCTCAACTCTTCCCTTCTCCAAATCCAGTTCTGTGGGTGACCAAGGCACTCAAAGACATGATCTTCCCTAAAGAATACATCATTATAGAGGAAGAATTCCCTCAAGGGAGACAGGATGCTGCAAATGCCTCCTAAAGGCTGCCACTGGCGGCATGTGTCATTTACCCCTGGGACATAGGTGGCTCGGGAGAGGCTAAGCAGGTATGAAGAGAGAATCACAGGAGGGCAGAGGAGGAGATGGGTGGGTCACCTGCTCACTGGCTCAGCTGCTGAGGAACAGACGTTTCTGACTAGAGTCCTTTCTGTGTTGTCCATGGACACCAGACAGCCACTTGCTCCTTGGGCAAGTAATGAGGCAGTGCCCCTTTCAAGATGGAATACCAGTCAGAGCATCAGCATCAAAGTGAGCCGAGAGGGCTGGAGAAATGGCTCAGAGGATAAGAGCACTGGCTGCTCTTCCAGAGGTCCTGAGTTCAATTCCCAGCAACCACATGGTAGCTCACAACCACCTGTAATGAGATCTGGTGTCCTCTTCTGGCCTGCAGGCATATGTGCAGGCAAGAACACTGTATATAAAATAAATAAATAAATCTACAAAGTGAGCTGAGAAGCTTGGCTGGTTCTCTGGCCAGCATGGGTAAGAATGATGCTGCCCTAGTTCAGGGTACCAGCATAAATCACCTTGGCTTCAGACAACTGGGTTGCAGTTGGAAGGATTATGGGGGACTTGGCCCCAGAAGGAGCAGATCCAGGGACAGAAGCAGGTCCTCTCCTCTGAATCGCCATCAGGAGAGGTAATTAGGGCTGTAGTCACTGCCTCTGCGAGACCAGGCAAGGGCTCTCTGGGACTCGCTGACCCTCTTGACGCAAATGTGTTACTGTGATCTGGCTAATGGGCCTGGAGGGTGGCTCCTCACTGGACTCTGAGTGGAGCTGTGAGTATCTTCAAAGGATGAGACTGAAGCACCTCCCCCCATCTTCCCTCATTGTGGGCTCAGGAGCTGGGGATGGAAATGGCTGCTTGGGTCACAAAGGCCCTGTGGGCTGAGACTTGTCTATCCCTGGCCATCCACTGTGGGGAACAAGTTCTTTCCCAAACAAAACTGCACAGACTATGATTCCCAGACCCCTCTGCATCTCGGACAGGTGCCCTGCACCCAGAAGACAGTGCTATCACCCTTCCTCAGTATGCCCTGTGCAGCCAAGGAGAAAAGGAGTTGGTAAGACCAGGGAGGCCCAGGGCACGCTGGCTTCTGTGGTGCCTCCAAACAGCGCCAAGAGCAGAGCAGGGATGGGGATGTACAGCAGGCGGAGGGCAAGAAAAATCTGGAAGAGGTGCTGGGGAGATGGCTCAGGGGCTAAAGTGCTTGCCCTCAAGTGTGAGAAGAAGCCTTCTGGTCCCCAGCCTTAGGTGTCAGAGCTGATTGGGATTTGGGGGCAAACTGATTGGCTTGACTAACTGAACTGGTGAGCTCCAGGGTCAATGAGAAAGTCTGCCATAGTAAATAAATGGAGAGTAACTGAGGAAAAACACCGAACATTACCCCTGGGCTTCCACACAAATGTACACACACGTGCATGCACTTCTGCACTTAAGTATGTGCAAATATATTTGAACATATATACATACATACACCATGCACATGGTACACCATACACACACACACACACACACACACACACACATTCATGAAAAAGGAATTCATCTGTGTGAGTAGGGGACAGTTGGGCCAGGAACACAGTGTGGCATCCACACCAGTCCCACATGCAGTCTCTCTCCTGCACATACCATCTGTTCTGTGTAGAACGCTTCTTTCTCGGGCCCCACATCCCATTTGGTCAGTTCCATCTTAACCAAACAGATCCTTCCCAACTTCAAACCCAACCTCTCCTGGCTCTACCCTCTCTCTGTGTATCCTGAGACAAGCTTCTCCAAGGGAGACACAAGCTGGGTGAGACAAGGGCACAAGAAAGCTTTAGCCAGTCAGAACCAGTGCTGGGAGCTTCAGACCTGGAGAGGAGCGAAGTTTGGGATCCCATCACGACTTGGAGCAACTAGGGGACATTACAAACACCATTGACATTCACAAGCACGGGGATCCATTCTTCTCAGTCACCCAATTTTAAAACAGGAGCATGTGTCTCAATACTGTAAGCATGAAAAGAGAAAGTATCTTTACAAAAAAAAAAAACAATTCTCTTTGGTGCTGACAAGATGATTCAGTGGGAAAAGGGTGAGGACCTGAGGGTGAAGCTCTAGGACCCACACAAGGCCAGACCCAGCACAGCTCTGTAAACCCAGGGCTCCCACAGTGAAGTGGGAAGCGAAGACAAGAGAACCCCTGTATGCTCCCTCTCTTTTACCCATCCTTCCTTGCCTCTCTCCTGTTTTCTTCCTTTCTTTTTCCCTTCCATTCCCCCCCTCTCCTGTGGGTAAATCTCTCCGAGATAATTCCCACAAAGCTGGGTCTCCCCTACACTCTCCCCTCTTCTGCTGCCCCTCCCCTCCCTCTCCCCTCATCTCCCTTCTTCCATTCTTTTCTTTCATTCTTCCCTTCCTCCTTCTTTCCTCCCCTTTCTCTTATCTTTCCTCCCCTTTCCTCTTTCTCTTTTCTCCTTCCATGCATTTCTTCCCTCACCTCCCCACCTCCAGCCGCATTTTAGGTCCCTTTGCAGAAGTTCCCTCTCCTGCCTGTCTTCCAGCTGGCTGGAGGTAAGGGGTTGTTCATTTTAAGCCATGGCTTGGCTTCCTCTCCTCTTCCTTTCTCTCTTCTTTCCTGCCCCTCTCCCCTCCACTCTCCACTCCCAAGGCTCACGGTACTCCAAAGACAGTGCTGTGTGCATCTGCAGATCCACATCACCCCTGTATCCAGACACTGTCCCCAACAGGCATGAGGTCTCCCTTCAGAGGTTCACTGTATCCCACGGTTATCCTGAGTTCCTGATTCAGCCTCTTCCACCTCCTTCCTTGACCTCTGTCTAGGTTCCATCAGCAAGGCCCACACATCTGTGTTCACATACAACTGACCACCCATCTCTCTTCTGCAGTGCACACCAAGACTGCATTGCCCCTTGCTCAGTAATGAGATAGTTCCTTTGCTTTTGCTCCTCCCACTCCCCATCCACCATCATCCCAGTCATCAGAGGTGACTCAGGAAATGCACGTGTCCCTGCCACTACCTTGTTGCACTTAGCACACAACCAATGATTTCGTGTGTGTGTGTGTGTGTGTGTGTGTGTGTACCAGAGGTTATTCTTGGGTATCATTCCTTGTTTTATGATACCTTGTTTGATGATACTGACCCTCACCAGGTAGGCTGTAGTAATAGCAGCAATCTACCCACCACAGCTGAGTTCAAGGGAGAGAAAGAGACTTAGTCCCCAGTCTCCTTCAAGGACACCGCCCCCCCCCTCCCCCCCGCCAACGACCTAAAACATCACTAGGCCCTACCTTTCAAAGTTTTTACTTCTCCCAGTAGCCCCAAATGCTGGGAATATTTTCTCCTCTTTCCCCTCCTCCCTTCTTTTCCTCTCCCACAACCCCTCCCTCATACTTCCTTCCATCCCCCTTCTTTCCCTCTTCCCTCTCCCTCCATCCTCCTCTCCCTATCTCCTTCCCTCCATTTCTCCCTCCTCCTCTCCCTCTTTCTTCCCTCTTCCCTCTGTCCATCCCTTCTTTCCTCCCTCCTTATCCTCTCCCCACCTCTACTTTTCTATTGCCATTCCTTCCCTCCTCCTTCCTTCCTTCTTCCCTCTGCCCCTCTCTCCTCCTTCCTTCCTTCTTCCCTCTGCCCCTCTCTCCTCCTTCCTTCCTTCTTCCCTCTGCCCCTCTCTCCTCCTTCCTTCCTTCTTCCCTCTGCCCCTCTCTCCTCCTTCCTTCCTTTTCTCTCCCATCCTTTTTTCTCTCCTTGTTCTCTCCTTCCCTTTCCCCTTGCCCTCTTCTCCCTCTCTCCCTCCCTCCTTTCTCTCCCTCCCTCTCCTCCTCCCTCTCCCCCTCCCTTCCTCCCTCCTTCCCTCTCTCCTTCCCTCCCTCCTTTTTTTTCCCTCTCCTACTACATCATCTGCATGCCTAAGGCACTGCATATCTCCGTCTCTGCCTCCCCTCCTGCCTTCACTTTGAAGTCTGGAAGTACAAGCTGGGTTAGTACGGTACTGGGGATAGGACCCAGGGCTCCTTTTCCCCTCCTTACCAAGCACTCCACCAGCTGAGTTGCAATCCCAGACTCTAGATTTGAGTCCAAACTAGGGCTTGCAATTTAAAATTGTGACTTATATTTTAATGAAGCTCATACTTAATATTCGTGAGAAGACACTTATTGAGGATGACACAGACCCCTTTGGAGAAGCAGAATCCCTGGAGACAAAGAGCCCTCCAGACACTACTGTCCCACACTGCCAGGCCCTGTTTGGGGGCGGGGATGGAAGACCAAGGACCAGTCACTTGCTAGCTCTGCTGCTGCCCAACTCGCCACCTAGTGGACACTCAGTGGAGGAGCCTGCACCCCCTGCAAATCAAAGGGGTTCCCAGGAAAGCGGAGACCAGGAAAAACAGCTTTGTGTATGGTTTGTGGCAGGGAGCTAAGTGGGTGGGCAAAGCCACGCAGCCCACATTCTCTGCTTTGGAAGAGGTTACGGTGTGATGATGTTTGGATCTTTTTCATTAATCGTAAGCCCATCTTTACCACCCTGCTTGGTGCCCACAGCTACCACCCCAGTTGTCACACCCACAGCGGCAGAGGGGGAGTGCCAGCAGGTGATGATGGTGGCTGGCCTTCCTCTAGCCTGCGCACCAGTGCACTCACTTCATCTTCCCAGGAGCTCCGTTCCTACTCTGTGCCCGTGGAGGCGGAGGCTCAGAGAAAGGAACACGTGGCTCAAGGTCACACAGGTTGCAGGAACAGTACTGGAACCCAACAGGCGCTTCCCAGAATTTCCCTTTCTAGGGTCACTCTGGGCAGAGAGGGGAAAGATCTGAAAGCCGGTGAAGATTATGTTCCAGCGTCACATTGAGCTAGGTTTCCAGAGAACTGGAAGATCCCAGTTCTGCCACATGGGTGGACTGAGCAAGCTCCCTGTACCTTCAAAGTCTTTATTTTACCATCTGTATTAGAGGAGAATGACCATAAATACACAGGACTGTGTCTGAGAGTGAAGGAAAGAGCACCCACAAAGCAACTAAGGTGTGGTAGGTATCTCTGTTCCAGGTAAAACTGGTCCAGGCTGAGTCCAGAAGTCCTTTGCAGGAATACCACTGAGACCTATTTCATGATGGAACAAGCGGCAGCAGCCAGAGGTGGGGAGCACAAGTGACCAGAGAGACAAAATGGGTTAAGTGAACCCCAAGAGCCTCTGATAAACACTCGTTCTCTTTAGAACATTAGCCCCCAGAAACTGTAGCTGTTCTGGGGGTTTAGAAAGCTAGAAACAGGAGGTGTGGGATCATTCATCTGTCCTGGCAATGGAGAGAAGCTAGGGCTCCAGCCGAGCCAGACGAGGGGCTTCCCCCCTCTGATGTAGAGATCTTCCCTGTACACAGGAGGAGCCCTTTCCCCTTTTACCCATCTTGCTGCAATCGAGGGAAATAGACCATTCTCCTTTAATGTGTGCCCAGCTGCTTAAAGACTTAGGCTCAGAGGAAAAGCACAAGTGCACTTGGATGCAGGAAGAGGGAGCTGGGTGTTCTAGGAGATGAACTCACACACCTGCTGGAGTGGGGCTCCCTCCATGTTCATAGTGAAGGTAAGGGAGGACCATTTACTAAGCAACACGTTGTTTGAAAATGCAGCGACGACATCTAATACTTTGTGTGTTGTTTTACAAAAGAAACCAAGTTTAAAGAAGAAAATGAGTAACAACAGAAGAATGGGGAGGAAGAGGCAATGCAAGGAAGTAGGAGAAGGAAGAGAAGCCTGTCTTTTCAAAACCCCAGTTTAATACCACTACTGAGATCCTGTCTCCCCAAAGGCCCTACTTTAGTTATTATTTTGTTCTCTGTTCCCATTTAGTTCCCCTTTTTATTTTCAAAGTTGTCTATCATCAGTTATTAAACATGTTCAAATTTCACTTTCAAGGGCTAACTAGAAATATAAGACGAATCAGTCTTCCCTTCTGAGCAAAACCAAGGTGTGCCCCGAGTCCCCTCATTCCTTTTCTGGAAGTTGGTTACTTTCTGTAGAAGGTGAAGCACCAACACCCAGTAAAATAGCTAAGAGAAAGTGGAAAAACCAGACCGCGACACGTTTTCAGGTGGGTTTTCTGCCAGAGGCAAGCAATAGCGCTTGGCCTGGGGAGGAAAACATCTACAGCGCGAAGACTCTGTCCTGGGTGTTTTGGACGTTCTAAAGTCAGCCAGGATAGCTCAGCTTCTAAGAGCACTTGTTGCTAAGCCAGAGCACCAGAGTCTGATCCCTGCACCAGCCCACATTGTGGACAGAGAGAACTAATCCCGCGAGTTATCCTCTGATATATATTTATCCACACAATAAAGATATAGGAATCCCTTTAAAAGTTAGTGGAGTTCTCTGGAGAAACCTATTTCACAATTTGAAGCCCTAGATTAATGGAAGATTACCCAGGAGCAATACTGGTTTAGTTCTGGTCACTTCTGAGGCTTCTAGAGGGTCGGTCCTTCCCGCAGAGCTGGAGGCTGAGGCTGTCCTGGACTTGGGTTGAGATCTGGACCCATACAGACAGGAGGATGGATTTGGTAACCCCACCAGAACCTTGCAGGCGAGTACCACGTTTCTGAACACCATTGTGGCCATGTGTGTGCGGTGCTGTGTGCACCCACTGGCTGCGCGCGTGGGTGCTAGTGCGAGGTGGTCTGTGGGAGGTGCGTGTGACCGAGGGTGGGTGTGTCTTGGCGCCCCAGCGGGGGGCTGCTGCCCGCTGCTCCCACTTGTGGCTCCTGGGCGCCGCCAGCAGGCATATCTCCGGAGGACGCCGCGGGATGGGAACTGATGACAGGAGGGCGCCGTCTCCCGAGTGATGGCAGCGCACGCCGCTGCCTCGCCGCCTCCGCCGCTCCGTCCTGATCTCCTTACGTCAGGGTAGCTGGGTTCCCCCCTCCACCCGGGAGCCAGCGAGCAGCGGGAGAGCGGAGAAGAGCGTGTGGCAGAGCTGTTCCAGAGTCCCGCTGAACCCTGCCAAGCCCCGCCAATCCCAGCAGAGCAGGAATCAGCGCCGCTGCGAAAGCCTCACCGGACCCAGCATTTCCCAGCAGCCTCTACCTGGAACCCTCCGGGGCGCCGGGCTCGTCCTGTGCGCCCCTCGCCATGCGTGTCGGGCTCTTCGACTCTCCAGATCAGTTCCAGAGCCGTGACCACCGGATCCCAGGTCCGAATACCTCCTGTTGAAATAGTTGGGTGGCCAGGACAGGGGTCTCCACGTCGGGGACTCGGCGGGGACCTGCGGAGTTGGCGTCCGAGCGCGTAGAGCGGGGCCACCCGCGCCGCTCCACCATTACCTCCCCGGGCGGCAAGGAGGAGCTGGTGGCGGTCGCCTCCCGGCTGTGGCAGCGGCGGCGGCGCGCCTGCTTGGCGGCCGTCGGCGTGCTCCTGGCCATGGCACTGGGGCTGCTGATCGCGGTGCCCCTGCTGCTGCAGGCGGCTCCCCCCGGCGCTGCTCACTACGAGATGCTGGGCACCTGCCGCATGATTTGTGACCCGTACAGCGTCGCTCCCGCGGGGGGACCCGCGGGCGCCAAGGCTCCACCGCCAGGACCCAGCACCGCTGCCCTGGAAGTTATGCAGGACCTCAGCGCCAACCCCCCGCCTCCCTTTATCCAGGGACCAAAGGGTGATCCAGGGAGACCAGGCAAGCCGGGGCCTCGGGGTCCCCCTGGAGAACCGGGACCGCCTGGGCCCAGGGGTCCCCCAGGGGAGAAGGGAGACTCGGGGAGGCCAGGGCTACCAGGACTACAGTTGACAACCAGCGCTGCTGGTGGTGTTGGAGTGGTGGGTGGAGGAACCGGGGGTGGTGGCGACACGGAGGGCGAAGTGACCAGTGCGCTGAGCGCTGCCTTCAGCGGTCCCAAGATTGCCTTCTATGTGGGACTCAAGAGCCCCCATGAAGGCTACGAGGTGCTCAAGTTCGACGACGTGGTCACCAATCTTGGCAATCACTACGACCCCACCACTGGCAAGTTCAGCTGCCAGGTGCGAGGCATCTACTTCTTCACTTACCACATCCTCATGCGTGGCGGCGACGGAACCAGCATGTGGGCGGATCTCTGCAAAAACGGGCAGGTCAGTGACTTTCTCCCACATACCCCTCCCTACTTTACCGGGTCCAGCAGATTCTGCAGACCGTAACAGGCGCCCCGAATCGCTGGGAACTATCTTTTCCCCTACCACTCACCCTCTGGCGCTCTTGCAAACTCTGGGATGGAGTGGGCACTGGACCACAGCATCCCATCCCGCTTTCCTGCGCACTCCTTTATGCTTGCCCAAATGCCGCTGCCGCACGCCTGAAGCTGGACCCCGGGTACGCAATGATCCTGGCACCTAAACTAGGTCCTAGGTCCCCCATAGCTTGAGTCCTGGTCTGAAGTAGCAGGGCTCCTAAAACAACGCAGTTTTCTTTCGCTCTGTGGCTCTGTGGTTGCACGTGGGTCACCCTTTTCCCTCTAGGTTTCTTCATCGTGGCCTTAACCCCTAGGACCTCCTTTACACACTGGGTCAGTGTCTCGGAAGCCCTCTCCTTTTTCCTTGACTCTACTGCAGAGAGAACTTGGAGCTGAGGAGGGGGTGAAGTAGCAGGCAGAGAGCCTGCAAGGGGATGGGCGAGGGAGGCCAGGCGTTTAGTCGGGAAGAGGTGCGAGGGTCCACCTACTCCTTTGGTTCGCTCCGCAGGTGCGTGCCAGCGCCATAGCCCAAGATGCCGACCAGAATTACGACTACGCCAGCAACAGTGTGGTATTGCACCTGGATTCAGGCGATGAAGTCTATGTGAAGTTGGACGGCGGGAAGGCTCACGGGGGCAACAACAACAAGTATAGCACATTCTCGGGCTTTCTCCTGTATCCGGATTAGGGGTGCAGAGAGCACGAGACCGGGTGGCTTCATGCCGCCCCATCCCCACAGGGTTCTCGTGGCTCTTTGGTGAATGTCACTCTGTGGCTTCATGACACTTCCTGACATCTTCGTTGGAAAAGACACATCCCTGCTGTCCTATTTACCCTGCCTCAGGTCTCAGTGTGTCTGATTCACCACGCTGTGGGGAGGCTGTGTCCCTGGTCCCAGTGCCCATCCTGGGGAGGGAGAGGGAACACTTTTAAGTGGAGAGCTGGGGAAGAATCCCAGCTCTGGAGGGGCTTGGTTGTGGGGCAGCCCAGACTTGGGAAAGCTGATTGGGTCGACAGGCAGTCCTAGGGAGCCTGAGGTTTCCCAGCTCACCTCTCCCTCCCAGTGTCCTCAGGTCAAGGACTGCAGGCCTCACCAGGAAGATAAGACCCAGGTGACCTCCCTGGGACCTCCCTTTTTGTGACCCGAAATGCCTGTGCAGACTTTCCTGTCCATCGGCCAAAAACCCATCCTTAGCTGAATTCCAACAAACAGAATAGTCACCTGCCACATCGTCTCCTCTGACCTCCTCTGCCATGCATTAAATTATGTTTTTAGACCACCGGCTCCTGTTCTTTTTGTTAATACAGCTCCGTGACCTGGACTCCAGAAATCGCCCTGACCTTACAACCTGGCCAATGCCCAGTCTCCAGCAGTGCACTGCCCTTGCAACCTGGGGTTGGCTGAAAGGTGTGTGTGTGTGGGGGGGGGGGGGATCAAAACAGCATTCGCCATTTTCAATGCAACCCCGAGTTGAGGGGGTGCAAGGATGAGAGGTGATGGTGTACAGTTTGGGCAACTAGCCTGGACCTGGTAGAGGAGGTCAGAAGGGAGGGTCCCTGCGAAGTGGAAGACAATTATGAGACACTTGCCAGTGTGGAACCCTGTGAATTCTGGGGCTCTAAGAGATAAGGACAGGAAGAATCATCCCTGGACTGAAAGTTCTCACTCCCTGAAAGACCAACAGCACACTTGGGGTGTCTCTGTTTCACATCCCAGCTAGGTCCTTGCTCTCAGAAAAGTCAGTACTCTGAGATTGTTCTGTGGGTCTTTCAGCTCTCTGAGTTTAACAGGAACAACGTGTAAGGGAGATGTCACCCCCTCCAGAAGGGGCAGATGCTTTTGGGGGTCATTTCTCCCTAAAAGAAATGACTCAACAGCTGGGGGACTGTTAGCTCTGGCTCTCTTCCTGTCAGTATCTGTACACCTAAGTCATGAAAACATTCCACACGGTTTGGGCATTTCTTTTTTTTCCTCCTGTTTGTTTTATTTTTATTGCCATCCGGTTCCAACAGACAGAAAGCAATGTCGAAAACAGCCAGCAGCTGCCTGCTATCACTTACTGAGCTCTTTTAATTTTCCAACTTTAAGTGAAAAAAAAAATCGAGATGGATTCTCACCGTTTAGCTCAGGCTGGTCTGCGATTGACCATCCTCCTGTCTCAGCTTTCTGAGAGCTAGCATGATAGGTATGCGCCATCACATTGCCTGCTGTACTGAGCCCATTTTGATCGTTTGGAAGGAGATGTGTTTGTGGGACAATGTTTGTGGGCTCAGCGGGTTTAAGGCACTTACCACCAAGCCAAAGTATCTGAGTTGAATGCCCAGAGCCCACATGGCAGAAGAAAAGAACCAACTCTCACAGACTGTCCTCTGATGTCCACATCTTGACTGTGGCACACACACAAACACACTCACACACACATGCCCCAGATGTAAATGAGAGTGCGTGCGCACACTCGCCTATCTACACATAGGTAATCCTGGAGTGTGTGTATCTAGGTAAAGCTGAACACTTGAAAACCGCTAATGTAGATATAATTGTTCTCATTCAATGCATGCTGCACACTGGCCTGCATTCATGCCAATACAGTGTGTGAGACGTTCTTGGTGGCAGTCCACCCTCAAATTGCATTGTTCAGGAAGGCAATGAAGGCTGCCATTCCCTTTACAAGACAATTATAATTATACCCCCTGCCTCGAATCCCATGGCTGCCACTGTTCCTCTGTGCTCTCGTTTTATTTGAATAATGTTTTCTAGTCATTCGGTTGAATATAAGCAATGATTATGCCTGCATTGAATCCAAGAATAAAGTGTACAAAGAGAGTCGGGGAAAGAGAAATACTATCAAACTATCATTTCCCAGTTCCACACACCAACAGAACCCTAATTTCCCCCCACAGGCCATGCTACCCACTCTGATGGTGGATCCCAGACCTAGCCGAGGCCACCTGTACCCAGGAACAGTCTATGGTTACAGGACAGGTATCACTTTCGGATGCCTTGCTGATTGTATCATCCTGAAATGCGATTAAAACCCAATGTCTGCAACCCAAATGAAGTCTAATTGCTATGGATCTGCAATCCCCATCGGGCCCCTAATCCTTTTTGACTTATTCCTCCCCTTCCTCTGATGAGATGGAGCTTAGACACAAAGCCCTCGGTTTAAATTTCAAAAATTAAAATTGACATGCAGCGGTGGCTTTCCTGAGAGCTGGGAGGAATTGCTAAGGAGGTGCCCCAACCCAGCTTCAGTCTCTGCAGTAAGAAGTAATTTGTACTTTAACAAACCCCCCTCCCCTTCCCCTTTGTCAGAAGGGCAGGAGAGATGCCTTTCCCCGGTCCCACTATTTACAATACTTCGACAAATTTGAAGCCGAGATTCCTCCATCTGTATTCCCCCTCAAAACTGGGCTTCTTGTAATTCTAATACTGGGGCTGCCGGAAGGCTCTGCCAGAGGTGTCAGCTGCTAAGAGGATGATGGATTGATGAGGGAGCTTTGAGAGGTTCAGATAGCAGAAGCTGGCCAGCAGTCCCGGTGTCTGCCACTCCCAGGTCTCAGGCTGCCTTGTAGCCAACTAAGGGCCATGTTGGTGGGAACTGAGAAGGGGACAGGCTTGGTTGGGAGACCAGGTCTCTGCTCTAGCCACCTTTATTAAGTCATCAGATTTGGGGTGTTTATGGGATACAAGAAGCCCTTCACCTCAAACACTCATACTTGCAATTTATCAAGAAGTCCCAACTTCTTTCCTAGTTGTATTCCCGTGCTAGGAGTATCGAACAGTCGTGGACAATAAACACACAAGGGACTCTCATCTGCTTAAAACCTGGAGAAATTCATGGCCTGTCCAAAGTCCCCAGTTGCATCTTGGAACTGAGGAGCTAGATCACTTGGTAAACTGCTTGCTGTGCAAACAAGAGGATCTGAGTTCAATCCCTAGAATCTGGGTAAGATAAACCCAGCATGGTGAGGCATCACAGTGCTGGGGAGAGGATTCCTGAAACTCACTGGCCAGTCCGCCCAGCCTATGTGATGAGATTCAGGCCAGTGAGAGACCTTGTTTTATAAAAAGCCTGAGAAATGACATCCAAGGCTCATCTCTAGCCTTCACACACACATGTACAATGCTCACGTGCACCCACATATCTAAGCATAAGAGTTTATTTCCACACTCATTTGCACACATAAAGAAGTGTAGTTGGGATTCGAACTTGGGCCTCCAGGCTACTGTCCTTTGTGTACAGAGTGCGAATGTCTACCTCCCACTCCCTAGGCTTCAGATGTAAGTGGGTCAGACAAGAAGACCCATAGGTGCCTTCTTCTCCAGACTTCCTCCTCCAGGGACCCCCAGATTCGGACTCCTCCAAGCATAACGTCTTGGGATTGGGCCAAGCATGCTGGCCTTGGGACCTTGCTGATGGCCTAGCAGCCACTCTGTTTGGAACAGCGTGTCCCCATCAGCAACCTGTCACAACAACTCTTCTCTTCTCCCTCGGTGGCAGTGAGGAGGGAGTGTCCTGCAGGTGCCAGAGCTTAGCTGAAGTGGTGCTGGCTGTCTCTGCTTGGCAGGAAGGCTCTTCTCTGTTCTGAGACTCATTGTCAGTGGGAGTGCTCATCTTCAGGATTGCCTGAGTTCAGGAGAGCCGCACCTGGCCCGGAAGACTCTGGAGGCTGTGCCTTCTGCTCCGGTTCTTTCCTATCTTGGAGCAGCTAACTCTTCCCAGATTCCAAGACAAAACCCAGCTCCCCCCACCCCCCCACCCCTGACCTGCACCTACCGATGATAACACTGCAGAGGCCACACTGCAGGGACTGGTCCCTTTAAATGCCCCTGATCATGCATTCCTATTGGTTAAACTTCTTTTTTTTTTTGAACTCTCGAATCAACATATATATTTGATATATGAATAATTTATGTATACCATCATCAGTCTATACTTTAAATTTTTTCCAGCTTTTGTATTTATATTCATCGGGGGGACTCACAGTCAGATCAGTATCCATAGCCTAGCTGGCTAATCAGGTTTGGAAGCAGGCCTCCTTTTCGTTGGAACAAAAATAAAAGAGGGTTAATTTGTTATTTTCTCAGTGTTAGGCATGAAAGTGTGTTCCCTATGAGTCAGAGATAAGCCTGTGCCCTTTAATTCTTGGCAGGCAGAGCTCTGGTCCTGTTTTAGGTATTAATATTAGTAATTTGTTTGTCTCTCTTTTCATTCAACGAATAATTAATTTATTTAGCATGCAAAGTAATGTGTCTCATTATGACATTTTCATAAACACATGTCAATGTATCTTGCGCAGGTTTTTTTTTTTCTTAAATATAGCATAGACTGGCCTCAAACTTGAGATCCCCCTGCCTCAACAGCCTTCCTGCTGAGATAATAGGCATGTGCCACCAAGTCAGTATTTCTTCCTCTCTGACAGCCAGACTGGCCTTGAACTCTCAAAGTCACTGAGAATGACCTTGAAATTCTGATCTTCCTGGCTTGGGGTGACAGGTATGCGTGTTCTCTCTCTCTCTCTCTCTCTCTCTCTCAATATTTGAAATAAATAAAATGAAAGTTTCTGCCAAGTGCATACCTGTGATCCTAGCACTTTATGAGAGGGACATGGCACCATTTGTGATGTGGGAAGTCCTTCTGTATACATGTTACTTTTATTGGTTAATGAATAAAGCTCTTTCGGCCAGTGACTTGGGAGAGTAAAGCCAAGAAGGAAATCTGAACAGAGTTAAATAGTTAGAGATTAGGTAGAGTCAGAGAGATGCCATGTAGCTACAGAAGGAGAGAGATGTCAGAATATTACCGGTAAGTCTGAGTCTCGTGGTAATACATAGATTAATAGAAATGGGCTAACTAGGAATACGTCTGAGCCATTGGCCAAACAGTGTTGCAATTAATATAGTTTCTGGGTGATTATTCTGGTCTGGGTGGCCAGGAAACAAAAGTGCAGTCTCTGCTTACAATGTTCCCTGTCATGATAATAATGGGCTGAACTCTAAAACTGTAAGTCCTCTCAATTAAATGTTATCTTTATATAAGTTGCTATGGTCATGGTGTCTCTTCACAGCAAAAGAGAATTCTAAGACATTCAAGAAGCAGAGAGCAATGGATACCTGTATACCACTGCCCAGCTCTTTCTTTGCATCTTGTACAGTTCAGGATCCTCCACCCAGTAAATGGTTCCTCTAAATTAAGATAGATCCTCCCACACCAGCTAACTCAATCAAGATAACCCAAGAGGCATTCTCAAAAGCCCACTTCCCAGGTGATTCTGGTCCTACTGCCGGCAATTCATCCTAACCATCACGCACAGAGAGGTGTTGTCTCAAAACAAAATGGAACGCTAAGAGTTCCCATGCTTCCCTCTTACATTTGACTTTGTAGTTGTGGTTGGAAGTGACTCAGGACCATGCAGGTCTAAGCAGGGAGGGTCACTCTCAGAGCCTTTCTGAGTGCTGGAGAACACATCTAGCAGCTGAGAGTTACCACTGCCCCATCATGCTGGGGCCTCCTGTGACTCCTGGGTTTGGATTTCTTTCAAGGGGGGAAGCATTTCACAAAAGATGGAGGACCACAGCAGCAGCGCAGCAAACAGGGTGTAGCAGATTTCAGAACACACTTTACCACACTAGCCTTGAAGAGTGTCACTAGACCACGTGTCTGTCATCTAGTGCTAATGCCTTCAACTGCACAGCCTGCCACCCACCCTGTGCAGTATGTTAGGAATTCTAACTGGGTACAGCTGTGGTCTCAAAGGCCCCACTAGGAGGTACTGACATTAGTCCCGCTTCACAGCTGAGGACATGGAGGCACAGGGAAGCAAGAGCAAGGGTTGTTACCAAAGTACATGTGGTGTCAGAGCCTGAGTCCTATGGGAATGTGAAGAAAGCTTGCTCACTTGGTAAAGTGCTTCCTATGCAAGCTTGAGGACCTGAGCTCACGTCCCCAGACCTGGAACTGGGTGCAGTGCTGTGTGCTTGCAATCCCAGCACTGGGTGGGCACGAATAGGCATATCCTTGGGTTTTGGTGGAGAACCCACCCAGTTTGCTTGGCAAGTTCGAGCCCAGGGAGAGTGTCTATTTCAAAAACAAAAGAGGGTGAACAGTTCCTAAAGAAGGGTACCACTGAAGGGTTGACCTTTGGCCTCCCACAAGCACATACACACATATGCACGGGCACATACATGATCATACACAAACACAAACCCAAGCAAACAAGGCACAATGAGGGTGTATTTCTACAAATGCACTGTGCAGGTAAGTTAAGGTCAAGAATCTCAGGGGATCCGGGAAGTAGGTGCTGGCTCTCTCCTAATCATTGTCATCAGTTGTAGGCAGAGTTCCTCATCAGGGCCACTGGGTCCCCAATAACGGACACGGAGACTTTTCATTAATATAAATGATTATAATTAATAGCTTAGGCTTGTTACTAACAGCTCTTTCAACTTAGATTAAACCATGTTTCTTATCTACGCTCTACCATGTGGTGGTACTGATTTTCAGCAGGGCATGTTCATCTCTTGCTTCCTTTGTGTCTCCTCGTGACTCCACCTTCCTTCTTCCCAGCATCCTCTTAGTCTGACTCCCCTGCCTAACCTCTCTTTGCCTAGCCATTGGCCAAATGGCTCTTTATCAAGCCAATGAGAGCAAAACATCTTCACAGTGTACAAAAGAATTATTCCATGGCAATCAGTGTGTTTTTAGCCCCCCCCCCCCAGTGCTGTTCTGAATAGCAAGTACCCTGCTTCCTCTACTTGGAACCCTTTTCTCTGGACCGGCTCCCATTTCATGAAGGCTTAGCTTGCATAACATTTCCAGGTTCTATCTCCTGATTGCTGCACAGGGATTCTTTGTGCCTTACCCTTGGGCCCAGAGAACTCTGAACTTGGCTGTCATAATGCTTATCACAGTGCTGTGATTACTTGTTGGGCTGTCTGAGTTCTCTGAGGACTACAAGGTTCACAAGGTAAGACCCTGTGTCCCTAGAAATGGAATGATCATAGAATGACCTCTGTCCCTCGGACTTACAGTGGTGCCTGACACCGGTGAGTGCCCCATAAACCCTTGAGTATCCACTCATGGTGGATGAACAGTGGGTGAGCAGATGGGTGGATAGACAGTTGGGTGGCTGGGTAGATGGATTCATGGATGGACGGAGGGGTAGGTGGACAAATGGTGGGTAGATGGAAGGATGGATGAGTGCTTGCGTGTATAGATGGGGTAGGAGTGGCTGAGTGGTGGCTGGATTGATGAAAGCAGTCAGCGGAACCCAAAGGAGGCAAATCTTTTTTTTTCTTTTTCTCTTTTTTATTATTATTAGAGAAAAAATTTCCGCCTCCTCTCCGCTTCTCATTTCCTTCCCCCTCCTCCCACTCCTTTTCCCCTCCCTCTCCAGTCCGAAGAGCAATCAGGGTTCCCTGCCCTGTGGGCAGTCCAAGGTCCTCTCTGCTCCATCCAGGTCTAGGAAGGTGAGCATCCAAACAGCCTAGGCTCCCACAAAGCCAGTACATGCAGTAGGATCAAAACCCCGTGCCATTGTCCTTGGCTTCTCATCAGCCCTCATTGTCCGCCATGCAAAGGAGGCAAATCTTAGAAGGATTTCTGTGTGGGTATGTAAATTTTCATATTTATTTATTTTATTTAAGACAGGGCCTTATGTAGGACAGACTGGCCTTGACTTTACTGTGTAGCCTTCAGTGACCTTGAATTCTTGATTCTCCTGCCTCTACCTTCCAAGTGCTGGGGTTATACTATACCCAGGTTATGAGGTGCAGGGAATATAAACTAGGGCTTCATGCTTGGTGGCACACAAAAACAAATCCTCAAAACCAAACAACAATAACCAAAAAACCAAATAAACTTCTAAGTGAGCTATATCCTTATGCCTTTATTTTTATTAAATTAAATTAATTTATTTACTTATTTAGAGACAAGATCTCACATGGCCCAGTCTGGACAGGGACTTGCTTTAGAGAGAAGGATGACCTTGACCTCATGCATCCCCCAAGCTCTGTGATTACAAGTGTGCACCACTAGACACAGCTTTTATTTTGAGGACAGGGTCTTGCTCTGTAGTCTGAGCTGTCATGAGACTCAGGACCACCCTGCCTCAGCCTCCTGAGTCCTGGGATGACAGCTGTACCTGATTCTGGGTGTGACTTCACAGAGGGACCAAAGGGTGGGCATTCTGAGAAGATGGGGCCCTGGCTACCTCCAGCCTTGTTGGAAGGCATCACCATAGCCCACTAGGCCCTAGCTGTGCCTCTAGGGATCACCAGAACCTTGCAGTCCAAACGAAAGAATGGCCACTGTCACACTGAGCCCCCTGGCTGTTCAGCTCTCTTGTCTAGGGCCACCTCCTGTGTCTGGGCTCCTGGGAAGATTACTGCATTTCTAGAGGGGCCCTCACTCATCGCTTTGGCTGTCACGAAGCTTTTATTTTCTCCAAATGGAAAACATCTTTTGAAAACTGTTGGCATAATACATACTTCTAAAAAGATGTAAACCATATAGATAAATATAAACGAAAGTAAAAAAAAATCTTCTTCCTTTTCTTTGATTTCTCCCCCAGAGATAATTTCAGTAATAGCATAGTGGTTTGCATTCTTCTAGAACTTTCCAACACACATCAGAGTGGATTTGCACACACTTATTAGCTGCTTTTTGCCCACCCCTATCCAGCTACAGCAAGTCTGCTTTTTAAATTTGTGTGCATGTACATGTGCGTGGTGTGTGTGTGTGTGTGTGTGTGTGAGAGAGAGAGAGAGAGAGAGAGAGAGAGAGAGAGAGGAGAGAGAGAATACATGCATGTAGGTGGATATACTTGTCACCCACAGGCGTTGTTTTGCCTTTATTCCACTTAAGAGACAAGGTCTCTCTGTGTATTTCAGGCTGCCCTTGAACCCACAGACCAGCATTAACCTCCTCACTCTTCTTATTGCTGGGGTTACAGGATATATCATCGCACCCAGCTAGAGATGTGTTTCTTTTTTTAAAAAAAAATATTTATTTATTTATTTATTATGTATACAATATTCTGTCTGTGTGTATGTCTGCAGGCCAGAAGAGGGCACCAGACCTCATTCCAGATGGTTGTGAGCCACCATGTGGTTGCCGGGAATTGAACTCAGGACCTTTGGAAGAGCAGGCAATGCTCTTAACCGCTGAGCCATCTCTCCAGCCCGAGCTGTGTTTCTTTTTTGTGTAAGTGTACATGTGTGTGTGTATGTGTGTGTGTGCGTGCGTGCATGTCATGTGTGTCCCAGTGATTGGATTACGAGCATGCACCACAGCACCTGTCTTTTTTAAAATGTGGGTCCTAGGGATTAAGCTCTGGCCCAGGTGCTCGCAAGGCAGCATTGAACCTCCCTGAGCCACCTCTCCTGCCCAAGTTCTGCTTCTTTGTGTGCGTCTGCTTGTGCAAGTGGGACTTTGTTGGGCTTGGCAAAGTAAGTCCCTTCCTCCAGGTGGAGGTGATGCTTGCAAGGCTACTGGTCCATGGATGTGAAACAGGCGAGCTCAGTTAGCTTCTGCCTAGCTCCTGGATGAGTGGCCCAGGTCCCCAGGCCTGGGGTCTATAGAATGGCCCCTTCCCTCCCTCCCTCTCTTCTTGTCCTGAAGTCCCCATGTCCAGGACTGGAAACTGATGCATTCCTCCACCCCACATTGGACTTGGGGCTAGGGGGTAAGCAAGAAAGAGCAGAGGGGTCTACCCTGATGTCTGGCAGCTGGAGGCCAGCAGGCATCACGGTTTTGGGACATCAGAACTTCTGATGTGTCTCCAGCAACCAAACTGAGCAGTGGACAGTAGTGGAGTGTCCCAAAATAGCCTGGCCCTTTGAAAGCAACCAGGTCAGAAGGTAGAGAGCCAGGGGGGAAAAGCTTTTTAAACCTTTTGGGTTTTTAGCGAGACAATCCTTTTATCTATGCTAACTAGCTTAATCTCAGCAGTGGAGTAAGCTGAGACTCCAGAGACTTGCAAGTGAAATGTCTTACTCGCTGAAGCGGGAGAGAGGTCTTGCTATACGCCCTAGGTCACCCAACAAAGGAACTCCCAGAGATTGAAACCTGGGTGTTTCTGACCTCAGAAGACACACACTTCTTGTCACCTAGCTCCCTCCCCTCCCGACCCCTCCCAACCAAAGGCCATTTGATACAATCATCTAATCTCTGGACCACAGCCTTAAACATTTAATTCACTGTTGTTATGTGTGGCGTGATGTGTCAGGTGCCTGTGTGGGGGTCAGAAGACATTATGAACTTGCATTTCTCCTCTCATTTCTGTGCATGCATGTATGTGTGTCTCTGTATGTGAAGGGGCTCCCATGGCAGGCATGGGGAGGTCAAAGGACAACTCGTGGGACTCAGTTCTCTCCTGACATGAATAAACTCAGGTTATCAGTGACAAGGACCTTCACCCACTGAACCGTCTTGCTGGCTTTTGTCTTCCACTATTATATGGCTCCAGGGATAAATTGCAGGCGAGAAGGTTTGCATGGCGAGCACCTTTATTTCCTGAGCTATCTTGCCAATCACAGTTTTTCCTTCTAGAAAATGCTGCCTAATGTACAGGACCATTATAGAAAGGGAGTGTTTTGTGTCCCATAGCGTCTGGCACTTAGACATTTGTTTTGAAAAAGAATCACTTTGGGGGCTGGAGAGATGGCTTGGTCAGTAATGCGCTTGCTTTGCAAGTGTGAGGATCCATTTGAGTCTGAGAAGCCTCGTGTGTAGCCCCAGCTCTCGGGAGGCTGAGGGGTGGATCCCTTGAGCTCAAGGTCAAGCCAGCCTAGACTAAAGGGCAAATCCCAGGCCAGTGAGAGACCTTGTCTCAAAGAACAAGGTGGTGGTTCCTGAAAAATGACATCCATGATTGTCCCCTGCCGCCCCCCCCCCCACATGCTCACAGATGCACAAGCTCACACAGAAGTTACTTACTGCTCCATCTAATGCAGCCAGAGGTGAAGGCGTAAGTCACAAACAATGCCACACCAGTTTGGAATTATGATTAATAGGGTGGTATTTATTTAAAGGGGAAAAAACTTACAGATAACTGTCTCAGACAATAGCCCTCTGCGCAATCAGGAAGGAGTCTAGTCGCTGGAAACGGAGCAGGAAGCTGAGAGAGCGAGAAGGGAAGTAGCTGCTTTTTTAAAGGGAGAGAGACCACGCCCCAATGGGCTGGTATCTCAGCGGTTATAGGCTGGAGGAGCGGAAGGACCTCCCGCAACACGGAGGCTTTTGCTGTCTCGCCAGGGCCTGTTTCTTTTCTACTGATCCCTGCAACTGCTTATAGAATAATCAATCACTAAAAGGTTAATATTAATGGCTTGGCCGATGGTTTTGGTTATTACTGGCTAGCTCTCACTTGTAAATTAACCCATTTCTAATAGTCTGTATATCGCCACATGGCCTTGGTATTACCTTATGTACTGGCATCCTGTTCCATGGGCAGCTTGCTGGCATCTCTCTCCACCCTGCCCTCTTTCTCTATCTTTGCTTGGATTTCCTGCTTAGCTATATTCTATCTTGCCATAGGCCAAAGCAGGTTCTTTATTTAACCAATGGAAGAAATATGTATTCACAGTGTACAGAAGGATGTCCCTACTTTTCTAAGCAGTTTATGTTTGGTAAGCCCTGACTATGGTCTGTGCACTAGGGTTCCAAGCGAGGTTTACTACAAACTACCTCTGCAATACTTGAGCAGATGCCTGCACTTGCTGAGCCTCGCTTTCTGTAAGATGTGGCTGCGCTCCTCTCTGTGGATGTCTGGGAAGATCCATGAGATGTAAGAACACAGTAGACAACACAGAATAAGCATCTGAGAGGCAAGATGGTAGGTATTCTCAATGATGGCCAGACATTGTGTTGTCTTCTGATGAGCCAAAATCTTTCAGAAATTATCAAACCAAGGCCATTGGAGTGAGACAAGAATGGGTTTCAGTTTCAGCATGTTTCTGTGTTGGGAGCTACCAACAACATTTCCTGACACTACTGCAATCCTTTTAGTTGTCCTGTGAGTTAAAGACAAGTGTGATGGCTTTAACTGTCACCGTGACACATCCTAGAATCACTTAGGAAGAGTCCCTCAAAGGATTGCCTACATCAGGTTGGTATGTCTTTAGGGATTGTCCTAATTTAACTAAAGTAATTGATGTGGGGATACCCAGTCCACTGTGGGTGGCACAATCTCCTAGGCCGGAGGTCTTTCTAAGAGAGGAGAAACTGAGCTGAGGGTAAGCAAACAAGCAAGTAAGTGAGCATGCTTGTGTTTGTTTCCCTCTGCTCTTGTGTGTGATGTCACTAATTGCTTGAGATTCCTGCCCTGATCTCCCCACAATGATGGACTGTAACCTTGAATTGTGAACTGAAATATACCCTTTCTCTCCTAAGTTGCTTTTTATCAGGGTGTTTTATCACAGAAACAGAAATGATATTAGAACGAATGTATTTGCCATTTTCCCGTTGCCATGACAGAACATCATGGAACCCCAATAAAAAGCAACAAAGGGGAGAAAGTGCTTGGGCTGTCTATCAGTCTGTCATGGTAGAGACGGCACTACCACAGGAGCATGAGAGAGAATGGGGAGTGTGGCAGGCTCTAAACCTCACAGCCCACCTCCAGTGACTGACTTCTAGCAAGGCTTTGCCTCCCAAAGATTCCCCAACTTTCTAAGCAGCATCAGAAACTGGAGACCAAGTATTTAAACACATGAACCAGTGTGTGTGTGTGTGTGTGTGTGTGTGTGTGTGATTTCATATTGAAACTACCAAAGCAAGTGCATCCATTACGCAGGTATAGGGGTTGCCACAGTTGTTCGGCCATGGTTGTTTTGTGTTTCCAAGTTAACTTAACTCAGGACCCTTCTCACCATTCATGCCTTAGCTCCAGAGAGGATGAGGTGGTGGTAAGCTTTACCTCTCACTGATAAACACTGAGGTGTGGATGCAAATCAGGATCA
The DNA here is from genome assembly GCF_018167655.1 of Microtus oregoni. Lineage (NCBI taxonomy): Eukaryota > Metazoa > Chordata > Mammalia > Rodentia > Cricetidae > Microtus > Microtus oregoni. The sequence continues at coordinate 50,491,088 of NW_024543062.1, forward strand.
CAGTGCAGATCCTGTTGGGGGTGGGGTGGTCCAGATGACTCCTCCAGGCTAATAAAGCCTTGTGTAATTGGGCCTGGAGCCAGTAGCTAAGTCTTAAGGCTCTACTACATGAATATGCAAACTCCCATTGACAGCCCAGGTCCCTTAAAGACTGTTTTCAAATTGATGTACACAGCCTGGGGCCTCTGCCATGCATAGAAAGGATACCTGCTAATCCCACTAAAGCTCCCAAGACTAGAGGGTCAGCACAGCCCATTCCAGCAGGTACATAAAGGGCATGCACCTAGGCTAAGCATCATTCAAGACCTGGCCCCTCTTTGGGATCAATATGGATCTTGGAAAGCTTCGGACAGCTTGCTGTTTCCTCAGCTCCAAGATGCACATGCACAAGAGCCACCCTGTTCAAGGGCAGAGTACTCTGGAGTTTGAAAGCTGCTTTGGTGAGCCAAGGCTTCATTCAAAACCTGTTTTCTAGGACGGGGATATAGCTCATTTGGTAGAGTGTTGCCTAGCATGCATGAAGTCCTGAGTTTAAAACCCCAGCACTGCCTAAACTGGACTTGGTGCTGCACACCTGTAATTAGAAGGTAGAGCCAAGGTAATCCACTTAGGAGGAGTTCAGTGGTTTTCCTGGTCAGTTTTAAGTCAAGTTGACACAAGCTAGAGTAATCTGGGAGGAGGGAATCTCAAGTGAAAAAATGCCTCAATAAGACCAGGCTATAGGCAAGCCGTGGGGGCATTTTCTTATTGATTGATGTGGGATGGTGGTCCTGGGTTCTGTAAGAAAGCAGCCTGAGCAAGTCACGAGAGCAAGCCAGTAAGCAGCATCCTCCATGGCCTCTGCATCGGCTCCTGCTTCCAGGTCCCTGCCCTGTTTGAGCTTCTGCTCTGCCTGCCTTTGATGATGAACTGTTAAATGACTTGCCTTTGGTCATGATGTTTTGTCATAGCAATAGAAACCCTTAGTCAAAGGCCATCCTGAGCTACACAAACCCTGTTTCAAAAAAACCACCCCAAAATACCCTGAGCCTTGTGTGTCCACCGCATCCCTTTGATCTTCTCTTAAGATTTGTTTATTTATGTCTGCATGCGAATGTCTGTGAGTGCGCACATGCTTGTGTGAGTGTGAATGTCTGTGAGAATGCATCCATACTTGCGTGTGCAGGTGCCTGTGCCTATGCCTACTTTGAGAAAGCAGAGGAGGGCCATCAGGCATCTTTTCCACCTAAATCTTTAAAAAAAATATTTATTTATTTATTATGTATACAATATTCTGTCTGTGTGTATGCCTGCAGGCCAGAAGAGGGCACCAGACCCCATTACAGATGGTTGTGAGCCACCATGTGGTTAGTGGGAATTGAACTCAGGACCTTTGGAAGAGCAGGCAATGCTCTTAACCTCTGAGCCATCTCTCCAGCCCCTTCCACCTAAATCTTTAGACCAGCTCTCTCCCTGAACTTGAGACTCTGCATTTTCTTGGGTTCACAGAAAGGCAACAAGACTCAGCAACCCTTCTGTTGTCCTTTTATTTAAAGCTACAGCTACCCTAGTCAGCAACTGCAACTCTGTATGTCGAGAGACCCGCAGCCTGAGGAAATTCTGTTCCTCCAGGCACCTACTCTTTGAAAGCTACAAAAGGATTTTATCTAAATCTCTGTCCCACTAAAGAACTAAGATTCAAAGGTTGCGGTGGAATCCCTGCTTCCCAGAGAGGCCCGAAGAGCAGGCAGCTCACCTCCTCTTGGCGCCCAAGTCCTCCTGCCTTTCAGTGCCCCTCCTGATAAACCATTTCCACCTGGCTCCTCCCTACAGCTTCCTGTCAGCTAGTTACTGATGCAACCTCCTGACCACAGGTGAATTTTATTTAATCAAACACATCTTTGCAGCATTAAACAAATGTTCCAGAGTATAAGCAAAAGTAGCATAACATGTCTCCACTCCCTTCAAAGCTGGGGTTACAGGTGTGTGAAGGATACAGGGCTTGTTACATGAGTGCTTGGATCTGAACTCCAATCCCTATGACTGGGCAGCAAGTACTCTTAACTGCTAAGCCATATCTGTCGCATATCCCTGGCACCAGGTTTTGAGTGCGGGGTGGAGTTTTAAAGATGGCATCAAGTAAGGAGGGCTGGGGAGGTGACTCAGTGGGTGAAATGTGAGTTTGAATCTCAGTGCTCACACAAAAGACAAGCATGGCTGTACTCCCCTGTAACCCCAGCCCTGGAGGAGGGGTGGAGAGGGAGAGGATAGGGTCCCTGGATTGGGTCCCTGGAGCTCACTGGGCAGTCTGCCTAGCTGAACTGGTGAGCTCCATTCAGTGAGAGAACTTGCCTCAAAAGATAAAGGGGAGAGCAATGGAAAAAGAGGTATGATGTTGACCTGTGGCACACACACCACCACCACCATCAAGGAGAGGAATGATGGATTATATTAATGTTTGTTTGGGTTTTGAGACAGGATTTCATGTATTCCAGGCTGGCCTCAGACTTGTTATGTAGCCTGGGATAACCTTCTGCTCCTGCCTACAGCTTCCAAGTGCTGGGTACAGGAATATACCACCACATTCGGTAACGGTCTTTATAAGAGGGAGCCATATTCCAACACCTGAGGCTATTGAATCACGTGTTTAGTGCTGTGACCCTATGTATAGTTTACACTTGAGCACCCCCTTACCCCCCAGGGGAATCCACTGTCTCCTGCTTCCATTCAGGTTTGGGAATGGCACTTCAGGTCTCGGGCATGCTGGACAAGTGCTCTACCATTGAACTACACTGTTGTGTAGAATTGAAATATAAAGAACAGAGCCGGCTGTATCTTGCCTGAGGGTATACAGCTTTGCCTAGTGTGACTAGAACTCGTTTTAGGGTCCATTCTGTTGCCATATACCACAGGACTGGCCACAAAAGCTTCTATCTTTACCTTTTTTCACATTTACCTGTCCCAACAAGGATTGCGACAATAACCCTTGTGTGGCAATTGCTTGATGTGTGTTAAGTATCTCGTTTAATCCTCTCAACTACGCAGACATGAGGCAGGATTAACTCTGGATGAGATAGGAGGATAGAAAGGCTCAAGTTAAGAATCCGCCAAGATCCCACAGACAGGAGCCACAGAGTCTCCCCTTTGTCCTCCCTTCTGACCTGGATGGGGATGGTCCCCACTAGAGGATAGTGCTGGGGTGAGGACGCCGGCGGGGTGGTGACTGGAGTCCGCCTTTGAAGTCCCAGACAGCACTTCCGGGCACCTCCCACCCGCTCTGCGCCCCTCCCATCGCCGCAGGGCTCCGCAGAAGCCATCGCCTTCAGCCAGCGTGGAAACCAGCCAGGGGGACAATGAAGGCATTCAGGCCGTTATTTATTTATTTCGCAATAAAGAAACTTCATGAATAGACGGATATTTGTTCACCTAATTCACTTTTGCAAATGCAGTGTCCTTCAAAGAAAGATTTGTTTGCGGAGCCCGAGTCTCGGCTCAGGCAGGAGGTTAAAAATAGCTCCCGGCAGTACCGTATTTCTCAGTAAATCAGTGTTGATAATTTAATAATAAAATTAGTCTTACATCAGGTACCAGATAGCGGCTCCTTTGACATGCAAATCGAATTCTGCTCCCCAAATAAACTCCGGCAGTTTGTGGGGCTTCAGGTTCTTAGGTTGAGACTTTGGGGCACTATAGAGTCTTCTACTCAGGTCAGTAGGAAGACCTAGAAACCCCTGTCACTCTAAAGTGCTCATTTGTAACAGCAGGTTCCGCTGGGGAGAAGGGGCTCTCTGTAGAGCCAAGCCTTTGCCTCTATGGGGAGACAGCTCTTCTATACCTCTCCAATGCCTTCATTTCCTCCCAGTGAATTTCAGGACCACCTACTATGTGACACAAAGCACAGTAGGTTCCGTGGAAAAGGTGACCTAGATGCTGCCCCTAAGGTGCTCATGTCTGCTCTGGTCTAGGAGTCACGGTCAGAAGACAGAGAAAGAAACAAGAACAGGACCCAGATGAATACAGTCCACATCCCATCCAAGGAAAGAGCACATAATACAGGAAGGCTGGTTCCCAAAGTCACAACTCTATGGGCTTTGTAGGACTAACAGGAGTTCAAGCAGTTAAAAATTGGGGGCCCAGGAGAGGAAAAGGAAAAGGTATATAAAAAAATGAGGGGTGGATGACTGAGAACAGGTACCGTGTAGATAAATAACAGAATCTTGTGTGTACACAAATACATAGGGCTGTGAGGGCGCAAGTGTGTGCGTAGAGGCCAGAGTCAACTTTGCTTGTGTTTCTTCAGTGGTTCTCCACATTGTTTGCTTTTCCCTTTCTTCTTTCAGTGTGTGTGTGTGTGTGTGTGTGTGTGTGTGTGCTCATGTGTGTGCTGGTGTGTAGGTGTCTGTGCATGTGTGAATGTACATGAGTGTGTGAGTGTATTTGTGCAGGTATGTACTCGTGTGTAGATGTGAGTGTGCATACACGAGCGTGAATGTATTCGTGCGTGTGTGTGCATGCACAAGGGTGTGTGAGTGTATTTGTGGGGGGGTGTGCTTGTGTATAGGTGTGTGTGCATGCACAAGGGTGTGTGAGTGTATTTGTGGGGGGTGTGTGCTTGTGCACAGGTGTGAGTGTGCATGTGTGCACACACGAGTGTGTGAGTGTATTTGTGTATGTGTGTGTTTGTGCGTAGGTGTGAGTATGCATGCACATGAGTGTGTGAGTGTATTCATGGAGGTGTTTGTGTGTGCTGGTGTGTAGGTGTGAGTGTGGTGTATGTGCATACATGTCCGTGGGCATGAGGAGGGCAGAGAAGGGCACTGGATGACTGCTCTATTGTCTGCTTCACTCCCTTGAGACAAGGTATCTCGTGGAACCCGGAGCTGGTCAGGCAGGCAGCAAAGCTTCACAGATTTTCCCATCTCCTCCCTCCACAGCACCAGGGTTGCAGGTGCAAATAGGTTCATTCTGGATTTTTAGTGGAATGCTAGGAATTCAAACTCAGGTCTTCAAACTCAAGCAGTCTTACCCAGCAACTCATCTCCCTAACCCACCATCTTATTTTTTTGAGACAAAGTCTTTCAATTTTCTCTTGTGCTCATCAATTTGGCTAAGCCGGAGAACCCCAGGGAATCCCGTGGCTGTAGGCACAGACCCATGCCACTACAGCTGGCTGTTTAGATGGGTCCTGGGGGTTGAATTCCTGGCCACATGCTTGCCTGCCAAGCATACACTCCACAGAATCATCTCCTCAACCCTGTAATTGGGTTTTTGAAGTTAGAGACTAGCAAGAGGGAGGCTGGGAAAACTCACAGACCACAGGGCTTTGGTTGGTTCATACAACCGAGAAATTTATCTGAGGGCAGGAGTGTTGGAAGGGAAAAGAGGTAGGGTCTCTGTGGGTAAATCATTTGCCGTCAAGTCTGACAACTGAGGCTCAATCCCTCGGCCCCTCCCTGTGGAAGGAGACGACCAACTCCCGAAAACTGTCCTCTGATCTCCATGTGTGGGGGTGAAGTGTATGCCCACATAGACACGTACACTGAGGGATGGCAGCCATTCCTGGTAAGGCAAATGGGGGTCTCTAGGATTGACCCAGGATTTAGGGGCTAGCTTGAGGAAAGGACTGAAACAGCAGGCTGTCTTGGGAAGAACTGGGAAAGGGGTCCCCAGCTAGGCCCTCTGGATAGGACTCTCAGGCCCCGCCCACAGGCATTTTCTGTTGCATGGCATCTGCAGTTTCCACACATTGCCAATGTAAGGAACCATGTTAGGCATATCCCGGCCACAAGCCTCTGAATCTGGTGGGGCAGGAGGCACGACGCCTGTCACACGTACAGATAACAAAATGAATCGGGCTGGAGATGCGGCTCAGCTGGTTAGCTGCTTGCCTGTCACTAATGAAGCCCTGGGCTCCAGCTCTAACCCCACATAAACTGAGCATGAGGGAGCAAGACTGTAGTCCTGGCTCTAGAGAGGACAATCCACCCTCAGGTAGATGGCGAATCCATAGCTAGCTTGGAATACTCAAGAGCCGGTTACAAGAATGTGAGGGGAAAGAGAGAGAATTGGAATGGTAAAATGACCTAACCAAGGTCACTGGCTGGAAAGGAACAGAACTGAGACCCCTGAGACCCTACTCCGTGCTCTTTGGAGACCTAGCTCGCACCTCAGTGAGTTAGTATATCAGCTTTCAGCCAGGACTGTGAAACACCCAAGATGTTATGGAGACAACGCATATTCTGGCTCATGGTTTCTGAGGCCTTGTTAGTTTGTGTCCGTGACAAAGCAGCTCATCACAGTGTGGTGGGAGCATGTAATCCTAGAGGCTGCTCAATTCTGCCAGAGGAAATAGCCGAGAGGGGGTTCTAGTCTGTTAAAGCTGGACCACCTCCCAGTACAGGGAAACAAGTATTTAGGAAACAAGCCTTTAAGCACATGAGCCTTGGAAGATGTAGAAGGAGAGGATGAGGACACCTTGCTCCTGATCTCACAGCCATAGCCAGAATTCTCTTTAAAAATTGTGTGTGTGTGTGTGTGTGTGTGTACATGTGCAGGTGCCCAAGGAGGCCAGAAGAGGACCTCAGATCCCTGGAGCTGGAGTTGGAGGCCATTGTGAGCCACTTGACATGTTTCCTGGGAACTGAATTCAGGTCCTCCGTAAGAACAGCAGGCTTAACCACTGAGCCATCTCTCCAACCCTGACCTAGGCCTTCTTAAACTCCCTCTACTCATCAGCCCTTTTTGCCCATGAAATTTTTATGCCACTCTGGATATATAAGTATATAAAATATGTATACAAACCAAACATTTACTGATACTAAGTCATAAAAAGATTTATCTTAAAATAATTCTTTGGTATACATATAATTTTACCATTTATTAAAGATGAAAGCTAATTTGCATACTAATGAGATGGTGCGCTGCTTTTTTTAAAATATATAAACATAAAGAATTAAATCTTGGCCGAATGTTTGATGCTGCAGGGCACAGAGCACCTTCAACTCTGGCTTAGTCCCTTTTCTGTTGCTGTGACCAAACACGTGGCCCAGAGACCCTGCCAAAGGCAGGGTTTACTGGGACTCACAGCTTCAGAAGGACGCGAGTCCATCAGGACAGGAGGTATGGTAGCGGGCAGCGTGGAGGCCAGAGCAGGAAGCTGAGAACTCACATCTTCCACCGAAGTCACAAAGCAGGGAGAATGAGCTGGATGCAGGGAAGGCTGTATCATTTCCAAGTCTGCTCCCAGAGACACACTTCTTTCAGCAGGGCTGCCCAGACTAAACTCCCCATCATTGCCACCAGCTGGAAGTCAAGTGTTTACCTGAGCCTGTAAGGGACATTTTTTTATTCAAACCATGACAACAGTGTTTTGAGTTGATGGATATTTTGATTTTTATAATAAATAATGTTGAGGATGTCTTGCATAGAGACGTGGTACAGAAGTACGCTCAGGGACACTTCAAGAGTTGTTGAGTATTCTGCCTTAATCCCAAGCCAAAGCTCATTGAACAAATATTTTTTTTTATAAAACTCAAGCCAGCAACTCAAACAGCAGCTTCGTTTTTGCGATTGCATTTCATTTATTTGTGGTCGTATGTGTCATTTATTTGGGGATGGGTACACGTGTGCCACGGTGTACGTGAGAAAGTCAGTGGACTCCTGGCGGGAGTCGTTTCTCTTCCATTTGTGGGTCCTGAGGATGGAGCTCAGGTCCTTAGGCTCGGCGCAGGCGTCTTTACATCATCAGCAATCTTGACAGCCCTCAGGTAGTGTTTAAAAATGACATTCAAACACAATACAAACCAAACATGCCGTTCTTCTTTCCCCTAAGCAGCTCTGGGTTTTCTTTAAGTCTTTGTATCACAGAAGAAAGGGAATGAATGATGGCAGAGCCGTAAGAAATGCCTGTTCCTATAATTAAGCTATTATGCTTCTATAAGAGTGGAAAACACATAGCTAGTGAAAGGCTCAGCAATTCATAGCATACAGCAGTCTTGAGTCCAAGCTCAGGGGTTTCAGGCAGCCTTTGGTGGCCTTGGGAGTCAGTGCAGAGTGGCCTGCAGGGAAGCTCCGTAACCAATGCGGCTGAGCACCACCCCAAACATCTCAGACTCATGATACCTTTGATTCTGGGTGGATTTTTGGCCATTGAACATTCAGAAACCTGCTGTTTTGCCAGCCTCCTACCCTGCTTAGCTCAACTCCCATCCAGTATCAACACATTCATGAAACATGCCTGGGGCTGGCGAAATGGCTCAGTGGGTAAGAGAACACTTATGACTGAAGCATGAAGACATGAGTTCGAAACCCTAGCACCCACATAAAAGCTGAGCACATGTCTGTAATTTCAGTGTTGTGGGTTGGAGACAGGTAGATCTCAGGTGTTCCTTGGCTGGCCAATCTAGTCAAAATGACTAACTTCAAGTTCAATAAGAGAACTTGTGTCAAGGGAATACGGTAGAGAGTGACAGAGGAGAACACTGGCTGTATTCTGGTTGCCATGTGGGTGCACACATCTTCATACATATGTACACATCACACCACACAAAATGATACATACCACACACATACACACACAGAGAGAGAGAGAGAGAGAGAGAGAGAGACAGAGACAGAGAGAGAGAGAGACAGAGAGAGAGAGAGAGAGAGAGAGGTGCTTAAGTACCCCTGCCTGGATTTGTAGATTATTTACCTATTATTTAATATTTAAATCACTTCCACGGTGATTGATAAGCAGTTACCGCCTGGGGCTACCTTCATAAAATCTCTGGATCTTCAGAGCTTGGCTAACTATAGAGTTAGCCACTGACATACCTGGGCTCCTAGCTCTGGGTCTCTCTGATTAGGTTTTAAGTACGTTCTATGCCCCAATCTTCCAAGCCCCTCGCAACCAATTCCCCCTTCTGCCATACATGTGAGAGGCAGCCAGATGTCCATGAAAGTCGGGACTCCTCACATCCCTCTGGCAGACCTAAACTCATGCTCTCTGAGGTTGCAAGAAGGCAGACCCTGTGCCTCCTGCCCACTTGCTGAAACACCAACCTGGAGCTTGATTCTGAGTTAGTACCTAGTACATGACTCACTGTGGTTGATGAATAATGTCCCCAAATGCTCACATCTGAATCCTTGGAAATTCAGAACCTGTCAATGTAACTTCCTATGCTTTCTGTGGAGACTTTGTAGCTATTACTAAGTTAAGGACTGGAAGAGGAGGCAGAGGAACCTGGATTAGCTATCCAGTGGGTCCTGAGCCATCGGACTGTCCCTGTAAGGGATAAAATACTGACCAAAAACAACTTAGGAGAGGAAGGGTTTATCTGGCTTATGCATCCAGATCACAACCCATCAGTGAGGGATGTCACAGTGAGAACTCAAGTGGAGCCTGAAGCAGAATGCTTGTGCTGATGATCTTAGCACAGCCGCAGACAGACTGCTTTGGGGAAAGGCTTCAGAGTGGTGAATGGAGCAAGGTCCCTGCTTGTTGCTAGGCAGCTTGGGCACTCTCCCCTTGGGTCTGGGGGAGAGCGACAGATGTGCTAGTCCCGACTGTAGATGGATAAGTCCTGCCATGGACTTACTGCTCAGGGATGCCTGTGTCTACAGATGAGAGGACCCAAGGGAGCCAGAAAAACCCAAGCCACTTCAGAGCTGACATCCTGGGATTCTACAGCACCATCTCACTGTGTAAAGTTTGGAACTCATCTATCAGGCTCCACACTTCCTTCCCAGGGCCTGGATGACACTTGTACACATTATGAATGAATGAATGAATGAATGCACAAATGAGCATACACTGAGCTTTACTTGGAAGTATAAAAGAAGAGGAGCATGAATCATGTAAATCAGGTAGGGAGATGTGTGTGTGTGTGTGTGTGTGTGTCACACACACATATATGCCAAGGTCAATATGAGTATCTTTCTTTCTTTTTTTTAAGATTGGTTGTGCTGGTTATTTTTGTCATCTTGATACTGAGAAGAGTTATCTGAAAAAAGGAAACCTCAGTTGAGAAGCCGTCTCTCTCCATCAGACTGGCCTGTGCAGTGTTTTCTTCATTGATGGTGATGTGGGAAAAGCCACCCACTCTGCTGTGGGAATTCACCCCTGAAGGGGTGGTTCTGAGTGGGTAAGGAAGTAGGCTGAGCAGACCATTGAGGTAAGCCAGTAAGAGGCACTCTTGCATGGCCTCAGCTTCAGTTCCTGCCTCCAGGTTCCTGCCTTGAGTTCCTGCCTTGGCTTCTGCCAGTGATGCATGTGATCAGCATGTGTAAGCCAAATAAGCCCTTTCCTTTCCCAGTTGTCTTTGGTCATGGTGTTTTGTTGGAGCAACAGAAACCAAACTAAGATAACAGGGTCACAGTGAACCCAGTGCCCGCAGATTTGAGTAAGTTGGTCATCAGATGCCCCAGGAATCTTGTCTCTCTCTATCAGCACTTGTATTACAGGCATGTGCCACCACAGCCAGCTTTCTTACCTGGATTGTAAGGGACCAAATACAAGTTTTCCTGCTTGCATAGCAGGCCTTTTCTAACCTGCTAACTCCTCAGCCCCAGGCATCACGATCTTAATTGGTGTGTTCTTGGGTTTGGTTTGTGAGTGTTTTTGTACCAATGTTCATGAGGGAAACTGGTCCTCTTGAGTGTGCTCACTTCTTTTTGTTCTAGAGCTTTCAGGTGTGCAGTTAAGTTGCGAGTGTGAGATCTCTGCAGTTTTTTTTTTTTATGCCTGCACTTAGTGCTGTCAACTTTCCTCTTAGCACTGCTTTCATGGTGTCCCATAAGTTTGGAATTGTTATGTATTCATCTTCATTGAATTCTAGGAAGTCTTTAATTCCTTTATTATTTCTGCGTTGACCCAGTCGTCATTCAGTAGAGTTGTTCAGTTTCCACGTGTTTGTAGGTTTTCTGCTGTTTCTGCTCTTGATACCCAGCTGTAATCTGCGGTGGTCTGATAAGATACGGAGGGTTATTTTAATTTTCTTGTATCTGTTAAGACTTGCTTTATGACTGAGCATGTGACCAATTATGGAGAATATTCCATGAGGGGCTGAGAAAAAGTTTGCTCTTTTGTGTTTGGGTGAAATGTTCTGGAGAAATCTGTTAGGTGGGACCCTTTTCCTTACACTGGGTGGCCTCAACCATCCTTGATGTCATAGTTTGAGTTTATCTTGTTATAGTATGTTATGCTATGCTTAGTTGGTGTTCCTGGGAGGTCTGCTCTTTTCTTAGGGGAGACAGAGTACTGGGTGGATCTGGAGGAGAGGGGAGGTGGAAGAGGCAGACTAGGGGGAGAGGAAGGGAAGGAAACGTCGGTTGGGATATGTGATGTATGAGAGAAGAGTAAAAGCTCTTCATTGGTTCACTTGGAGTGGCTGTAGTGTTCAATTACAGTCCTCCAGTGCCCAGGCCAGGAGTTAACCTCCTCGTAGTGACAGATTCAGGTGTCTGGGGAAGGCAATGGCAGAGAATGAAGTGCAAGGACACATTAAGAACTGGGGGACACAACAATGCAAGTCCTTCAAACTCCAGGAGGAACATAAGGGCTGGAGGCTCCTGGGAATGGAGGGGGGTTCCACAAGCAGATTAAGAACCTGGGGGACCCATCAGCTATAGGATGAGATGGTCTTTCAAGCTCCAAGAAGAACATGGAAACTGGAGGCTTCTGGGAGGGAGGAAGGGGTTCCACAGAACACACCTTCTACAGCTTTCCCATGGAAGAGTGTCCCTGACCCTCCTGCTCAGACTTTAAGACTCTAACCGCACACAGTGCTAGGTATCATGGAGCCCACTAAAAGCCTGGGCGTAGAGCAGAGGCTTAGCTGGTGGGTGTTGGGTTGGAATGCAGCAGGCTCAGGGTGTGGGAGACGGGTGAGGTCTGTGGTCCAGAGTGAACCCTGAAGCAGAACACAAGGCTCTATAAATGTCTCTGCCTTCTCTCATGCCCATCTTCCCAGAACCAAGCTGGGAGGTAGGGTGATAGATGGGTCCAGGCCCTGAGGGTAGCCCTGGGCCACAAAGCCACACTTTCCAGAAAATTCTAACCAGTTAATCAACATCCTTATTTGCTCCCACAGAGAAACAGAAATGGTGTCAGAAGAGCCCAGGAGGCCTCCAGCTACCTCTGGAGGAAGATGGGCAACCTCTGGGGATGGGACATCAGAGTACCCATCTGGATGTGTCTTCCTATAGTGACTTCCCTGGAGAGGTGTGGGCCAGCATATATTCATGCCACACAGGGCAACAGGAAGCACAAAGATACTTACATCCAAGCCCAGCTTGGCGAGCCAGTTAGTTCACTGGGGTTTCTTATAGGAGCAGGGGTGACTTAGGCAGCTGTATCACAGGAGGACGAGCTGCATCACCCCAGGACGAGCAAGGGCTCAGGACAGCTGCAGGCAGCTCCACTCAAGTTTCCTCTGATGGTTAATTGCTGCTACTTGTGTAACCTTGGACAGGGGACTTGTGATTGTAACTTTCTGAATTCTTCAGCCCTGTGAACTGCATGAGTTTCCCAAGCCTTGTAAATTGCAAGAGCATCTATCCTTTCTCCAGGAAGGAATGTTCTAGCTCATAGGAAATGGTTACGAAATATTCCTCCAACCATTCCTACTGGAGCCTGGCCTTCGGGCCTCACACATGCTAGGTAGATGCTCCTGCACCGAGCTACACTCCTGGGTCCTTTTAATTTTTTGAGACAGGGTCTTAGTAAGTTACCAGTGCTGGTCTTGAACTCACTCTGCAGTCCAGTCTGGCTTTGAACTTGTGGTCCTCTTGCCTCAATCTCCCAAATAGTGAGGATTACAGACCTATGCTCCTAGGCCTGGCTCCCTGGGTTCTTTCTTCAGTGCTGTAAACTGAATTGTGTTCTCCTTAAAGCCCCAAACTGGTTTAGTGATGTAGCTTAGTTGGCAGAGGGCTTGCTTAGCATGCCCAAGGCCTTGGGGCTGATCCCCAGAACTACATAAACCCAGCAAGGCAGTGTAGGTTTATAATCCCAGACATTTGGGGGACAAAGGAAGGTCAGAAGTCTAAGGTCATCTTCCCCAGCATAGCTATGTAGTGAGATCAAGGTCAGCCTAGACTGCCTGAGTTCTCAGTCCCTCTGGTGTGGCTGTATTTGGAGATGGGACTTATATGGGATGAGTAAGGTTAAGTGAGGTCTGTTTACTCTCCGTTGCTAGGAAACACATTTTGACCCAAAGCAACTGAATGGAGGACAGGGTTTATTTGGCTCACCCTTCCATCACTGAGGGAAGTCGTCAGGGCTGGAATGCAAGCAGGAACTGTGGAGGAATGCTGCTAGCTGCTTGTTCACAGGCTTCTGCTGAGCTGGATTTCTTATGCAGTCCGGGATCACCTGCCTAGGCATGGTGCTGCCCCCATGAGGCTGCTTCTTCCTACAAATAACAATCCTGTCCATTCCTGTAATGTGCCTGCTGGCCAGTGCGATTTAGGCAAGAACTTAACCCAGACTCCCTTCCTAGGCTGTGCCAAGCTGACCAAGCAAATAGGTGGGGCTGAGGTCCCATAGATTTACTGCCCGCAAGTTCCCTCCCTCCCTCCCTCCCTCCCTCCCTCCCTCCCTCTCTCCCTCCCTCCATCATGTAGTCCTGCTACATGAAGATGGTCACCTGCAAATGGAGACCTCTTGCCAGAAAGAATAGGTCCAGATCTTAGTTTAGACTGCCAGCCCCCAGGGTATGAGAAACTCAGGTCTGTCTGCTGTTGAAGCTCCCAGGCTACTATGGCAGCCAGAGTCGTGTGCCGAGCATTCTCCTCCCCACCGCACAGAGATAACTGAGTAATGGCATGGGAAGAAGTAGAGATGAGAGCAGCGGAGGGCCTGTGTTTCTAAGAGCCTGTGAGGCACGCGCTGCTGGTGCTTGTGCTGGAGATCACAAGGGACTTAACCGAGCAATAAGGAGCCGGTTCCTATTTGTGAGTTGTTTGCATACGTATGTGCAGCATCTGCATATGTACGTGTTTGCATGTATGTGGACACATGCATGTGTGTGCTGGTGTCCGTGCACATCTGGATATACATGTGGGTCACTGAAATCGGCATGAATGTCTCCCCTAATCACTCCCCACCCTATTTATTGAGGCAAGGTCCCTCAGTTGAACTCAGAGCTAGCTGATTGGCTAGGCTGGCTATCCTTCTTGTGCCTGCACCCTGTCTCTGTTTCATAATTACAGGCAGCTACCTTGCAACCTAGCCTTTTGTTTTTAAAGATTTTACTTCTACTTTAAAATTACATATGTGTGTTTTTTTCTGAGTGTTGATTTGCTTGTATGAGTGCAGTGCCTGCCAAAGCCAGAAGATCTGGGCCCCTGGTGTTGGAGTTATAGGGGCTTGTGAGCTGCCAGATATGGGTTCTGGGGACTGAACATGGATCCTCTGCAAGAGCAGTAGATGCTCCTAATTTCTGAGGCAGCCCTCCAGCCCCCCAACTAGCTTTTTAAGTGAGCTCAGAAGATCCCAGCCTTTGTATTCACCTGTGTCTTAGTTTGCTTTCTGTTTCTGTGAGTAAACACCACAACCAAAAGCGGCTTGGGGAGGAAAGGGTCTATTTCAGCCTTTCAGCTCGCAGTCCTTGCTGGAGGGAAGTCAGGGAGGAGCACAAGGCAGGAAGCTGGAGGCAGGAACTGAAGAAGAGGTCTTGGGGGAGTGCTGCTTACCAGGACCCCAACCCAGAGGTGGCACTGCCTCACCCATCAATTATTAATGGATACAATGCCCAACAGACATAAAAGATTTTTCTCAATGGAGTTCCCTCTTCCTAAATGAACCTACCTTGTGTCAAGATAACCAAAACCAACCAACCAACCAACCAACCAACCAACCAACCAACCAAATAAACAAGCTTACAAGAAAACAAAACAAAAAACAACCTAACAAAACAAAACAACCCACCTCTAAGTAGCACACCTGGCAAGCACTTTGCCCATTGAGCCATGGCGAGCACCTTATGCACTGAGCCATCTTTTTGACCTGGAACTGGTTCTTGAGTAAGGAGGTCATCGTGTGTGGAGAAAAGAACGGGCTAGTTGTGGGTGGGGTGGGGTGGGTAGAGCACATGTGGGTAATGACTCAGAGGTTCTAGGGATTCTCAGAGGTTCTACATAGCCATCCCTTGCTCACCCCAGAGCCCACCATTCTTCTCTACTATCTGGGGCAGTGAGCCAACATATGATGTCCCTGCCACTTCCTGAGGGTGCAGATCAGCCATTCCACATATTGCCTCATTTGCTCTCAGCGCTGTGGTGGAGGAGGGGGCATAGTACTCATTGGATCCTGGCAAGAGGACACCCGCACCAGGCAGCAGGGGCCTTGTATGCAATGTAGTCCGATCTCCGCTTTGTATGGGGATCTGAAATGGCTGGGACCCTCCATCCAACCATCTCAGGAAGCGTCCACTACAAACAGGGCCCCTGCCTTCCCAGACAAGGACAACCCTGTGGATCCTCTCCCATGGCCCCCAATGGGGCAGCAGGATCCCTCATCCCAGAGGTGTGCACCTCACTAACAGACAGGCTATTTGAAGACCAAAGTGAGCGGAAATCAGCCTGAATGGCCCCCAGGCTCAGGACAGTATATAAATAGCATGAGATGAAGATATTTTTCCCAGAGATACTGTCTGAGAAAGTTTGCATTAATTCAACATGTCATCTTTCCTGTGAGCCATCTCTGAGATCAGAAGCCCCAGCCAGGCACTGTTCAACACTACGAGGGTGATTAGCCATCATGTCAAGAGCTGAAATGATAGTATCAGGCAAGAGAGGACCCAGGCTTCAGGCTGAGGGGCCAAGATCTGAGCCCTTGGGCAGGAAGCCTGTGCCTGCTTCCCAGCTGGCTGGTGCTGTGAGCTCTAGGAGGTCTGGGTCAGGTGCCAGGTCTAGAAGGCACGTGCTGTGTGACTTACTCTAGACAACTGCCCTCTCTGAGTTGTCCTCCTCTCTAAAAAAAATATAATTGTATGCCCTTACAAATCTTCAAATATCCATACCCCTTGTGTGTGTATGTGTGTGTGTGTACATGTGTGCGTGTGTATGTGTGTGTGCACGGTACAGACCGGGGTCAACCTATGTTGTTCTTTATACTTTATCATTTTATTTTTGAGGCAGGCTCTGGAATTGGCCTGGAACTTTGCAATTCAGCTAGGCTGAGTGACCAGGGACCCATCTGTCTCCTTCCTCCAGGGCTGTGATTACATACACATACCACTCCCGGCTTTTCTGGGAATCCAACTTAGGTCTTCATACCTTAGCACTTTACTGACTGAGCTACCTCCCTAATGCAGATTTTGTTTTTGATTTTTTCTGTGTTAAAATTATTTACGTGAGGGCAAGCAAGATGGTTTAGCAGGTACAAGTATTTGCTGCCAAGCCTGAAGGCCTGAGTTCGAACCTCGAACCCACATGGTGGAAGGAGAGAACCAACTCCCTCAAATTGTTCTCTGACCTCCATACTTATGCTATACCATGTAAGAACACACACGTACACACATAAGTATAATAATAAGTATTTAAAATAAAGTTATATTTGCATTACATAAAGTTATGCACATGAAAAGCTTTACAAAACACATATGGGGTCATTTTCTAAAACCTACTTTAGTATTTTAGTAAAGGTTTCTCGTTGCAGACATACATGACAAACATCTTTTTAAAAGTTCATTATTTTGTTAAATAGCCTATAATAAATTTGACTTTATCCTATCTATCTAATCTATCATCTATCTTCTATCTATTATCTATCTTAGCTATCTATCTATCTATCATCTACCTACCTACCTACCTACCGACCTACCTACCTACCTACCTACCTTTTCTGTGTTCAATTCTATGCACTTTAATACAATACAGATTTGTGTCACCACCAATAGACTCCCACCTGGGGAGATGCAGTCCCAGTTGCCCTGCCCGGCGTGGGCAATCCAAGGCCTACATACCTCAGCTTCATTCTTTGAAAACTCAGCCCCATCATGGCATTCTCCTCACCTGGAAGACTTCCAAGCCAGCCTGGTGTGAGGGACAGGCCTCCATCTGGGGAAGTCAAGGGCCATGCCAGTGTCAGAGTTTGCTTGAACCTCTGGGTTTTCTTCTAGAACTGAGCAGTAGATGTGTTGAGGATTCAACACACCTCAGGCAAAGGCTGGGCACAGCACCAGCGTACCTGAGGTGTTCAGCATATGGCGGTCACTCTGTGAATTATGAACAGATAGTCCTGTGTGGGGTATGGGCATATAATCCCATGCAGCAGGAATCACCCCGGAGCCAGAGTTCTGGGATGCTGTATGTCTTTATGGCAGATGTTTGAGCAATGTCTCCCAGAGCACCCAACACTCAGCCAGGAGGCCAACACTGAGAGCAGCTAAACCCAAGAGACTGTAGACAAGGACCTTGCTTCTCCTTGGTCACCTCTAGGCCTCTGCCAGGCAGCTTCCGAGGGCTCAGAGATTGAAATAGCAGCTAGATGTCTGGGCAGTTCTGATCTGCTCTCCTCCGGCTGGGCCTCCAGGAGCTCTAGTCTGGAGGCACCGAGGCTGAAGGAGTAGCCTCTCCAGCATTAGATCATCCTTCTCAGGCCCCACTCCTTCCTGATTTGACTAAGGTCCTAAGCTTTAAGTTTGTTTAATAACCTCCTGACATTAAACAAACAACCCTGCAAAAAGGAGTAATTTGTGAGACAGAAGGAAAACAAATACCAGGCAAGGACATGGGGCACAGGGATGGCGATGGCCAGGCTAATTACATTCCTGGGCCCACCTTAGTCCGACACCAGCTCAGAGCATATAGATCTTGGCTCCTCTCCATTCTGGGAAGACTTCAAAAACACAGGCAAAGGAAACTTTGCATTAGGCTGGTGGTGATGGCTCATCATTAGAATTCTAGGGGCATATCTAATGCCATCTAGTTGCTAACACGATGCATCATTTTATGCTAAATAATTGATCATGGTGCAGAGATTGTGTTTGTGGAGTTTAAAAAAAGTGATTGGAATGTGGAAGATTTCTGGATGGCAAGTTGCGTCTGTAACCCAGTGCCTCTTCAAGCACACCTTCTTGGGGGGCCTCAGGACACTGGGGGTTCTTGCCACATTGGTGGGAGCTGAGTCCGGCAGCATCAGAGTGCTGATGGAGCAGCATGCAGGGTGATGATATAGATGGGGAAACTTGGCCAATGAGTATCAGGGTAGGGTCAGAGTCCTTGTAATATCCTAGAAGGTTACACCTTCTTAGGAACACTGCAGGTCTGTCAGGGGAGAAAAGAAAATCCTGTACCCAACCACTGGTCTACATCCTAAGTCCTTCCCTACTGCCATGATGATAGGGCCGTGTTCTGAGGGGTTTGCCCTAAGGACTCACTCCCCTCAGTTCAGCCTCCTGTTTCTGCCCCGTTTTTCCTACAGTCTCTGTCTCCTCCCCCTTTCTGTAAGAAAGCACTCTCAGAACTGGGGCATATGAACAAAAACAAATACTGACCCTGGGGGATGGCGGGCTGTGAAGGACCTGTCCAGTAGCTGGTCCTCGATGGAAGTCACAATGTTTGTGGTATAAAGGGCATGTCCAGAACACGACCTTGTACACTGTGTGCCCGCTGGGTATCATTGAGTAGTTGGTGTTAACTATCTCCAGGCCTGCAGACACACCTGTGAGGGACTGTCCAGATCAGCCATCCTCAACCTGTGGGTTGCGACCCCTTTGTAGGTCACAGATCAGATATCCTGCGTATCAGATATTTACATTATAATTTATACCAATAGCAAGCTTAACAGTTATGAAGTAGCAACAAAATAATTTTGTGATTGTGGGTCCCCACAACATGAAGAACTATATTAAAGGATCGCAGCATTAGGGATGTTGAGGATGACTGATCTATGTTAAAGCTAGCCTCTGAGAATATCTGTAGGGAATTTTCTGGTTGTGTTAATTGAGGTGGGAAGATACACCCACTGTGGGCGGCAGCATTCCCTAGGCATGGCATATGGAGCTGAATAAGAGTAGAGGAAGCTGAGCACAGGTAGACAACCATCCATGCGCTCTTCTTGTGACTGCCTCATGCTCCAGATGCTTTGATTTCCACTCCATATGAACATAACCTGGAACCATGACCTAAAACAACCACTGTTAACCTTAAATTGCTTTTGTCTTTACCGCAGAAACAGAAATGAAACTAAGCCAGCTTCTAAATGAACTATTCTCTGGCTGCTGCAGAATTACCCAATTCCTTTGAAACATGCCAATGCTATGGCCCAACTCTTGGAAAGATTGATTGCATTGGTCCCAGACAGAATCTGACCAAATGCCCTCTTAGGGTCTATCTGACCATTTGTTTCTTTGGATTTGTGTGTGTGTGTGTGTGTGTGTGTGTGTGTGTGTGTGTGTACACATGTATCTTATGGGTTTTTTTTATTGATATGAAGAGACACCATGACCATGGCAATTCTTAGAAAAAAACATTTAATTGGTGTGACTCACTTACACTTTCAGAGGTTCAGTCCATTATCATGGTGGGAGGCATGGTGGCACGCAGGCAGATGTGGTGCTGCAGCTGAGAGTCCCACATCTTGCAGGCAACAGAAAGTTAACTGTTGACATTAGGGGTAGCTTGAGCAAAGACAACCTTCAAGCCTGCCCTGACAGTGAGATACTTCCTACTCCAACAAGTCCACACCTTCTAGGAGTGCCACTCCTTGTGAGATTATGGGGTAGGGGCAATGACACGCAAGCTACCACAATGTGTATAAGTGTTCACATGTGTGCACGTGTGTACACATGCATGTAGAAGCCAGAGGATTCATTCCTCAAGATTCTATCCACTATGGCCTTGTTTTCGAGACGGTGTCTCACTGGTGTGGAGCTCACTAAGCAGTTCTGACAGGCATTTGAGCCTGAGATTTGTCTGTCTCCATGTCCAGCACTGGAACTGTTAGCTCACGCCACCGTGCTCAGCTTTTCTCATGGGTTCTGGGGTTGAATTCAGGTCCTCGGGCAAGCATTTCATCAGCTGGGTTATCTCTCTACCCCAACTATTCTGACATGTGACAAGGAGTCTAGCCTTTGGGGGGACATGGGTGGTTTGAGAAGTACGGCCTGGCTCTGGCTGGGCCAGTGTGCTATGGCTGTGTTGTAGGTCAATGACTTTGGAGCCTGAAGAAATAAAAGAGTGATCATAGAAAGATTTTTGCTGGTACTGAGCACTGGGTTAATGAAAAACATTGTTCTTTAGTGGGTGCCACGGCTGGGTGGCTTGGCTGGGAATACCGAGAGAGCATCCAGGATATCTGAGACAGGTGTGCGTTTGAAGGAGGCAACCAGTCGAGGTTATTTTGCTTAGGAGAGGCTTCCTGTACAGAGTAGATGGGAGGAGGTCTTCTTGTGTCTTGTTGGTGTGGATCACACAAGGAAGGGTCCCCTCCCAGCTAGGTGTCTGCCCACAGCCGGCTGCTTCTTTCCTTGCTAACCCATTTTCCCCTAACTACCCATGACTGCCTAAACATATTAGTTCTCAGTATGTTACTGAATGTGGGGTCACATTCTGTACCCCAAGAAGTCAAATTCAACCTCCTGTTCTCAAGGTTAAAGCAGCCAAGTTAATAGAAGGTGGGCAGAAAAAAAGGAAACTTCTTTTCAGTGTGGCCACACTGGGAAGGAGGATTAAGGCCCAGTAACCCTGTTGGTCCACTTTTGGGGTGCTGAAGTGAGATGAAAATTTAAACCGAGAGCCAGGGGTATGCATGTATAAGCGGTTCAGATTAAGGAGTGGTCCCACTCACCATCGACGTCATCGCCTGGCCTCCATCTCTTTTTGTAAATTGTCTGCCAAGCTGAAAATCTCTTTTCCAGATGCCAGACCCCCTCTGGCTGTCATGTTTCCTCCTTTCAGCATGAATTTCCTGGCCAAACCCCTTTTTCTTTGGGTCTGTTGTTTTAGCAGTCTGATAGATGGAGGATAGATATTTCTGCCAGGCAGTTTATAAGCACACATATCCTGGGTGGATGACCTCCTCATTAGCTGGAAAGCTCCCTCAGGCCCCAGAGCTATCTCTCTACTCCCTGGCATAATAAAATGTGGCATGCTTGTTAGTGAACTCGCCAGTGGTTCACTAAGACTGCCATCCCTGGGTCCCTGCCATCTGGAAACCAACTGCTCAGGTCCCCACTGACTCTGATAGGTCCACAGATATGACCCCACTCCACAGATAGGGTATCAGAGGCGCAGGGATGAGATGACTTGGCCAAGGTCATCTGTTCAGCCGGTAGAAGCCTCCTGAATCCTGTCTGAGACAACCTGCAACCAGCAAACACCAGTTACAGGCCAAGATCCCTGGGCACAGTCCCAAATCTCCAGGGAGGAAATGTGTTTGTTTGGAGACACAAACTTATTTTGGGATGGCCTTGTCCCTCTCAGGGTCTGACCTAACTGATTAACAGCATGCTGTGATCTAGATGCTTCTGTCTTTTGTAGATACCACCCATCTGGGCTGCCTTTGTCCCTGAGGATCCATAGCCTGGCCACACCTCTAGTCCCAGCTGGCCCAGTCTCTCTGTGATCTTGTTTTGGCCACCCACACAGTGTCTGGCAGAGATTAGTTTTTAGCTAAAGGTCACAGTGAGTTGTCCAGGGATCCCCAGGGAGGTAGTACCAAGGATGCTGGCAGGGGGCAGCCCTGTGTCCTGGGTCATGAGATCAGGAGGGAGGGCAGGAGTGTGAGTGGAGTCAGGGTCAGAGCTCATGCCAGAGAACTACCCCAGCTACCTCCAGGATACTCCCCAGCAAGGAGGGGCACTTTATAGCTGTCACGCACCAAATCTGACTGGGAAAAATCACTCTCTGAGCTCATTCAGACTCCTCTGAGGTCTGTTCAGCTTAAGATGCAGAATTTGGACCCCGAGAAAGGAGCATGAAGACTCCTCTCCTGTCCTCTGTCAAGGGCAAAATCACTGAGACACTTGGGAGAGCAGCAAGAAATACTTGCTAAGTGTTAGGATCATCGTCATGATGCCACCCTGAATCCAAGAAGGACATGGTGAGAGGCGATGGACAGACAAGAAGCTCCTAAGAGGAGCCATCCAGGGCAGGTCATTCTGCTGAAGACTGCAAGGGTGATGGGTGTTTGTTAGTCGGCATCGGCTATAAAGAGTGACTGAGTGCTGAGGGCAGTGGTTCTCTCTAAATTGACTCAGGATTCTTTCTACATCTGGACAAGGCAGGCGAGAGTGTCCCCAAAGGAGGCTTGGTCAAAAAGAGGGTTCCAGGCTTGGAGACGGCTCTATCAGCCCAGAGTGCCGGTTTATCTTCAGGTCTCAGTGAGAGACTCTATTCTTAAGGACAATATTCAAGGCTGTACTCTGGCCTCCAGAAGCACACATGCACACGTGCACCTACACACAGGAACATATAAAAGAATCCACACACTAATGTGTTTGTTTGCTTGTTTGAAGAAGACTCTGAGGGACCTGGAGGTCACAGGAACTGGAGTGGTCTAACTTGATCTCCTCATGCCCAATGTGATTCTTCCCTCAAAGCCACTGTGGCCCAGCCCAGTACTCGTGACAGAATCACAGATCCGTGGCTTAGCCTCCTGAGTCCTGAGATCAGGACCACACTCTGAGAATGGCTGTTATCTCCTGCCTCAGTTTCCAGCCTCACTGGAAAGGAATCCTGGGAAGAACCACTGGTCGTGGTTTCAAACAGTCTTAGACTCCTGCCTCTGCGTCTGCCTCCCTGGGCCACAGGCCTTGGATAAGCCTCTTACACTGGCTAAGCAAGATTCTTGGCAGGGCCAGGAAGGCCTGCCTCATGGGCTCCAGGTAAGAGCTGAATGGGTCAGCTGAGCACTCATGAAGACCCTGGTCAGGCAGGCACTCAGGATTCTTTTCTGGGAATGGCAGTTCCATGTTGCAGAGGTGGAGAGAACCCAGACTTCCCAATTCTCCCATGCTGTGCAAAGAAGGAAACTGAGTCTAGGAGAAAGTGTGAGTCAGCAGGGGGGCCAGACTGGAAACCGCTAATGTTCTTTCTGCCTTTTGGTAGAAAACCAACATCCCCAGCCTCAAGTCAGTGGGTAACAGAGGAGGTCCCCTCCATGCCCACTGCCTCCCGCTGTGGAGGTTCTCCTGGGGCTGGAAGCAGAGCAATGGAGATGCTGGGTTCCTAGTCCTCTCTCCGCAGGTTCATGGGACTGGCAGCCACCCGGAGCCTCTGCTGGCATGCCTAGGCCTTCAGCCTGAAGCTGCGTTCCCACTTACGTCCCCTCATTCCCCACCACTCTGCACCATCTGGGCGAACTCTGCTGGAATGCTATGGTGTTGCCCTAGGGGCACCCCAGAACTATGGCGGTGACACCTCCTGGGGCCCTGCTCCCAGACAGGGTGCTGGTCCAGGAGATGCATTCTTTGCTGTAACTGGCTCCTGTGTGAGAGGACCAGCAGTGCTCACTCAGAAAAACATTTCTCTGAATCTCTCCATGCTCCCCGTAGGAGAATGGATGAACCTGGAGCTGGGGATTCCACTTATGGGAAGGGAAAAGAGGCTTCATGCAGGCTTCTTAGACACATGGCATGGCTTCCTTCTGATAGAAATTGGAGTTACCTGAACAGCAGACACACTAGACTTTGGCTGTGTGACTCCCAGAGTCCTCTCTAGGGTCCCTCATGCTAGCGAGCCTTCTCTGGTTCTGCCTTTCCTGGGTAATGTTAGAACCCAGGCTCAGCTCATTCCTTTCCCAAATACTGACAGGTGCCTTGCTTGTCTGGGAGTCCTCAGATAACAGGTTTACAGGTAGCACAAAATCTCACCTGGGGAGTGAATTTAAGTCCTAGGAAGCCACATCCTATTCCCCATACCCTTCCTTTCCTCTTCCTGGGGAACCAGAGATTCTAGCTCCAGGTTCTCACTGTAAACCTGCTGGCATCCTCCAAGGGCAGTGGGCTCTGACTTTCCTCAGAGACCCTACCATGCTGTTACCTCTCTGTCTGTCCAAGGTATTAAATAATTCTTCTGATAAATTCCCTAGTGCTCAGTAATCCATCTCAGTGTCCTTTTGAACACTTGCCCCATCCCAAAATCTAATACTACCTCCTGGTTGTTCTGCCCTCATGTTCCTACTCTCCCTGGATTCTGTTTCCTTGGTTCTAACCTCACTGTGTTCCTCATTCCCTGAGTTCTGTCCTTCCTTATTCTACGTTCCCTGAGTTCCACTCTCCCTGGTTCTTGCTCTTCTGGGATCTGCCTTCCCAGGTGCCACCCTCGATGGGTCTACCCTCCCCAAAGAGCCCTTTTCTCTCCTGTTGAACTCTGAGATATTTTCTGACCTGACTGCCCCATGCACTATACATGTGACCCTCTCTGAACCTTGCATCTGTTGTCACTTGTGTACACTTGTCTTAGTTTGGGTTTTTATTGCTGTAAATAGACACCATGATCATGGCATCTCTTACCAAAGAAACATTTAATTGGGGTGGCTCGCTTACAGTTTCAGAAGTTCAGTCCATTATCATGACAGGGAGCATGGCAGCATGCAAGCAGACATGGTGCTGGAAAAAAAGCTAAGAGTCCTACATCTTGCAGGCAACAGGAAGTTGACTGACTGTCACACTGAGGGAAGCTTGAGCAAAAGAGACCTCAAAGCCCACCCCCACAGTAAAACACTTCCTTCAACAAGGCCACACCTCCTAATAGTGCTGCTTCCTTTGGAGGCCATTTTCTTTCAAGCCCCAACACTGCTCTCTCTTTCTTTGCTGTGCATAGAGCCCTTGAGGCCAGGGCCTCTGCTTCAGTCTCTTGGGATGAGCCATGGGCAGGAACAGAGCAGGTGCCCATGTATAAGAAGAATCAGTGACCAGCACTCCATGGTTGTGTTTGGTGTGTGACCTGTGGACTTTGTTGTTTTGTTTTTGAGGAGCTGGGAAAAACTCAAACCATTGTGAACGCTACCAAGCTAACTCTGTGCTACATCTCCTACCCAGCCTGAATTGTCCTTGGAGAACACCAGGTGTGTTCAACACTTAGCTGTGGGCTGCAGGCACCCCAGGATAGATTGAATCTGATCCAACCAGAATCAAAAACTTACTTAAAATATTGTGAGATACTTTTGTGGGGTTTTATAACTTTATTGTGCATTCTTGAATATGAACTCTGTAGATATAACATCAAAAATCTGGACGCTGGATAGGGCCGATGATGCCTACACACAGGCTTGTAGACCCATGGAGAAACTGGACGAATGTACCATGTACCAGGGAGAATCTCTACCTTGCTCCTAAGTTTTCTTGCATTTTTCCCAAAGCATCCTTTCTTAAAGTGGGGACTGAGGAACCATGGACTCCTAAATTCTAACTTTATGAGGCAAGGATAGATCTTCATTTGATAAACCAAACCAGATTGAGATGACTCCATCCCTTTTCCCCTACACTTTGATCTACACATTTATCCACATCCATCCCTTTGTCCTGTCCTTAGTTAACTATCCTACACACACACACACACACACACACACACACACACACACACACACACAGATAGGGAGGGAGGGAGGGAGGGAGAGAGAGAGAGAGAGAGAGAGAGAGAGAGAGAGAGAGAGAGAGAGATCTTACTGAGCCCATAGGTGTGCTTTGGAAAGGAGCCCACAGGACCCCAGCTGGCCACCATCAGTCACTGCCATCTCTATTCCAGGCATGTGAGGCTCCTTTAGCTCTTGGAATCCTCCAAAGACCGTCCAGTGAATTTAGCTCAAAGGAACCCTTTGATGTCCTAGATGACAA
Source organism: Microtus oregoni (assembly GCF_018167655.1). NCBI lineage: Eukaryota > Metazoa > Chordata > Mammalia > Rodentia > Cricetidae > Microtus > Microtus oregoni. The sequence continues at coordinate 50,516,833 of NW_024543062.1, forward strand.
AGCTAGGCATCACTGAGGCTGCCGTGTGGTGACGATAGCTCCCAGCAGACAGCACAGGAGGGGCAGCTGCCTGGCTGTCAGTGCTCCTGGCTCTCTGAAGGATTTTGTCTCAGCTCCATGTGGATGTCTTTGTTGTCATAGCTTCTGCTTCCTGGTGTCATTGGGCTTTCCTTGGGGATGTTCAGGTCCCCAGGTCCAGCCCACCCTGTCCAGATGTGACAAGGAGGAAGGACAGACTCCAGGTTGGCTTGGGCATATGAAAGCCCAACTGTCCACAGTTGTCCTGCACTCCTACAACCCAGGAAGAGCCCAGGTGGTTCAGTCCTCTGATCTCTGGAGGCTGAGGGACTCTATGTAGGTGGAGAGATTTGCATATGGAGCCTTTGTGTGTCTTGGTTCTGAAGTCAACTCTGCTCTTCCAGAGCTAGGTGTCTTTGGCTACCCACAGTCTTGTTATCTGTAAAATGGGGATGATGATGGTGATGATGGCAAAGCCCGCCTACAATGTTGCTGTGAAAGTTGGCTAGAGCAGCATAATTCTGGCCCAGCCACAGACACAAACTGGGTTTCAATGAGTAGCAATGCCTGCCTCCTTCCTGTTCTATCTTTTCCATAGCTTAGGGGCTCTCTATCTGTTCCTGTTTCCTTTCTGTTGCTGTGATTAAAAA